>NC_092872.1:689565142-690187642 GCF_028372415.1 Notamacropus eugenii
AAATCATTTCTTCTGTGAGGTCTTCCATGAAATCCTCCCATCAATTATAACCTTTACCCATGTCAATATATTGGACTCTCTTTTGCATCTCTCTACTATACATATTTTTTATTATATTATGATTATAAGTATTATATTATAATGATTATAATATAATAATATTATATAATTATATTTATTTCATTTTTATCTTATCTTTGATGTAGATGCCATACTTCATGATGGAATGGCCTTCGCTGCTCTGCAATGTTGGAGATGAGATTCAGAAACTGATTAGACATTTGTGTTGAGTTAGAATGAGGAGTCAAGGAAGACACTGAGATTGTGAACATAGGTAACCAACAAGATGGCGGTGACTTTGACCATAATGTGGAAATATACAAGAGTGGAAGGATGATGTTTGAGATGATTTTAATTTGGGGAATATTGAGTTGTTGATGCTTATGGCTCGTATTGTTCCATATGTTGAAAGACAATTGATGATGTGGGATGATAGATAAGGAGAGAGATGAGGACTGTCTATGAATTTGGGAATAGTATGCAAAGAGATGATAATTGAGCCCAGGAGAGCTCTTGAAATCACCACAAGAGGTAGCATATGGACAAAAGAGAAGCAGGGCAAAAATAGAGTCTTGCAGAAAACCCATGATTACTAGTTATTCCAAAGATGAAGAATGGCTAGTCGCATGGTGGAGAGAGTGCTGGGCCTGGAGTGAGGAGGGCCTGAGTTCAAATACAGCTTAAATCATTTACTAATTTTGTAACCCAGGGCAAGTCACTTCGCCTCTGTCTGTTTCACTTTCCTTATCTGCAAAAATGGTGATATGATAGCTTTTATCTCCCAGTATAAACATGACAATAAAATGAGGTATTTGTAAATTGCTTTGTAAACCTTATAAAGACATATATAGCACTATAAAAAGGTTAGCTATTATTGTTAATGTCATTATTAATAATAATATTTTAAGGACTACAAAAGAAGGCAAAAAATAAAGTCAGATGTAGTACTAGAACAAAGAGAGGGCAGTATCATGATAACCTAGAGAATCAGTTGGTGATTGTACATTTAAGTTCTTCCTATGTATCAAGAATTGTGTTAAGCACCAAGGATACCAAAAAAAAGGACAAAAGTGCCATCCCTGACCTTAAGATTTTCATATTCTAATGGGAGAGAAAAACCATGCAAGTCCTTTTGTACTTTCAAGATATACACAGAGTATAAGTAGAGAGTATCAAGGAAGAAAAGTTGATTAACAGTGGCTGTTGATTGAAAAACTACCATTAGATTTGGCAATTAAGAGATTATTGGTAAATTTGGACTGGGCATTGAATGATGAGACCAGGAAGCAAATTGTGAGTGTTTAGAAGAAAGTGAGAGGAGAGAAATTGGAGGTGTCTAGTGTAGATACCTTTTTCAGTGAGTTTAGTTACAAATGGGAGAACAGTTCAGATGATAGAATAAAGTGATGAGTTTTCTTGGTGCAACCATTGCCTTCCTTGGAAGCTACTTTAGTTATAACTATATAGCATGCCCTCTTTATATTGAAAATCTGAGAGTTGACAAGATAAATACAATTTAGAACCATATGGCTTTTTTTGGTCTTAGATGTCATTTAACAGTTTCTTTTTACTTTCATGGAAACTGAGACCCAAGTGAGTCAAGTGACTTTGACAGCTCTATTAAATAGTTGTACCAGGATTTAACCCTAGGTCTTCTAACTCCATATTTAGCTTTCTCTCTGCAGCATAGGTGATCTGGGAAAGATTCTAAATGAGAGGAGAATAATGATTCAGTGGGTTTTCTCTTTAATCTGAAAAGAAAATGCCTGTTGATTGGGACAAAAAGGTGCTGGATGGCAAATTATATCTATTTCTCCCTCAATATGCCCTAACCTTTTAATCATAACATTATGTTGTGAGTCTTAGGGTATCATATTTCATCATGTGCTGCTACAATTGCTTTCATTCACACAGCCCAAATTTGGGCAATACTTTAAGGAAATGTTAACAACCTTTTTATCAAGTTCACACTGAAATTTTATGGCATAGAGAAATGAATTCTCTGCCTCATTAGCATAGCTAGAGCACATACTGCTACATAAGTTCTGTTGCATAAAAAATTTGAAAATGAGGTCTAGAGGCCCTGTATCAGTTAAAGTTTGGAGGATGATCTTAACTGCAGGGAGGAAAAACACACAGACATAGCTGGAGCAGATCAAAGAACCTTAATAGTGCTTTGTTTGGAGACAGAGGGCAGATACCTGGTCAGCTAGCCTGACAAAATCCTCAGAAAATAGAATGTCAGAGCTGGAAAGTAACTGCAAGAGAATCTAGATCACTTTTTATTTTGTAGAGGATGAAACAGTCATAGGAAGGTTCAGTGACTTATTTAATACTTCTTGGCTATAGGAACAATTTTTTTCTCATCTCTTCCATTCCACTGCAGGAATCTGCCAGGGAAAGTCTTCACATGATTTGGGTAGACATCCTCCTACCTTGCTTTTGGCTTTGAGATCTGTAATTTGCTCTCAACCTGGTTTAGCTCATTTGCTATGATGTTTTCACAAGAGTATATAGTCAATGCTCGTGCTACAGCTGAGAGCCACAGGTGAGATTTGGGTGAAATCTAGACACCAGAGGTGGATGAGAAACCCTATAAAAGGCTGCCCAGGGATAAAAATATGCCTAAATACACACACACACGTGTGTATTTGTGCATATGTGCAGACTCATACATGTATTGTGTATATACATGTATATGCACATTTGTATATGTGTATACACATATATATGCACATGTGCATGCATCCATATTATGAATATACACATATGCACATGTATGTGTGTATCCACTCCCAGGGATATACTGAAACTATCTTGAATAGATTTGTTACTGCTAATTGTTAAATTTTTGATATCAACTTTAACACCTCAGAAATTGGCAGTCACTCCAAATCAGTGCTTGGCACATTGTTATTTTGATTGTCTGGATTTAAGAAAGTAATGGAGAATGTTTTAATAATGCCATTTAAACTTAAAATGTGTCATGCATATTTTTTTCTTTTTTTCTCAGATCAAATGTCTGTCAGATTTGCTTCCACAATATTTCTCATATCAACCCTCTTTATTCCTCTTGCTACCGCTCTAATTCAAGAGTTTGTTATTTCTCTCTTAGACTTTTTACTATCCTCTTATCTTGTCCCTCTATCTCTAGTATTCCCTCTCTCTAATCCATCCTACATTGGATTGCCAAAATAATCTTCTTAAATCCAGATGTAATTATAATCTCCCAACATTAAAAACCTACAGCCTTCACCACTGCCTTCTGGGTCCAAATGCTTCACACTCACCTGGAAGACCTATCAAAGTCAGGATCCACTGAAGCCCTGTGTCTGAAGGTTTCACTTCATGTACGTTAGAGTCCAATCTAATCAGTCTAGTAATTCTGCCTCAACCATATCCCATACTTTTGTGCTTCTGTGTTTTTCATCACACTATTCATTCTTCTATCAGCATGTTTCTTTTCTGACTTACCTTTTGGCTCCATTTATCATTTACAAAATGCTTTCTGAACTATTATGTAAGGGAAGCAGTAAAAGCATTATTATCCCTAGTTAACAAAACTTAGGCACAAAAACTCAACAAAAAGTGATGTGCTCAGACCAATCATTTTTCTTTAACAAATTCTTTCCATTGTCAGTGATAGGAATTGACTTGACTAGCTTTAGGTGTCCATATTCCTGTCCCTGCATTGAGGTCTCCAGGTACTTTGTGTTCTGGGCAAAGAGAATTAGGGAAGAAATTTAGGCTGAGGTGTGGTGTGAAACATGTCTTACTCCTGAATGCCACATTCAGATTTTCTCTTTGCTTTTATAATTTTGTCACCTTTTCTGTTTTGAAGTTCCTACAATTCATCTGTACTACCCAGCCAAAATCAAGGCATTTACTTGTCTGCAGACTTCCAGCTCACTCCCCTTCCTCAGTGAGTTCAGTGAATGACTTACAATTTTTCTCTCTCCTCCAAGTCCTGCCTTCATATTAAGGGTCTTCAACAAACATTTTGCATCTTTTTCAAACTCCCTAATCACTCAGATTCTCAGCCTATTCGTTTTCCATGCCCTAAACCTCCACACCCACCTCAGTCACACCCACACACCCACACCCCCCCCACACACACAGAGATGGTTATATGCTTTGTCTTTCTATCACCCACAAAAATACCATCCCCCTGTTCATGTCCATGTTCAAGAAGTTCAAAATCCTCTCATCTAAGTTGGTGTTCCACCTCTTCCTCTGCCTTCCCATAGAAAACTCTACGCTTTTTCAGCATCATGCCCTTCTGCCCTTCATTTTGTCCTCCTGGCCATCTTCCCTGCAGTAGCCTCTCTCTCTGCTTCCTCTCTTCTTGCCCTGTTGGTGAATTGATTCATCCCTATATTGTCCTCTTTATTGAGTCCCTACACTCCTTATCATTTCAGCAATTGTGATCTGCCAAGTCTCGACCTTGGATCACTCCTACCGTCTGTCTCTTTAGCTCCCACTCCTGCTGAACAATGATGGGGAAAATCATCTCACTACTATTCTCAGTGGCCCCAAAGCAACTTTATGTTTATATAACCACAACTGGGCCTTTAGTGCTGCTAGTCTATCCTATCATACCTTCCTATCAACTCACTGTCGTACTCTCCACAGCAGATCTTCCAAATCTTTTCATCCCTCCACAAACATTCTATAGTTCCCCATAACTCCACCCTCTCAACTGGGAAATTGCTTTTCATTCTACCAAAATATGGAACTTTCTTCACTAGTTCCCTCTTCTTCCTTCCTCCTCATCTCATATAACCCATATGCCCTCTTCCATTGTACATCTGTCATACTCCTCAACTCCTGTCTCATAAAATGAAGTGGACTTATGTCTTACCAAAGCTAAAGCTTTTATGTGGTCAAGTGATCTTATTCTATCCTATCTCCTCAAATAGAATACCTCCTCTCTCACTATCTCCCTTCTGTCCTTATCTATCAGTTCTTTAGTGACTAAAAATGTATCCATCCCTCTCCCATTTTCAAACAATACTGATTTAATCTTTCCATCCCTACTATCATCCTTCTTCTAATTTAACAATTCAATTTAAAAATTAAACAATTGGTATATCTTCTGCCCCTTGTGGCTAAAATCCTTGAAAAGGCAATTAATAATAGGTACCCTCACCTTCTCTCCTCTCGTTTCTTTTTTAGACCCTAACCCAGGCTTTTGGTCTCATCATTCCACTGAAATTACTTTCTCCAAAGTCACCAGTGATCACTTAATTATCAAATCCAATGGCATTTTCTCAAATCTCATTCTTCTTGATGTCTCTGAAGGCTGTTGCTCACCCTGTCTTCCTTGACAGTCATTTTTTTCTAGATTTTCAGAATGCCATTCTCTCCTGATTCTCCTCATACTTATGTGAATGCTTCTTCTTGGTTTCCTTGGCTGAATCCCCATTCAGATCATGTTCTCAAATCATAGATTTCCGACAGAGTTCTAGTATTAGCCCTCTTCTGCATTCATACAGCTTCACTTGATTATCTCTTCACCTTCTACTGATTTCATTATCACTTCTGTGCTGACAATTCTCAAATCTACCTATCCTGTCCTAACCTCTCTGCTGATTACCAATCTCACATCTCCAATTGCATTTCATAGATCTCAAAATGGATGCCCAATAGAAATCCTAAGCTATACATGTCCAAAATAGATCTCATTATCTTTCCCACTAAAGCTTCTCTATTACAGTGGAGGGCAACATCATCCCCCCAGTCTTTCAGGCTTGCAAGCTAGGTGCCACCCTCTAATTCTCACTATCTTTCCACTTCCATATAAAATCTGCCAAAGGCTATGGATTTGACCTTTTCAACAACTTGCAAACATATGTCCTCCTCTTCTCTGATTCTGTCATAAATCTGGTGTAGGCCACCATCACTTCATACCATTATTATTATAATTGCTTACTAGTGGGTTTGTCTGCTTCAAATCTCTCCCCTTTCCAAAGCCATCCTTCATTTAGCCACCATAGTAGTATTCCTAAAACTCAAGTTCATCCATGACAATTCAGCTTAATAAACATTAAATGCTCATCATGTGTCAGTCACTGACCCCTATTGCCTCCAAAATCATGATGAAGAGAGTATATTTTCCTCCTTCTCCTTCTTGTTCTTTTACTTCTTCTCATTCTCCTCCTTCTTCTCTTTCTTCTTCTATTTTCTTCCTCTTCTTCTTCCTCTCCCTTCCCCTTCTCCACCTTCTCTTCTCCCTCTATCCAGGTGGGGAGGTATATGTACCCTTAAATATGGGTATTCTGTCAAAAGGAATATAAATTTTAATTGTTTTTCATTTCCAAGATATTTTCTGGTTTGAGGGCTAGAATTTTTTTCCTTCCATTTTATTAATTCTGTCACATTTTTTTTTTATACTGGGACAATTAACTCTTGTGTCTTATGTAGTTTTCATTTATGATTTCTTGAAATATAGCTCTTAAAAACTAGGCTTTGATAAAGCCCATTGTGATTCAAATGGAGCTACTTGACTATGCCTTTAAACCTACATCACTGGTTTTCACTAATTGGCCAATAATAGGTCCCAGCCCAAACCTCACTTGCTCATTTTTTGGAGCTCTGATGGCTCAGAGTGAATGTAGACAGCAACTGCTTCTGTTTTGGCCAGAAACTCTGAGGATGTTCACCTCCCAGAGCAATTCTTTTATGAAGGCAAATTAGGCCATCTTTTGCATCAGTGCTTACCTAACCTTTAATTTATTCTCTATAAAGTTGGTTTGCACATATGTATTTACTTATTGTCTACCCTACCCATTAAATTGTGGGGATACTTTAGGGCAGGGATATTGTTCTCTCTCTCTCTCTCTCTCTCTCTCTCTCTCTCTCTCTCTCTCTCTCTCTCTCTCTCTCTCTTCTCGCTTCTCTTTGTATCTCTAATACTTACCACAGTGCATGGTATATAGTAGGTACTCAATAGGATTTTTTGAATGCCTGATAGGGAGATAGGCTGTTATATCATTTAAACTATGTCTGCTCAGCATCTTGCCTGGGGATTATTGGATGTGTGAAATTATTTAGCCTAATAAAATAAATTCTGTTATATTAGTTATAAACACTCAAATAAGATTCTCCTTTAGTGGAAACAAAAACAATATAACCTAACCAGATATTTTGGGTACCATAGGTTGTTTGCCTTTCCCATGCCTGTGATAGAGAGATAGGTATAAATACTGATATTGATAGAGACTACATATATCTGTGAGTGTAGTGTATGTATGTATGTATGTATGTATGTACGTATGTATATTACACATAAACATATAGACACAAAGACATAAAGATATCTACAGATATCTATCTATATCTACTTATCTGTATTCTATACCTATAAAGTTTTATTTTTTTTTTTCAGTTTGTGTACAGATGACTGAGGATAATGTTGATAAGAGCCTGAATCTTCTAAATCATCTCCCAGACTAGATCTATATAGTGAAACTTTTAAGGAAAATGAAGTATAGTTTGATAGAAAACATGAATATGCAGAATATAAATAATAGTATTTTGACTTAAGTGATGAGATATGTGTACATATAACTATATATCATTTCTTTGATTTTTTTCATCTTCTTTGCTTGCCATATACAGTGACCAATTTCTATCACTTCAACCTTGTATTCATCTCCCCTGTGTTCATTGCTACAATCCTAGAGGAGTCCATCATTGTTACTTTCCACAGCTATTGAAATAACTTCCTGATATGACTTCACTAATCTGTTTTCTCTCTTTTGGAAGTCCTTCTTAACACTACTGCTATTTTTTTAAGTATAATCTTTTTTTCTTTCCTCATCACTTTTTTCAAAAATCTTCCGGCTTCCCTTGTTGCTTTAGCTTCTCTAAATTTTGTTGAATGTTTACACTTACTGATATCCATCTCAATCCACTTTATTTTCAAGTTGCCCTCTCTTAATAATTGCTTAATGCATGCATGTAGAACAAATCTCTAAATCCTATATAATGTGAATCTTCAAGGGCCTGCACAGGAGGGCAATTACTTGTTCTCCTCTACTAAAATACCTAATAAATTTCTTCCTAGGAAAAACAAGGTTGGCTTGTTTCCCTCCTTCCCAAGTTGTGGGTTTGGTCAACATGGAAGTGCTCTCTCATAAGTGCCTTCTCCATCTTTTAAGCAAGATGATCTTAACCCTTTCCCTTAACCCACTGAAATCAGGACAACATTTAAAGCCACATGGGGTGGGGTGAGTGGAGGGAAGGAAATGTAAATGACTGGTATCTGACTCTTGCATGGACATAGTTCACCCAAGGTAACATTACCATACTCAAACCCAATTCTGTGTTAGTATCATTTTTTAATCTTTGATTTGAACTTGGTTTTCCTTATTTAAGGCTATGAATTTAAGTGAGAATTGTATTGGATAATATCAAATAATTTCAGTAATTTCTGCACCCTATTCCATATGTCCATATAGATGTTAGAGGGTGCCATGGAAAGATGTTTTGAATTGTTTCCTGACCTGTGCATTGTGAATCACTGTAGCTGAGAGTGAAGTGATTTACAGATAACTTTTGTAGTAATAAATCTCATTCGTGTAAAAGACTTCAGTCATGATAGATTTGCCCTCTCCTTGTTACATCTAAGGATCCAACAATATTATCCTTATGCCTTGATCTTTTTGTGGTAAAGGGAATTTCTTTATTTTTAACCAGCTATCCTGCATCAGAGTAAGCAAGTACACCTGTCAAATCAACTCTCACAAACAAGGAAATTTAGTTTCCAGGGATGCAATAAAAGACACAAAATCTATGGAGACAGCACAGTTTCTGCTCATTGTGAATACAAAATGAAAAAAAAAGTGCAAAGCTGCTCAAAAAGAATGGATTCTCTGTCTTCATGCATCCAATTTTCTGTCAAAACTTTACTTGTCATTAATGTACTTTCTGTATCTGTGAATTTATTTTTCCTTTTTAAAAAAATGGAGTAAAACTGAGACTCAAATAAAGATGTAGTAAGTACCTGAAGGCTAAAATGTTGTAAGATGGAAATATTTCTGTACTTACTGGTATAGTACCTGGGTTCCAATTCTGACTCTGCTACTTAGGTAAACTGGAAGTTCTCTTTCTTTTAGATTTGGTTTCAATATCTATAAAATAAGAGGGTAGATGAGATGGTCTTTAGCATCCTTTCCCTCAGTAAATTTTGATGACTTTATGTAACCCACAGAAGTGATGGGGTCCCCTAAGATTTTCACCTCCTTAGTTACTCTAAGTTTCTCAATTATTAGTGATGTATTCCATAGCAATTCCTTTCCAAAATATTCTTCAAGCTATTGGCACCTTGGCAGAAGGAATGTAATTTTATAACAGGTATATATCATTTGTCATACTTAACTGAAGATTATATCAAAAAAAATGCATAGCTAATAACCATAAATCCCACCAAAGATTTAGATTCCTCAAAAAAAGTGTATGGTTGTTATAGAAGAAAGACTGCATGAGTGGGGTCACAGAGTTCTGAGATCAAATCCTATGTCAGATGCTTAGTAGCTATGTTAGACTGGGCAGATGAAAATCTTTCTCAGACCAAGTTTTCTTATTGGTAAAATAAAGATATCACCTGCCACATATTTTTTGTCACATAATTTTGTGAATATAATTATCTAAAGTACTTTGCAAACCTTAAAAAGCCATATAAATCCTATTATCATTATTATGGGAAATGATGAAATATCAATAAATAAATATGCATTATTAAGGACTTACTAGTGCTAGACCCTGTGCTAAGTGATGGGGATACAAAAAAAGACAAAAGATATCCTTTGCCTTCAAGGAACCTGGAACATAATGGGGGAGATTATATGCAAACAAATATATACAAAGCAAGATATATACATCACAATAGGAAATATTTGAGAGTGTAAAGGCAATAGAATTAAGAGGGGTTAGGAAAGCCTTCCTGTGAAAGATAGGATTTTAGTTGGGAGTTTAAAGGAAGCCAGTGAAATCAGTAGGTGGAAATGGAGAGGGAAATCATTTAAGGCATGGGGGATAGCCAAAGAAAATGCCCATACCTGAGAAATAGAATGTCTTGATCATGGAACAAGAAGGAGGCCAATGTCACTGGGTCATTGAGTACAGAGTGGAGAGTGAGACGTAAGAAGACTGAAATCATGGAGGGGGATAGATTCTGAAGGGCTTTGAATGTCTAACAGAACAATTTGCATTTGCAAAAATTGTGACAGCGACTGCAGTTGGGGGAGGAGTGTGTGTGTGTGTGTGTGTGTGTGTGTGTGTGTGTGTGTGACACAGAGAGAGAGAGACAGACAGACAGACAGACAGAGACAGACAGAAAGACATGGACGGACCTATACTTTGGGAAAATAACTTTGGCAGATGAATGGAGGATGGATTTGAGTCGGAAGAGATTTGAGAGGGAGAGAGAGTGAATTATTGATCATAACTCCTAAATTGTGATCCTGAGGAACTGGAGATGATTTTGTTGTCATCTATAGTAATAGCAAAAGTAGGGAAAGGGGATAATTTAGGGCAAAAAGGAATAAGTTCAGTTTTGAACACATTTAGTTTGTGAGGTTTACAGCATATCCAGTTGGAGACATCTGAAAGAGGTTGGATTGTGAGGTTGGAAGTCAGCAAAATTTGAGTCAGTATAATAGTATAAATCAGATTTGAGAAATATCAAAGAGATGGTATTTAAATCCATTTCTACTGATGAGATCATCAAGTGACATAGTTTAGGATAGAACAGAAGAGCAACCAGTATAGAACCCTGAAGTTCTATAAAGTTAGAAGGTATGATCTGAAGGAAGATCCCGCAAAGGAAACTGAGAAGGAGTGATCCAAAAATGAATAAATAAATAAGAGGAGAACCAAGAAGTGATGTCCAATAAAGCTAAATTAATGAGAGTATCAAGGAGGCAAGGATGATCCACAGTGTCAAAGGCTGCAGAGTGCTTTACAGGAATAATGATAGAGAAAAGACTACTGGATTTGAAAACTAAGAGTTCACTATATATTTCAGTATCCAAAGTATATACTAACCACACCATTTTCACTGTTGTATACATGATGAAATGAAATCAATTCTGAGTGTCTCTCTCTACTACTTACGGGAAAGTCCTCTTCTACTTTGAGGCAAGTTTGTCATTTGGTTTAGCAAAGCCTTTTTTCTCTAATGAAACATTCAGCTCCCTCCTTTCCTTGAGTATTTCTTTGTTTGTGCAAATACAACATTTATCTCAATCAAGCACATTTGCAGATGTTGCACGTGCACACTCAGAAACAGGAGAAGAGAGAAAGGAAACAGATTAGAGAAGGACCAAGGAGAAAGTTTAGGAAAACCAAATACAGTAAAGTTTATCTAAAAAGATTCCTTTTCCTAGAATTCTTTAAATTTTAGAATGATTGCCAAAGGCTTTTAAAAACTGTAAACTATAGAATTGTGTGAATGGCAGGTTTATTTGGCTTGGCAAACAAATTTATAAATTCTGTCCTTAAGGACAAGATGAAAAGATGTATGCTAAATAATTGTTAAGTAGATTTGGGACTATCTAAAAAATAATGTCAACCTGACTAAAGATGTGTACATTTTCTTCCTTTTCTAGATTTTTATAGAGGATGTACCTTAGACAACATGTGGTTTGACTCTTTATTACAGATGTGTATGTTTGGCTTTCGTTGCTGAAGATGACCGTGATATCAGAGAAATGATGACATGATTTGCACTTGATTTTATTTTAAGTGAAAGAAGGCTGTTCAGGTCACTACCCTCACTTCTCCTCCAGAGCTATCTGAATCCAGAGACCAGATATTCAACAGGATAACTGGAGGTGACCCAGGATGAGGCAATTGGGTATAAGTGACTTGCCCAAGGTCACACAGCTGGTGAGTGTCAAGTGTCTGAGGTGAGATTTGAATTCAGGTTCTCCTGACTCCTGCACTGGTCCTCTATCCACTGCACCACCTAGATGCCCCTTCATTACAGATAAAGAAACTGAGGCTCACACAGACTGTTCCAAGTCACAAGTAGCTGCATCAAGACTCAGACCTATTTTCATTACCTCCAAAGTCAGTCCTTCCTCCATCATACCATGCTTTTTACTTTGTTCCTAGCTGCATAATTTTCAGAAATTTCTACACGTTTCATACTTTGATATAATTCATGATGTCAGGAGGTTGAATAATAGAACAAAAATGAAAGGACATGTATTAAAATTAAAATATTTGACATGATTTTTTTTTTACTTATATGACCTTAGGCAAATCATTTCCACTAATTGCACTTTACTTTTCTCATCTATAAAATGAGGTAGTAGGGTAAATGAGTAGATTCCTTCTGAGATTCCTTCTAGATATATGTTCCTATGCCTAGAACTGGAGGTCAGCTGTACTGTTTCCTAGTTGTGTGTTTATGCTACACCTTTGGGTAAAGGGATTTGGTCCCTCCCAGTTTAGAGACTGGTTCATTTCAGAATGCATTTAAAATTCTATTAACATTTGAAATATATCTGTTTGGTCATTGTGGCAGGTAAACCTTGACAGTAATATCTTCAGTTTAAATGGAATAAAGATTTCATATGTTTATAATAAAAATGAATTTTTTTGAATAAAATTCAGACACAGCACAAGCAAGTAGATCAGAAAAGACCTAGTACCAGCAAATAGATCAGAACAGTTCTTAGACTGTTGGTTACTGTTACATGTTACAAAAGCATGTTGGTTACTGCATGGTGCTAGAAAGACCATTGAATTAAGAGTCAGACATTCTCAGTTCTATGACACTTACTAACCATGTGACCTTGGCCAAGCCTATTCATCTCATTCAAACTTAGTTTTCTTATGTGTAAAATGATCAAATTGGGCTATAATCACCTATAACATTACTTCAGTATTTTATGGTCTCCATAACAGTTTAGATATATTGGCTCACTTAATCATCAAAACAATCCTGGTGGGCTTATTAAATCCTTCTTATTACAGTTATATACAAGAAAAAGAAACAATTGAGAATCAGCAACGTTAAATGACTTCTTTATGATTACAGATATTTCCTGATAGCAACTGACATTCAAATCCAAGCCTCTGCTAACCACAAGATCAATACATTTTCTATTATACCCCATTGTCTCTCAAACTCAAATGCATTATGTTTTAAAATTTTGCAAGTAATTTACTATCAAAATCTTTTTTTTAACTTTCCTTTAGAGACTTGTTAGTCTGACTCATATGCACCTAAACAATGGGCAAACAGTTGCCAGGCATAATAGAATTTGGAAGGCTATAATCAACCCCTGACATGAGTTTGAGATTGCTGGATTATGATAATCATTAAGGTTCTTACCAGCTCTAAAATTAAGTGGTCTACTTAGTAGCTATGAGATCTTGGACAAGTAATTTAAATACCATTTGGATCCAAACATTCTCATGTCAAAAATAATGGGTCAGACTACATGATTTCTAAAAGGTTTTCCAGCTCTAATTCTCTGACTCTTACATGATGAAGAAATGATCAGTATTCTGTGTTCTAAGATTGATTATGTGAAGTCCCTGCCTTTTCAAACATTTTATCATCTTTGAAAATTTTTGAAAGTGCCATGCAAACTTTATAAATCCATAGAAATGTGTTATTAGTATTTTCAATTGTCCCTTAGAGTTCTGACATCCAATGACCCTGTAATTCTAAGTTATTAAACCCCTTGGAATCAAACTATCTTCATTTCTCTTTCTCACACTCAATGATCTAAACAAAATATCCTGCCTCCCTTTCCTCCTTATTCTTGAAATATGCTGATCCATTTGCCTCTTTTGAACTGGATCTCCTAATTGTTTGAATCCATACCTTTTTTTACCTCTACCTTATAGAAACCCTTCCTTTAAGTTACAATTTAAGCAATACCTACAGAGATCCTTTCCTGATCTCACCAATTGCTGATACTCTCTCTGCTATTATCTTTTTTTAATCTTATATTTATTTTCATTTTTCATGCTTATTCTGTATACATGCATTTATGTGCTTGTATCCCCTGAAAAAAAATGTAAACATTTTGAGAGTAGGGATGACTTCCCCTTTTGCACATGTATCCCAAAATACAAAGTGCCTGGCACAAAAGTTTTTAATAAATTCTTCTTTGATTGATCAATTCCAAAAATGGAGACTGTAATAGCGACTTACTTCAAAGTTTGTTTGAAAACCAAATAAGATTATGGACTCTAAAATACTCTATGAGCTGCAATGTGATACCTAATGGTAAAGCTTGTTATTGCTGTTATGGTAAACTTTATAGATTTCATATGCAAAATGTGAGAAACTATTTTCCCTAAGTTTTATATTTCATCCAGCACCTAGTAAAATGCCCACTATGCTAAGTAAACATTTGATAAATGTGTCTTGAATTAAACTGACTTCTTGAATAATGACATTGAACTAGGAATAGGAAAATAGATCTAAAAAAGTAAGATACCAGAAAGGCCAAGTGGTTCAAACTCTCATTTTAGAAATGAGAAAAAGGGGCCTAAGAGGACTAAATGAGTTATGCAAAAAATCACAGAGACTTGGGGTTTGTACATAGATTCTCTTACTCCACTGCGCAATGATGTCTCTTGTAATATCACTGAAGTGTATGTCAGTCTTCCAAAATCAACCCTATTACAAGAGGAATAAGGGTTGAATCATTTTTTAATGTTGTAATTCATAAATATTATCTACTAAGAATAAGAGTTTTTGAAATCTACAATCGAGGGAGTTTCCACATTGATGGAATCATAGATCATGATGTTAAGTAATGTTATGACTAAATTGTGGATGTCTCACAAATTCAAAAGGAAGATAAAATAGAGACACAGTTGCTTCGATCCACCCTGAACAAGGCCTTAGAAAGCAAGATGGGGAGGTATTACCACATTTTTGACCACCCTTGGTGCCATTCGGAACAGCTGCAATGAGTCATATTTGCAACATTTTTGGCATTTCTAATTCAATTGCATACGTGTAGACACTACTTACATATGTTACTGATTTCAGGAACTTAAAAATTCTATTGGGAAAGAGATGAGCTGACCCACTTGAGAGCTCATCTACCCTAAATGATTTTATGATTTCTTTAGAAGGTAACTGAGGAATAACTCCAGCTCACAGTCACTTCCCATTCTCTGGTCTAAATGTTTTACATAACAGTAATGTCTTGATATACATTATACTGAAAATGTGTCCCCTTGGTACTAGATGAATTAAACATGGAGAGCCTGAGTTTGGAGAATTGGTATTGGAAGAAAGAATGCTTTTCTAACGAAAATGTAAAGAAGCAGGGTTTTTTTTTCTTTCTTATTTTTTTTAAATGCTTAAATGTTACATCCAACTTGCCAAGTAAGACAATCCAGCTGTTAAGGCTGGCCCTCATTAGGATGTACTGCAAAGCCATTCATCACTTTATGTTAATCAGATTAGACTGAGCTTGGGTGGTGATAAACTGAGTCTCAAATGTAATGAAAATGAATGAACTGCTGTAATTCAAAACAAATATTTCCCACAGCAGTGAGAAAATAACAGAACTTTATTTTCTTTCTTCCATGAGAGAAGAAACTGTCTATAAAGTAAGTTCAAAACTAAGTTCAACATTATTGGATTTTTGCTTCATCTTAAAGGCAAGCCTCCCTAGTAATACATTTCTCCAACTGATATTATTAATCCATTAGAAACGAATCCAACTGGCATATTGAGAGTATGCCTCTGCACCTGGAGAATAGTCAGAAATAAGAAACCTTTGTTAAATTTAATGTCATGTTTCTATGGAACCAACTAATATCTTTAAGTGAATGCAATGGTAATTTGAATTGGAAAATCTTTCCTATTCTTTCGTTAATAGGTTCATTAAGTCACATACAGCCTGTGGTGGGAGGAGTTTGCTGAATGGGTGGAGCAGGAAGAGGCAGAGGTAGAGTGGAGCTGAGAGGAAGTTAGTCTTGAGAGAGCAGTTAGAGCTAGGGAGGATGCAGGTTGCTGGCTAGCATGAGTGATTTTGTGATTGTTTGTGATTTTAAGAGAGTGTGCCTGTGATGAGTATAATGGACCTGGTTTGTGGGAAGCCTAGCAGGGGATGGTGTTGTCCTCTGCATTGTTATTGTGTATAGATTTTTGTTGCTGTGATGGATTTGGGTCTGAATAAATGTTTTGGTTCTGACTTCCTCATGGAGAGTCTATGGTATTTTGCATTACTTTGGTGCTACAGTGGGTTGGGGGGAAACATCTACATAGATTTAGAATAAACTGCAATCACTTATTTATCTATTTTCAAAGCCATCACTTATTTTGTACAAGAAAAAATTGAAATGTTTACACTGATATTGTTGGTGAGGCTAAAATAGGGTGGGTTGTCAGACCAGAGGAGGGGTTACCTGGAAGTGAAGCTACCCACAAGCTTCCAGGCACAATATGCTATTTTAGCTGATTATTCTTCCTAAGTACTAAGCTTAGCTTTTTTCTGGTTAGCTGAAGGTCTAAAAATGTGCTGTCTGATGCCTCTACATATTGGTGTTCTGGAGTGAAGACTTAGTCATCTCATCTCAGTTAGGGTTATGGCTTTTATGGTATAGTCAACACAGGTGGCACCATCTATATATAGACAATCTTTATTTGATTCTCAGAAATGTTTGCCATGATGAACCAAACAGAGAATTATATATACACAAATAATTTTGAAATGGTGATTAGGATAAGAATAAAGATGTAATCAAAGAAATGTATTGTAATAATCTATTGATTTTAGCTGCCACTAAAGTCCCTCTACATTTTACTTCCAATCTGTATTTCCAACCTTATCTTATATGACCTGTTTTCATGTAATCTATGTTCTACCTGAACTCACTCCCATTCTTCTAAAAATCTTCATTTCTCAGAATTATTTTCCTGAATTTTCATCTCTTTTTTTAAGGCTCAACTCAGGTGATAACACATTTATGAACTTTGCCTGGATTGCCCAAAGATTAGTTACCATGGATGTATATACCTTACCAGTGAAATGTAAACACTTTGAGAACTTGGGGTATTTCATTGTTGTCCTATTTTGCCTAATGTCTATCAAAGAACCTGGTATAGAGTAAGCATTTAAAATGTGTTCAAAGGTATGTAAGCATGTGTATGTATGTATGTATGTATGCACACATATACATAATGTATGTACTATGTGTGTGTATACTTGTGCACATTTTGAATGCCTACTTTACTAAAGACATGCTTTGAGAGCTTGGACTCTTTCATTGTGCACATAATAGGTGCACGTGCACATCATTTTAAATATCAACTTTGTACTAAATATGCATACATATCTATCTAGCTGCATACATGTGTTCATATATTTATTCATGTGTGTATGTGTGCATGTAAGTCTCAGTATGCCAAAATGAAAATAAATAAAGGTTGTATTTGCTCAGATCTGCCTCTTAAAGCAAAAAACGAGAGGCATTACTACATTTCTGGCCACTCTTGATGGCACTCAGAACAGCTGCAATAAATCAAAGCTACAGCATTTTGGGTATTTCAAATTCTACTGCATCTGTGTAGACATGGTTTCCATTTGTAACTGATTTCAGGCAATCAGAAATGCTGTAAGGAGAGAGATGCGCTAACCTATTTAAGTACTCATGTACCCTACATGATCATTTTTTTCATTCTTATTATTTCTTTGGAGGGCATAATAGAAGAATAACTCCTGATAATATATAGATGTGCGTATGTATGTGTGCATATATATGTGTATGTGTGTATATGTATACATGTGCATGCATATGCATGTATGTGATGCTTGTATATACATATATGTACATGTGTGTATGCATGTGAATATAGACATTCTCTGTATATTTTGTATGTGTTTATATGGATTCCAATATATGTCTTGACATATAGATACATACATTATATCTGTATATTAATATGTACCCATATAGGTGTGTGTTTGTATGTGTGTATACATATAATGAAACACTAATATTAACATATCCTTCTGTGTTTTGAAACATGCTTTATGTTCATTATCTCATAAGATCTTTTCAACAGCAGTGAAAATCAAATAATTTGGTTTTACCCTCAACTTTACTTTTGGAAAAAGAAATTGAGGCTCATAAAAGTTATGATTTATACTTGGTCACACTGGGTTTGGTTTCTCCCTCTGGGGAAAAAAAAAATGTTATTTGTGTAACCATGGACAAGTCACTTATCTTCTCTCTGTAACCTGTAGTATTTATTGAAGAATAAAACAGTGCAATAATATTTGCTTCTCTTTTATAGTCTATCCTTGTGAACTAGGTAGCGTAATAATTATCACTCTCCTTTTAGAGAAGAGAAAACTGAAGCTCAGAGAGGGGGATATCACTGGTTTCAAAGATGTGATTTGAATGCCAGTTTTCTAACTTCAAGTCCACTAGCTCTACCATTTCATCATGCAGCTTTTCTACTAATCACAAATCAGGTATTTGGAGTGGAGCAGTTACCTTCTAAAGCTAAATTATCAGATTACTGGCACATTTGGCAAATAAGTCAGATATAATTGAACCAACAATGGAAAATGTCCATTTCAGCAAAGATGCATGGAAAGAGACTTTTGTTACAGTTTGTATCTGAGGCTTATTAGCCTTAAATTCTTAAATACTTAATTTTTCCTTCATCAGTAGCACACTCATTTCTCCAGATGTTCCTTTTTAGAATTTCAATTTAGAAAATTGCTGTCTTCTTTTTGTGATATGTGCGTATACTTTCTCTTTAAAAGAATATTTATGTTTGACTGGACAATGTTTTTTGTGATGGAGATACACTTCTCACAATTAATAAACCTCAGGCAAACTAAGAGAGTAAGTATAAAGTATAAGAATTGATGAAAATTTTCACTTCTTGAGATACCTAACTAGCTGTGTCAAATTTGTTTCTCATTACAATGGAACTCAAACTAGAGAGAAAACTAGATGAAGTCTGAAACAAATTGTTTTAATCCAGAATTCATGAAATACAATCTGGCTTAGATTATTTCAGTATTTGCAGTACTGGAATTAGTAGTGTGTCAGTTGTGATCAGGAAGTATCTCTATTATATCCTTCTGTGTTGTCATCCCATGAGACTAAATACTTATTTTGTGACAATTGACTAGTAATTTAACCTTCCTGAGGCTCAGTTTCCCTAATTCTAAAATACTTATACTTCCTACTTTACAATTTTCTGGTGAAAACCAAATAAGATATTGTAAGTTTGCTTTACAACCATAAATTTCTATAGGAAGGCAAGTTTTCCTTGCATTTTATATCATTGGGAAGCAGCGTAATCAGCTCTTTTAAAATTGGTTCATACAAATGCTGTCTTTCCCACTCTGCAGGGTTCTAGGGTGGGTAGAAAGTGAAAATAATAGAGAGACTGGAAGATTTTTGTAGCATGCAAGTTCACACTTTACAAACTGCTACAAAGTGATAATTAACAATGTGATAAGTACTAGGTGATAATGCTCAAATGAATAAGGTGAAAATTAATTGTTTGATCTGAAATTAGGTGGAATAGTTTATCTTTTAATGTACTTCAAGCCAACTAAAATTTGATAAAGCCATACATTTCGATTGAACTAATGCCAGTTATCATTAACACATTAGTAAAAACAAAATTTAAGATTCAGAAATGTTGTTAGGGGAAAAATAGTAAAACATAGAACATTTCAGCTACAAGGGGCCATAGAACAGAATGTTACACACATTATTTAAGAACTGAAAATAAAAATTAAAAAAATTAAAAAAAAAAAGAATTGAAAAGGATTTTCCATGTCATCTAGTATTCATTTTATAGTTGAGGAAACAGTCATGGGGAGGATAAATTATGTGTTCCAGGCCATATAAGTAGAATATGAGAGAAGTAGGATTTGGATTCAGGTCATCTGACACAATAGCTAGTGAGTGAATTTTTATACTTTATCAAGATGCTTCTCCATGCCTTAAATTGTGGTTATCATTTCTATAGCCTTATGATCTATATTCCATATAGATGTATTGTATTTCTCCAGTTCAGAGTGAGTAAAATTAAAGTCTTCTACAATTTTTATAGTGTATATGCTTATATACATGCATTCATATGTGTGTTTGTGTGTATGTATACACATATATGCATATATGTTTATATGTATGCATGTGTATATATGTATATGTATATGCACATACATACATACAGAGAGAGAAAGCTAACTTTTTATCCATCATAAAATAAGATACTATGCTATTTGGTACATATATTATTAATAACCTCTTACTTGTCTTTCCATCCCCTTCATTTGCTTACGACATTATGCTACCTATGGGGGATATTAGAATTTTTTCTTCCATGTTGATATTTCTCTATAGGGTAGCTCATCTGTGCCATCTTGTTATTTATCCAGGAGCTATCACAGTGCCCTCCCACATTCACACACATATATTCACCTACTATTTATGATTCTTTTAAGTTTCACCTCCTGTTCAGATTTTTTGCTGACTTTTGCTATTCTGTTACTTCACAGCACATGTTACTTACCCTCTTTCCCAGGGGACTAGCTTTTAGTAACCGACATGTTTAAAGAGATAATGATGTCAACTGAAATGAATATGTTACTATTTCAAAAACATGTTTCCTGTTAGAGTGACTCCATTCCTTTGAAATTTTCTTTTCTATATACCCAACAGTCTCTCTGGCCTACCATGCTAAAGGGCTTATGATATGCTATGGGGGTGCTTCCACATAAATCCCCTGAAAAAGTCTTTTCTTGTATTTGATGCCCTGCCCCTAGACAGCTCAGGGTGAATCAATCCTGTTTGTCTCCTTGCTTTCTCAAGGATGTAGTCTGTATGTACCCAAATCATTTCAAGACTTAGAGTTAAAAGGGATCTTCCAATGTTTTCATTCTTTTCTTTTAATCTGGATTCCTCTGAGGCCGCTCAATCCTTGCCTCCAAAAGATAACTCAAAAAAGATCTTAAAAAGTGAGACATAAGACAGAGGCAAATTTCTCAGCCCAGACACCTACACTGTGATAGAGTGACTTGCATTAAAGAAGATAAATTGATTTTTTTTCCTGACACACATTATTTCATGAATGCAATTTGTCCATTTATCTATTTCTTCTTTAAGGGTTGTTGTCCTTTTGGAAACTTAAATATTTACTGTAAAAATGCAAAGTAAATTTAAAAAAAAGTTTGGAAACTGGAGATGATAGTATTATATGGTTAAGAAGTGGACATAATCCTTTGAAGTCATCTGGTCCTACTCTTGTTACTTGATCAATTAGAAGTGCCTGTGTGAATACTGGATGCAGCATAACAGATACATAATGGTGATGTTTTCTCCCTCCTCCCCTTCATTCTTCCTATTTACTCTCCACATATTTCTTTTGCAAACACCAATTTGTTTCATTTGCTTAATTGTTTGGAACAAGTCAATATGGGCAGTGAATATTAAACCAAAAATATAAGAAAATCTTGTTTTCGAGAAAACTCAGAATATTACAAGTCTTGACCATTCAGAAAGCAACTGAAGAAACTAGTAAACACGTGAAATCAATATTTTTGAATCTATTTCATAAATTGTGTGCCATTGTTCCACTTTGGTATGTATGCTACAGTTTCAAAGTTTTGAAAATTTGATGAAATGAGCTCTTTCCTCCAAATGGTTTCATTTTCTGGATGTCTATAATGGTAAAAATGAAAAAGAACTGGGATCAAGATAATATTAAAATGAAAGAATAGCATATCCATATGTATTTCAATTTGCTCTGTGAATATGTTAAAGAATGTTTCCTTTCTCACCTACTCCAAAAATATTAGGCACTGACTTCTAAAGCAATGTAAATTTTATTCAAAAACACAAATTAGACTCTACTGCATCCACTCTGAGACTAAACTGAAGGATTTAGAGTTTGGTCAATCTGAGAAAAGAAGACTTGTAGGTGGGTGAAGGTTATTTTTTTTTTTTAATATTTGAAGCTCATATTGTGTAGACATACTAATGAGGCTCCTTCCACTTGAATCCAGAGAGAAGAGGTAGGGTTTGTGGTTGGAAGTTACAGAGGCAGAATTTAAATAAATGCAAATATAGCCTTCTTAATCATTCAAATTGTCCTAAAGTGGTATAAGCTACCTTAATAATCAGTGTCCAAAACCAGAACTCATTGCCATTCCCCTCTTTTCACCATTCTTACCACTGTCATGAGCATTGGTCAACTTTCCACTCACTCAGAATTTTCAATCTTTATGCCATCCTTGACTTGTGAATTTTGTCTTTATAATGTCTCCTCTATTCATCCTATCCTCTCTACACATTTAACCACTAAAACTAATGATAGCCTCATTATTTCTTGTTTGAAATATTATAATAACCACCAGCTGGATATCTCTACATCATGTATTTTTCCCTCTCTAATCCATCTTCCACTTGACAAGAAAAATATTTTCCTAAAGTCCTTTCTTGTCAAGCTCCTATTCAACAAAGTCCAGAAACTCCCTGTTAACTTTAAAATTATACAGAAAATATTTTGTTTGTATTTATAGCCCTTCACAATCTGCCTTTTTCCTACATTTTTAATCTTCTTGTGCAGTTATAGATGAAGAAACTGGGGCAAACAGGATTAAGTGACTTGCCCAGGGTCATTCATCTAGTAAGTGTCTGAGGCCAGATTTGGACTCAGGAAGTTTAGTCTTCCTGACTCCAGGCCCATCACTCTCAAAAATTCCTTTCCTCTATAAAATTCCACAAGGGTATGTGCTCATGAAGATTGTCTCCTAAGGTATGGATTCAATTATCATCTCAGTGCAGATGTTTTACAGATCTATTTCTCCAATTCTCTTATCCTGGCCTTCTGTATCACATCACCAGATGCCTAATGGACATCTGGAACTGAACATCCCATTGACATCCCAAACCCATTATGACCAAAATAGAGCTCATTATCTTTCCCTGCCAAAGGAAAAAATACTCTCCTTTCCTTATTTCCCTGTTATTGTCAAGGATAACACCATTCTCCTACTATGTTTATCTCCTCAATCTTGATGTCATTTGTGATGACTCACTTGTCACCCACTCTTTATATCCAATGTATGTCCAAACATTGTTATACTGACCCTCATAATATCCTTTTTATATATTCATAATCATTACTATTCAACCATAATCCTGGAGTAGGATCTAAAAACTTTATACCTCAATTATCTGAGTAAGTCTTTGATTGTTCAAACTGCCTCAACTCTCTGCCCAATCTAGTCCATCCTCCACTTGACTGCCAAAGTGGTCTTCCTAAAGTAACCATGTCATCTCTTACTGTACTCCATCAATTTCAGCATCTTCCTATATTCTCAAGAATCCCATACTAAACCCTCTGTCCAGCAATAAAATCCTTCATAACCTGCCCTCCTCCTACCTTCCCAAACTTCTTTGAGATTATTATCCTTCACCTACAGTGTTGCACAGTCACAACAGCTTCTTTGATTTTTCTCACATTTGACTCTATAACAACTTACTCAATGATTTTCACTGGATTATCCCCACTCGTGATGTGCTCTCCCTTATCACTTCTCACCTCTTCCTTTAGATTTTGTCAATTTCCTTCAAGATTCCCTTTAATCCTCACCTTAAAAGAGAGGATTTACTGTCTATTCCTTAGCCTCACCCCCCTGAATATTACATGTGCTTTTCTGCTAAAATGACATCCAATTGACAGGAATATATATATATATATATATATATATATATATATATATATATATACATATATATATATACATATATACATATATATGTATATATATATGTATATATATATGTATATATGTATATATGCATATTCAGTAATTTCTTCTGATTTATAAGTTTAAGCACATTTTTAACATTTTGGCTTGTCACACTAGACTACTTACTTTGAAAATATTTAAGGGTGCTTCTACCTAGGGTATGGTGGATCTGTCATAAAATTACTTGGATGAATACAGTATTTTTGATGGAGTGAAATCAGATAAAAAGAACTTTCCTTAAGAGGAATGAAAAAAGGGAAATATATATTGGTGATGAGAGAAGAATACTACTTTGGAGTCCATCAAGGCTTTTATATCCTACTTTACTTGGAAAATGGAAGCCATCTTCCATGAGACTTCTCATCCCTCATTGTACATATCAGTACCCTTCTTCATCATCCCTAATGTTCTCTTCTTTTGTTTCAGTCTCTGACAAAGGAATAGGTTTTCCCCTTAAAAAAGGTTAATTATTCTATTTGTGCTTTTGATTACTTCCTATCCCATCTTTTCTAGGAGCTTGACCCCTAGATCATTTCCTTCCTTTTTCTTATACTCAGTCACTATGTATCTACCAATTTCTTCTCTGCCACCAATCTCACAGAATTATTTCTTCAAACTCTCATCCTAGATTTCCTCTAACTTCCATACTGAAATTCCTAGAAAGAATTGTTTATACACGTTACACTATTTTCTCACCACCTACTCACCTCTCAATTTCTTGTTATGTGATTTCCTGTGTCACCAACTCGTCTCTGCAAGACTAACATCTCTTCACAGATGACTCTTCTATCTCTTATATTTTGCCCAAATTTCTCTCCTGCAATCCATCCCTAAATTATCAACTGCCTGATAGACCATCTGTGTTATCACATAGTCATCTCGCACTCAACATGTCAAAACACAACTAATTATATTTTCCCAAAAGCATATATATGCACAAACCTATAATTTATCATAAATCCCTCATTTATGTTGATTGCCAAATCCATCCTTCAAGTAATCCTGGTTATCATCTCTGGAAACATTCTTGACTCTCCATCCCACTCACAAATCATTGTCAATCCATGTCAGTCCTGCCTCCACAATGTTACTTGCACCCATGCCCTCTTCTCCACTCACACAGCCTCTGCCCTTCATTTTTTAACCATCTGTGGTCTGTTCTATCTCAGTACATCTTGGATTTGTCTCAAAGACTTTAGCATTACTCTTTTCTAGTAATCATACAGAAAGCTGCCAAATTGACATTGCTAAAACACATCTGAATATGTCATTTCTCCTCAAAAATATTCATTGGCTCCCCTTTAATTCTACAATAATATTCAAACTCCTCAACCTAGATTTTAAATCCCTTTACAATCTGGCTTCCTCATACCTTTCTAGTTTTATTTTATATAACTCCCTTTTACACACTCTTATCTTTTATTTAACTCCCTTTCACACACACTCAAACTGGCTTATTAGATGTTTCCCATAAACTATAATATACCTTCTGTCTCCATAGCTTTGCCTGAGTGATCACACATGCCTTCAAAGCATTCTCTTATCACATTTATTTTTCAGAATCACTAACTTCTTTCAAAATACAGCTTATGTGTTACAACCTTCATAGTCTCTCTTGACCATCCCATTTAATAATACTGTCTCCCTTTTTAAAAAAAAATTGTGTGACTATATTTACTTATTTGCATTCATGCTGTGCCCTTCATACTGCAAAATGTAAATCCCTTTGGGCAAGAATTTTTCTATTATCTTTGTTTCTTCTCATTTAGTACATTGCCTCAACCAAAGTAAATCTGTAAATATTTATTGAATTTAATTGGATTGAATTTGGAGTTGCAAAAGATGAAATGAGAGTTCCTTCTCTGCTGCTCATCACCTGTGCTTTGGATGAGATATTTTACTTCCTTGGTTTCATATCCTCATGATTAGAAGAAAAAGTCTGGGAAATAGTGAATTCTAAGTTTCCTTTTAGCTCTGAATTTCATGATCTTATCATCATAATATTTATCTGAAGTATTGAAATGTTACAGAGGTTTTAGATTTCCTAATGCAATAGACTTGCTCGGATAGTCCACAGAGAGCAGAACTAGGAACATTGGTCAAAGGAAAAGAGATGCATCTTGGATAAACGTGTGTTTGTGTGTGTGTGTGAGTTTGTGTGTGTGTGTGTATGTGTGTGTGCGTGTGAGTGTGATGGGAAGGAGAAGAATTAAATGTAACTGAAATCTTATGAGCTTTGAAAGATCATAAGAACAAGGAATTAAATTTTGGGAGCAGAGTACATGACAGAATTTGCCATAAACTGTGTGTGGGTTCATCCTTTGTTGCCAAAGAAGACCATGCCATCAGAGAAATGATGACATGACTTGCACTTGACTTTGTTTTGAGTGAAGGAAGGCTGTGCAGGTCACCAGCTTCACTTTCTCCTCCTGAGCCGTCTGGATGCAGTGACCAGATATTCATCAGGATGACTGGAGATGACCCAAGATAAGGTAATTTGGGTTAAGTGACTTGCCCAAGGTCACACAGCTAGTGAGTGTCAAGTGTCTGAGGTGAGATTTGAACTCAGGTCCTCCTGACTCCTGCACTGGTGCTCTTTGCACTGCACCACCTAGCTTCCCCTTGACAGAAGCTACATGATAAATGAAATGGAGAATGATAAACCTATTCAAGTCTAACAGTAATGGAGATGACAAGTCATCTACTCTGGCCATGTAGCATTTAGAAATGAATTTGATTGGGTGAATGCTATGAGAAAGCTGTTAAATCTGAGTTCCCTATTTTAATGGTAATTTAAATAGGAAGATTTTTCCCATTTACTACTAAACCCATGTGACTTGCCTGGGTCACATGGAAGCCTGAATCACATGAGCCTGTGATGGAAAGAGTTTGCTGACCAGATGGAACAGGAAGGGGCAGAGTTACAGCAAGAGCTGAGGGGAAATTGGTCAGAGCAGTCAGAACTGAGGGAGAGAGAGAAAAGCCAAGTGTTGGCCAGTGTGAGTGAGAGAGAATGTTTGTGATTTTGTTTAAGTGAGTCTCTTTGTGACGTGTTTAAGGGAACTTGTTTGTGGGAAGCCTAATAGAGAGAAGGCTTGGGGATGGTGGTGCACTCTGCATTGTTATTGTGTGAAGATTTCTTTGTTACTATGATGGATTTGGCTTTCTAGTGTTGGGATTTGGCATTCTGGTATCTGAATAAATCTTTTGATTCTGTCTCCCTTGTGGAGAATCTGTCATATTTAGCTATTCAGAATTATGCTGGCATAGTCATGGCTGCTGTAGATGTTGTGAATATTGCATTGATGCTACACCTATCCATATGGCAAAAGAGGTATATAGAGAGAAGATGTATGTGTGTGTGTGGGGGGGGGGGGAATAGATATTGTTGAAGACAATTTATACCCCTGTTTTATCTATATCTTAAAAAATAAGTATCCTTCTTTTTTTTGAAGATAGTTATAAAATGTATCTCTTTCTAAAATCCAATTCATGTCTGTTGATTAACTTGAACTAAGTTACTAATTACTAGGGGCTAGGGATAGGGATGGCTACACATCTATTGATGGAGGCTTGAATGAATAGTATTTGAGAAAGTCAATCCCTGTGCCTTCAGTGTTCCTATTAAAGCATGTGAGGAATATGTTGATGCGTCTGGAAAAATAAGGCCAGAGTCCTGACCACAGTTTTCATAAATTTTTGCATCAATTTTCAACCATATTATTACTGAACTGTAATTTCCAAATCTGGCAGTGCTCCTAGAAATTAATGCAACTCTTTCATTTCTAGATGAAGAAATAGACAGCAGAGAAAGAATGACTTACCCAGGATCACATAGATTGTAACTGGCAAAACCAGACCTTAAACCCAGGTCTTCTTACTTTCAATTTAATGCTCATTTTCCTTTTGTATGGAGCTTATTTACATATATATTGTAGTTCTCTACTGCAAAGAGCTGAGATTTTGTCTTATCTTTATATCTTTCCCAAAACCAAGCATGAGTATCTGAAGATAGTAAGTATTTAATAAGTGACTATTTTTTTTTTTCCATTGAGCTAGGGAAAAGAATAATTTAATGCCTATAAATAGGCTGATGTTTTTGTAATGAAGGACTTTTAAAAATAGGAAATTGCCCCTCTTTCCCTCCAGTTACAATTTTGTACCCCATGGAGTTAGAAATTTGTCTGTAATTCATTCTTTAAATTGCAGGCATGAAGAGTAGTGTGGTAAAATCTGAAATCAATCTGAAGGCAGTACATGTACATATACACACATGTGCACATATAGATTTTGATAATTATTTTATAAATAAGCAAAAATTAATCTCTGAAAAGCAGTTCTCCCAAGGCTATACAGAAAATATTGAATCTGAGTTCTGGAACCTAGGTCTTTTACTTCTAAGGCCAATGCTTTAACTTCTATAACATGAATGTTAATTAACCATAAAAACTGAATATTTAAAAAAATTGTTTTGGCTTGTTAAAAAAACTGATATTAAAAATGCATGCTCAAAAGTCAAGGTTTTACCCTCTTTGTTCAACAAAACTCTGCATTTTATATAAAATGTGGGAGCATTTGACTATCAAGAGACTGAAGATTTATATTAGGCAAAGCACTTGACAACTTCAAGTAAACGTAATCTTATTTTTTCAGAACTGGTCAATAATAAATGAGTTTTAGAGTTTAAATCAAAACAATGGATTTCTCACAGTACATTATTGATAGAGCACACTTATTTTAACAACATTTCCAAGGGAAAATATATTATTTACTGCCTCTGTTAATAGAAACTTCAACATAAATGAATGTATTAAACCATGAAAAAAAATAAACACAGGCAACAACAATTTAAAAATTCTTCAGGGTACTGTTCATTTATTTGAGGGGGCATGAAGGAGAGATAGGCAGAAAAGGATTGTTGTGTGGGCAAATATTTTAAGCTGATTTGTTGCTCAACTTGCTGAAATACTTTGTCTGGTATTCAGGAAAACATATTTTCTTTATAAAGCCACAAGGTCTATATCATGTTGCAAAATTACATTCCAGGCCATTTTCGTGTTTGACATGACTGAATGATAGAATATGAGTAGCTAGGGGGTCTATCTTGGAGTCCTACTTGTCACAGTTAATAAAGTTATACGACACCAGTAGCACTCTTTAAAATGTGGTTATTTCATATCCTCATGAATAGGTTATGCTTTTGTGTCAATTTTCTTAAGTGTTTTATTTCTATTATCTTACCATGTCACAATTATAATTTGTTATGTTCATAAAAATATACCTACTGGAAGAATGCACGTACTGGGGTCCAGAAAAAAAGAACTTAGGATGGAAGTTAGATCTTGTAATATGGCTTCATTCCTCCTTAGAGAACCCCAAGAAAAATAATTAATGGTGAGCTATTTTTCATCCTATTGTGTTGCCATTACTAACTAATAATTTGCAATGAGGAACTTAGTTTAACCTCTCTGTGGCTTAGTTTTCTCATCCATAAAATGAGGAGTTTGAACTACATTATGTTCCAAAGTCCCTCATAGCTCTACAATTACTCTGCTCTAAGTTTTAGCCTTCTAAGGTCTCTTTCAGCAAATCCTTTCCATCTTTAATTTTCAGTGATTGAACATACAGAGGCATTTCCAGTGTTAATACATGATAATAATGATAGTTTATTTTTACGCAACTTCATTCTATATCATTGATCATTTCATTATCTCACTTGATCGCCACAAAACTCAATAATAATGTTATTGAAAATATCCCCATTTTAGCATTGAAGAACCCCAAATTAGGTCAGATGCTGAAAATAAAAAGTAACAAACTCATGGAATCCTTGAGTTGCAAGAAATTTTGAAGGTCATCTGGTTCATTTCCTGCCTCTATCATCTAGCAAGTGAGTGAGAAGTTCAGTGCATGTTTTCCAAGTACAAATCTGATATGCTTTCCATGCCAATACTCTCCCTTCTTAGACTTCACAAAGTATTATTGTTCTGCCTTATCTTTCATGATGTAATGCACTGATTAATTTTAATTAAAAAGTGAGAAGGTAAATACATTAAAGAGCACAGGAAGAAAACTAAGAAAAGTTATTTATTTTTTTAAGTGTCAGGGAAAACCACTTGAATGCATTATACTTCAAGTAGTTTTATTTTGCTAAAATAATGGTCTACATTTTGCTATGGAATACTTAACATATTCCCCTTCAAAACTCCCTCCCCACATTCAATTGTCTAGATGAGACATGGAGAGTATGTGAAGACCCAGTCTGGCCTTGGGGATAACCTGAGAGCAATGACAGTCTGTTTTCCTGACAAAATAATGATAAGTTGTTCTCTATTTTCTCTAAGAGAGATTTCAGACTCAGGCAATGAATGGAGAATAATAATGAAAACAACAGTAATTACTGGGGAAACACACCAAAAGCAACTTCTTTGTTTTCCTTTCGTTGTCTTCAAATACCGAAGGCAAATATTGAAGTGTTTATGAGAAAGGGATGGATCATGGACTCATTTGCTTTCATGTTGATAAATCCAGCATAAATAAAAGGCTGAATCTAAGCTATTGAATAGAGAATTGTTTTAAAAGGTGGATTCTTGGAAAATTGGCCAGGGAGGAAGTTCCTAGGGAAGGGGGGGAAAGGGTATAAAAGGAAAGACAGAAGAACTTGCATACCAGATAATAGGATTACTTTGATTGAAATGGAAGACTATGTCCTTTTAAATGAAAAGATAAAGAAATTATATGGAAGCTTTTTTGGGATACTTAGGATAGGTGCCAAAAATATAAAAAATACTTAGCAATTATTTCACTCAAAATTTTATGGTATGACAACAGCCATATTTATAATCTCTCCTGTGCTGTCATCTAATCCAAAGACATTCTTTCCATTCTTCTTTCTCCATCTTCCCCAACAGTCTCTATCATCTATCAGAGAGTGAGTGATTAGTTGTTGTTTGTTATAGATGAACTAAGACAGAAATGTGCTGCATGACGTGTTTGGTCACTTTCTACTATTCTCATAAATGAAGAGCATCTTCCTAGGAAAGTGCCTCCAGTGTTCACTTTGAACACCTTCTCCCCCGTTGAAATACTTTCCTTATTTCAATTTGATTACATTTGAAGACTCTTTGATCACATGAAGGGCGACGGATTCATTACCACTAAAAGTAAGTGTAACTAAGTCAGAATTTGGAGTGTAATATAGTCAGTTAATCACTCAATTAGCTTTTATTAAGCCTTTACTATGTGCGAGGCACTATGAAAACCTCCTGGTAATACAAATACAAATAAAAGTACAAAGGTAGACACTCCCGGTCCTCAAGGAGTTACATTCTAATAGGAGGAAGACAATTCATAAATTCTGGAAGGAGGTGGGAGAAAACTTAGTGGTATGTTGGTGAGGAAGTAATAAATGTAACTTGTAGAGGAATGAAACAAGAATGGCCTGAGTGTTGCCTGCAAGCATGCCAGCACACACATTGTGAGGTGTGTTAGGAAAAAGAAGCTGTCATGTGTGAATTGGACTAGATGACCTCTCAGGTGGTTCCCAACACTCAAATGCTTTGACTCTGTCCCATTACTGGATTGTTATCCAGTCTCAAGGCATGAGTATTCCAAAAATAATTCATTATCCATTAAATGTCTTTAACCTTTATTTTCACCAGATTTCAATCTCTTTTCATGAACTCTAAAATCATAATTTATTCACATATAGATTAAAATGCATTTATCAAAGTGGAGCATCTTGGTGGAGCAGCAAAATAGAGTGCTGGAGTATGTAAGACCTGAATCTAAATCCAGACTCAGACACTTGCTAGCTGTGTGACCCTGAGAAAGCCACTTAATGTATGTTTTCCTCAGTTTTCTCTACTCTAAAATGAAGATACTAGGTGCCCCTACCTGACAGGGTTATTGTGAGGATCAAATTTGCAAATCATTTAGCACAGTACCCAGCAAACAAGAAATTTACTCAAAAAACAGAGTGTGTATGTTATCTGATTTTGTTGCTTATCATTCTCTATGGAGACTTAAGCAAATGTTTTTACATTTCAGAACCGTGGTTTCTTAATCTTCAATGAAGATAGATATCCTTCATATAATACTTTAAAATCAGCAAGGTATTTTACATACATGCTATATTTGAGTATCAGAACAAGTCTACCTATCTGCAATCTAGATGTCAAAATTACCGTTTGACAGATGAAGCATCTGTAGACCCTGAGAGGGAAATGATTTACCCATGTACACAGAACTCTGAAATATCAGAAACAAGCAGTGGACACATGTCTTATTGACTTACTGAAGATCAGCATTTTCACTATTATTTCTGCTACTTTTATGCTTCCAGGTTGATATTGACAAAGGACAATATTCAATTCACTTACATGTAACTCAAAGAAAATCTTTGGGTAATTTCTCTGTCCGATTTCTTGCCTTGGTCAAAAGTTTGAGTCACAGTATTAGGGCAGTTCAGAAATAAGAGGTGAAGTTGAAGGTTGTGTCCTGATGTGCACAACCAATAGAGGAGAATTCCATGTTGCTCTCACATCCATCAAGAGTAGATATAACAAGGAAGTTGATGGATATTAAATTCCAGAAGTAACTTTATTTTGGGGAAAGAGCAATGGAAATGGAATGGCTAACCTCTGTATTGAATGAGGAAATTAGTTTGAATAGTGGATAGAATGCTAGACTTGAATTTAGGAAAATCAAAATTAGAATCTTACCTTAGACATCACATGATTTAACATATCACATTACCCAGGTTTTTTATCCTTAAAATAAAGTTAATAATAATTGTCCCAAAGATTTCATAAATATTTTTGTATGGAATGTGTTTTATAAATCACAAGATAATACATAAATGTGTTATTATGAATGTTAATTATTATTAAAGATATTATTATTATCATAATCATTATTCTACATTCTTTGCAGATTTTAGAGAAGAGAGCTGCTTGGGCATGAGAGGGCTGGTGTTAGATCAATCTGTATCTACAGGAAAGAGTATATTACTCAGTGTGAAGAGAGTGCTTGAACAAAGTCATTGGAGATCAGTGGGATTTTATATTGAAAATGCAGACGATGGGAATGTAGTAGTCACAAAATATGGAAAATAATGACAATGTAGAGGTTTAACAATTAACAGACTACAAAATAGCCTATGTAAAAACTCAGGAGGAAAAGTCTCCTAATTTTAAATACAAATTCAATTTGATAAACATTGATTAGGTACCTATAATTTGTAATTAGCATCATAATTCACCTGGAATACTCAGATCTGTGATCTCACCCATTTTAACGTTTCCTCCAATGATGAAGAAAACATACCATGCAAAATATGTGAAATGTGTCCTTTTCCTCCCATAAGTTCACTAGAGACCATCTTGGAAGTCTTACAGGCCCTCTAAACAATATGACAATTAAAGTGTGTTATTTGGGCTATCCATTTATTATCTGTCATCTTCATCCTGTGATTAGCCCCTCTTATTTTCTTTTCATATAATACCTTAATTATATATTTTACTCATATTCTCCTTAAATATTCCTCAATAGTTAAATACTGCAATCATCCACATCTACCGTGCATCTCTCCATTCACCTCTTTATATTATTCCTTTTCAGTTCTTCAGTTTGATGCATTATATGTGTCAAAGCTACAAAACAATACAGAATAACATGATTTAAAACGTGGGCTTTTGTTTCCAGGAGAATTGGGGGATCATTAAAAATGACTTTGTAATTTCCTGACAGTAATTATGCTGACTTTTTTTCATTTTGACTAATTCTATGAACTTTTGACCTTTGGTTCTCTTTCCTAGATATTTATCTAGCAATAAGCACCCTGACATATCCAGGATGGCCTGTTAGCACAGGTTCTTAGATCTGCTTTTCTAAAAGGAAAGCAATTTTTTAGGGGTCAACAATCTTCTTTAATTACATATACCAATAGGAAAAATAGAAGCACAGAAATAAAGACCAACATACAGGGCTTCTAACTGTCTGACCATAAGCAATATGTATATATATACATACATACATACATACATACATATATATATATATATATATATATATATATATATATATATATATATATATATATATATAGTATAAAACTACGTGTGATATACACATCACAGATCAACAGACAAATCCAACTGTCTGACTATTGCATACATATATAGTTACCAAAGAGACAAGCACCAACATCTGCGTTTTCAAAGCCAAGTGGCTGCTTAATATCTACCCAAAGTCTCATCTGGCACATGAACTTTCTTCCAAAGAGTAAGCCTCCAAGTAAAACCTCACCTCAGTGTATATATATACACTTATCAGAGCTGGAGGGCATCACAACCCTTGTGACCCAGTGTCTCACTGGAAATTAACAAAAGGTGTGGACCTTCCTACAAATCAAGTCTCCCCTTATCAAGTTTCCCTTAATGGGCTCTACATGAGGCTTATTAATTAAAGATCTTTAACTCTCTTTACAATATATTCCATTTATCAAGTCCATTTATCTCTATCATAATCTGGGCAATAAATATTCTTTATCTACTTGATTTTTCTGGCATGGATAGTCAAGTCAAATTCTTTGGAGTGGTTATAAATTTCTTCCAGGAGGCTCTTCAGTTTTCCAGAGCTTGATATAATCATCACAATACATTCCATCAGGGTTGGGCTGGCAAATGCTTAATAATTTAATTTCTTAGGGAAATATATGCAAAATATTCTTTTAAATATAATCTACATTACTAATGTTAACCACATTACTACATTAAGTCTTCTAGATAATCAGCAAAGTAAACTAACCTCTGATTTGCTTATTTTTGAGATGTAAATGACCACTGAAAACTTAATAATCGCCTCATGCATGTCCATTTGAGGCTGACTCCAGCACACTACTTCCTCCCATAAACAGGAGCACCTAGATGACTTCCTTATATATATGAGTGACTCTTTAAGTTAAGCTCTATGCTCAATTCTTCTAACAGAGTGTGAAACATTTGATAATGATTTCTGGTATATAAAATTTGATATTTGGGATTACAGTGTTGTTGAACAAAATTATTTCTATTATATAACTAAGAAATTTTAAGTTTTTCAAATATTGAAGGAGATATTTTGTTAGAATACTTTTTTTCTGCTGAATCAAGTGATTTTTTTCATAAATAATAAATTATAATCAATATGGTACTTTCAGTGATTTACATCATTCAGTCACCATTGTCTTGGTAAAAAAAAAAAAAATGTAACACTTCCTGTTTCACAGTAATACCAGTAATACACTTTCAAAGATGCCCTCAATGTATGTATATATGCAGAAACTGGGAACTGGAAAGCAATAATGAAACATTCCCTGTTTACAAAGATTTTACAAATATGAATAAAAACACAGTGACTTCATTATTCAGTTGTAGTGAAGAAAATTTGATTTATATTGCCAAATTAAAGAACTGAGAATTGATGGAAAGGGATTCATAAATGGAATATAATTTAGGAAGGAAATACCTTACTATAAAGAATAGAATATAGGGGCAGTGACTTTTCATATTGAGAAGATATATTAATGAAATTGAAGAGTTAGAGGGAAGAATCATGATGGAAAAAATATTCTGGTGAAGATTACTAGGGAAAAAATAAAAGAAATATGGTCATGAGAGTATATTATATACCACTTATACTGGAAGAAGAACACAGTTGTAGAAGAAAGGGAACTAGATCACAAACTTGGCACAGAGATGTTACATGTTAGTAGTGGAGATGTCACAGATTCAAAGCTCTATTGCAGTTTTCTGTTAAAAGAATAGCTAATAAATTGGCTAGTCTGGATAATTTTGTTCTTCAAAAATGGAGGAATCAAAGGGCAAATTAACCTTCTTACCAAACAGTAGGAAATACTGAAGTAGAAATAAGGGTACCTTAGGAAGAAATGACATATAGTCTCAGAGGAGATAAAGATCCTAAACAGTCTCATAAAAAAACCTAGATTTCAGGAGAACAGATTTAAGAATTCAAAGGGTTCTTTTATGATCATTGGGAACCTAAGGTGGATAAAATAATCTTGGGAATGAAATTGTGAAGATCAAAATAAAATTTATGCTTTTGTGAGCAAAGGAGAAGTAACTAAATTGAAACTGAAATTGAACATTGTCAATGAATAGGGTAGTTGAGAACTAGCTTAGGTTTAAAAAATTTAGAATTCATTATTAAAAATATGGTATATAACTATTATAATAATAAGTTTGGTGGTCTTAAGACCACCATGAAGATCTCCCCTTAAGGGAGGTTGTAAGCTTATAGAACATGATTATGGAAAACTTTTGATAACATTTTTCAAAGGTCAGTATAACAGTGCCTTCCAAATAGTACTCTATGTACCACTAGCTTGTTTTCTCTTGGTGATATGCAACCCCTCTCCCCAAATAACATTTTGTCTGCTACTGGGGCTTTTTGTCACCCTGAGAACTAATGCCCAAAATAATATTTTTACCTGATCCCTGATAGACAACTCGGCTAGCTTCAGAGAAACTATCTAAAATCATAGTGTAAGTACCCCGCCCTCAGAAGGACATTTTGGAGTACACCTTCCCCTTCAATGATATCACATCTTCCTTCTCAAACACACCCTCCCCTTTATCAAAAGCAAATCTTCCACTGTACCACATTCCCCCACTTCCTACTGAATGGACTTGTATCTCTGTTCTCCTTATCACTGTGTTGCCTTTACATGAGTTATACTCTATGTTATGTGTGTGCCAAAGCTGTATGTAGGGTACCCTTTTCTTCTCTCCTCTCCCCCATCATCCCCATTGCTTGTAGTAAAACTTTAAATTGAGTTGCCTGTAATTTTTTAATTTTATTTATTTAATTCTGAACTTAAGAAGTAAAAAGGCATTTTCGTACTGCAGTAGAATATAAAAAAAAAAATGATTGCACATTAAACCACACATGTATTATGTGTAACTTGCTATTACTTTAAAACATATAATAAAATTATCATGTAACTTTCTTTTTCCCCTTTTTTTCTTCCCTCCACCCCACATGTTCCTCTCAGAATTCAAACTCATTAAGGGGTTGTTGTCTCTGACATTTCTGGCTGACCAAAGGGACTTTTCTTAGATATAACCTGGGAATCCATATAAGGACTTAACAAAATGAAAATCATATCTGCACTCGGAAAGTAAGGGACTGTTATGTTCCCTTATAGAGTTGTTATAGAAAGAAAGGTGTCAGTGGGGAACACTATGTCCTCCCAGGAGCGTCTCCCTTATGCCAAAAGACTCTTAAAATCTATACCTTTATACATGTATTCCCTTTAGAAAAAACAAAGAGTAGTTTTTAAGGACTGGTAAGATTTCATCAGTTTTTTTCTCAGCTCTCCAACTCCACAAATTTCTCAATAAATAGTTCAAACCATGGCATTCCTTTGTTCACAATCTTCCAATTGATCTGTTACCAAAAAAAAAAAAAAAAAAAAAAAAACAACCAAAAAAACAAAAATAAATTATCGGATAGACATTTGAGAGCATCCAGAAAAGACATTCAAACTACCTCTCCAGGATTTTGTCCTATTACTTTCATTCACACAATCTATGAGTCCAGTGAATTAACTACTAACATCCCCAAATACAGCATTTCATCTTCCACCTATATATATATTTGTTTCAGTTATTCATTATACTTGGAACAGACTCCTTGTTTACCTCTCTTTCCCAGTATTCTTGTCTTCCTTCAAGGCTTAGCCCAAACATAACCTTGCCCATGAAGCTTTCACTCACTCCACTCCCAGGTATTTGTACCTTCTCCCACCACAAATTGCCTCAAATTTAGTAATCTGTACATATTGTCTTCCCCAGTAGGCTATACGTTTTCTAGAGGTCAAGGGTTGATTCTTTTTTATTTTTTTTTTTAATTTTTTTAATGTTTAACAATCACTGCCATACAATTGCGATTTTATCCCTCCCCACCTACCCCCCACTACCTCCCTCCCTCCCCACGACTGCATACAATTCTGTATAGATTCTACATATATTTTCCTATTGAGTATATTTTCACTATAGTCATGCTATGTAGTCAGACTAAGATAAATGAAAGAATCCGTATAACAAATCAGAACATGATACACAAACAGGTACACATACACAAACATGATCTGCTACATTATGTGAGTGACTTCCACATTTCTCTCTCTGAGTGTGGAAGGCATTTTGCCTTGAGGTCCACCATTGGGATTTTTTTTTTCAGAAGTTCTTGTGTTATTACAAAAATCTAAGTCTACCAGAAAAAACTCTCACACACTGTGGTTGTTGCTGTGCATAAAGTTCTCCTGGTTCTGCTCCTTTCACTCAGCATCAGGTCATATAAGTCCTTCCAGGCCTCTCTGAAGTCTTCTTGTTCATCATTTCTTATGGCACAATAGTACTCCATTACATTCATATACCATAATTTATTCAGCCATTCCCCAATTGATGGACATCCCCCTGACTTCCAGTTTTGGGCAACTACATAGAGTGCTGCTATAAATATTTTTGTACATGTGGGACCCTTTCCCATTTTTTTGATCTCTTGGGGATATAGTCCTAGTAGCGATATTGCTGGGTCAAAGGGTATGCACATTTTTGTAGCCCTTTGGGCATAGTTCCAAATTGCTCTCCAGAATGGTTGGATGCGCTCACAGCTCCACCAACAATGAATTAGTGTTCCAACTCTCCCACATCCTCTCCAGCATTTATCATTTTCTTGTTCTGTCATGTTTGCCAATCTTATAGGTGTGATGTGGTACCTCAGAGTTGTTTTGATTTGCATCTCTCTAACCAATAGTGATTTAGAGCATTTTTTCATATGATTATAGATAGCTTTAATTTCTTCCTCTGAAAATTGCCTGTTCATATCCTTTGACCATTTATCAATTGGGGAATGACTTGTATGATTATACATTTGGGTCAGTTCTCTATATATTCTAGAAATGAGGCCTTTATCCCCGAGCTTAGCTGTAAAAATTTTTTCCCAATTTACTACATCCCTCCAGATTTTGGTTGCATTGGGTTTCGTTGTGCAAAAACTTCTCAGTTTAATGTAATCAAAGTTATCCATTTTGCATTTCATAATGCATTCTATCTCTCCTTTAGTAAAGAATTCTTCCCTTCTCCATAGATCTGATAAATACACTATTCCTTGCTTCTCCAGTTTATTCATGGTATCAGTCTTTATACCTAAATCATGTACCCATTTGGACTTTATTCTTGTGTACGGTGTCAGGTGTGGGTCTATGCCTAATTTCCGCCACACTGTTATCCAGTTTTCCCAGCAATTTTTATCAAACAATGAGTTCTTATCCCAGAAGCTGGGGTCCTTGGGTTTATCAAACAGAAGGTTGCTATATTCCTTGCCTACTGCATCTTGAGTGATAAGTCTATTCCACTTGTCTACCTCTCTGTTTCTTAGCCAATACCAAGTGGTTTTGATAATTGCTGCTTTATAGTACAGTTTAAGGTCTGGTAGCGCTAGGCCACCTTCCCAGGCATTTCTTTTCATTAGTCCCTTTGATATTCTGGACCTTTTGTTTTTCCAAATGAATTTTGATATTATTTTATCCAGCTCTAGAAAGTAATTGTCTGATAGTTTAATTGGTATGGCACTAAATAAGTATATTAATTTGGGTAGAATTGTCATTTTTATTATATTAGCACGGCCTACCCATGAGCAACTAATGTTTTTCCACTTACTTAAATCTGACTTTATTTGTGCAAAAAGTGTCTTGTAATTGTGTTCATATAGTCCCTGGGTTTGTTTTGGCAGGTAGACTCCTAAGTATTTTATACTGTCTACCCTAACTTTAAATGGGATTTCTCTTTCTATCTCTTGCTGTTGAACTTTGTTGCTAATATATAGGAATGCAGAAGATTTGTGTGGGTTTATTTTGTTCCCTGCAACTTTGCCAAAGTTGTTTATTAATTCAAGTTATTTTTTACTTGAATCTCTGGGATTCTCTAGGTAAATCATCATATCATCTGCAAAGAGTGATAACTTAGTTTCTTCTTTGGCTATTCTAATTCCTTGAATATCTTTATCTTGTCTAATTGCTACAGCTAACATTTCTAGTACCATATTGAATAATAGTGGTGATAATGGACAACCTTGTTTCACCCCTGATCTTATTGGGAATGCATCTAGCTTATCCCCATTGCATATAATGCTTGCTGAAGGTTTTAGATAGATACTGCTTATTATTTTATGGAAAGTTCCCTTTATTCCTACGTTCTCCAATGTTTTTAGTAGGAATGGATGTTGTATTTTGTCAAAAGCTTTTTCTGCATCTATTGAGATAATCATGTGGTTTTTGTTAGCTTTGTTGTTGATGTGATCGATAATGCTAATAGCTTTCCTAATATTGAACCAGCCCTGTAGTCCTGGTATGAATCCTACCTGATCATAATGTATTAATCTCGTGATAAGATGCTGTATTCGTTTTGCTAAAATCTTATTTAAAATTTTTGCATCTATATTCATTAGGGAAATTGGTCTATAATTTTCTTTCTCTGTTTTGTCTCTTCCTGGTTTGGGTATCAAAACCATATTTGTATCATAGAAAGAATTTGGGAGGACTCCTTCTTCCCCAGTTTTCAAGAATAGTGTATGTAGTATTGGAATTAACTGTTCTTTAAATGTTTGATAGAATTCACTTGTGAATCCATCTGGCCCTGGAAATTTTTTCCTAGGGAGTTCATTGATGGCTTGTTCAATTTCTTTTTCTGAGATGGGGTTGTTTAAGTATTCAACTTCCTCTTCTGTTAATCTGGGCAATTTGTATTTTTTAAAATATTCATCCATCTCATTTAGATTGTCGAATTTGTGGGCATAAAGTTGGGCAAAGTAGTTTCTAATTATTGTTTTAATTTCCTCCTCATTGGAGGTGAGTTCACCCCTTTCATTTTTAATGTTAGTAATTTGGTTTTCTTCTTTCTTTTTTTTGATCAGATTAACCAAAGGTTTATCAATTTTATTAGTTTTTTCATAAAACCAACTATTGGTTTTATTTATTAATTCAATAGTTTTCTTTATTTCAATTTTATTAATCTCTCCTTTGGTTTTCAGTATTTCTAATTTGGTATTTACTTGGGGATTTTCAATTTGTTCTTTTTCTAGCTTTTTCAACTGCAAGCCTAAGTCATTGATCTCCTCTTTCTCTATTTTGTTTATGTAAGCATTCAGAGATATAAAACTTCCCCTAATAACTGCTTTTGCAGTGTCCCATAAGTTTTGGTATGTTGTCTCACTATTGTCATTCTCTTGAATGAAGTTGTTGATTGTTTCTATGATTTCTTCTTTAACCCAATCCTTCTTTAGAATTAGATTATTTAGTTTCCAATTGATTTTTGGTTTCTCTTTCCATGGCCTTTTATTACATGTAATTTTTAATGCATTATGATCTGAAAAGGATGCATTGATTATCTCTACCTTTCTGCACTGGATTGTGAGATTTTTATGTCCTAGTACATGGTCAATTTTTGTAAATGTTCCATGTACCACTGAGAAAAAGGTATATTCCTTTCTATTCCCATTTAATTTTCTCCAAAGATCTATCATATCTACCTTATCCAGAGTTTTATTTACCTCCTTAACCTCTTTCTTGTTTATTTTGAGGTTGGATTTACCTAGTTCAGAGAGGGGGAGGTTGAGGTCCCCCACTAGTATAGTTTTGCTATCAATTTCTTCCTTCAACTCCCCCAACCTCTCCTCTAAGAATCTGGATGCTATACCACTTGGAGCATACATGTTTAGTAATGATATTGCTTCATTGTCTATGGTGTCTTTTAGTAGGATATAGTTTCCATCCTTATCCCTTTTGATTAGATCTATTTCTGCTTTTGCTTTGTCTGAGATTAGGATTGCTACTCCTGCCTTTCTGACATGAGCTGAGGCACAATATATTCTGCTCCATCCTTTGACCTTTATCCTATGTGTATCCCCCCGTTTCAAATGTGTTTCTTGTAAGCAGCATATTGTTGGATTATGGCTTTTAATCCATTCTGCTATCCGTCTCCGTTTTATGGGAGAGTTCCTCCCATTCACATTCACAGTTATGATTACAATCTGTGTATTTCCCTCCACCCTCTTTCCCACCATTTGTGTTTTTAACTCTCCCGTCTCCCTTCCCCTCCTCAATAGTATTCACTTTTCTCCCCCTCTTCCTGCAGCCTTCCCCTCCTTCTTTTAGCCCCCCTCCCTTTTAGTCCCCTTTACTCTTATTGCTTCTTTCCTCCCTTTTAGCCACCCTCCCCTTTCTTCCCCCTTCCCCTCCTACTACCTATAGAGCTAGTTAGGATTATCTGCTTAAGATTATTGTTCCCTCCTTTGAACAAATCAGATGAGAGTACCTCTCAAACAATGCTCATCTCCCTCCCCTCCTTCCCTCTACTATAGTTTTGTACTTCTTCCTGTGATATAATTTGCCATTTTCTGCTTCCCCCTGTCCACACCTCCTATTACATTCCCTTCTCATACTTAAATCATATTTTTGACATGACATCATTTACTTTATGCCCGTTCCCTGTACATATATCCCTTTTATCATAATAGCTACACAGTTCTCAAGATTAACAGGTATCATCTTCCCTTATAGGGAGGTAAACAGATTGCCCTAATTGAGTTGCAAGTTTTTGTTTTTGTTTTTTCCCCCCTGTTTACCTTTTTATGATTCTCTGGAGACCTGCATTTGAAGATCAAATTGTCTATTGAGTTCTGGTGTTTTGGTCAGGAAACTCTGGAAGTCCCTTATTTCGTTGAATGACTTTCTCCTTGCCTGAAATGTTATGCTGAACTTTGCTGGGTAGTTGATCCTTGGTTAGAGTCCCAACTCCTTTGCCTTACGGAATATTGGGTTCCAATTCTTTCGATCTTTTAATGTAGAAGCTGCAAGGTCCTGTGTGATCCTGACTGTGTGACCTTGATATTTAAATTGTTTCTTTCTGGCTGCTTGTAGTATTTTCTCCTTCACTTGATAGCTCTGGAATTTGGCAACTATATTTCTTGGGGTTTTGAGTTTGGGATCCCTTTCCGGTGGGGAACGGTGGATTCTTTTGATGACTATTTTGCCCTCTGAGTCTAGTACTTCTGGGCAGTTTTCCTTGATGATTTCCTGGAAGATATTGTCCAGACTCTTTTCTTCATCATGGGTTTCTGGCAGGCCAATAATTCTTAGATTTTCTCTCCTGGATCTATTTTCCAGGTCAGTTGTTTTTCCAATTAAATATTTTAGATTTTCTTCTATCTTTTCATTCTTTAGATTTTGTTTGACTGATTCTTGTTGCCTCATTGAGTCATTAGTTTCTACTTGCCCAATTCTAATCTTGATCGTATTGTTTTCTTCATTTAGCTTTCGCATCTCCTTTTCCATCTGGCCAATTTTTCCCTTTAAGGAGCTATTTTCTCCATTTAATTTTTCTACTTCTTTTTCCATTCGACCAATTTTCCCAGTTAGGTTTTGGGTTTCCTTTTCCATCTGATCAATTTTCCCTATTAGGTTTTGAGTTTCCTTTTCGGTTTGATTAACTCTTCCTTTTAGGGAATTATTCTCTCCAGTTAATTTTTGAACTTCCTTTTCCATTTCTTCAATTTTCTTTTTCAGATTGATGTTCTCATCAGTGAATTCTTTTTTTATAGTTTTAAAATCATTGGCCAGTTTTTCTTTTATATCCTTCTTCAGACGTTCCAGGTAATCTAGTTGTGCTTGCGAGAAATTCATAGTCCCATCTGAGGTTTCAGATGGAAGTACAGTCTCAGCTCTGACCTCTTTGGTGTTTGTGTTTTGGTCCTTATCCCCATAGAAAGATTCTATGGTTTTTTCACTTTTCGTCTGCTTTTTCCGATTCATGATGTTGGCTGAGTGTTGTAGCTTTTGGTTCTTTCAGTCAGAAGATACAGATCTTTTAAGTTGAGTTGATGTTTGTCTAGGCTAAAAGCAGGCTTTTTTGTTGTTGTTGTTGTTGTTGTTGTTGTTGTTGTTTCCCAGATCAACCCTGAGGTTAGCTTGATAGGTGTGTGGGAGGTGTGGTCTGGTCTCAGGCTATCTCCTCAGCTGGCCTGAGGCAAAGGCAAGGTCCGGGGATGGTGATCCCAGCTTCCCTATTGTCTTCCCTTTCCCCTGGAGGGCTGGGGCACGCCTAGAGGCTAATGCATGTTCCTGCCCCTCCTGGGGCTCATCTCCCGGGCTGAGGCTTGCTTGGGTCTCAGTGTGAATTTTCTCTGCCCTGGGTCGTCTGTCCCTCCATATAGCCTCCACCACGGTGGGAAGAATCCCCCTTTGCCACTTTTCCAGCCTCTGGTGTTATGAGACCACCCGCCCCCTTCTGCTGTTCCCACTGATCCAGGATTAATCTGGGGAAGAATTTTATGGTTCCCTCACGGTCATCGGGGGGGAGGGGAGAGCACTTACTGATCACTCCAGCATCCCAGCTCCTGGATGTTCAAGTAGTGACCCACTGAAGTCCCGTCTTTAGGCTGAAGATTTCAAAGGCTGTTGCGCTGATATCGTTGGCTCGGCCTGGCTTATCTCCTGCTCCGCTGGTCTCGCCCGCCACTTTCGAGCCCCTCGGGTCGCCTCCGCCCTGCCGCGCCGCGCTGCGCTGTGTGCCGGGGTCTTACCCCCGCGGAACAGATCCCTCCCGTGGACCTTCCAGTCCAGCCTGGGCTCCGAATCTGTCAAAGTCCGTCTCCCACTGGATTCTACACCTCCAAAGTCTGGTCAGACTCTCCCCCCAGAGATATCCAAAGGAGTTTTTCCAGGAGCTTAGGTGAGTCGTTGCTTTCACTCTGCCATCTTGGCTCCGCCTCCCAAGGGTTGATTCTTATTCTGTGTTTTTATTCCCATTACCTACCAAAGAGAATATTTGTTGAATTAAAAGCGAGAAAAAAAATCATGACTTTCTAACATTGTTTTCTTTATTGATAGAGTTATTCAATTGGTTTATAAGAGAAATACTAGAAACATATTATACCTGAATTAAATTTAATATTTAAGATGGACAAATATAAAGACATATTTGAAATTCAAAACAAGCAATTTAACAAGTAAAGATAGGAGAGAAGTGGCAAGTTAGAAGTTTCTCTGAGCATGATTTTGGGAATGTTAGTGAACTTCAAGTTCAATGTGACTCAGTGGTAGCAACATATTCAATAACAGGAAAGGGAGATAGAAATAAAGACACTCAACTTCAAGTTTTAATTTTGAAAAAAGAATATTGTGTAATCTTAGGCAAGCAATACTATCTGATACTCAGTCTTCACATCCAAAAAATGAGCAATAATCCCTAAGTTGTTATCTATCTTTGAAATTTGTTGAGTAGTAGAGAGTGTTCCTGAAGCCTGTACGACTAACTCCTGCTAATCCAGTTTCCTCTAGTCTGACCATTAAACAGTGACTAAATTCTAACATCTTAGAATCTTTCCCCATTAAATCACAAGCAAATTAGTGGCCCTTATCTATCCATCATGAGTCTGAATACCCCACTTCCAGAGCTCTTGTCATTTGCCTCTACCTGAAATGGCATTTGCTTGGACCTGATTAGAGTCACTTAACAGATTTATTCTGAGATATGTGCCCGCATGTTCTTCCTGCTTCTGCACATGTGTACATATACATAATGGAATGGAACATGGCTGTTGGAACTGGCAGAAGGCATTCTGACTTAGCTTAGTGACCATACAGGTTCTTAGTACATATGACTAAAACAGAGAAATAGATTGCCTTGGATCAAAAATTAGGGCAAGTCAAGGAGACTGGAGAAAATCACTGAATAACAGACATGGAAAGAGAGTTCGCTAATCTTTCAATGTCATCCCTACCTGAACAGAAATCCCTGTTATATCATGACATGAAAGCAATTTTTCACTAATTTCCAAGATAATTTGTATAGACAGGAAGGTGGAATTTGAACCTAGATTTTTTGACTCTAGACAAATATAATATTACTTCTGTTATACCACAGTGATATAGAAAAGTGAGCATGACAATATAAATATACAAATATAATAAATATACGAATAAACATAAGTTATTATTATTCTTATTGAATAGTTGAAGAACTACCTCAAAGATAATAAGGGATTTGTGAAATATCACACAGTTTGTAGCAGAAGCGGTCCTACATTTCAGGTTTCCTGATTCAAAGTACAGTTTAGCACTTTTGGTTATAAGGATTAATGAGATGACATATCTAAAGTGTTTTCCAAAATCTAAAGTCCTATACAAAGTCTAATGATAAATGAGACAGCTAGGTGATGAAGTGGAAAGAACACTGAATATGAAACCAGGAAGATCTGAGTTCAAATTCAGTCGGAAACTTACTAGTGCAAACTAGTGCAATGACTGTGGACAAGTTAACTTAATTGCTGCCTCATTTTATTCATTTGTAAAATTCATTGGATTAGAAAAATAGTAGTACTTACTCATCTGAGTTGCTTTGATAATAAAATGAAATAGTATGTGTAGGCTACTTTGCAAACTATAAAGTGTTTTTATTATTATTATCGTTATACTTAACATTAAGAATTATAAAAATATAAATAATAAAGCAATAAATGTTTATTCAATATTATAATGAAATAAATTTATTTATATTTATTATTAATAAATATGGGAAGAATTAACATCATTGCAGCTCACAGAAAAAGGGAGAGTAGCTGTACCTTGTATTTTAGATTTCACAGAATGGAAAGAATCTATCCAATAAGCTGCCTCATTGCCTTGAAAATTCAGATGGAGGGATCAGAATGAAGACATTCTTATTAGAGACTTGGACCATTACTGATATCTCCAGAAAAGTGATTCATCGCATTAGACACCAGAGTGGGAAAAAAAAATACTCTCTAGACTTCTTCTCATACATTCATTTTCTTTTCCAATCCTTCCATTCTTTTTGCCAGATAGCATCATAGACATATTATTTAATACTAGCAAAAGTGTATAATGTAGGATATTTATAAGCAGCTCCACAGATTATCTCTGAAGTTTATTTCATATTGTAATGTCTGAAACATATCACTGAGTAAAAATCCAACAATTATTCCCCAATGTCCTCTAAACAAAGTCTAAACTCCTATCATTAAAACTCGTCTCCTCCCTCTGTTCATCTGCTTTTTGCAGGCTTATTCATTTTTTACCCCACTAAGTCCAGTTAAACTGGACTATATTCCTATATTCTCACATTCTTCTATTTCTCTGCTCTCACTCACATCAGACCTATCTTCATTTCTGATATTTGTCTTATACTACAGAGTTCAAATGTCCCATTTGATGTTTTTTTACATAAATTAGTATTGATTTTTACATTTTTTTCTTTTATTCTAAGCTCTGAATTCTCCCTCTCACCTGTCCTCCACTCACTGAGGAGACAAGAAATATGATTACCAATTATATATATGAAATCATCCAGAAGATATTTCCAAATAAGTCATGTTGAAAAAAATAAGAAAAATAATTAAATTGAAAAAAAATTGCTTCAATCTATACTCAGATTCCACTAATTCTCCCTAGCCCTCTCTCTCTCTCTCTCTCTCTCTCTCTCTCTCTCTCTCTCTCTCTCTCTCTCTCTCTCTCTCTCTCTCTTTCCCTCTCAGAAGATGGCATTTTTTCATCATAAATCCTTTAGAATTGTCATTGATCATTGTATTGATAAGAGTAGGAAAGTCATTCACAGTTGATATCATACAATATTGCTACTACTATACACAATGTTCTTCTGGTTGCTCACTTTACATTGTAGCAGTTCATATAAAACTTCCTAGATTTTTTTTTTCTGAAGCCATACTGCTTGTCATTTCTTATAGAATAATCTGTAATATAAATCTAACACCCTGGATGAAGTTGTCCTTTATTCTAGTCAAACCACATACAGAGATCTATGATCAGTGCTAAGTACTTTATTTTAAGTTATATGCTGATGAATCTGAATATATCCAGAGAACAGTGAATGGGATGGTGAGGAAACTCAAGTAATAGGTTATAAAAGCACAGTTGAAGGGCTGTTCAGTTCGGAGAAAAGAAGGTTTGAGGGGAACAAGTTAAAATTCTACATGTATTTAAAATATTATGTTGGGTTTATTTCTCTAGGATGGAGAGGTCAGGATCAAGACCTCTTGGTGAAAACCATGGAGTAAAAGATTTTTAGTTTAAAGAAAGAATAGTGAATGTTTCTCACAAGGACTTTTTTTTCTCCAAAATGAAATGGGTTAGGATGTCATGGATTCTCTCTCCCTATTCTTAGAATTAGTTAAGCAAAATCAATAAGAAATATTGTAGGGAGAATTCATGTATGCTTTGGGAACTTAGACTATATGACCTCTGTGGTACCTTCTATCTCTATGGACTTCTGAGTTTTCTTTCAACTCTAAGAATCTATTAATTTCTCTAAGAATCTATTAATTTCTCCTCACTTGACTTTAATTATTCTTTCCTGATGAAAAATATGCTGACATTCTTATGTTTGCAATAGCTTTAAAATACTGGTAATTGGGTCCTTAAAAAAAACAGTAATTGGGTTTTTAATCTTTTTTGAATTTTGAATTTCTGTGAATGACTGACTCAAGTCATAAGTACATGCTTTCTTATTAGCAACAATTTGGCCTAATTAAATGAAAATATATAGCACTTTATGTAAACTCATGTGATTCTAATCCTCATGGACTTTCTTAGACATATAGATAGGGAGAAAGATCTACAAGCATATATTTTTTTATTAGCTTTGGAAGCAATTTCAGTACATGCTGAAAAGCTCCATTTGAAAATTGCATTTCTCTTAGGGAGGCAACTGTCTTTGGTTTTACCACTGTTTTAAAATATATATGCTATTATGTCTATGCTGTCAAAGACTCCTTTGTAATGAACATGGTATTTTTGTTATCAAAACAAACCTATTCAACATTGCAACATAATGTGCTTATTAGTTCATATACATGTATTCATATTTATTCATATTATACGTATACATATATTCTTGTTATTATTTATGCATATATGATATGTGATCTGTACCAAAGATAGAAATACATACATCAGTGAAATCACAGGTAAAATCAATCATTGAAATATATAGGGAATATATTATGCATTATGTGTAAATTGTATATAGAGTACATAAGCATGTATATAGTATGTGCACATTAAAGAAATATAATCATATAAATGAATTTGGCTTATCCATTTGTTTTTTTAAATATACATTATAGCTATGTTTATACAAATATATGTATAATCATAATTGTACATATTTATTTTTTCTCCTGAAGCATTATTACAGTGCTTTCATTATCATTTTGGAATGTCCCTTGGTAAAAATAACTAATTAATTAATTTGAAAAAAACTGTGCCAGTGGAGATTAAGCTTTGGCCAGTCAAGTATTCAGAAAGTCACTGAATCAAAGTGCTACAAGGGAACTGAAGTACAATCTAACCCACTAATATCAATCAAAGCATCTTCTAAAAAAATTCCCTAGCTGTGGGAATGGGGGTGGGAAGTTAGAAGTAATTTCCTGATAACCTTCAAAGATGTAGAATATATCATTTCCAAAGTCAGTCACTTTTGGATGAATCTAAATATGAAAAAGTTTATTTCTTCTCCCATCAAACCTAAAATCATCTTCTCTGCAACATACATGTACTGGATTCTTCAATCCATGCACATCTGTGCATTCCTCACACAAAACACACCATCTCCCTTTACCATGTATTTTTGATGGTTGTCTGTGAAAGCTCTCTCTTTTCTTCTCCACTTCTTAGTTCTCATGGCTTTCCTCCTATTTCTACTTAAATTCCATTTTCTTTAGAGGTATTCTCCAAGTTCTCCTAGCTGCTAGTGATTTCCTCTTGGAGAGTAATTCTCATTTGACTAATATTTCATATGGGCCTAATATTTTAAATCATGTGTCTCCATTATAGTGTTATATTCAGCACTTAGCACCGTGCATGATACTATACCTGATTAATTGATGCCTTTTTATTAATTTTGATTAATTAATTGATTGATAAATATTCTACCCTCTGGAAATAGAAAAAGCCAAATCACTCTTCTCCATAATAGATAGCCCTTTTAATGCTTGAATGTGATTTCTTAATACCCTCACCAACCTTTCTCTTCTCTAGCTATAGATCCTCACTTCTTTCAAAACACATGAGAACCTTATCAGTATTAAAGTTGTTAGATATATGCATGTATGTGTGTATATATATACATGGATACATATATGTGTAAGTATATATACATATATATGCATATACATATATTATATATTTCCATATATACATATATATTTTTCATATACACATATATGCCATGCCTAGAGGCCTGTGTGAGCTACCCGAGTCTTCTTACCTCACCTCCGAGGTCTTTGGTTGGCCAAAACCGGATGCTCATATGAGAGAAAGGATGTTCCAGAGTCGAACAAGGGTTGAGCTTTATTTCAGGGTCTCGGTTACAAGTGCAGGGGGGTCTTCCTTGGGAGGAAGAGGGGGAGATTTCCTAAGAAGGCTAAGATCTTAAGGGATTGGAAGTAGAAGTACAAGCGGGGAGAAAGGGGGAGGGGAGAGAGAAGAGAAGAAAAGCGGAGCCTACTGTCCTCTTGGCTCCTCACGTGCTAAGAGCGCTTTCAGGCTTCCTCAATCCTACTTAACCTTCAGCCGCATAGTTTGCATCTGAATACCGTGCTGTTAGGTAACTAGGTGTGCCCAGATCCGGGACAATCTCGAGGGCGGGGAGATCTCTCTCCCATCACGTTTCTCACAGGAAGAGGCGGAATTACTCGAGATAGCTCGGTTCACCTCGATCCCCTGCCGTTTCCTGGGGGGGTCTCATGAGAGCTCTAAGATTTAGAAGCTCCCACCTTTACGTGCCCGAGACTGTCCACACGGAATTGAGCTTCCAATCCCAACACATATATATATATATATATATATATATATATATATATATATATATATATATATATATATACATATACAGAAAGAGAGAGGGAGTGAGAGAGAGAGACAGAGAGAGAGTGCACATAAGGTGAACTGAATATGGAGGGAGGATACCTAAAAAAAGTTAAATGCTGAGATGAATGTACTGGGAGAAAGAGAAAGGGAGAGATAGAATGTAGTAAATCATCTCACATAAAAGAGGTAAGAAAGAGCTTTTAAAATGGAGAGGCAGAAGGGAAAGGTGAGAGGGAACAAGTGAGATTTTATTAAATTGCTTACTTTCTCAATGAGTTTGGGTGGAAAGGGAGGAAGGGAGATAATGTGGAACTCAAAGCCTTAAAAATGAATGTTAAAAATTGTTTTTGCATGCAACTGGGAAATAAGATGTACAAGTAATGAGGTATAGAAATGTATCTTGAAAATAGAGGGGAGGGAGAAGCAAGAAGGTGAATGACAAAAGTGAGGGCAGATTAGGAGAAAAAGTGGTAGGGGTGCATGCTGTCCTGGAGTGGGGGGTGGGGAGAGATAGGGAGAAAATTTGGAGTTCAAAATCTTGTGGAAGTGAATGTCAAAAAGTAAAAATAGGGAGTGAAATCTGGGGCTCACCTGAATTCTGCCACAAACTCTTCCAGATACTTCTATTAAGTGAGCAAATTTTAGAATGACAGAAATCACTGGGAGACATAGTGTGGCAGATTTCCAGTCCAGGAAAAGTCCTGAATGTCAACAGAAAGAATCTGTTACAGGGGTGTGGGGGAGTGCAGATCTCATGGGCTCCACCAGCTTACACTCAATCACAGTCATAGTGGAGGAGGAATGACCCAGGAGTAATGAATCAGAAGCAGCAGTGTGGATTCCCAACCCTCTCAGCACCAGATGGGAGACCAGCAGAACTGAGTAAGAAAGAAGTGCAGGGCCCATGGCAGCAGCTGCAGCCATTCCTGGGGAGATAAGTCCACAGACTACTTGAACTTCTGGGAGCCAAGATGGAAGAAGAAAATTGCAAGTGCTCTCTCTCTCCAGATGTTGACTTCGAAAAACCCTGAGAATATTGTCCCAGGAAAATCCTCAAATAGTGGAGCCAGCAGAAGGGGTACAGCAGTCTTTTAGCTCAGGAGGCTAGAGAGATTGATAGGAAGTGTTCCTCTTATTGTGCCTGAAGGAGACCAGTACAGGACATGAAGTGGGAGAGCAGAAGAACCTCAGCCCCAGAGGGGTAGAGATAATGAGTGACAACATCAGGACCCTAGGCATACCTTACCACAGCCAGGGGAATTGGACAGACACTAGAGTCAACTGGTTTCATCAGCCCCTGAGTCTGCCTGTGCTCCAGCACAAACCTAGGGGAGAAGGAAACCTCCCATAACTAGACCATCACTCCCCCATATACCTCATGCCATGAACTTTAGTATAACTCTGTAGAAACTCAGAAAGATTTCACCTGGTCTCAGCCTTGGCTCACACCCACCAGCTTAGTGCCAGGTAAGTTGCAGCATTATATTGGTTGGTTGTTGTGCTTCATTCTGGAGAAGGACCATGATTAAGTGAAGTTTCAATGTGTATGACTGGCTAATCAGACCAATATGAGCTCAGGATGCTCTCCCACAGATTGGGCACAGATAGTCCATGTGAATATTTGGGTTGGTTACTCCAGCTTTGCACATCCTACGTTTCATTTGTGTTTTTTCAATTCTGCTTTGTTCATACAGTACAGCACCTTTTCTGATGTGGGCACACCATGCTGAGGAGTCCTCTGTCAGTGTCTCCCAGGTCCCACAATCAAATCCAAAGTTCTTGAAACACCTTGAGAGTGTCATTGTATCACTTCTTCCTTCCACTATATGATTGCCTGCCCCATGCAAGTTCTCCATAAAATGGTCTTTTTGGTAAGTTACATTTTGCATTTGAACAACATGGCCAGGCCATCAGAGTTGAACTCTCTAAACCATAGTTTGAGTGTTTGGCAGTTTACTTCGAGCAGGGACCTTGGTGTCTGGTACCTTATCCTGCTAGGTGATCCTCAGAATCTTTCCAAGACAGTTCAAATGGAAGTGATTCAGTTTCCTGGCATGGTACTGGTAGACTGTCTGTGCTTCACAGGCATATCACAATGAGGTCAGTAAAACAGGTCTATAGACCTTCAGCTTGGTAGTCAGTCTAATTCATCTTCTCTCCCAAATGTTTTTTCAGAGCCTCCCAAACACTCATCTACCTCTGGTAATGCATGCATCAACTTCATTGTCAATGTGTACATCCCTGGAAAGTACACTGCCAAGGTAAGTGAACTTGTCCACAGCATTCAAAACTTCTCCATTTGTTGTAACCAGTGGTTCCACATATGGATGGTGTGATGGTGGGTGACAGAGCACCTGTGTTTTCTTGGTGTTGATTGTTAGGCCAAAATTAGCACAGGCAGCAGAGAATGGATTCATACTTTGTTGCATCTCAGCTTCAGAGGCTGCATTGAGTGCACAATCATCTGCAAACAGAAAATCATGCCCCAACATTCCCTTCACTTTGGTCTTAGCTAGTAACATTTTCAAATTGAAGAACTTACCATCAGCGTGGTGGTTGACCTTGATGCTGTGTTCGTTTTCATTGAAAACATTTGACAACATGAATGAAAACATAATGCTGAAAAAGCATTGGAGCAAGTACACAGCCCTGTTTCACTTCATTAGTGGCTAAGAAGGCACAACAGCATGGTCCACTATCCAGAACCTGGGCAAATGTCATCATGAAATTGACTTACAATGCTGATGAACTTCCCTGGGCAACTAAATTTTGACATAATTTTCCATAAGCCCTCATGATTAACAGTTTCACAGGCTTTGGTCAAATCTACAAACATTGTTTACAGACCCTTGTTCTGCTCCTGGCATTTATTCTGGAAATGTCAAGCAGCAAACACCATATCAACTGTTCCTTGGCCCTTTCTGAAGACTCACTGGCTCTCAGGTATATGACTATCTTCCAGGTGAAGGATCAGTCTGTTAAGGAGGACTCAAGCAAGAATCTTGCCAGCTGTGAGTAAGAGAGAGACCCCCCCACCCCGTAATTGTTGCAAGATAATCTATTCCCTTCACCCTTATAGAGATGGACAATGGAGGCATCCTTGAACTCCTGGAGCATAACCTCCTCTTGCCATATAACCTGGAATATTTTAGTCAGCTTTTGTATGAGCAATGGTCCCCCTACCTTGTAAATTTCAGCTGGAATAGAATCAGCACCAGGTGCTTTGTCACATGGAAGGAGCCTAAGATACACAAAACCTCTTCCTCAGCTGGAAGTTTATCTAAGGAGGAATTGACTTCAACCTAAAGTAAACACGGTCGCTGGCCTCAGCATTGAATGATGATGGTCTGTTGAGAACCCTATGGAAGTATTCAACCCATCTATCTAGGATAAATGTCCTTATCACTAATCAATGTGGCTCCATCAGCACTGAGTAGTTATGATGCACCATAGATTTTGGTCCACCAATAGCTTTCAGGGAATCACAAAACCACTTTGGATTGCTACTATTAACATAAAACTGAATTTCATCTGCCTTCTTACTGAGCCAGGAATCCTCCATCTCTTTAAGCTTTGCTTGTACTTTACTTTTGATGGAATTAAATGCTACCTTCTTAGAGGTGGATGTATCATCCTGCTGGTAAATCTTGTGGAGTTCTCGTTTTTCATTTAACAGTTTCTAAGTTTCCCCATCATTTTCATCAAACTAGTGTTGGTGTTTGTGAGTGTTCTGACCCAGATGAACAAATGCAGTGCTGTGCACCAAATCTCTGAAAGCTGCCTACTCCTTTTCTGCTCTACTGTTGCCAACTGTGTGTTGTCTAAACTTTCCCTCTAAGTTACCAGCAAACTGTTCATGCTCAGAGAAGAGTTCTAATTTGTTGACATTAATTCTTCTGTTAGTCATTTTGCCTTGGCGGTGGAACTTTTGATGAATGTGAATATTTAGCTTGGAAAGGATGTCTATGATCAGTTCGGAACTCTGCACCACACATTGCTTTTGTTATTCTCACATCTTTGTCTGTCTCTTCTCATTATGGTCATATAATCTTAGATGTCAATGTTTGCTGCGAAGGTTAATCCATGAAGTTTTATTGCGTTTAGGTAAATGGAAAACAGTGTTGGTGATGAGAAGTTCATGCGATGCACAAGTCTTCAGTAGTAAATGACCATTGCAGTTGCTGTTTCCAACTCCATTCCTCCTTAGCACTCCCTGCCAAGTCTGGTATTCTGAGTCTACTCTAGCATTAAAGTCACCCAGAATTATAAGCTTGCCCTCTTTTAGCACTTTGATGATAAAGGTCTCAAGGTCTTCCTAACATTTTTCTTTGCCCTCATCAGGATTTGTCAAGATGGGTGCAGAGGTAATAATGATGGTAGCATGGCGTTTTCCTGCAAGTGGCAATCTCATTGTCATGAGACTGTCATTCAATCCTTTTGACAGGCATATGTGCTTGCTGACTAGATTAGTTTTGAATGCAAAACCTACATCAGCTTCACAGAGCTCCCCTTCACTGCAGCCACTCCAGAAAAATGTGTATTCAAATCCAACTTCAGTAAGTTGGTCTTCACTTCCCAGTCTTCTTGCACTCAGGGTTGCTATTTGCATGTGATACCTGTTGAGTTCTCTTGCAAAAAGAGCAGTTTGTCCTTCAGGTCTACTGTATTTTGTGTTGTCAGTAAGTGTGCACACATATTATGTGCCATTGGTGAGTGGAATCATCTTTGAAGATTCTGTACATTTTGTACATTTTTGTGTGTTTCGGCCACAGAGTGGGATTCTCCACCTGCTGTAGTAATCAGGCAAGATTTAGGTAATCAGACAATATTCTAACTCCTTCTTCACACCAGAAAATGAGCAGTGTGATCCTTAAAAGGTTGCTCAAACACCCAGGGGGCTGCCGAGTCTCGCTACTGCTTCCAGTGACAAACAATACTATGGCCTGGGCTACCTGTGTGCAGGGTTGTGTCTAAAGTTCCCAGTGTACCTATACCTGATGCTTCATGACTTGCCTGTCATCACAGGACTTTGAAGTATAATAGTGAATTGGTATGGGTGATGTCCTTTGATTCGTGTATAAATTGGATTTAAGTGAGGCGGAGTTGCGCGAAGTCGTCAGCCTCACTTTCTCTTCCACAGTCATCATAATCCAGTTGCAGGGCAGAATCAAGATGACTGGCAATGGTTCAGGATGCAGTTGATGACCTTGGCATCTTCCGTGTCTAAAGAAGCTCTAAACACTCTATATTGCCTGCTTCAGCTGCCTTCATGGCTTCTGGAACAAATTGTTTTCATCCACCCATTCCATCAGGGGAAGTCTTCACATGTTTGGGGTAGACACCCCTTAACTCACCAGTGGGGTTGCAACCCGTTGGTTACTTACCCTCAACCAAGTTTGGCCCATCTGCTGAAATGATTTGCCAGAGTATGGCCATTGTGCATGCTGCACCTTCTTAGAGCTGAGTTGAGTGGAACACCAAAGGTGGAAAGAGCCCTGAAAAGGGTTAAGCAGTCATCACACCAAAGGTACTGGTCCTCCTTGAACATGTAGTACATCCCTATAGCATTATATAGCTTCTAGCCGAAAGAACCAGAGGCCACAACACACAAAGCCAGAAACCATGCCCCAAACTTCCAGCATAAGAAACATGCAATAGAGTTCTGCATGCCCCAGAAGCAGACACACTTTAAAAGACAGGAAAATAGCAATCACTATGAGCAAGAAGCAAATCAGAAGAGCAAAGATTGTAGAATCTTACTACAGGCACAGGGAAGATCAAAATATGAATTCAGAAGAGGACTGCACTGACAATATACATACATCTGAAATCTTAAAAGGGAATATGAACTGGTCTTAAGGCCAAAAATAATTCTTGGAAGATCTCAAGAAGGATTTTAAAAGCCAAATTAGAAAGGCAGAAGAAAATTTGACCAATAATTTTAAAAAGACAATGGACAAAATGAAAAAAAAGAATTCACTGAAGACTCACGGGAGGCATAAAAAGGTAAACAGGGAAAAAATATGATTCAACATGGGCAAACTGTTTGGATACCTATATGGGATGATGATACTTGTTAATCTTGAGAATTATATGATTATTATGACATTTAAAGGTGATACACATAGAGTAAGTATAATTTAACTGATGGGATGATAAAAAATGTAATTAAAGGATGTGAAGGTACGAGGAAAAGAGAAGGCAGAAAAGCATAAATAACATCACATAAAGACTCAGAAAACCAGATTATAGCAGAGAGAAAGAAGGGAGGGCATTTTGAACTTTACTCTCATCTGATTTGGTTCAAGGAGGGAACAGCATATTCAACTAAGTACAGATATCTAACTTGCCCTAAAGGCAGTAGGAGGGGAAAGGGGGAAAGTAAATGGAGGAGGTGGCTATAAGGGAGGGAAGAAGTAATAAGGGAAAAGGCAAGGCCGATAGAAGATTGAGGGAGGCAGTGGTCAGAATCAAAACTCTTAATGAGGGGAAAGAAGAAGGAAGAAATAAAAGCATAAACAGGAGAGGAAATGGGATGGAGAGAAACACACAGATGATAATAACAGCTTTGAATTGAATGGGATGAACTCCCTTAAAAGAAAGGAAGATAGCAGATTGGATTAAAAACCATAATCATATAACATGTTTACAAGAAGGTAAAAGGATGAAGCAGCTGAAGTAAAACAAACAAAAAAAGCAAGGATAGCAATCCTAATCTCAGACAAAACAAAAGCAAAAATAGATCTAATCAAAAGAGATAAGAAAGGAAATTATATCCTGCTAAAAGGTACCATTAAAAATGAAATAATATCATTACTAAAAATATAGGCACCAAGTGGTATAGCATCCAGATTATTAGAGGAAACGTTAAAAGAGGTAAAGGAAGAAATAGACAGTAAAATTATACTAGTGGGGGACCACAAACTCACCCTCTCTGAACTTGATAAAATCTAACATGTGACATGACTAATGTGAAAAATGTGTTTAATAAGAATGTATCTGTAGAACCCATATAAGATTGCATGCTGTCTTGGAGAGGGAGAGAAAAGGTAGGGGGAAAAAAATTAAAACTCATTGAAGTGATTGTTGAAAACTGAGACAAATAAATATGTTATATAAAGGAAAACTGAAAATAAATTATATAAAAAAGAAAAGCGAATACCAATTACAAGACAATATATTATGAATGCACTTATATGACTTTAAATATACAAAGTTTTTCCTCACCATATACTTATAAGGGAAGTAATTAAAACATGCCCACTTTACAGATGAGTAAACTGAGGTTCAAAGAGGTTAAAGTCATGGTTTATCTTCACAAAGCTAATATATATTTAATAAGGATTTCAATATCAATATATGCATGTACATTGACACAGCTAAATGGTATGGTAGATAGAACAGTGGAGTTGAAAACATCTTCATGAGTTCAAATCCAGTTTCAAGCACTTACCAGCTGTGAGTTTTGGAGCAAGTCACTTAACCCTATTTGCCTCAGTTTCTCATCTGTGAAATGAGTTGGAGTAAGAAATGGAAAACAACTCTCCTATCCCTGTCAAGAAAATCCCCAAAGGAATCACAAAGGGTCATATATGACTGAAACAATTGAACTTTTAATATTCATATACCTACTCACATATATCTGGGTTTTTATTTATGTCTTTCCAAGGAAATAAAAATCTACCTACAGTTGTGGACAATTGATATACACAATTACATACACAGAGGTATGAATATGTAGATAAGTATAGACTAGATATAATGTTGGATGATATTTACAATGATGGAAGAGATCTCTAAATGGACAAATTTGTCTGCATTAATATCAAATCACGCCACATTTTATTTACAAGGATAATAGGACATGGATGGATGCCTGTTACAGTGAGAATCACATTATATTTCAACATGGTTATTGGTGGTGAAAATGTTAATGAATAACATTACAAAGGGGATTTTACACTACTCACGAAATCTACATGACATGAGGAAAAGTTAATTTCAGCCCTTGCTTCATTAATCAGATCTGCCTACAGCTAAAAAAAAAAGTGTCGCCTAAGTATGTTTTGCTTTCTGCTGTGTGATGCTGATGAAGATACTGACAACCAAAAACCAAGTAATTGGGTTTTTGCCAGTAGGAGGGTAAAAATAAAAACACTGAGCTGGAATGTGTTTGCAGATGACCTTTTTAAGTATTGCCTGCGGCACCTCCATGTGGTTGCTGTCATTATTAATGCGGACTATCGATTCTAGTTTGTTTAAACTATCCTGCACATGAACAGGGGTTTGTCAACAATGGAGTCTACACATGCAACCCTTTCATGAAAGCCTCAAATGTTTCCCTTGAAATTTAAGGAGATGAAAATAGAATGTTGAGTTTTCCATATGGGGTAGAAAGAGATAAAAGTGCTGATATGTGTAAACTTTATGTTTTCCATTGCAGCTACTTTCCTTATAAAGAAGGGTCTGTTATCCAGCGTAGGACAGCTAGATGGTATAATGGATAGGACGCAGCTAGATGGTATAATGGATAGGACGCTGGGCTTAGAATCAGGAAGACTCATCTATGAGTTCAAATCCAGTTTCAGACATTTATTAGCTGTGTAATCTGGGAAAGTCACTTAATCCTGTTTGCCTCAGATTCTCATATGTAAAATGAACTGGAAAAGAATGCAGCAAACGACTCTATCTGTGCCACAAAAACCCCAAAGGGGGTCACAAAAAGTCTGATATGCAGCATTATCCTTGGCACATGTTCAGACAACCAATGCAGAGGGGTATCTATAATTTCATAAAACAAGACAAAAATCAAAGGTAAAGAATACAAAAAGAAAGCCTGCCAATAACTGGGAAAGAAACCTGGAGGAGGGGGTATGATAATAGGCACAAAATAAAAAATAAAAGCATTGCAAGACTATTCTTGGGAAAATAAAGAACTCTGTACCTTAGTAATTAAGATCCTATTATGAGACAGTAGTATAGCATGAAATATTACAAGTGAATACAATCTTCGATTGGACTTAAGAGAGAGAATATGCTCAGAAAAAAAGAGGAGAAATAGGACTATCCCTCTCTGTACTGGTCAAAACACAGAATCCTGTGTTTAATCCTAGGTACCACATTTTCAGAATTATAAAAAAAAGAGGTTGATGTCTAGAACAATCTAGGAAGTGGAGGAAGAGGAGAAAGGAGGAGGAGAAGAGTGGGAAAAAAACATGTCATAACTGAATGACTTGAAGGAACACAGGATTTTAACAAACAGATAAGATTTGGGCAAAGGAGTTTCAGGGAAGGAAGATGTGAACATCATGATTCCTCTCAAATCTCACGTGTTTTCATGTAGAAAGATTAAAGTTGCTTGGCTTCTAGCTGGGATGTGATAGGGAATTCCAGTCTCAAGAAACAAAACAAACTACAATGAAACAATAATCAGAGAGGGGATTTTTTATATAACAATTAACATGGAAAGAATAGATTTAGCAAAAGGGTCTTGCACTTTTGGTTTTAGGGACTGCTGTTTAAAGCTGATCCACAGAATAAATATTTTACCTGCTCACTCACATAGAGACCAGTTCAGCCATCACATATGTTAAAATTGCTTAGAGACCCCCATACTCACATGCTGTGAAGTGACCTGAATTAAATAAGGGAGTTAATGGCATTGCTGAAGCCTCTACTCTAGCATGTCATGCTTAAAGGTTCCCATAGTCGGTCTTTTCATAGGGAGTTTTCCCATTTCTTCTCCCTAACTCTAAATGCAACTGGAAACATGAACTTATATTCCTATCATGAAAATTTATTTTTGCCACCATAAAGTGGTTCTCCTTATCCTAGTGCTTCTTCATATGAAGGGCAAAATAATGGAATAGTCTGATTAGTAAGGATAGGAATAGATTGGAACAAGCATGTTCAAGCAAAGGTTGCTTAATTGTCTGCTTAAGATGCCACAGAAAGGATTCCTGTACTTGATATGAGGGTAGACTAAGATCAGAACCTGTCAAACCCATGACCTGCACATGACCCTTGATGCTCTCAAGTGCAGCTTGAAGTAGATTAATATGAAATTGGTAAATATTTAATAAAATTAAAATGTAATAAATATATAGATATAGATTAGAGAGATAGATAGAGAGACATAAAACAGTTTAAAACTAATTCAACATGTGCCCCCACAGGGATCCTCATGTATAGTTTAGTGTCTCCTATTTCTATTTGAATTTCACACACTTGTAGTAGACTTTCTTTAAGGTCACTTTGAACTGGGAGACTTTATTTAATGTGGAAATATGTGACTGCCTCCTAATGACGTTAAACCTTAGTATCGTCCACCTATCAGAAAGTTATATAACATAAATTCCAGGAACTGGAGAGTTCAAGGTTAGAGAACCTGTCACCTCAAGATCACATATGGCATTCTAGGTCCTTGGGTACGGCCTTTTGACTGAGTCCAAGTTTTACAGAACAAATTCTTTTATTAAAGGGATTTGTTCCATGAAGTTTGGATTCAGTCATAGGGCTATACTTGAGGACCTAGACCCCCACTTGTAGCCTCAGGGCCACATGTAGCCTCAAGGCCACAAGTTACCCATGCCTGATGGATAGATAGATTTAAAAAAATCTTTAAGTGCCTATTATGTATAAAAGTACTATTGTTCAGTCATTTTTAACTCTTTGTGAGCCTATATGGGGTTTTCTTGGCAAAGATACTGGAGCAGTTTGCCATTTCTTCCTGTAGATTGAAGCAAACAGAAGTTAAGTGGCGTACCAGGGTAATACAACTAGTGAGTGACTAAGACCAGATTTGAACTCAAGTCCTCTTGACTCTATGTCCAGCTCTCTATCCACTGAGCTACTGAGGTGCTTTCATGCTAGTACTATGCTCAGTGCTAATGATCTCAAGAATACTTTGCCCATGGCCATTTTAGAATTTATCTAGTCAATTTTGCCATTTAATTACACAGCTTTTATTGACAGGATTTCTAATCCCTGTACCAGATGTGGTAGCAGCTTCTTTGTCTGGTGTTTATTATTTGAACTCAAACTCTTCTCTAGAAATCCACTCTAAGCCATAAAATAGGCTGTATTGGAATTTTATTAGATCAAGTAGCACAACAGATGCTGATGGCTTTGAACTAAGAATATGTTTCCCTTACCAAAGTAAATTAAGTTTAGCTTCACCTCTAGTCAAAGAAACAAAGGATTTAAGAATTTTCTGCCTGAGAGGGACTTCAGGGACCATCTGGTCTGACCCATACATTAAAGAAACCTCTGCTGTATTATACCTAACACGGGATTGTCCACTATCTGCTTGGGAGAGAAATCTACCTACTCTTAAGCCAGTACATTACACTTCTGGACAGCTGTAATTTTAAGAAAGTTCCTTACATAATATCTAAATTTGTTGCATTGTGGTATTTGATGATTACTCCTGTTTCTGCACTCTGGGCCCAAACAGAACAAGTCTAAGCTCTCCTCCATATAATAGACCTTTAAACACTCGAAGATAGCTTTTGTGGCTCTTCTGAACCTTCTCTTCACTGAGAAAATCCTGCCAAGTTCCTTCATTTTATTGTCATATGTCATTGATAGAAGACCCTAGATTACCCTGGTAGCTCACCCCAAACATGGAAATTCTCCAATTTTTCAATGTTCTTCTTAAATTGTGGTGCCCAGGACCGAACATTATACTGTAGATGGAATCTAACAGAAGCAGAGAATAGTAAGATTATTATGCCTCTATTCTTGAAAATAGTGGCCCGCTAATGCAGCCCAAGATTGCATTAGCTTCTTTGCTTGTTACATCATTGTACCGACTCATGTTGAACTTGCAATAAAACTAAATCCCTAGACTTTATTTTAGTATATTAGACTATCCATGCCTTTAATGTTCATGAAGTTGATTTTTGTACTGATTTTCAAGATTTCCCATTTTTCTATTTTGAATTTTGTCTTATATTCAGTCCAAAACTGAATGTCAAGAAAATTTTGAATGTTATCTCTCACATCTGCTGTGTTAGCTACCCCTCCTAGTTTTGTGTCATCTGCAAATGTGATGAACAAGACTTATTCACGTCTTTGATGAAAATGTTTAACAACATAAGGTCAAGCACAGATCCTTTGAGTACTTTATTGGAATTTTTCTTCCATGTTGACATGGAGCCATTATCAACTATCCCTTCAGTTTAGTCACCTAACCAATTCTGAATCTCTTTTAGTGAGTTATTGCCTAGACCATTTTCTCCTTCTCCACAATAATATGGTATTTTACTAAAAGCCTTTCTGAAATATAGATAAAGTATATGAACAAAATTCCATCATTTCTTTTAAAATTTAAAGTGTTTTTCTATTCTATTCTTTTCTCTTCTTTGTTCACATATCTTTATCTTGAGAAACAATGCTATAGCTGTATGCTTATAGTAACAAGCAATGATGCTTAAAGAGACATAGATATGGTGCACTGAAATTGAATTTGGAATGACACAATTACATTCAACACCTAGTTTTGTTTTGTTTTTTTTTAACTTACCACCTGCGTGATCTTGGACATGATATAAAACTTATCATTCTCTTTCTTTTTTCATCTACAAGATTAGGATGTCAGACCAGCTACGTGTTAGACAAGTTGATTAACTTCTGTCTCAGTTTCCTCATCTTTAAGTTACAGTGACTTGTTTTGAGACTGACACATAGATTTCCTGAAATAAAAATAATAAAAACCCCCACACTTCCCACGGTACTTGTAAAGTATTTATTACACTATCTTATTCATAATAAATAATATAAATTTTAATGTGCAATAATTATATAAATAATATACATTTTAGCTATAGATCAACTCAAAGGTTCCTTACCATTGTACTATTCTTTTTTATCACAGATGATCACATCAGGTACTTAAATGTTGGATCACTGATTGATGGATTGACAGATGCATTTTGCTATAGAGAAAAAAAAAGATGGACTGGTGTCCAAGTGTCAGCGATATCAATTTAAGTTCAAACTCCATGGCTTACTACTTTTCTGCGTAGCTCACTTCAGTTCCCTGATGTTCAGTTATATCACCCTTAAAGTCAGTTGGTTGGCTTAGATAACCCCCAAGACCCTCTTATGACTTTAAATCTACTATTCTGTTACATAAGTATGACAAGAAGCACTGGTATTCATAGTCTGAACACTTTGAAGAAGCGTACTCCTGACTGCTGCATTTATTAACTTCAGGGCCTGCAAAATGCAGAGTTCTCCCTGCTTTCTAGAATATATAAGAAGTACTTCATAGGAGCCATAGACAGGAGTCATTTCTGTTCACCTTTCTCTTCCAATTTTTGCTAAGTTTTATGGGAGGTTGCTGTGGAAGAAAGTATTTATTGACCTTAGAGTGAGAAGCCATGGGTAAGAATAAGAAGTCTCTCACTAAATCTTCTCTAATTTTTCTCTCACATGCTGGGGGTGGAAGCTCAATTCCATGTGGACAGTCTCGGGTGGGTAAAGGTGGGAACTTCTAAATCTTAGAGTTCTCACGAGACCCCCCAGAAAACGGCTGGGAATCGAGGTGAACCGAGCTATCTCGTGTATTTCCGCCTCTTCCCGTGAGAAACGTGATGGGAGAGAGCTCTCCCCGCCCTCGAGATTGTCCCGGATCTGGGCACACTATTGTTATCTAACAGCACGGTATTCAGATGCAAACTATGCGGCTGGAGAGCTTAAGTAGGATCAGGAAAGCCTGAAAGCTCTCTTGGGCGGAAGGGCCACGTGTGAGGACACAAGGCTCCTCATTTCCTCTCTCCTCTCTCCCCTCCCCCTCTCTCCCCACTTATACTTCTACTTCCAATCTCTTATTGTAAGATCTTTGCCTCCTTGGGAGATCTTTCTCTCTCCCTCCTAAGGAAGAATTCTCCTGCACTTGTAACCAGACCCTGAAATAAAGCTCAACCCTTGTTCGACTCTGGAACGTCCTTTCTCTCATACGAGCATCCGGTTTGGCCAGCCGAAGACCTCCGATAGAGGTAAGGTAAGACTCGGGTAGCCCTCAGGCCTCTAGGCCTGGCACTCACACTCTTAGTCTTCTTAAAAGATTAAAGGGTTTAAAATAAATGATTTCATAATCTATCCTTGTCATCATACTACCTCCTCATCATGGTATTCTATTCTCTTTTCTCTTTACACTCTCCCTTAGTGATCTTAAGTTCTTTCATGGGTGGAATCATCACTTCTCTGTGAATGACTCCTTCATCTATATAGTATTCCTAAGCAATCTATTGAAATCTAGTCCTGAATCTTCAACCACTCCAGCACCTTCAATACAGTGATTTTTGTTTAATCTTCATATTTCCTATATCTATCACATTACCTTGCTAATATTAAATAATACAGATGTTCATTAGATTGACTTAATTTCATTATACAATATTAAATTCTGTGTTCACTGTATTTTCAGGGGGATGTTGATTGATAAGCTGGAATACCGAGAGATGGCCAGAGTAATGAGTACATTACTTGAGGATTAAATGAAGTTATTACATATATTCAACCTGGACAAAGCATGATTTAGGGATGATATGATTGTTGTGTTTAAGAATCTGAAGGACTTTCAATTGGAAGGGAGATTGGCTAAGTATCTCATGTTACTCCCAGGTCTAAAGCTATCATCAAGGATGTCTGTCCTAGTATGAGTTTTGGGGAGATTTTTGTTTTTGTTGTTTACATTGGGTTTTGCTAAATCACCCAGATTAGAAGTGTATCAATTACTCATGGACTCTTCAAACTAAAAATCATCAGAAAAGCCTGACTTGCTTTGTTTTACTAACCTGAAGCAGCCTGATGGTTTTCCAGGTCTGTGAGTCTTGCTGTATTGGTACCCAACTTATTAAAGATGTAGACGTTTGGCTTTAGCCCTACTGTAGTTCAGAATTCCCAATTCAAACAATCCACCATGTTCAGATTATCCAGTAACAGGAAATACAGACATGGACCATTAACAATAGTTGTGATGACTATTTTTTTTTCAGTTTTGTTAACCCTGTTTTTAGACTATTTAGTACCCTTCTGACCTCAATCAAGTTATTTATCTTCTCTGAGAGTCAGTTTCTTCATCTTTAAAAATGAAGATAATACTGTTCTCAGTGAAAGAGAGTTGTGAAAATAAAATGATAAAATGCCTGTGTATATATAAATATATGTGTGCACACACATACATGTATGTATACATACCCACATACATACATATATATTGTTTTGTGAACTCTAAATTTCATTTCTGTGTCCTATTTTATCAATAATTGGTGATGAGAAGGATAAAAATGTATTAGAAATAAGTGAGTTGGGCATGACATTCAAAAGGATAAACTACAATACGAAGAAAGAAAATGTGTGAGCACACCGAAGGATGCCTTAGCCTAGTAATTGCCCAGCAACCCACATGAACCAACAGAACCAGCTGGATTTTTCTAGAGTAGAAATCTTTCTCTTTCCTAGGGATATAGGCCATTACTGAACTGTATTAATTATTTCAGGCCACTAGGTGATACACTGAATTAACACTTTGCTAATTGGCTTCCTAGTGGCTTGAAAATGTCTTACAAATACAAAGAAATCTTTGTGCAGTGAGCTCACCTATAAGAATTTTCAGTGTGGCTTACTTCAAAGGCCCCCTGAGGATCGATAGGAGTTATGTGGTCAGAGATTTCTTTGTTGTTTATATTACGCACCTTGCTTCTTTCAAGTGACGGTTGAGTTGTCGTGATCTGACATTTGGGACTGGGGACAAAGGCAAGGTCAAATAATAAAAGGTAAAAATCAAGACCAGAAAGATATCTACTATTCTTCTGAGAAAGTTTTCCAAATCCCTGAAACACGAAAGGTTATTCAGTGATTCACTCAACGCCAGTACTTTTTAGAAAGGAGAGATGATGATGGTAAAGCAAGTCCCAATTTCTTAAGACTGAGTCTGTTTGATTTGTTCAGAAATTAAATAGCACATTCATAATCTGATCAGATAAATTCAAGAGTATTTGTTATATTCCTAATGTTACTCATTCAATACTTGTAAAATATGATAAGAAAAATTGTTTTGGCATACATGTATAATCCCTACTACAAAGGAGGCTGCTTTGGTAGCAGTGATTTCAGAGGTTCTGAGCTGAATTAAGACTAAAGCTGATCAAGGGTTCAAATGAAGTTTGACACCAATATAGGAAGTAGATGACTGCCAGATTGCTTGAGGAAAGGTGAACAGGCATAAGTCAGAAATGGAAAAGATCAAAACTTCCAGAATATTAGCAGTGGGGGGTCACTAAGTGGCCACTGGAAACTAAACTTCATATCACTTAGTCTCCTAAGTGACCAACTACATTTCCTGTCCTTGTGAGATAGTCTCAAAAGGAACAAATTAATGAATGAATTAAATAAAATAAGAAATTTGATTTTAAAAGATATGGGAAGAGAAAAACTGTTTACTTAAAAAGAAAAGTGAGAGGAGGGACATCAGGGGGAAGAAAAATCATAGAGATCAAATGGGTTTGGAGGAACTATAAAATCACCGTACTCTGAAAATCATTTGACTAGAAAGGGTCTACAGAATACTTCAGCTGGTACTAAAAAAATATCAGATAAAGGTCAAGTCAATATCTATTTCTGAGTCTCATTTCAGAAGTTGGACTAAATGATCTCTAAGGTTTTTTACAGCTCTTATGATAAACTTGGCCATTACTCACTACTCCAATAGATCACCAATGTCATCAATGTTGTTGTTCTCTCTTAGAATATAAATTGCAACTCACCTAAGCTGTTTTCAGTTTATTTGTTTTTCATCCTATTTGCTTCTTGTCCATGTAGGCACATAAATGTTTTCCTAGTCAATTCAGTCAATATTCTAGATGCCTTTTTCAAAGTTCCTTGAAGATTTTGAGAATAAAAATATAGCACTCAAACAATCCATCTCAGAGAGCTAGCTGTTGTTACATAATCAGTCAAACTCTTTTTCTGGGAATGACTTTTTTGCACATTATCCTTTATGATATTTATTATGATATGTTGCTGTTAATACCCCTGTGATGGCAATCAAATTAAGATCTTTTGCATCCATTTATGGGCTTGCCTATTATGGGAAGCTTAATTAGGGGAGCTGTTTTGTAAGAGGATCCCAAGTAACTATTGACTTTTTTTTCTATTGAGGCACTAGGTCAGAAGCTTATGCCCTCCAGTTCCAAAAAGTGTATAAACATTCTGAGGGTGAGGATTTACTTTGGGGCTTAGTTTTTGTAATAAGATTTGAGTACCAGAACAGGACTCTGGGGAGCCACTCAGGAAGCCTTGGCTTTGAGAACCTAGATGTCATGCTTCCTTCTCTGGTAACTATGGTCAGATAGTTGGGGTCCAATCATCTGTTAAATTCAGGCAGAGGAAGCCATGTCTGTTGATATTTTGATTTCTTGTATTTTCTTTTCAATTCAGGGTGCTGACTCCTTGAACTAACTGAATGGTACATGTACTTGGTTAAAGGAATGATACATGTGCTTGGTTAAAGTGATTGTTAACCCCTCAAAAGCTGCCTTTCCTTTTTTTGAATGCATATCTAAGAAACTGTGATAGCTGGCCTGCTTATATATGTTGGGGTGCTTACTGTTACAATGCCACAAACCATTTATGCCCTCGTTTCCATTACTCTATGGGTAACCAAGATTTTTTATTCTTCTGAGGCTGTAGTAGTCCATGTTTCACTGATATATAGTATCATTCAAAAAAATTAGAATTGAAAGGAAGGGTATTTTTCCAAGGAGAAACTACACATATTTAACAAAAAGGAAATACTACTCTCCTCTTTTTTATTATCATTCATCTATAATGTCTGTCTAAGATATAAGTCCTTTGGACTAAATCTATTGGCGTTGCATTCAATTTCATATTCTGAATCAATACGCATTCTTTATTCACTTGGTTGTGTGTATGTGTGTGTATGCACTTATGTGTGTGTGTGTGTTCATATAGATTCAGACCACATTAAGAGATTGATGTTATCAACTCAATTTCACTTTCAGAAGAGATTTTGGTTAAGAGTCAGACAATCATGTTATTGATTCTGACACTATCACTTTGGAACTGCTTTGCAAGGTTATTTCACCTTTCTGAAATAATTTTAACACCTTCCAAATGTAAATGACATTGCCTACCCTTTATACCCTATAGTGTTGTTATGATGAACAAATGAGATAATGTACATAAAAGCAATTTTCAAATTCTAAGGCACTACATGAATGTAAGAGATTGTTAATGTGCTACAATTGTTGTCATCATCACGATCACTATCATCATAGCTATAGGATGGAATATAATATGTGTGTGTATGTATAATATGATTTGAAATCAGGAACTATTGGGTTCAAAGCCTATAGCTGAAAATTACAAATAATATGACCACAGTAATTGACTTAACCCCTCTGAGCCTCTGGCTCATTCATTCACTTATAAGTGGTTACAATCTGCATTGCTAGAAAGACTTTCCATATCTGTGAAACCACACATATTTATCATATTGATAGCATATTATTAATTGTCATTTAGAGGACTTTAAGGTTTTCAAGGTGTTTAATAATATATCAATTAATTTTATATTTATTTTTCAATTTGTTTTAGAAAAATAATAATAAGCACAGTAATTAATCTCAACATAGGTTTTGATGAATTTTCATTTCATATATATTATAATTTCAGAGTTCAATTCTAAGTACTTTGAGTACTATTTAGTATTCTGTATTGAAAATTCAGGATCCTGGAAGAAAAACCTAATATATAGAATATCAGAATGGGGGTGGAAGGGATTTAGTATACAGAATTTTTGAGCAGAGAATGTAACTTTTTGAGGGGGATATTAAATTCAAACACTATTCAATTCAAAATTCTCATTAACAGACTGGCAAACAAGTGCACATAGGGAGAATGATTTCCTGAAGCTTTTGCAACCAATTAATTGGAGGACTGGAGCTGAAGTTCATTCAAATCTACTGAATCCAGTGTCCATATTTGTTTTAAAGACCAGATTATTGAGGGCAGAGTCAAGATGTTGGAGTAAAAGCAGGGACTTCCCAGAACTCTCCCCAAAAGCCCTCCAAATACCTGTAAAAAATGACTCTAAACAAATTCTAGAGCTACAGAACCTAAAAATAAGAGTGAAACAAATCCCTAGCCATAGATGACCTGAAAATTTGACAGCAAAGGTCATTCCCAACAAACAGGGAGTGAAGCACACTCTGGCATGGCCTGTAACAGCACAGACCAGCCAGAGCAGGAGTCAGGGGACTCAATCATTGTTAGCTATGGCTGTTTCCAGATTTCTCAAAACCAAAAACGTCAGGAGGAAAATTCTGTGAGACCTGAGTGAAAGAGAAGCATGCAATCTAGCCAGATTCCATGTAGGAATGTAAACAGTTCAACTGTAGTAAAGTCCCTTATGACTTTTCTTTGCTGTTTACCTTTTCATGCTTCTCTTCATTCTTGTGTTTGAAAATGAAATTTTCTTTTCAGCTCTGGTCTTTTCATCAAGGATGCTTGAAAGTCCTTGATTCCATTGAAAGACCATTTTTTTCCCCTGAAGTATTATACTCAGTTTTGCTGGGTAGGTGATTCTTGGTTTAGTCCTAGTTCCTTTGACTTCTGGAATATCATATTCCATGCCCTTTGATCACTTAATGTAGAAGCTGCTAGATCTTGTGTTATCCTGATTGCATTTCCATAATACTTGAATTGTTTCTTTCTAGCTGCTTGCAATATTTTCTCCTTGACCTGGGAACTCTGGAATTTGGCCACAATGTTCCTAGGAGTTTCTCTTTTGGGATCTCTTTCAGGCGGTGATTGGTGAATTCCTTGAATACTTATTTTGCCCTCTAATTCTAGAATATCAGGGCAGTTTTCTAGGGAGTGAAGTGCAAATTTATCTAAAACAAGGACTTGAATTTGAAATTCAAAAGTGAAGACAATTCCACAAAATAAATGAAGGTCAGCTGCCCCTCAATATAATAAAGGCCTTAGGAGGAACTCATGAATGAGAGAAGGAGGTACCATACAGAGAGAGACACTACAAGCTGAGCAATCTTTAGGAGTGGATAGATATTTCAGGATGAAGAGGTTCCAAGTGCTAAGTGAGTCTTCAGAGTGTAGACAGTCAAAAATAACTCCAGCAATTAGCCACACTCAGGTTTTATAAACATGGCATTAACATGAGATGCAGTAGTTCATAGAATTTATTTTGGATAAATTGTCTCTGTTCTCTGATTCTGTGTTTTCCTACTCATGTTTAATTTCCTTACAAATCTTAATTGTCTAGAGATACTTCACCTCACCAACCTCATTGTCTTAAAACTATGTTTGGTTTTATGACATTTAGTCAAGATAGGGACCCTTGTCCACAACCTAAACAGAAGGCATATATTTTCTGGGAATAAAAAACTAAAAAAAAAACTGATGCAACTGACAAATATCAACTTACTTATGACTGGATAGTGACCACTTCTTTTATGATAAAAAGTCAAAATTCAGTGCTTGCCTATGAATTGTCATTTTTACAAGCCTATTAATTAGTCAAGTCCCATATAAACACTGACTCTGTTTATGTGATCTCATGAGACTAACTTTAAACTAATAAAAATCTGTACCTGTACTTCTTTTATTTCTTCAGCCTAGGCACTTGGCTCCAACTTTTTGCAAAAAATTTCCCAACTGGTGAAGGAATGATCCTCTGATGCTTTTCTGACACCTATCACAGAGGATGGAAATCTTAGGTCCCTGTTCAAATTGCTTGGTAGAAGTTGGACCCTGGTGTAGTTGTGTGGTAGATGTCGTGTATCTTCTTTTTTTGATAAATGACTCGTTACAATTTCCAGTTTTTAAGATTATTATGTCTCCCTCAGTCTAAACCATAGCACCTGAGATTTTCTGATCTGGTACTAACCATAGGATAAAGAAAAAATGTGGCCTATATTTCTCAGTCAGTTAATAAACATATATTGAGTATCTACTATCTGCCAGGCACTATGCTAAGTTCTAGGTATATAAAAAAAATAATCAAAAGGCAGTCTCCATTCTCAATGAGCTCACAATCTAATGTTAGGTACAACATGCCAATAAATACATACAAACATACCATAGTAAAAGGAAGTACTTTAACGAGAGAAAGGCTTAGAATTATGAGGAATTGGAAAGAGTTCCTGTACAATATAGAATATGCATTATGACTTCAGGAAGCAGTAGGCAGAAATGAAAAGAGAAATTATTCCAGATATGGGAAATAATTCCTAGAAAATGTCTGGGGTAGAGAGGTGGAATGTCTTTTTCAAGGAACAGCAAGGAGCAATAGGAATGATTTGTAAGGGACTCTAAGAAGAAATTTATCCAATGGAATATCCTGGAAAATGTGAATATCAGAAAAATAAGTTGATTAATGGTGATCTTCAGTACATCGCATTAGGTAACCTGCCTCATTTAAATCCAATTCACTTGCAACCCTCCTGACATTGCTGGTCCCCTTCTACACTACAGGTGACCAAATCTAAAGCACCATAACCTACAACTTCTCTTCTGCTGCCACATTTCCAATTCTCAGCCAGAGTACTATTGGTGGACTAGAGCTATCCTTCCTACAGAAACTTCAGCTAAGGAATCAAAAGAGGTGGATTTGAAGTCAGAAAATTTATGTTTTCATCTTTGCTATAATTTTCCTGGTTTGTTCCTAAATAAGTCACTAAATATTACTTAGTTGCATTTTCCTCATAAAAAAGTTTTATTCATATTCAGGCTTCTAAATGAGTGTGTCACATTGTGTAAAATACTTGAATTAGAGTCAGGAAAATGTAAATTTTAACATGCCTATGATCTACTAGGTGTATAATCCTGAAGAAATCATTGAATGTCACTCTGCTTCATTTTCTTCATCTACATCAACAAGGTAGGTTGAGGATCAAATGAGAGAACTTAGTTAAAATGCTTTGCAAACTGTAAAATACTACATAAAGGCTAAGTATTATTATAATATGTATAATTAGGTGATCAGATTGATGGCATCCTTTCAGTTTTAGATTTCTACTTTTATGATTCTGATAATGATATGGCAGTTTAGAAAAACAAAAATTAGAGCCACAATAGTGGGAAATTTAGAGTAAGCCTTTGCTCAAATCCTCTCTCTGTCACTTATATTTGTCAGTAAGATATTAACAAGTGACTTAACTTTCCTACATCTCAATTGACTCTTCCGTAAAATGAAGTTGAGCTTTTGCCATCTAAGGTCCTTACCAGTTCTAAATCAGTAAATCTATTTCTTCAATTCTAGAGGAAGTAGGAGTGAAGATTCCAGAAGGTAAGTTAATTTAAATAGAATGTGAATGCCCAAAAAATGCTCTTAAAAAATATCATGGCATAAATATTGACTAGTTCCCTTTGTTTCTCTAATTTCCAGAAAGCAAGAAACAAAAAAACAAACAAAAAACAAACAGAAAACCATGACTCTTAAAAAGATATCTGGTGCCCTCCAAATCATCTGCTTCCAAGATGGAAAAAGAAAATGGAGGATATGTGGTCTAAGTACAGAATAGTTTGTGGGAGGTCACATTAGCTTTGGGAAAAGAAGATCTAAATTTGAGACTGGAATTTGTCACTGGGCAGACTTTAAATTTTATAGGGTAGGAACTCTTTGTCTCTGTCTCTGTGTCTCTGTCTCTGTGTCTCTGCGTCTCTCTCTCTCTCTCTTCTCTAACCAGATACTCAGAGCCAGGCTAGCATCATGTTTATTATCAATACTCAAATGGTTGTTGAATTGAATTGTTGAATTAAGAGTTGTGACCACCAGGTAACTTTACACTCTTCTCTTAATTGTAAAATTCAGGAAAAACAAAACTATTCTACAACCTAACTCATAAACTAGTTACAATGAAACATTTTGCAAAGTTCAAAGTGTTGTGAAAATGGGAAGCATCATTATTAAAATTCAACATCTCATACATCTGGAGCTCAAAGGGACCTTAGATTTCATCAAGTCTAATCTTACTCATTTTAAAGGTGAGCAAACTGAGGCTTGGTGAGTTTAAGTAGCTTAATCAGGGTCATGCAATTAGTGAGTGCCAGAGGGATGATTTGAGAAAAGCCTTTCCCTACTCCTCATCCAACCTTCTATGCAACTGGGAGACCTTGGCCTTTTCAAGCTAAGGTTTTTAATGGTTCTCAGTTCGACTGAGACTATGTCCATTCAGTGACTAAGGCTTAATAAGAATTGAGGCAGAGAATGGCCTCGTTACCTAGTCAAAATTTCTTGAAAGCAAATAAATAAATGATTAAAAAATAAATAAATGATGAAATAAATGAATAAAAATCAATCTGGGAAAGAAAGAACCTGGGGGTGGAGGTTTAGACAAAATATAAACAATTTCTGTTAACAATCCTCCTGAGCCAACGGGTGCCCAAACAACGACCAAGTGGGGCTTGGCCTGGGACCTACTTTTGGCCAGTCAATGGGAGCCAGATGGATTTGGTGTCAAGGTTTGTATTTAAGATATACAAAATCAGCTTTCAGAGGTTAAAATTTACATTCCCTTTGGGCAAAGCACCCACAAGCAAGGATGTGTCAGGTCTGTGCAACCTGCAACCAGCAAACCACTTATGGTTCAAGGATGCACCAAAGGATTTCAGGTGGCTCTCAAATTTTTCCTTGGCTGCCTGAAATCCTTTGTCAGCTACATGTTGTGCAGGCTTGCTCCATGTGGATGGAGGGAAGGGAATGAAAGAAAGGGCCCACTTCAGTTGTCCTGATCTATAGCTGACTACTGGACCCAGATGGCACTAGAGGAGAAAGAGAGGCAGGTGACTTTGTATAATCTTGCTTCACTTAAATCCAGTTTACTTGCATGTCATGCCCACAGATGCCAAAGACAACTTAGAAAGTCAGCAGGAAAGGTCCATTACACTTGAATGAGAATGAAACACAGTCTAGCACAGGCTTCTCTAGAATGGCCCCAGACCCAGCAAACCAGGAGCAAGTCTTGGGAGTGACTGAATTAGCAGTGGCAGCAGCAGCATCTACTTCTGAGGCTCTCAGCCCACAGATGGTAAGGGGGTAGAATAAATGATGAGAAGGAGATTACAGAGGTGTCTTCACTAGCACTGGGGCAGGCATCTGTTGCTTTGCCCATACTCAGATCTGGGTAACAGTCCTTGTTGGCAGTCCCATGGTTAGGAGGAGCACTTGCATAGGAGAGTTTGTGGCCACAGTTGAGGAGGAATCCTCTTTACAGTTTCAGGGCAGAAAAGAGTGTTGTGGTCAGTCATAGATCAGAGCACAGGGCAAGAGAGAAGTAAACAACTCTTCTTAGATCATACCACCTTGGAAGAACTGAAAACTTACAGGTCCCTAGAAGTATTCTGATAACAGTAGCATAAAACCGCTGAAACTTGGAACAGTTCACTGTCCATCCTGGAAGCAGAGCCACACCTTAACAAAGAGTTTAAAAGTCAAGCAATAAATTGATAAAATGAGCAAACAACAGAAAAAAAAATCTCAGAGTACAGAAAGTTACTATAGTGATAAGAAAGATCAAAACACTCAGAAGACAACAAAGTCAAAGTTCCTACATCCAAAGCCTCCAAGAAAATTAAACAATTGGTTCTAGAACCAGTACCAACTGGCTCCAGTCCATTTTTCCTGGGATTCCACTCTCATCTCTATTAATTACTCACCATGAAATTGTAGAAAAATATATTATCTCTTGGCTTCATTTTCCACATATGTACAGTGATGAGACTGGATGATCTCTATAAATCCTTTGTGGTTCTAACATTCTGCTCTAAGCTTTATTATTCTATGACCAAAATCTCTAACCTTGGCATTTTATGTTATAAGGTACTTGTCATCTCTTGAGCTTGTGATTTTGTGATTTATGGAGATTTCTAAAAATTAAGGAAGTACAGAGAAAGAGGCTCATGCCCTAGTTTTGCCACTTACTAATGATGTGCCATTGAACAACTTATTTAACCTCTATCCCCTTCAAATAACTCCTGTTTAAAAAGAAGACATTAGACTAGATAATCAGCAAGGACCATTTCAACCTCAAATCCCATGGTGCTTGAGCAAAAACTGGTATTGTGTATGATAAAGTAATTGCTAAGTCAAACTTCAGTCATCCAGTTACTTTTGAAGGCCTATGAAATTGACATAGGGATGAAAAGTAAATACTGAAATTTGAAAAAAAAAAGTCATTTCAGGACTAAGAAAATGCTATTTTTATATATCAGACCCAGTAAGGTTGTGAACAAACAAGTCAATAACATTATCTTCATTTAGAGTTAGGGAAGATAATGCTGCAGGAGGCTTGCCAGAGGTCAATCATGGAGTGAATCATAGGGAGACATAGAAATGTGGCTTCTTGTCTCTAGTGTTAACACTTCTCCATTGCTCATTTGAAAGTCAAGTGGGCATGGCAATTAGAGCTCTATAACTTGTTAGAGTCTTTGGAGTGGGGAGTTTGTCCCTTTAGGACCAGACTAGTCATTTGAAGAGTCAGAAAGGTAATGGATTTCTCCTACTGAAGATTGCTGGGTGGAGAGAAAAGACTGGCTGAGCTGGCTTTAATTGGGAGGCCAGGAACTTAACCTAGATACACAAGGATGGATTGAACTCTTCGTTGGGAAAATGATCCCAAAGCTCCCCTACTGAAATTAAAAGCTCCCTCCTTGAACTTTAAACCTTAAAGCAATTACACAGATTTAATGAGCAGAAATGGTACATAGGAAGCATTTTAATTATCTGAGAGAAAAGAAACAAAATACCCTTTATTTTGATAATATTGGAAAGAAATAGGTAAACACATTTAAGAAAAATATAGGTTACAAAAAATTACAGTTGTGATTGTGACTCATAAGATACAAACTGGTGCCACAAAGAAATTAAAATTGCTTTTTCCACAAATGTATATTAAAATACATTCATATACATATGTATGTATGTGTATATGCATACATATATATATATTCAATGAATTATATAATTTAAAGAATATGTTTTTGCTTATATATGTGTGTATGTATATAAATATATATGTATAAGTATGAATGTATATATATATATATCAGTATGCACGTACATTACTATCTATAAGGATATATAGGTACATAGAAAGACAGATAGACAGACAGACAGACAGACAGACAGAGACAGACAGACAGACAGACAGACAGATAAATAGATAGATAGATAGATAGATAGATAGATAGATAGATAGATAGATAGATAGATAGATAGATAGATAGATAGTTGGATGGATGGATGGATGGATCCTTGAATGAAGGCCTACTCTTGGCCTGAGGTTAATCCTTGACTCTTAAAGCCCTATTTCAGCAGTAGTGTGTGGTTCCATGGCAAAGAATCTTGAGAGGAAATATGTTTTCAAACTAGGTTCAGAAAATCTGGCAGGTATTCAATTAATTAATGCCTTCACAATTAAATAGGATTGTTGTTTTTTAATCTGACTTTATTTGTATAAAAAGCATTTCATACTTCTGTTCATAGAGTTCCTGGATTTATCTTGACAGGTATTCTCCCAAGTATTTTATATTGTCTATGGTTTTATAGCATTTTTCACCACAGGTCCTTTGGTATTTTCTTACATTACTGTATTAATCTGAATGGTTCAGTCTTTCACATTTGATAATTGTTGCAATATTATTGTTAAAGTATGATTTTCTCCTGGTTATCATGATTCTGTTTACTTCACTTTGCATCAGTTTATATGTTTTCCAGAGTTTTCATTATTTCTTATAGCACAATAGTATCTCATCACAATCATATACCACAACTTGTTCAGCCATTCCCCAAACGATAAACATCTACTCAAGATCCAATTCTTTGCCACCACCAAAAGAAATGGTAAAAATATTGTTGTACATGTGTATATATGTATATATATGTATGTATGTATGTTTCTATATACGTCCTTTGTCATTCTTATTTGATTTCTCTGGGATATATATCTAGTAGTGGTATTATGAGATCACAGTGTAAGCATTCTTTGATAGTCTTTTGAGCATAATAGCAAATCATTCTCTGGAATGATTGGAACACTTCACAACTCCACCAAAAGTCCATAGTGTACCTGTTTTTCCACATTCTTTACAGTATTGATCTGTCCTGTTACATCATTTCTGTCATGTTAGTCAATCCAATAAGTATACAGTAGTATCTCAGAGTTTTTCTTAATTTGTATTTCTCTAATAAACAGTGAATTAGAGCATTTTTTCACGTGGCTATGGCTACCTTTGATTTCTTCTGAAAATTGTCTGTTCATATCTTTTGATTTTTTAATTGAAGAATTTTAATTGAAGAATGGCTCATATTTTTGAAAATATTCTATTATCCATCCAATTACATGTAACATCACTTTTAATACTCATTTTTTTGTTTTGATTTCCAAATTATATTCCTTCCTTCCTTCTCTCCTCCCTCCTTAAGACAACAAGCAATCTGATATAGTTTATACATGTGCAATTATGTAAAACATTTCCATATTTTTCATTTTGTGCAGGAAGGCTAGAAGAAAGAAGGAAGGAAGGAAGGAAGGAAGGAAGGAAGGAAGGAAGGAAGGAAGGAAGGAAGGAAGGAAGGAAGGAAGGAAGGATGGATTAAAGGAAGAATGCTTCAGTCTGTGTTCAAATAGCATCAGCTCTTTCACTGGATGTGAATTGCATTTTTCATTATGAGTCTTTTAGAGTTGTCTTGGACCATTGTATGGCTGAAAATAATCCAATCATTCACAGTTCTTCATGTTACAACATTTCTGTTATTGTATACAATGTTCTTTTGGTTCTACTTACTTCACTTTTTATCAGTTCATGTACATCTTTCCAGGTTTTTCAGAAATTGCCATGTTTTACATTTCTTAAAACACAATAACATTTCATTATATTCATATGTCACCACTTGTTCAGTCATTCTTCAATTGATAGGCATCCTCTCAATTTCCAGTTCCTAACTACCATAAAAAAGAACTGCTATAAATATTGGTTTTTGTACATTTAGGTCACTTTTTAATCGCTTTGGGATACAGACCTAGCAGTGGTATTGCTAGATCAAACAGTATGAATAGTTTTAGGCCATTGGACATAGTTTCAAATTCCTCTCCAGAATGGTGACATCACTTCACACAACTCCACCAACATTGAATTGGTGTACCAGTTTTCCCACATTAACTCCGGCATTTATAGTTTTCCTTTTTTATTGTGTGTAATTGTAAGGGAATTTGAAGATCTTCCCTGCCTTTTAACAAGCCCATATGACCTGCTTTGAGCTTTGGAAGAGCCCACAGCCTGAGTGACATGGAGTTGATGGTGGGAAGAGCTTGCTGAATGGGTGGAGTAGGGAGATCTGAACTGAGAGAATGAGGCAGAGTTAAGAAAGAGTGGGAACAATGGAGCAGAGCAGCTAGCATGAGTGAGAAAGCGAGTGATTTTGATTAAATGATCTTGTTTATGGTGAGGCCTGACAGAAGGAAGACTTGAGGATGACAGTGCTCCCTGCATTGATAGTATATACAGATTTCATTGTTACTATGATGCATTCAGCTTTCTGGTATTTGAATAAGTGTCTTGGTTTCATCTTTGAGAAAGTTTATATTTTGAAAATTTACTCTGGAAATATGTGTGCATATCCATAGTAGCTGCTGTGGACATCTCATTGACATTACATTGTGTTAGCCAATCTGAAAGGTGTGAGATGGTACCTCAGAGTTGTCTGGATTTTTCTAATCAATAGTGATTTAGAACATTATTTCATATTATAGATAACTTTGATTTCTTTGTCTGAAAACAATTGGTTCACATCTTTTGACCATTTATCAATTGGGGAATGACATATTGTTATAAATTTGGCCCAATTTTCTTTATATTTAAAAAATGAGGCATTTGTTGGAGATACTATATTTTTCACCAGTTTTCTGCTTTCTTTTTAATTTGCATTGCTTAGTTTTATTTGAACAAAAATCTTTTAATTTTATATAATCAAAATGATGCATTTTACAATTTGTAATATACTCTATATTCTGTTTAGTTCTATTTTTTTTCCTTTAACCATATATCTGACAGGTTAACTATTACATGCTCTCCTAATTTACTTTTAGTAACACCCTTTATGTCTAAATCATGTACTCATACTTATACAGTGCAAGATACTTGTCTATACCTAATTTCTCCAATGCTGTTTTCTTAGAAATTTTTGCCAAATAATGAGTTTTTGTCCCAGAATCCTGAATGTCTGGGTTTATCAAAAATGAGCTTATTATATTCATTTACTAGAGTGTATTATGTACCTAATTTATTCCACTGCCCCACTACTTTATTTCTTAGCCAATGCCAAATTGTTTTCATAATTACCACTTTATAATAAAGTTTGAAATCTGGTGCAGCTAGGCCACCTTTCTTCACATTTTTTCATGTATTCCCCAACAATATCCCCAGGTATTCTTTTGTTTGCTTGTTTTTCCAGATGAATTTTATAATCATTCTTTTAGCTTTATGAAATATTTTGGTAGTTTGATTGGTATCATACTGAATAGTTAGATTAATTACAGAAAATTGTCATTTTTATTATATTGGCTCAGCCTACCCAGGAGCAATTAATATTTTTCCAATTATTTAAATCTGATTTTATTCATCTTAAAAAATGTTTTGCAATTGTTTTCATATAATTCTTTGTTTTATCTTGGCAAGTATTTTGTTTTGTATACAATTATTTTAAATGAAATTTATATTTTTATTCCTTATAACTGGAATTTACTGGTAAGTAAAATGGTAATTTGAATTGGAAAATCTTTCCTATTCATTAATAGGTCCATTTAGTCACATGGAGCCTGTGGTGGGAGGAGTTTGCTGAATGGGTGGAGCAGCAAGAGGCAGAGCTAGAGCAGAGCTGAGAGGAAGTTAGTGTTGAGAGCAGTCAGAGCTAGGAAGGATGCATGCTCCTGGGCAGCTTGAGTGATTTTGTGATAGTTTGTGACTTTATTTAAGAGAGCCTGCTTGTGCTGAGTGTAATGAACTTGGTGTGTGGGAAACTTAGCAGTGGGAAGACTTGGGGATGGTGCTGTCCTCTGCATTATTATCGAGTATAGATTTTTGGTTTTTCGATCTGAATAAATGTTTTGGTTCTCCCTTCCATGTGGAGAATCTTTGGTACTTCATGATTCTGAATTATGCCATGATATTTATGGCTGCTGTGGCTGCTGTGAATATTGCATTGGTGGTACAGTAAGATATAGGAATGCTTAAGATTTATGCAAGTTTATTTTTCATCTTGCAACTTTGCTAAAGGTGTTAATTATTTCAACAGTTTTTAGCTGATTCTCTAGGGTTCTCTGAGTATATCATCATCATCTGCAAAGGGTGATAGTTTTGTTTCTTCATTGCCTATTCTAATTTCTTCAGTTTGTTTTTTTTTTCTTATTGGTAATGCTAACATTTCTAGTAGAACATGGAATAATATTGGTGATAAGTGCATCCTTGCTTCACCCCTCATTGTTTTGGAAAAGTGTCTAGCTTATCCTCATTACAAATAATGCTTGATCATAGTTATAGATAAATATTACTCATCATTTTAAGATAGTCTCCGTTAATTTCTTTCATGTTTAAAGCTTTTAATAGAAATAGGTGGTATGTTTTCTTGAAGGCTTTTTATGTATCTATTGAGATACCATATGATTTCTGTTGGTTTTGTTATTGATATGTTTAATTATTCTACAGTTTCCTAATACTGAACTAGCCTTGTGTTTCTGGTATAAATGTCACCTGATCATAGAGTATTAATCTGGTGATATAAAGCTGTAATCTCCTTGATAGTATTTTATTTACATTTTCTGGATAGATATTCACGAATGAAATTGGTCTACAGCTTTTCTTCCTTGCTTTGGCTCTTCCTGGTTTAGTTATCAGCACCCTATTTGTGTCATACAAGGAATTTAGTAAGACTCTTCTATTTTTCTTTCAAATTGCTTATATTGTGTTGGGATTAATTGTTCATTAAATGTTTGGTAGAATTCACTTGTGAATCCATTTGACCCTGAAGATTTTTACTTAGAGACTTTATTTATATCTTGTTAGAAATCTTTTTCTAAGATTGGGTTATGTAAGCATTCTATTTTCTCTTCTGTTAATCTGGAAAATTTATATTTTGGTAAATATCCGTGTCTTGTAGATTGCCAGATTTATTGGCATATAATTGAGAAAATAGCTCCAAATAATTGATTTAATTTTCTCTTCACCGCTGGTGAATTCATTCTTTTCATTGTTGATATGGACAATTTTGTTTTCTTTTAAAAAATAAAATTAACCATTTATTTTATTTTTTTCATTAAAACAAATTCTAGTTGTATTTATTAGTTCAGTGAGTTACTTTCAATTTTATTTGCTTCTCCTTTACTTTTCAACATTTTCAATTTTGTGTTTAATTGGGGACTTTTAATTTGTTCTCATTCTAACTTTTTTAGTTGCATGCACAATTCATTCATCTGCTCTTTCTCTATTCTGCTGATGCAAGTTTTTAGCGATATTAATGTTCTCCTAAGTACTGCTTTGGCTGCATGACATAAATTTTGGTATATTGTCTCATTGTTATCACTCTCTTTAATAAAATTATTGATTGTTTCTATGATTTGTTCTTTTGACCTATTTGTTCTTTAGGATTAGATTTAGTTTCCAATTCATTTTTACTCTATCTTTTCATGGGCTTTATTGAATTTAATTATTATTATATTATGATATCAAAGTGATGCATGTAATATTTCTTCTTTTTCTACATTTCATTGTGAGGGTTTTATGCCATAAAATATGATACATGTGCTTCAGAGAAAAAAGTCTATTGCTTTCTATTCCTATCCAATTTTATTCAGAAATCTATCATACCTATCTTTTCAAAAATTTTATTTATTTCTTTAATGTCTGTATTGTTTATTTTTTTTAGATTCATCTAGTCTGACGGGGGAAATTGAGGTACTTCACTGGTATAGTTTTGCTGTTAATTTCCTCTTGTAACTCATTTAACTTCTTTTAAAAAATAGATGATATGTCATGTGCTGCATATACATTTATACATGTACATATGTTGTATATACATCCATATATACATGTATATATACAATATATGTTATTTATACATATATATGTTGTATATACATTTAGTGTTGATATTAATTTTTTATCCGTGGAGCCTTTTGTAAGATGTAATTTCCTTCCATAAATCTTTTAATTAAATCTATTTTTGCTTTTGCTTTGTTTTATCCCATATCCCATATGTCAACACTTCTTTCTTTTTTTTTTTTTTTTACTTTGGGTGAAGTATAATGTCTTCTACTTTGGCTCCTTAATTTATTCTGTATATGTTTCTTGTAAACAGCATATTGAAGTATTCTAGTTTTTAATCCATTCTACTATCCACTTCAATTTTATCTTTCAGTTCATCCCATTCACATTCACAGTTATGATAAAAACCACATATTTCCCTCCAAACTCCTAACCACCTCTGAGGCCACTCACTGTGTCCACCCCAGTGTTACAGAACCCTTTCATGGACCTCCTAAGTTTTATGATGAATAAATGTCTCCCTCCAACCTTTAACGGTCCTGCTGCTCCAACATCTGATTTGAGTCATTATTTTAAAGGATTTTTTTTCTTTTGAGATGAATTCTAATTGTCTTAATAGAATGGAACTGAAGATGTGACAGGTACCAGTTGCTTCCCCAGTTGTGTTGCTATGGATGTGGGGCTGTTGACACTTCTACTGAGAAAGATGATCTTGAATTAGTTTCATCTGTTTCTAAAATGGAAAAAATTATACATCTTAAGCTGTTTTGTGGCTAGGAAATGTTTTTTTTCAGGTGTTGTTATGCAACATATGAATGAATGCAGTGTTCATATGGGTATGTTTATGTAAATATGCATACTTATGTGAATATACACATATGTACATATGTGGATATGTATTCTTTGATGTGCTCAGATTTACCTTAAAATATTTACCTTCAAAAATGGTTTATATTATGAATATTATTAAATCATATGTTTCTAAAATGATGGAAATAGAGAAAACTTTGTGATGAGGCTCTGGTTATTAATGGTAAGTCTTATTATGATGTTGTCATAGAAGTTTTCAAAGCAAAGTTTGAATGGAAATTATTTATAGATGGTAAGTTGATCCAGATGTTTCTGTTTGTGTATAACACTATGCTGACTGCATCAAGTTTCAGAATATTACAGCATTAGTAAATTACTAGGCTGTGTTCTGATAAATTAATAATCACTGAAGAGAAAAGAGTTTGTCATAACTATCTACATATGAATAAAGCTTTCTCTGTGTGTGTATATATAGAGCCAGTCCTTCAGTAAAAAAAAAAAAATCAATCAGCAAGCATTAACTGACTGTTATGTGCCAAGTATTGTGCTAGGTAATGGGGATAAAAGTACAATGAAACAACCCTGACTTCCACAGGGCACTGAATAATAGGAAGATGACAGAACGCAATGAATTGAGAAAATCAAGTGGCATAATGGTTTAAATAATTCCAAGATTCTCTTGGAAACTATATATGTGTGTATGGGTATATATGTAAATACATATATATATATATATACATATATATATATACATGTGTATATGTATATATTTACACTCATGTATGTATACCTATATGATATATAACATGTGCATAATACACATATACATGTATTATATACACATAAACATACACAAACATGCAAACACATGCACGCATATATGTGTGTGTGTATACACACAGATACATATACTAATGCCAATGATGCAGCTTTAACTCATGGAATATTAGTTCCAAACAGCTATAATTTCAGATCAGCCACTGGATAATGACAAGGCTCACATAGCCACAAGTAGACTGAAAAATGAATGAAGAATTGTCTTGGAGACACAACATAAGAGTCATCATCAGACAGATGTGTGACCAGAAAAGTAGTTGCACTAGTCAGGAATTGAGAAAGTGGGAGAATTCATGGCAGCTGCCTGGCTCCTTCCATTTTCACACTATGTTAAGAGCTCACTGGAGAGACTTCCAGAATATTGAGTGGATTCCCTTAGGAAAATTTATGGGAGGATGTGGACAAAAAGATGCAAGGCGAATTAGCATAGGTTATTACCTAGCTATATCTTTGTAGTGACCTTAATGAATAGAATTTCTTCATGGATGCAATCACAGAACCTTTGAAGAAGTAAAGTATCAAGATAAGAATGTGAGTGCTAAGGTGCTAGAAAATAGAAATGCTATAATAGTGGCATTGATGGGGATGATAATCACATAGTCCAATCTTTATATGGAGAAATTAAAGTAAAAGCTGTATTTCAAGTATTTTCCCCCTCTCTCTACACTCTTTCTCTGTACTCTACACTCACACTTTATGAGACACTTTGGCTATTACCAATTAAGTCTAAACCTAAAATTACTAAATTCAGGTTTCTCTTTACCCCTAATTCTATGTCTCCATCTGCATATTGGCTTTATTAGTTGAATACTTCTATAGATATCTGAAACTCAATGTGTCCCAGAACAAACACAAGTATCTTTCCCAAAAAAGTTACCTGTCCTTTGATTTTCTGTATTTATGTTGAACAGATCTAGTGCATTAAAAACCACACTAGTACACAGGTTGGGCTACTAGCACAGGTTTTTTTATCCATTTTTCTGAAAGGAGCAACAGCTTGAAAGAGGACAAAAATCTTTAATTAAACAATGTAGACAGTTAAGTAGAAAAAAGTGAGTATCCAAGAAAGAATTCAATAGACATGGCTCCAACTTTCTAAACAGAGTAATAGGACAATTTACATCACCAGACCAGGGAGCACCAACATCTGTTTTCAAAAAGGTTGGGGGCTCCTTAACAATGGTTACCTAAAGTGTTATCTGGCCAAATCACAGAGAAACATTGTTTCCATGAGTGAGTCCCAAAGTAAAATATCAACCTCCTAGTATATATAATTTTCAATCGAAGAAAAGCTTGAAAATCTACATGCCCTAGCACGTAACTGGATACAACATGGCCCAGAATCTAACTGGCTCTGGGTCAGGGCTCTATGTAACTCAGGATGTGTCATAGTTGTGAACTGAGGTGAAGTTCAAAGCAGCAAGACACGCATGACTAAAATATTTATGTTCCTTTAGACCTGGGAATACAGCTCTTATTCCAAAGGAAAGGGAGATACATGTGCTCACATAGCCCTATTAATGGACAGGGAAGATCTTATATTCCATTAACCCTATATCTAGTCACTAAAATTTTCCTTCTCAATATCATCCTGAATTAGTTTTTCTCCTTCAGCTATATACAAGAGAAATGCATGGTTAGTAGAAATTATTTTTCTAATAGTAGAAGAACAATCAGCAAAGAAGACTAAGAAGTGATAACAACAGCCTATTATGTTTTTCCAGTGAGCTATCAAGCAAGGTTCTCTACTTAGAGGGTAGGAGAACAAGGTGCTAGGGACATAACCATGTACCCTGTGCAATAAGATCCAAAGTCCTCCTTGATTATATTATAAAACTCTATCTAGGATATATAGTCCACAATCCTCAGCCCATCTTGACAGTAATATTATATAGCACTACATTTTATAGTCTCTATTATACAAAGTGTTCAAGTTGTTTTTTCTCACATACAGTTCCTATGTCCCATCTCTGTGCCCTTTTTACAGTGTGCCCTGCTGCCTGGTCTGCACTCCTTTGTTCTCTCTTAGAATTTCTAGCTGCTTTGAAAGCTCAGGGCATGTGTCACCTCTTACAGAAAACCTATCCTGAATGCCCTCAGTTGACAGTTTGCTTCTTACCTCGAAAATTCTTCATATTTTACTTTTAGTTTTCTCAATGTACAGTGATTCTCCAGACTAGCTCATAAGCTCCTTGAAGGCAAGTAATGTTTGTCTTTGTCTTTCATTTTTCTTTTTTTTCTTTTTCCTTTGTCTTTTGTCTTTCATGTTACTCTTTGACCTCAGAACCTCTTCAAGGACCTTGCACTTAGTATTTAATGAATGCATGCTGAATTAAATTAAATTGAACTTCTTCCAAAGTGTTCTCTCAAGGGAAATTACCATTTTCCTTTACTTTTAAATTATTTTTTTTTTCCTTTACTGCTTTACTGCTACAGTTCAAGCCATAATCTCTTTACATTTTCCTATCTCATCCTAATGATATGTACTCTAAGTTTTTGTGTGTTTATTTTTAGTGTGTGTGTGTGTGTGTGTGTGTGTGTGTGTGTGTGTGTCTGGAGGAGGGTGGCAATTTTTTTTGTACAATTCATTCAGTTGCCCCAGGGAATTTACTCATTCATTTATTTACTCACTCGTTCATTCCACAGATATTTTAGGGAGTGCCTCCAAAGTCAATTCAATAAAATCGACAAAACATTTTTAATGTCTATGCGTAAGTGATTGTACTAAATATTGAACATACAAGAAAAATAAAATAATATTTTCACTCATAAGGTTATATTTTATTGGGAAGAAAGGGGTAGTAGAAAGAATGTCACCACTACCAGTGAGATAAAAATACTAAAAAACTTATGAGTCAGATGTAGACAGAGCTAGGAGAGAGAGAGAAAGAGAGAGAGAGAGAGAGAGAGAGAGAGAGAGAGGGAGGGAGAGAGAGATACCAAAAGGACAAATGCAGCATGCAGGAGTACTAGACAGAAGTCCCTGTACTCTGAAATATACTTATGTGTTGGGGTCCCCTAGACCATTTAAGGGAACCCCTGACCCCGACCCAAGGCTCTTGTCTGGCAAGAGGCCTTGATCTCGTGAGTAATGAGATGGGGCGGGAGACAAAGGTGGTGAAGACTCCGTTTATTTTCAGCTAAATCACATGCATATATAGTCTTAACTACGTAAAACATTCCTAAGTCTTACATTGAACCTTTCACCTATCACCTTTCACATTGAACCTATCACCTATCACCTTTCTCTATATGGGTGTCTTCTCCACTGGACATCCAGAGCAGGACAAAGAACTGCCACGTTGCAAACAATGAGGAGACCCTTCCTCCTGAAATCCATCTAGTTCCACCCCTACTGACAATCCCCTAGGTTATCTAGGCAGGCTCTCAGTGTGGCGTCCTGAAATGGACAGAGGTCGGCTCTAACTCGTCCCATTACACTTACGTATTTTTGGGGAGTGGGGTGGTGATTGCCAGTCACCCTGACTTCATTTTGCCTCTGGACTCTGAATGACTGGAGGAGTGAGACTGATTACTTTGCACAACCCTGATTCACTGAAATCCAATTCACTTGTAAGTCAAAACATCACCCTCCTGATGCCATTGGTCCTCTTCCAGAAAGAAGAGTGAAAAACAACAATATGTATTTATTTACAACCATAGCAGCTTCCAAAGCTCATTGGTATAGGACTCTCTCCTCATTGATGAATGCCCTGTCCTGGGTAAAAGGTGGGACAGACTTGAGAATGGTTGGAAAAACCTTCATTTTCTTCAATCTTCTTCGATTTTGCATTGAGTCAGCTTAACTTCTCTTCAAACTTCAGGTTGCTTGGCCCTTCTAGCTTCTAGCTTTCACAAAGAAGATGGATGATGAGAATTCTGCTTCAGGCTACTGAAAGAAAAGATTCTGGGAAGACTTCAGAGAAGTAGGTAGCCTCTGTTATATTCACAATTTGCTACTCGCGCTCTAGAGACTTTGGGGAACTTCTCCTTAAGTAAGATTTGGGAGTCTCTCTCTCTCTCTCTCTCTCTCTCTCTCTCTCTCTCTCTCTCTCTCTCTCTTCTCTTTCTTTCTCTCTCCATTAAGTTGAGTTACCTCACTCCCAATGGAAGAGCTCCTCCACTCTATAATGTTTGGTCCCTATTCTACTATGTATGCATTCTCTGATTTCTATTTTGCTGTTGTTTAGTCATTTCTGTCTTATTTGACTCTTTGTGACCCCATTTAGAATTTTCTTTTTTTTAATTTAGTTAATTTATGTATTTTTAGTTTTCAACATTCACTTCTGCAAGATTTTGAGCTTCAAATTTTCTCCCCATCTCTCCTTCTGCTCACCCAAAGACAACATGCACTCTGATCACCACCTCCCCCAATCTACCCTTCCTTCCATCACACCTCTCCCTTCTCATCTCCATGCCCTTTATTTTCTTGTAGGGCAAGATAGATTTCTTTCTATACCCTATTGCCTGTATATCTTATTTCCCAGTTGCATGTAGAAACAATTTTTAATATTCGTTTTTAATGCTTTGAGCTCCAAATTCTTTCCCTTCCTCCCCACTCAGTCCCACTGAGAAGGCCAGCAATTCAACATAGTTTATACATGTGTAGCTATGCAAAACACTTCCACAACAGTCATTCATATTGTAAAAGACTAACTGTATTTCCGTCGATCCTATCCTGCCTCTCATTTATTCTATTCTCTCTTTTTACCCTATCCCTCCTCAAAAGTATTTACTTCTAATTATTCCCTCTTCCCATTTGCCCTCCCTTCTATCATGTCCCATCCCCACTTATTCCTTTCCCACCGACTTTCCTATAGTGTAAGATAAATGTTCAAACCAAATTGGGAGTGCATGCTATTCCCTCCTTAAACTAAATGCAATAAGAAGAAGGTTCACTCTTTGCCTCTTACTTTCCCCCTCTTCCCCTCCATTGAAACAATTTTTCTTGCCTCTTTTATGTGAGATAATTTTCCCCATTCTATTTCTTCCTTTCTCTTCCCAATATATTCTTCTGTCACCCCTTAATTTTATTTTTTTAGATATTATCCCTACCTATTCAACTCAACCTGTACCCTCTGTGTATATGTATATAATCTTTCCCACTCCCCTAATACTGAGAAAAGTCTCAAGAGTTACAAATATGACCTTTCCATGTAGGAATGTAAACAGTTCAACTTTAGTAAGTCCCTTATGATTTCTCTTTCCTGTTTACCTTTTCATGTTTCTCTTGATTCTTGGGTTTGAAAGTCAAATTTACTATTCAGTACTGGTCATTTCAACAAGAATGCTTGACAGTCCTTTAATGACCTCTTTTTCCCCTGAAGTATTATACTCAGTTTTGCTGAATAGGTGATTCTTGGTTTTAATCCTAGTTCCTTTGACTTCTGGAATATCATATCCCAAGCCCTTCAATCACTTAAGCTGCTAGATCTTGTGTTATCCTGATTGTATTTCCATAATAATCAAATTGTTTCTTTCTGGCTGCTTGCAATATTTTCTAATTGACCTAGGAGCTCTGGAATTTAGCTACAACATTCCTAGGAGTTTTCCTTTTGGGATCTCTTTCAGGGGGCAATTAGCGGATTCTTTCAATCTCTATTTCACCCTCTGATTCTACAATATGAGGGCAGTTTTCCTTGATAATTTCTTGCAAGATGATTTGTAGGCTCTTTTTTTGATCATGGCTTTCAGGTAATCCAATAATTTTTAAATTGTCTCTTCTGGATCTATTTTCCAGGTCAGTTGTTTTTCCAATGAGATATTAAATATTGTTGGCTATTTTGTCATTCCTTTGGCTTTGTTTTAAAATTTCTTGATTTTTCATAATGTCATTAGCTTTCATCTGTTCCATTCTAATCTATTAGGAATTATTTTCTTCAGTGAGCTTTTGGATCTCTTTTTCCGTCTGGCCAGTTCTGCGTTTTATGGTATTCTTCTCCTCATTGGCTTTTTGGATCTGTTTTGCCATTTGGGTTAGTCAATTTTTTAAAGTGCTATTTTCTTCAGCATTTTTTTATGTCTCTTTTAGTAAGCAGTTGACTAGCTTTTCATAATTTTCTTGCATCACTTTCATTTCTCTTCCCAATTTTTACTCTACTTTTCTCACTTGATTTTCAAAATCCTTTTTGAGTTCTTCCATGACTGGAGACTAATTCATATTTTTCATGGAGACTTTGGAGGGAGAAGCTTTCATTTTTTTTGTCTTCTTCTGGTTTTATGTTTTGACCTTCTTTGTCACCAAAGTTAGATTCTATAGCCTGATTTTGTTCTGGTTTTTGCTCATTTTCCCAGCTATTTACTTGTCTTTTGAGCTCTTTGTCAAGGTAGTTCTCTGCTTCCAGTGGAGATGGGGTGATGTACTGTCAATTGTTTGATCACACCACAATTTGTGGGCCAAGAGCTCCAGAAACAGTTACTGCTGCCCCTTATGCTGCTGCTGTGGGCTCCTCAACCCTCTCCATTACCCTGGGATTGGAGCCCAGTCAAACCACTCTACTCTCTCACACAGGTCCCACAGGTTTTTTCCACAGATCTTCAAATTTGTCCTCAGCATTTTGGGGTCATGAAGTTTGAAAACCCCCACAGGTGCCCAAGATTCAGTCCCCCCCAAGGCCTGCTCAGTCCCTGACTGTGCCAGTGGGGCCCACACTGGACTTCACTGTGTTACCAGTAGGGCATGATGGACACTTCCTGGTGACCTTCGAGGCTATCTAGGGCTGGAGATGTGCTTTACTCCATCATTCTGTGGGTTCTGCAGCTCCAGAGTTTGTTTAGAGTAATTTTATAAAGTATTTGACTGGGTTTATGGGGAGAGCGCTAGCAAATCTGTGCTATTACTCCATCATCTTTGTTCTTCCCCCCCACCACTGGAATTTTCTTGCAATACTGAAGTGGCTTTCCATTTCCTTTTCCAGTACATTTTATAGATAAGGAAACTGAAGTAATCAAGGTGAAGTGTCTTGCCCAGGGTCACACAGGTATTAAATGGCTAAAGATGGATTTTGATTCCAGGCCTTGTCCTCAATAACTGTAACACATAGCTTCCTTGTATTTTACTCTTGGTTTGGATAAATGGGTTTTATCTGATAATTGCAAAGAATTGTAAAAAAGAAATGTGCAACTGGCATTTGGAGGAAAATGGGTCAAGTCAGGATATATAAGTTCTATTTCCCTGAATCATGAAACAGTGATCAGAAATCAATTTGAATATGATCATATACCCTCAACTAATAATATTTAAGAGAGCAGATAGATATAATACCACCCAGTAACTTCTTCCTATTCTAAGGAGAGCAGATGGCCCATGCTTCCAGCCACAGTCTCCAACTTCCTTGCCTAGAAGGAAATAAAGCCTCCCTAGGGGAAAGGTGGGGAGGAAAGAGGCTAGAATAACCTATTCTTCTTTCATTTGAGCTACACAATGATACTCCCATGATATATGTGGGGAGCAGACCCTAAAAATGGGAGGGTCTTATCTATTGGTTTTCTGTTGTCCTTCATTCGAGAAGAGGATCACAGTGACATGATTATGCTAGAGTCAACTTTTAGTCTATCCAATTATGGGTGATCAGACCAATCTAAGTTCAGAATGCTCTACCACAGGTTGGGCACAAATAGTCCAAGTGAACATTTGGGGTGGATTCTCTAAATTTGTATATCTTGCCTTTCCTTTGAGCCATTTCAATTCTACTTTGGTCATAGAGCATAGCACTTTCAGTTTGGTAGTCAGTCTAATACTTCTTCTTTCCCATACTTACCTTTAGAGCCTCACACAGAACTAGCTCTGAAAATGCATACTGCAGTCTCATTATCAATGTGTACATCCCTGGAAAGTACACTACCAAGGTAAGTGAACTTATTCACAGCATTCAAAACTTCTCCACTGACTGTAACCAATGATTCCATGCGGACTGGTGGTGATGACTGATGGAGCACCTGTATTTTCCTAGTGTTCACTGTTAAGCCAAACTTATTACACACAACAGAGCATTGATCCAGACTTTGTTGCATGTCAGCTTCAGAGGCTGCACTGAGTGCACAACCATCTGCAAACAAAAAATCATTCACCATCACTCCCTCCACTTTGGTCTTGGCCTGTAGCCTTTCCAAGTCGAAGAATTTTATCATCAGTGTGGTAACTGACCTTGATGCCATGTTCATCTTCAATGAAAGCATTTGACAACATGGCTGAAAACATTATGCTAAAAAGCATGGGAGCAAGCACACAACCGTGTTTCACTCCACTGGTGACTGGGAAAGAACAGCGTTGTCCATTATCTAGAACCCAGGCAAGCATGCTGCCATGATGTATTCAGGGAAGACTAGTACCTCTTGTGTGAAGGCTGCTGAGCCCTTTTCAGGGCTGCTTTCTTCCTTTGGTGTCCACCTCTTCCACTTAACTCTTATCTATATATTATACATAAGTGAATACATGTGTATATACATATTTTTACATACATACACACACATGGGTATAAATGGATAGTTGTAATTATAGATCTCTATCTATCTCTCTTAAGCACATTTCTCTAGCAGGACCATACTATGTCACAGTCAAATGAGTTTCTTCCTGTTCAGTCACATACAGGATTTACTAACCCAGTGACATATATTTAACATATATACATAGTGTTCCAAAGTGTTAATGCAGCTTTAAAGCTTAAAACTGCACTAAAAATTTTAGCACACTGTATTTCTTAATCGTGGAGCTTTCAGAGGAAGGAGAAGACGCAATAGGCCATTGCATTTTGCATAAGATACATTGTTATGAGTGATGTGTGTGTTCGTCCTTTGTTGCTGAAGAAGACCATGCCATCAGAGAAATGATGACAGGACTTGCACTTGATTTTGTATTTGAGTGAGGGAAGACTGCGTAGGTCACCAGCCTCACGTCTCCTCCAGAGCCATCTGAATCCAGTCACCAGATATTCTTCAGGATGACTGGAGATGACCCAGGATGAGGCAATTGGGGTTAAGTGACTTGCCCAAGGTCACACAGCTAGTGAATGTCAAGGTCTTCCCGACTCCTGCATTGGTGCTCTATCCACTGCACCACCTAGCTGCCCTATGAGTGATAGGATGCAAGGGGAAAAGTTCTGCATTGGGAGATAGAGACCTTAATACCAATAAAGTTATAATAACTTATTACCTTTGTGTCTTTGTACAAATCACTTTACTCTTCTGGGCCTCAGTTTCTCCCTCTGTAATTTGATGGTTTCAAACTAGATGATTTCTAGTGTCCCTTCCTTCTATCTCTAAATGAATTGTTTCTGTTTCTGCCTCTTTTTCTAGGTCTGTTTGTCAGTCTCTGTCTCTCTGTCCTGGTACATGTCTGTTTCTGTCTCTTTCCATACATGCAAACATACATACATACATATACACATGCATATATACACATATATACACAATATACACACATATATACACATATGTATGCATGTATATCTGTGTGTATATATATGCACACATATATATCTATGTGTGTATATATATATATAAATATTTCTCTTTATAATATCTACAGACACATACACATATATAGGCATGTATGTATGACTCACCCTATTACCACTTCAATTTGGAAAAACTAAAAATATAAGAATACAGAACTTTTAATATTGCTACCAGCTCATTGTAGGTACTTGAACAAGTGCCCCTCTTTTTTTTCTATCCTAAATTCTGTCTTCTTCTGTGGAATGAAGGGGTTAGTCTATTTGATCTTTTATACTCTTGCTGATTCTAATATTTTTGGAATACGTTTGGTTTTTTTAGATATCATATATATAGATATAGATTAAGGTTTAAGAAGCAAGTGGAATTGATGAAGAGGAGGCTACTTTGGTGAGTGGAGAACAAAGTCACAGATGCTACCTTCAGCACTGGCCAGCATACTAGAAGGCTGCATTCTTATTTCTGGACTCTGTGCTTAAAGAAAGCCGCATCAATCGCTATATTTCATCAGTGAACCTAGCCTCACTAGCTGCAGTCTCAGGAAAATCACAATTACAACAGCTTACAGGCAATGATTGACTGCAGGCATCCAGTCTTTTTTGACAAAGCTTTCACCTGTCATTAATTCTCCATCATTGCCCCCATTGATGTGCTGCCAGATCCCATCCTGATGCCCAACTGCCAATCAGCCATGAGTTGTTTTTAATTAAGACTGCTCAACAATTTCCCTCACATCACTTGCATGTGAAGAAGGGAAACCCTCCTATTCATAATCGAATTTCATGTGTAAATTGTCTTAATCACACTACTCTGGCAGGCCTGTAATGTGCCACAGTCAAATGGCTTTTCATTCCTGTTCGGTCATATATGGAAGCTTAAACCTTTGCTCTCAGAAATGTAACTCTAGAGCAAAATCATTTGTTTTCATTTGTGTCTCATTAAATCAGGAACTTTCCGCCATAGTTGGCTCATCTTTTGACCTTAATAACACAGGGGCAGATGGGGCACTGGCCACATACCCAAAATAGTCTCCACACCTTGGATCAATGAGGCCATGGAACCAAATTGATTTATTTTTCCCTGGGATGTGCCACAATGAGTCCTCTGACAGTTTGGTAACTTTATTTTGTTATAACAGAAAATCGTGGAATCAAAGCATATTCTAAGGTCCATGTTCAAAGTTTGTGAGCATGAAAGGAAAGAGATAAAATGGGCAGAAGATAACAGTGACACTTTATATTATGGAGAGAAGTATTTAGTACAGAAAAAAATACTTTTGGAGTCAATAAATGATCAGTTAATCAAGCACTTATTAAGGATTTACTATGTGCAAGGAACTATGCTTGGTACAAAGGAAACAAACAAAAGTGAAAATGATTTCAAGGGTTGAAGCTATATCCTAACTCTAGTACTTACTAGTTAGGTCACTCTAGGCCACTCTCTTCACCTCACTATCCCTCAGTTTCTTGATATATAAAATGAGAACATTGAATATTCATGCCACCTACTTTATCAGCTATTATTATGAGGGGAAAAAAATGAAAGCTTTTGTAATTTCAAAGAGCTACATAAATGTGAGCTGTTTTTGTAATTATGAATACCAAAATTTACAAAGGGCATTCACATTCACTATCTCAGATGATCTTCACAACTGTTCTGTGTGATAAGAACAAGAGATTACTATCCTGTTTCACAAATGGGCAAACTGAGACTCATAGAGAAGTAATTTGTCCAAGTACTTAGTGGAAGACTCAAAATGAGAATATCTTTTTTTTTTATTACATATATGTATATATATACATATATGTATAAATTTATGAAATAAAATAAGGATTTCTATAATATAGTATAATAAAAAGGATGAAATTATTCATTGTTTCAATTAATTGTTTTTTAACCCCCTCATTCTTTAAGATTAGGTTATTAATCACCAATTAGGCTTTAATCTGTTTCTTTGGTCCCTTATTAAATATAATTTGTATTGCATTATCATCTGAAAAAAGATAGGTCTAATATTCCTGCTTTTAATTGTGTGTGTGTGTGTGTGTGTGTGTGTGTGTGTGTGTGTGTGTGTGTGGTGAATCAGTTAAAAGATGCCATGAACCACTGGGAAAAAGGAAAGATGTATTCAATTTTCATTCAATTCTCTCTAGATATCTGTCATATCTAGATTGTCTAAAATTCTATTCACTTCCTTGACTTCTTTCCTGTTTATTTTTTCATTAGATTCATCTGGTTCTGAAAGGGGAAGATTAAAATCCCCCAGTATTATAGTACTAACACCTGTCTCTACCTGGAATTCATTTAACTTTTAAAAATTTAGATGCTATAGTATTTGATGCATGTAGGTTGTGTATAGATATCATTTCATTATCCATGGTACCTTTTGTCAAAATGTAGTTATTCTAATTATCTCTTAATTTAGCATATCTTTTACTAAATTTTATTTTAACACAATAAGCATTATCTTTTATGAGAATTACCCTCATTTAGGAATTAGAGATGCAAAGATAGAAATAGTAATCAGTGTCTGCTCTCAATGAGTTAAAAACTATTTATCCCTATGTCCCTTTAAAATGAACACAATAAATGGGGTAAACAATTTTTTCAAGTATTTCAGTTTGTTTTAATGAAATTTTAAATATAAATTTTTGCCAGGCCTAGAGGCCTGAGGGCTACCCGAGTCTTCTTACCTCACCTCCCGAGGTCTTCGGTTGGCCAAACTGGATGCTCATATGAGAGAAAGGACGTTCCAGAGTCGAACAAGGGTTGAGCTTTATTTCAGGGTCTAGTTACAAGTGCAGGGGAATTCTTCCTTAGGAGGGAAAGAGAAAGATCTCCCAAGGAAGCAAAGATCTTACAATAAGAGATTGGAAGTAGACGTGTAAGTGGGGAGAGAGGGGGAGGGGAGAGAAGAGAGAGGAAAAGGAAAAGCGGAGCCTTGTTGTCCTCACCGCTCTGTGCCCCTCCGCCCAAGAGAACTTTCAGGCTTTCCTGATCCTACTTAAACTCTTCAGCAACATAGTTTGCATCTGAATACCGTGCTGTTAGATAACAATAGTGTGCCCAGATCCGGGACAATCTGGAGGGCGGGGAGAGCTCTCTCCCATCACGTTTCTCACGGGAAGAGGCGGAAATACACGAGATAGCTCGGTTCACCTCGATTCCCAGCCGTTTTCTGGGGCGTCTCGTGAGAACTCTAAGATTTAGAAGTTCCCACCTTTACCCGCCCGAGACTGTCCACATGGAATTGAGCTTCCAACCCTAGCAAATTTTATTTTACTTTTTAGCATATGCAATCAGTCTAGTTGTATATTGTTTATGACTCCATTTTTATTACCAGATTCAAAGGATCATGATCATTCTTTGGGTTAAATCAGTGTTTTGACCTTAATCTCTTCTATGTAATTCAACTTATAAATGTTTGATCACAAGCTTGCTGGCATTGACATCCATTGTGATTTTCAAGATGGTGGTGTTCTCAATCATTTTTATTGTTGAATTATTGATGCAAAATTACCTAATGACAGCATAATGATTTCTATTTTTGCTCCTACTTGTTTCCTTTTTCAATCATATTTTGGTTAACCATCAAATTGAACTATATTCTTTCAAAAGAAAGAGGGAATCCAAATTTTCTTCTTTTTGCGATTGTGTATGCCCTTTAACACTGACCTTCTGGCAGCAAAATGCACTACTTGATAGAATATCAGTTTTGAAGCCAGAAAGATGTGGGTTCCATTCTTGCCTGTCACATAAGCTGTCTTGGAGATCCTGACCAATTAAATTAAACCTCTCAATGTTGCACATAATTGAGTTGAAGAGAAATACCAAATCAAATTGGTAGGGAAATTTCCTCACCTGGAAATCCCTATACTTATGAAACCAAGGGTTCAGTCAAACCCACAACAGAACACTGGATTTATAATTCATTGGCTTGGCTTCTGTTTTAACTGGATGTAATTTCAGATTTTCAAACTACTGTAGGAAGATAGAATACTAAATCTGGAGTTGGAAACAGATCTAAATCTCTTCTCAGATAATTTTCGCCATGGATAAATCACTTAAACTTTCCATAAATAAGTTTCTTCATCTATAAAAGGTGGGCATTGTACTTTATGGCCCATAAGATCTCTGTTAGTTATAAATTTATGATCTTATGAACTTCCTTTTGAAGCATCTTGATAAAAGGGATCACAGATAGACTTTCAGAAATATTTCTGTCACTGGGGTCTTGAGGTAAAAGGGAAAAAAGTGGAAGATTTTCATTATTATCTTAAACCATGGGTTATATTTGATTAGAAGTAACTGCAAGAACATTGATAGATTTCCTACCTGTGTGCCATTGTTATAGATACTCTATGTGTTGTGTCATTGAATGTTATTGTGTTACATTAATGTACCTATCATCACAGGTATTCTAGCAATTGAGTCAGTTGGTGGTGTAGTGGATAAATATCTTGGGTCTGAAGTCAGAGAGTTGAATTCAAATCCAGCCTTAGATAACCTACTTCTCTGTAACCCTAGGCAACTTATCTACCATCTGTCTGGTTTACTTACTATATCTGCAAAATGGGTATTATAATAATAGCAATTAAATCCCAGGGCTATTATGAGAATCAAAAGAGAAAATGTTTGTAAAGCATTTAGCACAAAGCTTGAAACATAAGTGCTATATAAGCACTTATTAGTTATTATTATTATTATTAATTCTGGCCTAAGATACCTACTCTATGTGTGACTTCAGACAAATTACCTAGCCTCTATTTGTCTCAGTTTCTTAAACTGTAAAATTGGATAAGAATAGAAACTATCTTCAAGAGTTGGTGTGAGAATCAAATAAGATAATACTTGTAAAAAGAGCTTACCACAATGTCTGGCACAGAAGAGGTGCTAAATAAATGTATATTCCCTCTAATCACTTGTGGTTGGCATTCCAAAAATCACAAAATGATAGGATAATGAGGTATAGCAGCGAAGCGATACCCACAGAGTCTGCTGTGAATATGCCAGCGAATTTCCAGGTTTGAATCACAAGATATGACAGACTCTGTCTCCATGCAAACAGACTCTCTCCATGCAAGATGAAACCAAGACATTTATTCAAACACCAAAATACCAAATCCATTATAGTAACAAAGAAATTCATCATAGTAAGCAAGAAGTCTATACACATTATCAGACCTCCACACAAATCAACTCCCTTAAGCAAAAATCACGCCCTTTCTCACTCATAGCTAACTGCTTCCTTCTTCTCTCTTTCTCAGCTCTTCTTGTTCTGTCTCCCTTACTCTCAGCTCTGCTCCACCCTTCCTGCTCCACACCTTCTCCATGTGACTTAGACTGTTATGATTCAGACTTCCATGTTACTCAAACAGGTCAGACAGGCCTTTTAATGGGTGGGAAAATATCTTCCCATTCCATTAACAATACATGGGGTCATTTTTGCTTGTTGATTAATGCAATAACTGTTAGGAACCTTAAAGTTACAGAATGATTTCCACGGTGTCCTTTAAGCTATGTGCAGTGAAGGACCTATTTTAATGCTGGCCAAAGATTGAAGTTGGGCTTTGGTGTAACTGAATTTCATTTACTATAGCAGAAATGACAGACTCCCTAGTTTCTTTCAAGAATCTGCACCTGTCACTTTCTTTGTTAAGCTACTTCTGACTCCTTCCCTTGTTCCCAAAGACCTCTCCCAACAAAAAAAACATTACTTTGTTTATTACATCTACAATTTTTGCCCCCTCCCCCCAAATAATGTAAGCTCCTTGAAAGTAACTTTTATTTTTCTTTATCTCCAGCACCTAACACAGTGCCTGACACATAGTAGGTGTTGAGGTCAGATTTTTGAGAGTGGTTTGGGCGTGAAAAAATTCACTTATACCTTCTCTGTAGCCAATAGGAGTTTTATTACATGAAAGCTACATGGATTTCCTTAAGAAGAAAGCTAACTGAGACACTGATATTGGGGGGAGTTATGCTTATACAGAAGTTTCAGAATGATGATGTAGTTTTAGAGGTTTTCATGGGGTTAAAGATTAAAGATACAGGACAAGAAAGGATGTTATGCCATAGGATGAGGTAAGGTTTAAGGATTTAAGCACAGGGCTGGGGGACACAGGTTAAGGATTAAAGACAGTGGGAACACAACATATGGGAGACAAAAGCAATTTTTTGGTAGAGGTTAAGGAGAAGTTTTACGTATTTTAAGATAAGGGGGAAATGGCTTTAGGATGCCTTCAAGTTACAGAATACACTATAGGACTTCACAAAGTACTGGAAAATAGCCCTTAATATTCTTTTTAACCCTTAGGGCACTGTTTGTATCCACATTAGTAGGCACTTAAATGCTTGTTGAATAGTTGATTTAGTTAGTTCAAGTTCTTAATTTTCTAGAAGAGGAATCCAAGAAAGCTAAATTGTTCAAAGCTAATGTGTCCAATGACACACAGCTAGTAAAGGGGAGAAATGGGATGGAACACAGATCACCTGAGGTTGTATTCTCTGTTATTTCCACTATATCAAGAAATAGGGAGCTAGGCAACCTGGGTTCTAATCTCAGTTTTGCCAACACTTAGGTGGGTACCCAGAGTGTGTGTGTGGGTGTGTGTGTGTGTGTGTGTGTGTGTGTGTGTGTGTGTGTCCATCCTTCATTGCCAAAGAAGACCTTGCCATCAGAGAAATAATGACATGACTTGCACTTGACTTTATTTTTTGAGTGAGAGCTGTGCAGGTCACCAGCCTCACTTCTCCTCCAGAGCCATCTGAATCCAGTGACCAGGTATTCATCAGGATGACTGGAGATGACCCAGGATGAGGCAGTTGGGGTTAAGTGACTTGCCCAAAGTCACACAGCTAGTGAATGTCAAGTGTCTGAGGTGAGATTTGAACTCAGGTCCTCCTGACTCCTGCACTGGTGCTCTATCCGCTGCACCACCTAGCTGCCCCAATAGTTTCATCTAAAAATAAGGGAGACTCACAAGGGCATTTAATATTCTTTGCTGTTAAGCTTTCTAAAATTTCTTTCTAGCTATAAAATCTATGTGCCTGGCATGCAGTCATGACTTAATAAATGCTTGTTAACTGACCCTAAGGTCCCTTGTGGCTGTAATATTTTATGTATCTTTGACTTGAATTCTGGGCTCTTTAAAAAGATAGAACTTCCCTCCTGGGACACCTGTTGTCTCTTTCTGCATCTTGATTTGCGTTTATTTAAGTGACTCTTGTTGCCTTCTCACTCATCCTTCCTCAAAACAGCCACAGATTGTGGGCTTGCTACCTCTAAGGAATTTGCACTATTGCTCTGTTTTTCTGGTCTCTATTTTAAAATCTCATGTCACTCCCCTCCCTATTCCTTGTAATTAATTTAATGTTTATCTGTTTTGTAAAGAATCCTAGGATTTTTAAGTTGTAGAGGAATTTATAGATCATCTAGCCCAACCCCCTCATTTTATAGTTGAAGAAACTGAAGCCCACTGAGATTATGGGAATTGTCCAAGGATATGGGACTAGTTAATAACTGAGTCTTCCTTAGTTAATCCTACCCAGATGTAATCAATCCATTCTATCCAAGGTCCCCCTCAGCTGTTATGCACTTGCCACATTTATTAAAGTGTTTTCCTCCCTTCCGCATTTCCATTCCCCCCATTTTGAGATGACAATGAAGAAAATTATCTCCCTGCTCACCAAACCACATACACACTTCATTTCTTATTTACTTTTGCTTTGAAACAGCAAATGCAAATGTAGATGCCAACAGAGGCTAAGGAGAATGCATTTTACCTTCTCACAGAAACCTAAGGATTTTATTAAAGAAATAGAAACAGACAGGTCCTTACAGAAGTAGATCTGACTTTCACAACGTTTTGTCTTCACTGCAAAAAGCAATGATCTTATTACCTTGAGTTAAAAAATTGAAATTAAGGCATGGTAGCCAAAAGAGGGGTATTTCCAGCCTTGTTCTGCCACATCTTAACAGTATGGTCCTTGGTAAGTCACTTCACTTCTCTGGACCTCAGTATCCACATATATAAAGTTAGGAAATCCACTCCCAGCTCTAAATCCTTTGAACTGAAATGATTTGGAAGAATCCTCTCTTAATGATTAATAGATCATCAACTTGAAAACTAAGGTGGAATCAGGAACCAGGTAGCCACTGACTTTGTATTTATTCAGCCCAAAATAAGATCTCAAATTCAGGATCACCTAAAGAGTGGTTTATCAAAAACCTTCTCAGACCAGAACATTGAATTCCCTGAGAAGCATTTTAAATTATCTAGAGTTTAGGAAACTCTGGAAGAAAGACAGTAGATCCAGTGAGGAAAAAATAGGTGAAAGAAGCTGTAAAGGAGGAAGGAGTTGGTAAATGGGAATTCAGAGCAGAAGGGAATCTTAAAGACAGGAGTGTGCTAGACTCAGATCATAAGACTTGGAAAGGTGACTGTTACTTAATTTTCAGTGTGAGCATTTACCTCTCAGAAATACATAACTGTTACAAATTGGGGATTCATTTATTGTTTTGTGGATTGTCTAGAATTAAAAGTGATGAATGCAATGTTAATAATGAAGATTCATTTTAAAAGTGTGCTTTACGTACAATACACCCCCCAAAAAACAAAACAAAACAAAACAAAACTGGTTGTTAAGCAACTTATCCCTACACTTTTGCAAAAATCATCTAATCCATGACCCAAATTTACAATTAAGGAAATTCAGGTCCATAGGTATAAAGTGACTTATCTAAAATCACATAGGTATTAAGTTGCAGGTTTATAATTTTATTCCAGTTTCTCTGCCTCCAAGTCCAGAACACTAGATCACTACAAAATTAGGCCATTTCAAATAGATACATTCCTTAACATATCTTTGGTCTGGGTGACAGATGGAGGAAGAGAGACAGAGACAGAGACAGAGAGATGGAGGAAGGAAAGGAGAGAGAGAAACAGAGACAGAAACAGAGCATTAGAAAAACCTGACCTTCAACTAATCTTTACTTTATCTAGGCTAGGTAGAATGCTTGATTACTCTTGGAAGACTTAAATGAAGGGTGAGAAAAGACCTAAGACCATGTTAAATTAAAGATGTTTATACCATAGGCATTCATTCTTTATTTACTTTTTATTGTTCATCTTTTGACCTTTGATCGTACAGAGTTTTCTGATAGCTGGTGGGAAAAAGGTAGAAGATTTCTCTCTTGGGACTCGGTACAGTGCAAGAGAATAGGAAGAAACTTTGTGGGCAAAGGAGGCTCGAGTTCAATGACGATTTCCAGCTTTTGTAAGGAGTGAAATAGGGCTGAAATGACCACAGCCTCAGAGACCATCTAGCAGATCTAGTACTGGAGAAAAAAAAAACACTTTTATTAGCAGCTCATATTTATATGGCACTTTGAGTTTTGCAAAGGATTTTTTTTTACAAATATTATCTCATTTTATCCTGTAAAAGATAAAGGATTCCAGCTTTTAGTCTACAAGGCAGGTGTTATTATTAACTGCAATTTGTACATATGGAAACCAAGGTAGACATAAATGAAGTGACTTTATCCCTTTAAAGTAGACAGTAAGTATGTTTAAAGCGGGAGTCAACTCTTCCTGACTCCAGGTACCTATTCATAGTGCCAATTGCTCTAAAAAATAAAGACGATGCAGTTGTCCAGTCTTTGATTGTTGCCCTCCAGCAAGTGCAGATTCTCACTACCTCTTGTGATATTTCATTACATTTTTGCTTGGCTCTAAGTATTAAGATTTTTCTTTTCCTTGTATTTCAGCATAAAATAACTCCCCCCAAAATACTATCCTATGTGTTGTGCATAACTTTAATAAGCAAGACAGACCTGGCCTATAATCACTTTACATTCTGCTATTTGAAGACAGCATGTATAAAATAATGATGTCTGGGCAGAGATGTTTTCATCTGAAAAGTAAAAAAAAATGAATTGAAAATGGAATCACAGAGGAGTCAGTTGGTACAACCATCTGGGGATAAATAGGGTTCATTCAGTGTTTAATCCTAGAGGCAGATGTGGAAGAGACTTCTATAGGATGGTCAAGAACTAGGAATATGAGGGTTTTGGTCAGGCTAGACATGGTGGTATTTTGCAAATTAAAAGCCCAGGAATATGGAGAGGAAAGTGATGCACTTTGTCATAGGTGGAGGATGAAGCCCACTAAAGATGGCCAAGAAATAGTAACATAACGGTATTTATCAGCTCATAGCAAGGGAAATTTTAGTCTTTTGCTCCTCTAGGTCTAAGGCCTTCATATACTTAAAGACAGATATCATTTCCATCCTATCCCGATTACTGGCAGTCATGGATCTCTCTCTCTCTCTCTCTCTCTCTCTCTCTCTCTCTCTCTCTCTCTCTCTCTCTCTCTCACACACACACACACACACACACACACACACACACACATACACACACCCCTCCCTGAAGATGGGGATTAGATTATTTTTCATATTGATATTCCCAGTACCTTGCAAATAAGAGATTCTTAAGTTTATTATTGAAAACAGTGCCTTGTAAATAATCTTTTCCTCCCCCTCCTCCTCCTATCCTTCCTCTCCCTCCCCTCCCCTTACCCTACTCTTCCTTCTAATTCTCCTCTGCTATCCCCTACCTTAGCTTCTTCTTCCTCATTTTTCTCTTTGAATATTACAACAGAAAAAAAATGCATGCTAGATCATCTCCTGTCATCCTGTTTGATATCTGGCCACTGGACACATATGACTCTGGAGGAGAAAGTGAGACTGGTGACTTTGCACAGCTCTCCCTCCCTCAAATCACAGTCAATTGCAAGTAATGTCACTATCTCCCTGATGCCATGGTCTTCTTCGAGAACCAAAGACAAACTACAGCCATACAACAACAGAAAGAGAAATGAAGACATTTTACAGGTTCAACCTTTTATTTTGCTGTAGAACACTTTGGTACCTTGTTATAATCTTTATATTTCCTTCTCAGATTTTTAAAAAATTCATAATTGAAAGAAATGGTAAATATCAGTTAGGAATTAGTAAAAGAAATGCTTTCTCCTTTGAATTGCATGGATCACCTTCTTTAAAATCTATAGATGGACCCCTTTCATAGATTCCCATGTTTAAAACCCTTATCCAGCTGAATCTTCTTCCATAGATAAAGAAAAATACCTGGAAAGGTAAAATCACTTCTTAAGAGTCATTCAGCTAACTAATAGTAATCTTCACAAAATATTTGCACCTTTCTACTCAGTGGATATCATGGACCAAATGATTGGGGCTAGTCTCTCTGGTTTTTAGGTTCTTTGGAATAAACACTCCTCATCTTCTGTCGTGCCACAGGAAGGTTGAAGTGTAATCAGTAACTAAAAGAATTGTCCTATAGGAGGAATACTGGAATGTCTGTCTGAAATGTGGCTATTTCAACTCAGTTAATTAGAATAAACTCTTTCCTAGGAGAAAAATGATATGTACAATATTATATAATTATTTAGCTCCATCTTGTCTACAATTATTATTTTTCCAATTTAACTTGTTCCTACTAATTATTGTTTAGGGTTTAAGTGGGGCTGTTATTTCTCCATTGTAGAACCATATGTGCTGTTATCTTTCAAAACTGCCTGAGGAACAACATAGATAAATAATCTTTAAAATACACTGTTTATTAGCAAGCTCCAGATTTGCTGGAGAGGGGATGGGAGGGAGGAGACTCCAACATGTCCTAAAGAGGTTGAATTCTTAGCTCTTTGCTAAGTGGAACTTGAAAATCAAACATACTGAGCCACAAATAGATAGAAGGCCCAGAAGAAAACTAACGTAATAGTGCATATTCCTTTGTGTTTTGCAGGTAACTTTTCTCAAAATTTGTTTTAGGTATGGGTACCCAGGTATAATTTTTTTTTCCCATATTGCAGGTAAGGAAATGGAGGGTAAAGGAAAAAAGAACTTGCCCAAAGTCATAAAGCTACTAAATATGAATGTAGAATAAAGTTGATACCAACAGAATTCAGTGGACCTAGGCTCACTTTTCTAGGCTATATTAGCCACCTCATCTCTGTTTCAGAGAAGGAGAGAGAGACAGAGAGAGAGGGAGAGAGAGGGAGAGAGAGAGATCTTACATACATGCCTCAAAGAGTCACTGGGGAGAATACCAGATTCTGTGTGTGTGTGTGTGTGTGTGTGTGTGTTTCTCTATGTATGTGTGTCTCTCTTTCCCTCTGTTTTTGATTCTCTCTGTCTGTCTGTCTCTCTCTCCCTCTTTCTCTGTTTCTGCCTCTCTCTCTTTCCTTCCTTTGTGTGTGTATACTTTTTATTAATATGACTACTTCCCTTTTCAAAAAAGTTTCTAAGTATCAGCTACTTAGTACAGTATCTTTTCAGTTTTACAGTTATTCATTTTCCCTCTCTAGGATGTTTTCCATATGGGTTATAGAATTTTTTCTCTGTTAAAGTGATGGGCAAAAAGCAAAGGGGGACTTCATTGTCACTGCTCATTACTTCAGGAATGCATTATAGCAATAGAATCCATACAGATCTTCTCCTCTTCCTAATACAAAGAAGTAATATTGAACATAGAGTAGGAGAAGTAGGGTTCTAATTCTAACTCATCAAGTCAAATAGGGATGTCTTAGATCAGGAGGAATACCATATGTGGCCCATAACAGCTGTAAGTATGGCCCAAAATAGATTAAAATTCATTTCCTATTTGATTTTTTACATGTTGATATTCTAACACACATATGTGTCTATACAGGTAAACACAGACATATATATGTATACACACACACACACAAACAGGTATTCTAGCTTTTGTAAGTCAATATTCAGCAAATAGGGATTTTTCTGTATGGTTTTATGTGCACTATTTCTCTTTGAGTTTGACCCAACTGCCGTAGATTATCTCTAAAGTCAATTTCAACTTTCAGGTTCTACAATTCAGTGTTTATACCCAAGGATTCCTACTGATCTCGGATTAGGCTGACTCAGGCCAGTCTCCAGAGGATTTTTACCTACCATAAACTTCCTATGTGACCTTTAAGGCAGCTAGGTGGTGCAGTGGATAAAGGACCAGTGTAGGAGTCAGGAGGACCTGAGTTCAAATCTCACCTCAGACACTTACACTCACTAGTTATGTGACCTTAGGCAAGTCACTTAACTCCAATTGCCTCATCCTGGGTCATCTCCAGTCATCTTGATGACTGGATTCAGATGACTCTGGAGGAGAAGTGAGGCTGGTGACCTGCACAGCCCTCTCTCACTCAAAACAAAGTCAAGTGCAAGTCATGTCATTACTTCTCTGATGGCATGGTCTTCTTCGGCAACGAAGGACACACACACACACAGGTGTAACCTTCAACAAGTCATTTGTCTTATCTGTGCCTTGATTTCTTCATCTGTAAAATTAAATTTAGGGAATTGAAGTAGATGATTTCCAAGGTCTCTTTTAGGTATAAAGATTATGATCTGCTCATGTGACTCCAATTCTCAATTGATGGTGACCCTACTTACTCATCATTAGGACTCTAGACAAATTGGACTAATTCCTATTTTCCTAAATTTGCTCTTTGTTTTTCCAATTCAGTGATCTCCCCTAAGTTCTCCTTGAAATACTTTTATTTTTGCCTGATATACCCCTTTTGATTGCTTTTTGACCACATGAATCAAATACTACCTGATACGTAGAATATCCTCAGATTTCTGCCCTGATACTTTCCCCCATCCATGTCATCAATGGCCTCCTTCCTGAATACTCATAAACAAAACAAAACAAAAACTTACATAGCATTTTGTCTTTTGCTTAAATATGTGCTATAACATCCTCTCTTCCACCCTCAGTAACATTCATAAGGTCAGGGATTCTGTTTTATCATAACTTTGTATTTCTTCTATAACATGGAATAGGATCATACATTTTGAAGTAGAAAGGCCCTTAGAGATCAAGTCCAACCTCCCCTCCCCTCATTTTCTAGATGAAGAAACTGAGGCAGACAAAGGATAATTGACTTCCCAAACCTCATATACCTAGTTAATGTATAAAGCTGGATACAAACTTAGGTTTTCCTGACTCCAGTTTTGACAATCTATCAATGATAACATACTTCTATAAATTTAATGAGCACAAATACTGAAATGAATTGAATCACCTGGGGTTAATATTAGCTTTTCTAACCCAAGACACCTTTCTACCTGAGATATATCAGTTGACTGCATAAGAATCTAGAGGCTGAGCCACGTTGACATTTAACTCAGTGTCTGAGGGATAAAAATTAATTAATTAATAAATGCTCACACAGGACACATCAGGTTGTTAGCAAATGTAATTCCTCCTCTGTCTCCTTATGGACTGGAAAGGAGAACATGGCTAGACAACCAGCATTCAAAAATCTGGCCTTGGGAGATGAAGAGAGAGAAACACAATGAAAAAGTCTCCTTGATCAGTCTAAGTTCAGAGTGAAAAAAGTTTCTGGGAAGTGGGTTTTAAATATTTATTCATATTTTAATGAGGTTATTATCATGTGGAGGCAATGCACTTCACCAGGGCCATGGCAGAAGACACACATTCTAAACAATGAGAAATCAGAGAAAACACAGAGCATAGCTATTATTTTTGGCAGGAAGCATCTCTCCCCTTTGTCCTCCTTTTTTTAAAAAAATTTCTTTTCTGCTAACAAAAGGGAAAAGTTTAAATGTGAGGAGATCTGTACCAGAGTTGGGGATTAACATATTTAATTTGCATAATGTCAGGGCTTTAAAGACTACGTAGGTGCTTGTAGTATAAAATATTCTTAGTTAAAAAGCAGCCCCCAAAAATAGGAATCTCTGTTATTGTGCTTGGCTCTCCAAGTTCATTGTGCGGCTAAGTTAAAAAAGAACACCATTTTCTCTGTAAGGTTAACGAGTGATCTGTGTTGAGGTATAATTATTTCAGAAAAGGAGTTCTTTATCTGTATCTTTCCCCAGATGATGTAAGGGAGTCATTGCTAGAGGTAGAATTTGACCCTCCAGTCCCATTTAAATGTTGTAGTGATTAGATTTTTTTTTTTTTATTAAAGAAAACAGTTGTTATGGGAAACTTGGATTTTTGTCTTAACCGTAACAATCATCAACTGCTTTGTGTCCAAACACTCAGCAGGCTGTCTTGTAACATTTCTTTTTGAAAGCTATGAATATTCTGACAGCTTAGGTTCCAAAAAGTCTTTGTAGAAAAATCTCTGTACTTTTAAAATGCCTACATTATAATAATAATGATAATAATATAATGATAATATTAATGATAATGATAATGGAACAACAAACATTTCTGTAGCACTTTGATATTTATTAGGTATAATGGATAGAGGACTGGATCAGACCTAGCAATACTACTTACTAACTGTGGGACCTTGGTTCAGTCACTTTTCTTCTAGAGATACAGTAATGTGAAATTAAACAAAATGATCCCCATTTCAGACTCAAAATTGATGATCCTCAAATATTCCCCTAAAGCAGTATTGTTCAACCTGAGAGAAATCTGACAATCAGGGAAAGAAAAGATAAGGGATCAATCTTTTATCATGCTCCTACTGTGTGCCAGCACAGTGCTAAGTACTTTACAAATATTATTTCGTTTGATCTTCATAATAACTCTGTGTAGTATGTGGTATTATGATCTCCAATTTAGAGCTGAGGGAACTGAGTTGTGTGGTGTTTTGGAATAGAATTTGATATAGCAGGATTTGGGTCCTAATCCCTGCTCTGGCCTCAGTTTTGTTGTGTAGGTCTGGAGTCAGAAAGATGGGAATGCACATCTTCCATCACTTATCATCCTTGTGACAGTAAATGAACTTCATTTGTTTCAGTTTCAGCCATAGTAAAATTAGGATAATAACAGCACCAACTTCCTGGCATTGTTGTGAAAATCAAGTGAGATAAAATTTGTAAAGCATTTAACACAATGCCTAGCACATAGTAGGCAGTATGTAAATGCTGGCTGTTTTTATTAATAATAATGATACTAATATTATTAGTAATAACAATATTAAACATAATGTGGATAACAATATTAATATCATTATTGTGAAATAATTTTAAGGTTCCTTTCAACTACTAATTTTTGGATTATAATTCAAGTCAGAAAGCCTACTATGTACTAAGCCCTGTGTTGAGAAAAGGAGGTGCCAAAAAGAAGGGGTATAAAAAATAGTCCCTGTGCTCAAAGATCTTGCAATCTAATGGGGAGAAAATGTGCATGTGGATAAATACAAAAAAAACATAGGATAAATTGGAGCTCATCAACATAGAAAAGGCTTTCTAGCTCATCCTGTACATAACTTTCAAAATGATCTTCCTGAAGCAGAGTTCTGACCATGTTATTCATCTACTCAACATCTGTGCTGGCTCCCTATTACCCTGAGGATCAAATATAAAATTGTCTGAGACATTCAACATCTTTATAACTATCCCCCTTACCTTTCCAGTCTTCTTACACATCATCTCCCTCCTCAATGTACTCTGTGATCAATTGACACTGGCCTGTCTGATCTTCCTTGATAAAACATTCAATTACATGACTGGGAAGTTTCACTTGACTGTCTACTGAATGTTGCCCTTCCTCATCTCTACCTCCTGGCTTCCCTGACTTCTTTCAAGTCCCTGCTAAAATGCTACTTTCTAAAGGAAGCCTTTCTTGATCCCTCTTAATTCTGCCTCCCTCCCTTTATTTATCATCTCCAATTTATCCTGTGGGTCAGCTAGGTGGCACAGTGGATAGAGCACTGGACTGTGAATGAGAAAGATGCTAATCCAGCCTCAGATATTAGTGACTGTGGGGAAGTCACTTAACTGTTTGCCTCAGATTCCTCACGTGTAAAATGAGATGCAGAAGGAAATGATGAGGCAGTCGTAGTATCTTTAAGAAAATCCCAAATAGGGGTTGATAGGTGATGCGGTGGATAGAGCGCCGGCCCTGAAGTTAAGAGAACCTAGGTTCAAATCTGGCTGCAGACACTTTCTAATGGTGTGACCCTGGGCAAGTCATTTAACCTCACTTACTACCTTCATATGTGTATGTATATATATATAATATATATATGGGTATACATATATATTATATGTATGTATATATATACATACATATAATATATATGGGTATACATATATATACCCATGTATACATATACATACATACATGCATATACACATATGTATACATATATGTACATATACATACATTTATTAACATATACGTATATATAAATAACCCAGATGATATCACAAAGAATCAGACATTACTGAAATGTCTAAATGCTTTGAGTTCCATCCCAGGTTCTCAATTATCTTAGCCATTGAGAAAATTCCTTTCTCATTCTACATCATGGATGATGTAGACAACCTGGGATGGAACTTGAAGCATTTTATGAATTGGCATTTCCTTTATTAAATAAAGTATAAAGAAAATGAGTTTGAAAAGGATGGAGGAGAATTGAAATGTAAAATGGAATCAGAGATTGGAGATCCACATGAGGACAGGGCTTAGGTATTTTCAGATACTCTGTGAACCCTGCAATGCCTGACCAATGGGATCCAAGTATTGAGGTCAAGGGACCATACTGTTGAGGTTTGGAGTGCTTGGGACCCCAAAATACTGACACCCCAGGTCCTGCCCAAATGAATTTGACCCAAACCTTCTATTAGCCAAGTTAAAATAAAGTTTATTAAAGATTCACCATATCGGGTTGACTCTTAAGAAGTCTAAGCATTTGTGATGCTTGTATTGACAAACCAGTCAGATTGAATCTCAGTGATTCTGAGGTAGACTGAACCTGAGGACAAAACATGGAGACAAGAAGGATATTATATACAGAAAGGCGGTGGGAGGGATCTGGGGGCCATCTAGTAGTCTGGGTGATGGGAGCAGAAGATTACAGAGGGTCTTGAGGAGGAGTCTTAAGAAGGATCTTAATAGGACTGGGGTGACTACTGGTCAGAATCTAGAGAGTGGGATTCTTATGTGATCCAGGGTGGGAAACTGCTGGAGGCAATAGAGAGATAACAGACAATGGAGGACTGGGGTGGGAAGCAGACCTGGCCATCCAGAGGTAACAAGCAATGCTGGACCAGACTAGGTTAGGGGTAACAGATTTGGGTATGAAAAGCCAGATTAAGTGGGAAGATTATAGGAGAGCTCAAGGAGTGTACTCCAACATAAGGGGAAAATGTGAATCAGGATAGACATCATAAAGGGCTTTGGAATGGTCTAAAAAGTGGACCTGTGCTACTAAAGTACCTTCTTTTACAGAGGACTAAAGATCAGGTAACCAGTCCAAAACAGGGTAAAATAAAAAATCTTATTTTTTTTTTCTAAATTCACTAATGGCCAGGTGGGATTCTTGGTAAGAAGATTATTTCTCACAGTGGTAACTGATAAACTAGCTGAACTTTGTGCTGGTGACAAAGAAAGACTTAGTGAAGGGATTTAATCACATTGTATAAAGGATTTAATGGGAGAATGCAGACAAATATATAAAATTAAAAGCTGTTGATGGCTTACCATTTGCCCTAATGGAGGTATTACTCATGAAATCATCAAATTAAAAAAAAGTTTGTTTCTTTTCCTTCAGCTCATGAAAGGTTTTGTTTTGTTTTGTTTGTTTTTGTTAATTGTCCTTTTAAAAATGCTATTACACAACTGTTTGGGTTTTATTTTTACATATCTGTTTTAGACAGTTTATTTTAGATTTTTTTTAAAGATATTATTCACCTTTGCAGGCATGCGCATTTTACAGATGGGGAAACTAAGGCTAAAATAGGTCAGTCAACAAACAATTTTTAAGCAACTACTATATTCCAGGCACTGTGCTAAATCCTGGGGATTATTGTAGCTGTTGTTTGTCATTCATGTCCATGACATTAGGAAAGTGTGTCCTGACTTCCAAGTGAATTGAATTTAAAAGAGGCAGGGCTTTGCAAAGTCACCCACCTTGCTATCTCCTCCAGAGCTTTCTGGGTCCAATGGCAAGATATAGATCAGGATAACTAGAGATAGGACCAGCATGCGGTGGGAGACCTTTGCCTTTTCAAGTTAAGGTCTTTCCCAGCTCTCAGTTTGACTGAGGAGACACATACGCAGTGATTAAGGCTAAGTAAAGAAATGAGACAAAGAACTTTACTTCCCTCCTTACCTCCTTTTTCTCTCCCATCTCTGTCCACACAAGGAATCCTACCCTTACCTGTGGGTGCTTCACCAAAAGGAGCATAAATTTTTAATTGAAATCTCATAAGACATCTTGGGGTTTATAAACTAGCTTTCATTTTCAAGGAATGTGTCTTAAATCCTTATTACTCTGACTGTCTTTGAAAGACCAACAATAAGCCCCATCCCAAGACTCATTCGGTCATTATTTGGGTTCTGATAGCTCAGTGTGAGTGTGTGTTTTTTGGCCAGAAACCTTGAGAGTATTTCCCTTCCAGACTGAAGTGCTGAGTATGCAAAAAGGGGCAGTTTCTTTCCTCTAGGAGTTCACCATCTACTGGGAGAGATTACAAGCAAACAAATATTTACAAACAAGCTACATACAAGATAAATGGAAAATAATTAAAAGAGATAAGGCGCTAAGATCAAGAAAGGGACAAAAAGGTTTCTTACAGAAGATGATACTATAGTTCAGTTTCACCTTAAAGGAATCTAGGAAAGCCAGTAGGTAGACATGAGGAAAGAGAACATGATAGACTTGGATGACAGATAGAGAATATTCCCAGAGCCTAGAGGTGGAGTGTTTTGTTTGTGAGTAGTAAGAAGGTCCTTGTCACTGGATTGAACTGTACTGGTGGGAAGAAAGGTAAAACAAATAAACAAAAAAAAAAGAAAAAACATCCAACAAAAAATAAAACCTCTAAAAGCTGTTAAGGTGAGAGGGTGTAAGGAGGGGGGGAGGGTAGAGAGGGAGTCAAGTCATGAAAGGCTTTGAATACCAAACAAAGGATTTGTGTTTGATCCTGAATTTAATAAGGAGATATTACAATATTGAAATGACATAGGGAAATGATTTGCTGAAGGTCAAGGCAAGGAAAGTCAACAGGCTTTTATTAAGCGACTACTATTTCTAGGTACTGTGAAGGTCATACTGTGACTTAGTGGCACAGTTGGACGATGTACCCAGAATGCTTAATCTTAACAATTATCATTTATATTTTGGTGTGTGATTTATAAAACTATTTTACAGAAGAGAACTGGATGTGAATTTAGAGAACAATGGTCTAAATTCTAATTCATCAAGTACTCTGAGACTTTGAACAAGTCACTTGATCTACCTGGACCTCCTGTTATTTATCTGAAAAGACAGACAGACAGACAGACAGACAGATAAACAGATAGAAAGATAGATAGATAGATAGATAGATAGATAGATAGATAGATAGATAGATAGATAGATAGATAGATAGATAGATAAAATGAGGGAGGGAGATTGAATACACTTTAAGGCTTAAATATAGCTCACACTCTAATAAGCTATGAATCCTATGAATTTTTATAGCAATTATGTAAGGTAGATAGTGAAAGTATGAACTTATTTTACAGATAAGAAAGTAGAGGTTCAGAGAGAGGAGTGTTTTGCCCATGGCAGCATGGTTAGTGATTGAGAGAATCCAGGAATTAAGTGTTCATTTCTCTATCTTACAGAACACTTCTAAAAATTAGATTCATAAGCATATATCCTTTTTTTTTATGAAGATCATAGCTACTTTCTCCAACATGCAGAAGCATTTTTGTTACATTCGTATCTGTTTCCAAATGTATACTGGCCCAGGCTAAATGCACTTTTCATTTTGTGTCAGGAGCATTGTCTTAAGAGCTGACAGCTGAGTGGTAGGAGTTTGCCTAAAAATCTTTGCATTATATATTTTTTAAAAAGAGCTATGTCCTCCTCTGCCCACAACATAATTTAGGGGTTCAAGTACTCGCATTAGTTAGTAACACTTCCCAGGTGCAATCAAAGTCTGGGCAAAGAATGCTTGCTTGAGAACAATACCTTCTTGGCAACCGTAGTCAAGGCAGGCCCCAGTGTTTATTCCTGAGATGTGTGTGGCCCTAGAAGGGATTCATCACTTAGCACTAGTATTTTGCTGTCATTTCAATTGGCTTATACTATACAAATCCATATGAGAAGTTGGCAGGATTACTGTTTGAAAAGAAAGCCTGCCTTATTCACATAGTTACCCTCCAAACTGTCCTTATCTCCAAAAGCTGATGTTTGCATATATAGCCATCCATGGTAACAAAGTTTTATCCATGGTGGAGAAGGAAGAACTCCATTCGAATCCTGGCTCAGTCACAAATTACAAGAGTTTTCAAAAGTCATTTTGCTATTTTAAGGACTCAGTCAACCAATCCATAAAATGAGGATAATAATTCTTGTTCTACCTATATCTCAGGGTTAGTTTTAAGGAAAGTGAAATGCATATGTGTATCAATTTTACTAAAGTTAATTATTGCAGTCACTATTGTCATTATTACCTAGATCAAAGTGGTGTGACAATGACAATGAATCATGGAAAATGGAAGAGTGGCACCCTTCATCACAGGCCCCTGACTCTCATGCCAGGCAAATTGACTGCTATACTTGGGCAAGCAAATTGATCCTGAGGACCATGTTTACTATTCTCTTGGCCGTTTCAACCTTTTGAAGCTCACAAAGTCATTCTGCCCCTAATTCTTCTTCACCTAAAAATAGAAAGGAATAAACATGACCAAGATAGAAACGACATCTGAATTATACATTCTAAACCACCAGGTGCCTAGATGGGTAGGCCAGAGGCCTCTCACTCATTGCCCAAAGAAAATTGATTCAATTTGTCTGATAAATGGCTTTCTTATGTACACTCAGTCCCAGCTTATCAGTTGAATAAAAGTATCTCCATTATTGCATAGCAACAGGAAACAGTCAAAAATATCTGTACATGGTCTAAAGGTGGAGCAAGACATTCCGTTCCGGTGTACAAAAGTAGGGATCCCCTAGCATATACCTATTTTGGTATCAAGGCCTCTGGGTCATGATGCCAAAACTAGAGCTTAATTTTCCAGTTTCCCTCCCTCCATACTGCATTAAAGAAGAAGACTGGTTCTTTGGAAGAATGATTAGACATACACTTCTTTGTCTGAGATGTCAGAAAATGGAGGTGGATGTTTCAGTGATTCTTTTCCACTGTCTATTGAATTTGTTTTGTATTTTTATCATATACTTCAAGGAAGAGGGCAGGAAGTTTTACTTTAATAGATTGTACTCAAAGGAAGTGGCCAGTGACGGGGTAGGAATTAGCGGGGGAGAGAAGTGAATTAAGAATGGATCTGGGAATGTTTGCTTTCAGCACTCACTTAGAATGTGTTAATGCCCTACTCAGGATGTGATTTGTGATCTCAAACCCTCATGGAGGAGGAAATGTTACTGTTTATGCCCTACCATTCATTTGGAGGCTAAATAGATTCCAAGCTTTGAAATTAACTCAGCATTCACCTGACTGCACATTGCAGTTGATATTTTACTCTTTTCTATTTCCTGTTGTTTATATATCTTTTCTCCCATCTTTGCCTGTTGAATCACTCCCCATTCCAGAAAAGTGTGCTCAAATGTGAGGAAGTATTTCCTCCAAAAATTCTTCTCCATCTTGTCAAGATGAAAGTGATCTTATGCAGTTCTAGTTTGTTACATTTTCCCCCCCATCTACATGTTATTTTCACCTTTGCATATCCCCTAATATATAGCAAAGTGTCTTGCACATTATTGGCATTTAATATCTGTTTGTTAATAATAATAATTCACAATGATATGACAAGGAAGACATGCAAGGGGCTTTTCTCACACCATCTCTGTGAGGTAGCTGGTGTAATTAGTATTATCCCCACATGGAAGATGAAGAAAGTGAGAGATCAAATGCCTTGCCTATCATCCCCAGCCAGCAAAGATCCGAAGTCAGATCTGAAAGCATATCTACTGAATCTGGCATTCCATTTAGCCTACCAAGAAGTCTCTCTTCTTGCATGAAGCATTTGATTTTCTTTCTCAATACATTTCTTGTTCTATAAACTACAAGTGCACCAAATTGTACGTGAAGGACAGAAGCCCCATTTACTTTACCACCAACAGGAATAACAGCTCTTAAAATATTTACTATCTTATTGACCTGAGCATTTTGTATCTAACCTATGATCTCATGGTTCTGGGGACTTCATCTATAAATTCAGATCACCTTCTCTTCTGAAATTCATAGCTTTAGAGAGGGCTCAAGGGCACAGAGAAACCCAAGGTCATACAGTTAGTATGTGGCCAATATGGAACTTCAACATCTAAAATGATATCTCCTTGAAAGGAAAATGTGGTGTGTGTGGTCAAAACATATTAGAAATATCAGAAAATAATTATATAAAATTACCATAGCATGGCGGTAGTGGTGGTTGTTCTTCATTCTCAAAGAGGACCAAAATAACATCACCATGATAAACTCAAATTTCATTGTGTCCAGCTGTGCCTGATCAGACCAATATGAGCTCAGAATGCTCTTAACACAGATTGGGTACAGATAGTCCATGTGAATATTTGGGAAGGATAGTCCAAATTTGTGCATCCTACATTTGTTTTGTGCTGTCTCAATTTTGCTTTGCTCACAGAGCACACCACCCTTTGTGATGTGGCCACACCATGCTAATTGGTCCCGTGCCAGTGTCTCCCACATCCCACAACCAAATGCAAAGTTCTTGAGAGAGACCTTGAGAGAGTCTTTGTATCACTTCTTCTGACCACCATGTGATCACTTGCCCCATGCAAGTTCTCCATGAAATAGTCCTTTTGGCAAGTGTACATTTTACATTCGAACAACATGACTAGCCCATCAGAGTTGCACTCTCTGAAACATGGTTTGAATGCTTGACAGTTCAGCTTGAGCAAGGACTTCAATGTCTGGTACCTTATCCTTCCAGGTGATCCTCAGAATCCTCCTAAGACAGTCCAAATGGAAACGATTCAGTTTACTGGCATGGTATGGGTAGACTGTCCATGTTTCACAGGCATACAGCAATGAGGTCAGTAGACCTTCAGTTTAGTAGTCAGTCTAATACTTCTTCTCTCTCCAACTTTTCTTCAGAGCCTCCCAAACACTGAACTAGCTTTGGCAATGCATACATCAACCTCATTGTCAAATGTACATCCCTGGAAAGCACACTAAGAAGGTAGTGTACATACGTACGTACTACCAAGTACATTACCAGTATTGTACATCAATTTTGTGATGGTATGTTTGCCCAGGTTCTGGAAAATGGATAATGCTCTTGTGCCTTCCCAATCACCAATGGAATGAAACAGGGCTGTGTGCTTACTTATGTGCTTTTTATCATGATGTTTTCAGTCATGTTGTCAAATGCTTTCAGTGAGGACAAACATGGCATCAATGTCAACTACTGATGGCAAGTTCTTCAGTTTGAAAAGGCTTCAAGCCAAGACCAAAGTGGAGGGAGTGTTGGTACATGATTTTCTGCTTGCAGATGATTGTGCACTCAATGCAACCTCTGAAGCTGACATGCAACAAGGTATAGATCAATTCTCTGCTTCCTGTGCTAATTTTGGCCTAACGATTAACACCAAGAAAATAGAGGTGCTCCATCAACCACCACCACACCATCCATATGTGGAACCATTGGTTACAACAAATGGAGAAATTTTGAATGCTGTGGATAAGTTCACTTACCATGGCATATATATTTACCATAAGGAGCTTTTTCTTTTTATCTTTTATTATAGATAAAATAAATATTTTATATTTATTCTTCTCATCATAGTTTGGTGGATTCATAACTTTTTGAATGGAGAGATGTCATTGTCAGCTTTAAAAAGATACTTCTAGTGGTATACCCAAGAGATGAGGAGGAGAAAGAGGAAAAGGAGAATGGTGATATCATTTATATAGTGCTTTGGATTTTGCAAATCACTTTTAAAAATATCTCATTTTGTCCTTATGGCATCTATGCTGAGCCTTAAGCTGAAATAAAATCTTACTTTATTTTCATCAAGAAAAAAATTAATAATTAATCATCCATATAAGTACTTAATCATTCATATGAAGTTTTCATAAAAGTGACCTAAAGCTATTACCAAGCCATGTTTCTGAGTATATTTTTGTAAGCAATATTACACAATAATGCAGAACTTTAGAATCACATAATTGACTGAAGTGTATAAAAAGTATAAGAATCCAATGTGCCTGAAATGATTTGATTCTGTATTAATCAATCAGTAAATATTTCTTTCTACTTCAGTTTTCTCACCTGGAAAATGGGGTAATAAAAGCACCTACTTTGATTAGCTGTTGTGAGATAGCATTTATAAAGTGCTTGGCAAACCTTCTAGTACTATTTATTTAACAAATAAATAAATAAATGCTTATTATGTTACTCTCTGATAGGCATTAGGAATATGAAGGCAGAGACAATAATTCCTCCTCTCAAAGAGTTTACTTTTAAACACTGCATAAAATATGTAGATAAGCTAAACTTAGAGGTGAAAAAAAAAACAAAACTAAGAATTTGAGTAATTTGGAATGGCTTCCTGCAAAAAAGTGGCACTTACGAGGAGTTGAGGGAACAAGGTACTTCATGAGTTAGTTATAGAAAAAAGAAATATTCCATGTATGAGGGACAGAAAAAGCAGAAGTGTTGAGATAAGCCATGGTGTGTCTTACGTGAAGAAGAGTGAGGTTTCAACTACAGCTGGAATAGAACACAGAGGAAAGTAACTTGCAACAAGACTATAAAGGTAAGATAAGGACGTAACTTGTGGAGAGCTTTAAATATCATAGAGCTAATCTTTGATCATAGATTTAATAAGGAGTTATTCAGGTTTATTCATTGTGAGTAACTTGGCCAGACCTACATTTTAGGAAAAATCAGTTTGATGATGAGTTAGAAAAGGATTTAAATGGGGACAGGACTTGAGGTAGGAAGACCAACTAAGAGACTATTGTAACAGTTGATAAAAGAGATAATGAAGACTTGAAGTAACATGTTGGCTATGCGACTGGAGGAAAGAGAATGCATACCCATTGAGAAATGACAAGATTTGATAGTAGACTGGATATTCAAGGTGTATAAGTTTGAGGAGTCAAGACCGAATGGATGATGACTTAGTTGACCATTTGGAGGCTGGTGAAATCACTGAAGCATGGAAGAATAGAATAAAAAATCACCCAGGACAGAGGTTTGGGATATAACCACCATAGGCATGACATGGGTTAAGGTTCAGTGGAGACTAAGGATGAATCATAAGACATGAAGCAGAAACAAGGGACAACAATTTTCTAAAAACAAAAGAAGAGAGTGTCTAAGATACAGAATAAATAGTTATAAGTGCTTTAAGGTCAAGAGAATTAAATTTGAGAAAAGGCCATTGGATTAGCAGTTGTATTATCAGAATATCAAAGAGAGAAAGGATTAATGACATAGCAGTACCTCTATATAAAAGATAGTCCCTTCATCCAATTTCACTGTGAAGCAAAGGAGAGATATAGGTAAATAACTAATCAGGATAGAATTATCTAGTATGCTCCCCCCTCCCCACAAACCTCTTCTGCTTTTTTTTTTTTGATGCTTGAACATGTTTGTATTCAAAAAGGAAACAAACAGTAGATGAGAAGAGATCAAAAATAAGAAAGATGGGGAGAATGATAGTGACTGTAGTATAGAAGTTTGTGAGGAAGAAAGTAAGGAAACCAGTATTTGTTTTAGGCCTACTATGAGCCAGGGACTGTACTGAGTACTTATTGAATATTCTATGTATGCCTCAGAACAACTCTGGAAAGCAGATACTATTATTATCCTCATTTTACAGTTGAAAAGCCTGAGGAAGATGGAGACTTAACAACTTATCCATTGCAACAAAACTATTAAGTATTAGAGGATTTGAATTATGGTTTTGTTGAGCCAGGCCCAGTGCTCTATCACCTAAAATGTCTACCTGCTTCTAGGGGGATAATGTGATAGGAATATGAGTTGAAGAGAGAGGGAAAAGAACTTATTCTTTTCTCTTTTTTAATATAATTTATTTTCAATGTTCAACAATCAATTCCACAAGATTTTGAATTTCAAATTTTCTCCCAATCTCTCCTCTCCCCCCACATAAGGACAGCATACATCCCAATCACACCTTTCCCTGATCTTCCTTCCTTCTATCACCCCCCTATTCCCATCTCCTTCCTGTCTATTTTCCTGTAGGGCAAGATAGATTTCTATACCCCACTGCTGTACAACTTGTTTCCCAGTTGCATTCAAAATCAATTTTTAGCATTCCTCTTTAAAGCTTTGAGTTCCACACTCTTGCTTCCTCCTTCTCCACCTACCTTCACTGAGAAAGCAAGCAATTTGATATGTCATTCATGAATGGTCATGCAAAACTCTTCCATAAAAGTCATGTTGCAAAAAACCAAGCAACTTTCCTTCTAACCTGTCCTGCCCTCCATTTATTCCATTCTCTCCCTTGACCTTCCCCCAACAATAGTGTCTGTGTTGGATTACTCCTTCCCCAATGGGCAGTCCCTTCTATAATTCTCCCACTCCTATCCCCTTCCCCCTGCCTTACTGCAGGGTAAGATAGATTTCCATACCAAATTGAGCATGTGTCATTCCCTCCTTAAGCCAAATTCAATGGAAGTAAGGCTCACTTATTCTCTCTTACTGCACCCCTTCCCCTTCATCACAAAAGCTCTTCCTTGCCTCTTTTATGTGAGATGATTTACTACATTCTACCTCTGCCTTTCTCTTTCTCCTAGTACATACCTGTCAACACAAAAAAAATTTTTTTTAGGTATCCTCCATTCATATTCAGCTCACCCTGTGCCCTGTGTGTGTATACATATACACATATGTGTATACATGTGTGCATACACACACATATATACATGCACATACATATACACATATGTAATATAAACATGCATGCATACACACATGATATGTATGTGTATGTGTGCATGCATGTGTGTGTGTGTGTGTACTCCCTCTAACTACCCTAATACTGAGAAAGATCTCATGAGTTGCAAATATCATCTTTCCATGTAACAATGCAAACAGTTCAACTTTAATAAGTTTCTTCTGGCTTCTCTTTCTTGTTTACCTTTTCATGTTTGTTGTCATTCTTGTATTTGAAAGTCAAAGGTGCTATTCAACTCTGGTATTTTCAGCAAGAATGCTTGAAAGTCCTCTGTTTCACTGAATGATCATTTTTTCCCCTGGAGTATTATACTCAGTTTTACTGGTTAGGTGATTCTTGGTTTTGATCTCAGCTCCTTTGACCTCTGGAATATCATATTCCAAGCCCTCTGAGCCCTCAGGATAGAAGTTGCTAAATCCTGGGTTATACTGATTGCATTTTCACAATACTTGAATTATTTCTTTCTGGCTAATTGTAATATTTTCTCCTGGACCTGGGAATTCTGGAATTTGACTACAATATTCCTAGGAGTTTTCCTTTTGGGATCTATTTCAGGAGGTGATTGGTGGATTCTTTCCATGTCTATTTTACCTGCTGGTTCTAGAATATCAAGGCAATTTGCCTTGATAATTTCTTGGAAGATGACATTTAGGCTCTTTTTTTGGTTGTGGATTTTAGAAAGACCAATAATTTTTAAATTATCTCTCCTAGATCTATTTTCCACGTAAAATGAGTTATTTTGTTGTCTTCTATTTTTTCATTCTTTTGGTTCTGATTTATAATATCCTGATTTCTCATAAAGTCATTAGCTTCCATTTGCTCCGTTCTAATTTTTAAGGAATTATTTTCTTCAGTAAACTTTTGGACATCCTTTTTCATTTGGTCAATTTTGCTCTTTAAGGCATTATTCTCCTCATTGGCTGTTTGGACCTCCTTTGCCATTTGGTTTAGTCTATTTTAAAAGGTGTTATTTTCTTCAGCATATTTTTTGGATCTCCTTTAGCAAACTGTTGACTTAATTTTCATAATTTTCTTGCATCACTCTCATTTCTCTTCCTAATTTTTCCTCTACTTGTCTTACTTGATTTTCAAAATCCTTTTGGAGGTCTTCTATGGCCTGAGACCAATTCATATTTTTCTGGGAGGCTTTGGATGTACGGGTCTTGACCTTGCTGTCTTCCTCCTCTTTTATGCTTTGATCTTCCTCGTGACAGGAAAAGACCTTTTCACCAAGAAAGCAATCTTCTATACTCTTATTTTTCCCCTTTTTGGTCATTTTACCAATCAATTACTTGACTTGAGTTCTTTATTTAGGCAAGGGTAGACTACCCCAAGTTCCAGGGGTTTTATGCATCTCTTTTCAGACATATCTCTAGAGGCCTGGAAATTCTCAGGTCCTCCAAAGTGACATGATCAGAAGAGAGGTATTACTCCTCTCCTGGCCTGTACTCTGGGTTTGTGAGCAACCATAAGCACTCATTTCTGCCCTATATCTGTGAGTAGGATTCTCTCTCCCCAGCCACCATCAGCTCTGCAACCCCAGCACTCCTCCTTGCCCCAGGACTGCCACCCAGAACTGTGACCTAGATCATTCATTCTATTTCCCCACCATCTCTAGGCAGAGAGTTACAGAAGCACTTACTACTCTATCAGTGGCTGCTACCACCCTGGAGCTGAGTCTAGGGTTGGTGCAGGGGCCAGACCATGTTCCTCTCTCACCCAGGTAAGAGAGCTTTCTCACTGACCTTTGAAGCTATCTTTGGTGTTTGTGTGTTGAGAAGTCTGGAAACTGTGAGAGCTGCAGGGATTCAGTGCCCTGAGGCCTGCTCTAGTCCTATCTATGTGGGCATAGCCCAGGTTGGACTGTGCTTTGCTCCAAGCCCAGTGTAATAAACCCTTCCTGTCACCCTTCCAGACTGTCTTGGGCTGGAAATCTGTTTCCCTCTGTCATTTTGTGCAGGTGCTGCTCTAGAATTTGTTTAGAATCATTTTTACAGGTATTTTGAGAGGTTTGTTGGGCGAGCTCAAGCAGATTCCTGCCTCTGCTCTGACATTTTGTTTCCACCTCCATTGACTCAAGCCTCCTTTTAGCCAGAGAAATTCATTTAAGATCCACTATATTGGGATGACTCTTAAGAATCCTCCCCATTTGTGACACTTGTATTGGCAAGCAGGCCAGATAGAATCTCAGCTAGATTGAATCTGAACAGGAAAAAAAAAACTTTTAAAGAACATCAACAGAGGTATTCTAGAGCCTTCTTGTGCTAGTTTTGAAAGATTATTAAAGTTTTTGTTTGAGTATTTAAACATCTGAATTTGGCAGTCACTACACATCAGAGTTTGATATGTTAATTTGTTGGTTATCCAGATATTTTTAAGTGTTAATCATGCAGATTATATTTATAAATGTGTGGGCATGTATTTTTTTGAGGGGGTGTAAGTCTTGATTGTTACTTTTACCAATATACACCTATGTCATCCTATAAAAGATGCTGGAGCTCAGCAGCAGTGTAGTAGAAGGCTCAGTAAATAAAGGACGCTCTATTCTGGAGGTCTGGTGATTATCAGTTAATAATGATCATAACATGCATTTGTACAATTCTTTAAGTTTAACAAAATTCTTTATGGCAAATTATCTCATCTGAAGTTCATAGCAGTCCTGAACAACATGGTCATGTAGGTTTGGCTAATTAAGGAGAGTCAATCAATCAAGTACTCTAGGTTAGAACATATGATGAAGGAGAATTGACAAATACATTGGACTATTAGATTGTCAATTAATTGACTGAAACTATGTCATGCATATGAAACTTATATATGACTGATACTAAGCCAGAATTGGGGTGCTAAAATATCATATGACAGTCACTTTTCATAAAGATCTCAGCAAATTAAAGCTTTTGGCCAAGTACAGTACAATAAAATAGAATAGCCTTAAGTTAATGTTTTTTGCTTGTTTTTACAATTAAATTTATAATTAAAGGGGGCAGAATGATTAGAAAAATAGTTTAAACAGTAACATCATGAAGTTTTAATTGACTGTGAAGTCAAAATGAGTTAGTTATATATTCAATAGAAGCCATAAAAACTAATGTTTTCTAAGGTAGCAATTATGAAAACATTATAACTAGAACAAGGGAAATAATTTTCCTCCTGTACTCTGCCCAGATAAGACAGCACATGATATGCTGCTTGGGTTTGGGTCCCAAATTGACAAGCTAGGCACTGCCAAATGAGAAGAATTTGAAGGATCTATTCCTGTTTATTCTGAAAAGCAAAAGATTTAGGAAAGCACATGATACTGTCTTCAAACATTTGAAGTATTGTCCTATGAAAAAGTGATTCACATTGTTCTGGGTGACTCCCAATGACAGAACTATGAATAGTAAAATGTAATGGAGATGAATGTAAATAGCACATTCCTAACAGTTACATCCCCAAATAGAAATGGACTACTCTTGGAAGTAGTAAGACTCATTCTCACTGGAAGGCTCAATGATTATTTATTGGGACTATGAAGAGAGGAGACTCTTGAGGATATTATGGGACATTGTTCATAGTCAAATATGAATCGGAATAGTTAGTCTCCATATTTCCTTGGAGCTGTGAAATTACATGAGTTTGTGTTTTGTCATGCTTGCAAAACCATTCCTATTCTAGGTGCTTCTGCTAAATGACTGCCCAGGAATTATATTTTGCTCTGCAACAAGAGTCTAATGGAAACCAAACAAGCCAACAACAACAGAAAACTAAATTGGATTTAGAGCTTGTAGGGGTAATAGAGAACTTATAGCCTAACCACTTAATTCTGTAAAAGATAAGAAGACTAATACCTAGAGAGTGGAAGTGTCAAGTAATAAGTAGTAGAGCCAAGGCACACTTTCTACAGTACTGTCATCTTTCAGACCCATTCCAACTATCTTTCTCTATCTCTCTCCCATCCCTCCCTCTCTGTCTCTGTCTCTCTTTCTCATGCTGTCGATCTCTGTCTCTCCTCTCCTCTTCCTTTTCCTCCCTTCCTCTCCTCTCTTTTTTCTCTTTGTCTCTCCCTCATGTCCACTAATGAAAGATTTGTCATTTCCATCTTTTTTTCTTTCTAATGACACAGCTTAGCACAATGCTTAATACAAATTCAGTTCTAAACAATTTCTTCTTATTTGCTAATTAGTTGATTTTCCAGGCAGCTGTCCAGATCCAGGTAAAATAAATCTCTGTAAGTCTAAGTGCTAATTACCTAGAATCATTCAGCTTTAATAATGTCTTGGTCACTCAATCTAAGAAGTATATTACTACTTTCTTCTAAACCATCTGTCACAAAATCTCCCGTGCTTCCACTTCTTGTCCCTTATTCATGTTGTTCTCTCCTCCCTTTGTTGTCTGGGTCAAAGATTTAATCAAAATATTCCTCAAAAGAATACTTATCCATTAATGGACGCATCAGCAAAATCACCTGCCACATGCTATGACCATTTTCATGCACCTGAGCTTTCAAAAGGAAATAAATAAAATGTCTCTGTCCCATTGAATAAAATGAATTTACACTATTCAAAGACATTGGGATCAGACAATTTATTTCCCCACAGCTGGCTGCAATGTCCATTATCTTTGGATCAATGAAGTTAGGCAGACCAGACCTCTTAAGCTCTAAAGTATACTTTTGTGGTCTCTGCAATCCAATTTTGATGTCTGCATTGATCCAATTAACCAAATAATTGCCAGATCTGCCCCACTTTGTGTTGAACAGACATTGCCTTATTGTGGATATTGCGGTCCTCTTGAGATATTTTAAAGAAATCATATGTTGGTGACCCTTTTTCCTTCTCAGGGTTGTTATACCTTATTATGTCATTCCCTGTCCTCAAAAGAGTGCTATATGATTAAAAAATAAAATAAAATTGAGCTTGTCTGGTACAATCTGCCACTGGATATGGAGGTAGAAGAACTGGGAACTGATTTTGCTACTTATAACTATGCAATATTCAACAAGTTAGCCTCAATAAAACAGATTATAGTAATGGATTTAAGTTACTGTATGATTAGAAGAATCTGACTCGACAATATATTTAAAGTGTTTTAAAAAGATCTGGAGATGAAAAGAAATAAAAAATCTATCAGAAGGAGAGGAAAGGAAGGGATTCATGGAGTTTTCTTGATTTTTCCCTTAGTGAATCTTAATCTAGGCATCAGAAACCTGCTCACCTGTCTAGTATAAAGGGAAGCTCTGTAGAACACTACATAGAGCTTCTTTCAGACCATAACATCTGTCTTCTTCCAGAGTGACTGAGGAATTCCTCCAGAAACCCTTCCCCTCCTTGTTTTCTCCTAGATCTTCTCTTTGCCTCTGAAAGGGAAGTCTCATGGTTATTTACCACATCTGTTTTCACTTTTGCTCAGATTGCTCCTTAAAATTACTCACTAAGTTACTCAATATAGAGCTTTGATAAATAAAACCAGGATGAAAAAGACGATGATAACAACGATGATGATGATTACTGCTAATCACTTGACCAGATTGCCTTTATCATATTGTAACAAGCCTTAAGCCAAAGACCTCCATCCATTCAATTTGCAGATGGGGAAACTGGAATGCCTCCCACTTATGTATCTTTTCTTCAGTTGCTCAGATAGTAAGGAATAAAGCCAGGATTTTTAGCTAGGTCAATTCACTAAAAATGTTGTACGTTTTACATGACATGCAATTATCTCTTCTAGATACACCACCATGCTGATAACTCATCCTTGGATACTCAGCACTTTACCAATTTTTCTCAGCTCCCTCTTCCTTCTGACTACAGAGCTGTAGGGTGAAACACTAAACTCCTTTTTAAAGCTGTTCTTTATAAAGGATAGGATTGGAACTTCCCAGCTCAGGCTTCACTTTTCCATCAGCTGCTCTTCTTGGTTTCAACTGTATGGAACAAGATATCTCCTTTGCAGGTATCCTTTTGTTCCCTCCTCACCCCTTCCCACCACCTTCATTACAGCTGCCTTTGGTGTGTTGGCAGTGATCATCCAAGTTCATAGATCCACTAATGTGATGTAAAGAGATTCCAGTGCTAACATGGAATTTATTTTTCTTTCTCTTCGTGATTTCATTGAATAAATTGCATGATGTTTTTGGTAGATTGAGCAATCCATTGCTTTAAATTTATTTTATTTTTTCTGTAACTTGTTGTGTCTAAGAACATTATTGCTTTAACTTGCCAAAAAAAATAAAAAATAACTCTAGCAAAGAAATTTAGAGGAAAAAATTCCTGCAATATCATTGTTTATTTCATTTCTCATTCTCATTATAATCACTGTCAAAAGAATAGCTTCAATTTGTATTCTGTTCATTACAAACTTGAATAAAGTATTTGAATTTTAATGTTTCATATATGCAAGGAATTAGAGAGTGGGCTGTATTACTTTGATGTTTTCAGTATTCAGTATACATGGATTACTAGACATTTCCAACTTTTCCTCTTCTTCACAGCTCCCTCTGTTCCACACACTGTCTTCTCTCTTAGTTGTTAGAGGAGAAATAGAGTAGGCCACCATTCATAGTACAAGGGTTGAACAGGTCATCAGAATTTATCATGGTCTTGATCCACATTAAATATAAGTAACAATATGTTTTTTTTAATCTTCACTTATTTGCATTAATATATTATCATTATTACCAAGCAAATCTTAGAATTCATTTTTAATCAAACTTCAATGAATCTTAGAATCAGAAAAATTCAGATTTGGGAGTACTGAGGTTAACTATTTCTATCTATGCCTGCCAAAACATTATCTCTATAAAAATTGCAGCTAGTTGTCTTCCAGCCTTGGTTTGAAGATCTTTATTAAAGGGTAATCTACCACTTATCAAAACAATGTATTTGAATTTGCAAAATCTCTAAATGTGATATTGTTTCCTTTCCATTTCCCAATTGATAGGTATCCCCTCAATTTCTGTGCTACCACAAAAAGAACTGCTATATATATTTTTTGTACATGTGGGTCCTTTTCCCTTTTTTAATCATCTCTTTGAAATACAGAGCTAGCAGTGGTGTTCCTGAATTAAAGATTATGTACAATTTTGTAACCCTTTTGTCATAGCTCTAAATTGCTCTCCAGAATGATTTGATAAGTTCACAACTCCACCAGCAACGCATTATTGTTCCAATTTCCCCACATCATTTCCAGCATCTATCATTTTCCTTTTTTTATGATATTTCATCATATTAGCCCATCTGACAGGTGTGAAGTGGTGGCTCTGAGTTATTTTAAATAACATTTCTCAAATCAATAGTGATTTAGAGTATTTTTATATGACTATAGATACCATAAATTTCCTCACCTGAAAACTGCCTGTTCATATTCTTTGACCATTTTTCAATTGGGGAATTACTTATATTCTTATAAATTGACTCCATTCTTTATGTATTTGAGAAATGAGGCCTTATAAGAAATACTGGCTACAAAGAATATGTCTGCTTTTCTTCTTCTGTCTTGTGTGTATTGGTTTTGGTTGTGCATAAACTATTTTGATTGAATGTAATCAAAATTATCCATTTTGAATTTCATAATGTACTCTACCTCTTGTTTGTTCAAAAACTCTTCCTTTCTCTATAGATCTGACAGGTAAACTATTCCTTGCTCTCCTAATTTGTTTGACCTTCATGTCTGAATCATGTAGTCATTTTTACCTCATCTTGGTAGAGAGTATGAGATGAGATGTTTGTCTATGCCTAGTTTCTACCACACTATTTTCTAGTTTTACCTGAAATTTTTGTCAAATGGTGAGTTCTTATCCCAGAACCTTGAGTCTTTGGGTTTATCAAACAGTAGATTACTATAGTCTTTGACTATTATGTCTTGTGTACCTAACCTATTTCACTTACCTCTCTGTTTCTTAGTCAGGATCAAGTAGTTTTGTTGATTGCTGTTTTATAATACAGTTTTAGATCTGGTACAGCTAGGCTACCCTTCCCTTGCATTGTGTTTTGTTTTTGTTTTTTTTTTAGTTCCCTTAATATTCTGGATCTTTTGTTCTTCCAGATGAATTTCATGTTTATTTTTCCAGGTCTATAAAATAACATTTTGGTAGTTTGGTATGGCATCAAATAAGTCAATTTGGGTAGAATTGTTATTTTTTGTATATTAACTTGGTCTAACTGTGAACAATTTATATTTTTCCAGGTGTTTAAATCTGACTTTATTCATGTGTTTTGTAATCGTGTTCATATAATTCCTGGCTATGCCTTGGCAGGTAAACTACCAAATATTCTATATTGTCATGATATTTTTGTTCTTCATTCTCAAAGAGGACCATGACATCAAGATGATGACAGGACTTGCAATTGACTTTGATTTGAGTGAGTGAGGGCTGTGCAAGGTCCCCAGTCCCACTTTCTCCTCCAGAATCATCAGTCCAGTGGTCTGATATTCATCAGGATGCCTGGAGATGACCCAGGATGCAATGTGAGACCTTGGCCATTTTAGGAAGGTTTTATCACATTCTCACTTTGAGTGAGATACACCTATTTAATCAACAGCTTCTTTAAGTAGTTATTCAAGGAATGGACCCTTTAAAAAAATCAAACTGGGAGGGGGAGACCCTCAGGGTTCCTAAGTAAAAGAGAGACAGTTACTATTTAATATTTACATTCACTTTGTACTAGGTGGGCAGGGACCTTTCTTCAATTTATAAGCTCCAGAGTGAATTGGGTTTAAGGCTTGGTCTTTGATCAAGTAATCTAGCCAGTAAACCTGAAGAAAAAAGGCAGCTTTTGGCCACCAAAGTGTACCTTCCCCTAGGTAAGGCACCCAGGGAGGAGAGGAAAGGAAAAGAGAGTAGAAAAGAGACGAGGAGAAGAGGGGAGTTGCTACTCACTCACAGGTTGTGTTTGTCCTTCATTCTCGAAGAGGATCATGACATCAAGATGATGGCATGACTTTCAGTTGATTTTTATTTGAGTGAGGGAGGGCTATGTAAGGTCACCAAACTCATTTTCTCCTCCAGAGACATCTGGGTCCAGTTGCCTGATATTCATCAGAATGATTGGAGATGGCCCAGGATGCAATGTGAGACTCTGGCCATTTTAGGCTATGGTCTTTTCACATTCTCACTTTGAGTGAGATATACCCACTCAATGAATAGACCTCTTTAACTAGCTACTCAAAGGATGGCCTCTTTAAAAAAAAATTGGTAAGAATAGAAATGCCTATTATTTATGTGGGTTTATTTTATATCCTGCAACTTTGCTAAAGTTATTCATTATTTCAAGTAGTTTTTAAATTCATTTTCTAAGCATACCATATGTGCTATGAATGATAGTTTTGTTTCGTTGCCTATTGTAATTCCTTCAATTTCTTTTTCTTCTTTTATCGCTAAAGTTATCATTTCTAGTACTATATTGAATAATAATGATCATAATGGTCATCCTTCTTTTACCACTAATCTTGCTGAGAAAACTTCTAGCTTATCCCCACTACATAAAATGTTTACTGATAGTTTTAGATAGATACTACTTATCAATTTAAGAAAAACTCCAATGATTCGTGTGCTCTCTAATGCTTTCTGTATTTTGTCAAAAGTTCTTTTCTACATCTATTAAGATAATAATATAGTTCTTTAGTTTTGTTATTGATATGGTCAATTATGTTGATAGTTTTCCTAATATTGAACCAGATATGCATTCCTGGTATAAATCCCACCTGTTCATAAAGTATTGTCCTGGTGACATAGTGCTATCATCTCTAATATTTTATTTTAAATTTTTACATCTACATTCATCAGGGAAATTGGTCTATAATTTTCTTTCTCTGTTTTGGCTCTTCCTGATTTGGGTATTAGCACCATATTTGTGTCATATAAAGAATTAGTAGCTCATATTCATGTCCTAACGTCTTAGCACTGTGCCTAGCACATCTTTGCTATTTAATAAATGTTAATTGATGACTAACTTTTAAATGCTTAATGAATAATTTTTAATCCCTTCCTTCATGTTTGACCATCAAAGGAAGTTTTTTTTATTGCTTTGGTTTTTTTGGGGGGGGAGGGGGAGTTGTATATCTGTGTGTAAGAATTTGTGCTTGTGTGTGCATAAATCCCAAAGTTAACAATAAGAAACTCTACAAAAGGCATTAAGGGATCATGGGGTTGCAAGATAAAAGAAACCCTATAGGTCATTAGGGCATAAAATTAAAAAAATAGAATTAGTAGAATATGTAGATGCAATCTAGAAAAAAATACACACATTTCACTGATGAGGAAATTGAATTCTATGCTCACTCAAATTATATGTCAGATCAGATTTGAATCAGCAAATCTAATCAGTGTTCTTGATCCCTTTTACTTGGAACCCCTTCATTTTATAGAATTATGATCCATATTTAAGGAATTAAGTCAACTGATAAAACCATGGATTTTAAAAGTAATTATCCACTGTGGTTTTAGAATGCCTAATCTAAAGATTTAACATAGCACTTTTTCAAGGGAACAAATACATTTTTCCACCCATATAACCTGTACATGTAATTATGTTTCTGGTGCATTTAATTAGATGTAAGAAAAAATTTAGAAAATCTTTATATTTTAATTCTTTTAAGTACTTCTTTAAATCAACATTTAATCATGAAAGTAAATTATTCTTCAATGGACACTCAAAATTTGACTCACCACTGAATAAAATAAAAATAATACAACAGTCTGATGAGAGGTTCTTTAATTAAAACTTTATTCTAAATTAAACCTTCCCCCACTTTACCTAGTACACATCTGTATACTCTACAAGGACCTAAAACTGATTTCTGTGTTTTAATATAGATTTAAAAGACTATAATTTCCTGCATCTCCTTTGTGATTTTGTTTGAGGGCTTAATTGCTGTTATAGCTGTGCTTATCAGAAAGCATTGAAAAGTGTTAATTACTTTGTACTTTAGTTAGTTATGAATGCATGCAAAATTTAACTATTTTCCCCAGAAGCATATAAAGTCCACATTTATTATGTTACATAAAAGTTATGGAATGATTTAGAATAATTAAACTAAGGCCATTTGCATTCAGAGTTTCACTTGTTTGATGCATGAAATGAATCTTAGAAAATTACTTGAATACAATCCCAGTTATCTCCTTCATCAGTTGTGAAGAAATGGATGGAGGGAGGAGAATGGCTAATGTCCACATTTGTAATCTTCCCAGTTTATGTGAAGACATAAATACTAAAATACACAATGTTCCTCTGCCATTTTTCTTCTTTCCCAAAAAGACCAACAATAACTTCTACCTACTTAATTCTCAGCTTCATCATCAGGCCTCTGTGGTATTATGTGATTCCTTCTGCTTGTTAAGATGTCCACCTTTTGACTTTCCTTGTGGCAGTTAGGTTGTTCTGTGGATAGTTCAGTGGGTCTAGAGCCAGCCAGAAATCAGGAAAAAACAAAAAAACAAAAAGCCTCTAGTCTCAGACACTTAGCTATGTGACTGAGATGATCTTTTTAACATTTAATTCCCTAATTTTCTTTAACTAGAAAATGGGGATATATACATGGAGAACTCACATGGGTCAGGCGATCACATGGTGGTCAGAAGTGATACAAGGACACTCTCAAGGTCTCTCTCAAGAACTCTGGATTTGATTGTGAGACATGGGAGACACTGGCAAAAGACTGCTCAGCATGGCATGCCCACATCAGAAAGGGTGCTGTGCTCTATGTGCAAAGCAGAATTGAGACAGGACAAAGTAAATGTAGGATGCATAAATTTGGAGTATCCACTCCAAAAAATTCATATGGACTATCTGTGCCCAACCTGTGATAGAGCATCCAAGCTCATATTGGTCTGATCAGCCACAGTCAAACATACTGAAACTTCACTTTATCATGGTGATGTCATTTTGGTCCTTTGTGAAAATGAAGGACAACAACCACTTTCAATTTAGCTTTGATCTAGCTTGTATGTATGTAGGTGCTTGATTTTTCTCTCTCCCATTAGAATGTGAGGTCCTTAAGGGCAGCAATATTTTTATCTTAAAATAGACCCAGATATATAATAAGCACTTAATAATTATTTGTTGACTTAACTTTCCTTATCTACAAAATGGGGATAAAAAAATCACCTTGAATTTTTTATCTCACTGCATAATATTTGTGAGAATCAAATGAGTACAGAAGAGATAATGAACTAACATATTTTGTAACTATAAAATACTATGTGAGACCTTGCTTAGTTGTAGTAGTAGTAGTAATAGTAGTAATAGTAGTAGTAGTGGTGATGGTGGTGGTGATAGTGGTAGTGGTAGTGGTAGCAGCAGCAACAATAGTAACAATAACAAATGATGGCCTGTCAGTATTAATCTCTAATGTTAATAAATTTTGATAATTCATATTCACTACTTTATGGCTAACCTGACATTATTAATGATTACTCATAAAACTAGGATATAATTTTTATTATATGTTTCCAGAAGACTACAATAATTTTGATGTACAGGTGGGATACACCTCATTGGAAGAGAACATTTAAAGTTTTTCAAAAGTGAATAGCTCTAGTGTTATACTGATTGTCCCTAGGATTTTTTTCTACTTATTCTGGGGAACTGGTCACTCACCCGGCCTATAACCCCTTTGGCAAACAAGGGTAGAGGCCAAAGAGATACTATTCACCTCTTAGGGGACTTGGAGTAACTACTGTGTGTGGAGGATACAGTTATTACACATCATTGTTTCTCCTGAGCCCCTACTAGTGTATTTTCCATTTGTAGAAAGCAGTGCTAATGGCATAATTAAACTCAAACATGGAATATTCATTGAAAAAATGAGGCTAAAACACTAAAGCAAAAAAAAATTTCCACACAAGGGAGGAAAAATGTTTAGACAACTTACAATATTTCCTCTATAAACCTGTGTCACAATTTCCTTTCAATGCACCCAGTACTGTGGGAGAAGGAAAAATCATTCATTGTCAGAAACCTAGCAGTGACATACATAGGTAAGGAATCTTCTGAATATGGATTTAAAACCTAAAGACCATTTGTCTCTTTTAGGGAATAATCTACACCACATAGCCCCTACTCTTCTTCTAATACTTTTCATTTTCTTACTGGAAGAAGCACTTTCTAATATTCTCAGACCAGTGAAGCACTATTAAGTAAGCTCTTAGCTAATAGAAGCAGCAAGATAGTCAGCGAATAATATTGATTTTAAAGATGAGATTTGCTAAAAAAATCAGTTCTGTTGTATATGGACTGTGAGAGGTTTTCCTTACTTACATCACAGAGGTCAGTAAAGGACCATTGTGAGCAAGACAATAAGGGATTTTCTGTCTGGATTTTTCTTTTTAATTTAAAAGAAAAACTTGCATAATGCATCATTTTCCCAGGCTATTCTTATAGCAAAGGATTCAGTTTTGTCCAATTCCCTCTTAGTAAATCAACTCTTTTTTTTCAGTGAGTAGAGTTTATTGCAAAGCATTTGCAAAATACATCTATTAACCATATTAATTACCCTCAAGCCACAAAAGTCATTAAAGAGAAATAAAGGAAAGCCCCTGACTCAGTGATTCATATCTGCCTTATGATGTGAAACTCAAAAACCCAATTTACTCTCAATGATGAGACTCTTAGTAGTCCTTCTATACTTATTCCATTGTACACAGTTTCTTTAGTTTATTTTCTAAATTATATCCTTTAAACTCTGAAATATAATTTGCAAGTGAGCTGATTGACCATGATGAATTTTTAGCCTCTTTAATTCAGTGATTGCTTTGCTTTCAAATAGTTTGCTCATATACCTTTATATTTGGCTTCATGTGGCTATTATTTTCCTCACAAGAATATTCTTTTTAACCCTTTCAGTAAATAAAATATCTATATATAAAATAAGAAATATTTTGCTTGTATATACCCTATGAATGACTTTTTTGATGGACTCTCCATACTTTACTTAAATCCACTGATTCCCCTGCCCCATTGCTTCTCCATTTTATTGGGTGATATTGCTCATAATCTTACTTAATTCTAATTTTTGTGACTTTGCAAAAAAATTTTCATTCTGAATTGGTTTTTTCTTAGGTTGACATAGGGCTCTGTAATAGTAATTTAAATGGAAAGATCTTCCTCATTAATCAATAGGTCCATATGATCTACTTAAATCATCTGGAAGCCTAGGTCACATGTGGTAGGAGGAGCTTGCTGAACAGATGGAACAGGAAGGGTGGAGCAGAATCTGGAGGAAGTGAGTGGGGTCAGATCAAAGGGAAAAGAAAGCAGGCCAGCTGACACAGGGCCAACTGACATATTGTGACAGTGATGGGAAGGCCCTGGCAGGGGGAGGGGAGGTTTGAGACTGATACATTGTGACAGGTGATAGTGAGAAGGCTCTGACTGGAGGAGAGGAGGTTTGAGACTGATACATTGTGACAGTTGATAATAACAAGGCCCTGACTGGGGGAGGGGAGGTTTGAGAATGGCTTTGCCCTCTGCTGTGATCATGTTTATTAACTTCTTTGTCTCCATGATGGATTTTGCTTTCTGGTTCTGGGATTTGGCTTTCCGGTGTTTAAATAAATGTTTTTCTTCTGCCTTGTATATGGAGAGTCTTTTATATTTTGCGATTGAGAACTGCGCTGGCATATTCATAGTCACCACCAGTGCTGTGAATATTGATTTGGCGATACAGGCTCCTCTTAACAAGTAAACCAGATTTCTGCTGACTAAACCACATTTTAGGCTCCTCTGGCCTACATATTTCTTCTTTCGATTTGCCTTGGTTTCATTTTTATTTCTATGCTTATGAATGTTTCCCATTGTTTGTCATTAATATTTAATTTTTATTGATCAAGATGGCCTTTTAATTTCATATCAGACATATCTACATGCATATATGTGTATATTTGTGTGTGTGTGTGTGCAATGTTCATTGTGTCTTCTAAATTTTGCTCAAATCAAAATTTTGCCTATAGTTGGGAAGTTAATTCAGAAATAATTATCATATCAATAATGCATTGTTTTTTTAATTTATTGTGAGAGCCATTTGCACAGGATTGTGCAACATGGCATGCTGACCTCACAGAAGGTACTGTGCTCTATAAGCAAAGTAGAATTTTAGTAGCTCAAAAGAAATGTCAGATGTGCGAATGTTAGAAGTGTTGTTCTTACTCTGCTGAGAAAAAGAAGGAAGAAAGCAAAGACAGAAAAATCTGAGAGAGTTAGATGGAGATATGGACTTTTTTTGATGAAATTCCTATTATAATATGTTGAACAGGAAGCTGAATTCAAAAAGAGAAAGAATATTTTTACTTATTCTCTTTTATATTTAATGTTCCTGTGGGTTTGATACTACAAATGCAACAATACTCAATCTATAAAAGATGAAATTAAGGCTTGAAAAGTTAAATAACTTTCACATGGTTACCTGGGTATAAGGTATAAGGATTAGTATAACAGTTTGAGCCTAGATCTTTGACCTCTTTGCCTCTCAGCTATACGTGTGTATGTGTAAGTGTATATGTATACATGCATACATATGTGTACATACTCAGATACATATATAAACATATATGTTACAATCACTCAGAATTTTGTTGTTGTAAAGCATTTTGACTTTTACATACATAATATATAGACACATTAAAAAAAAACCTGTACAATATGTATATGTAATTTATGTATCCCTGTTAAATCAGTAATATGTCTTTTTTTGAAGAAGAAATAGATATAAACTGAGAGAAATGTGGTATTATGAAGATCTTAAATAAACTGTAAGGAAGTGTCCAGGTTAAAGTCTAATTGACTACTAAAAGACCGCAATTTAAAATCATATCATTAGCATACAAGTAACAAAGTCAAGTTTAGTAATTCTCCTTCCTTCAGCATTTTACTGTTGAGTATTCATTGTTTTGGTCTCATCTCTGTTACTATTTTCCTCAATCCCAAAAGCGTGCTAGTGATTCCTTTTCAGTAGACTTTCCTAATTGGTATTCTCAGATAATCTTTGGCATCTTTTACTTGTAATAGAGAGATATTCCTAACTTGCAGGCACACAGCATGCAGGTTGTCTCTCTTTTACAAAGAAAGAATCTCTCCTAGGTGTGCTAATGCCAAAGTAAGTCAATCAAACTATAATTGGCTCTAATTGGCACTCCCACCAGTCTTTCAACTTTCTTTTCTCTCTCTCTTTGAAGTTAAGGAAAGGTGAAAAATTCATCTAAGACTTTGAAGTATTAAATAGAGCTGATCATCCTGAGGCAAAGTTTTTGAATTTGAATCTATAAAAACTTAGTTGTTGAAAGACAGTAACTTCCTTTCAGTCACAGCTTTTCCCATGTCAGCAGTGAAAAGCTTGATCTCAACTTCTTTGTTCCTAAAAGTCTAGCTGATTTTTCCTAGAAAATTAATAGACTATAAGATTACATATGCAAAACTAATATTAGAGGGATCTAAGAACTATTTATCAATATCTTTCTGTCTTCCAATTTCATTTTCCTTGAAAGGTGTACTAGAATATTTGGATTGCCCATTATTCAGAGCTTTGCTCAGAAAGGTGCTTTGAAAACCATAGAAAACTTTAAAATGTGTTCATTATTATCTATAAATAGAAATGGTATATAAATAGAAATGGTATAGAATGGTATCATTACTCCATTCTCTTATTTCAACAGTGAAATTTTTGTACCATAATTTATTCGTGAGGAATCATTTAAATTTGCCTTCATTTTTTATGTACCAATACAAAACACAGGTTGTCCATGCATTACTTCCAGTTCTTTCTTTTTACCCAATTCTACATTTCTTTAGCAATATTTCTTTCATACAAATCACTATATGTATCATTTTAAATAGAGAATATAATACAGAATAAATTGATTACTGTGCTCTTTAGATTGTCCATAAATTTTAGGATCAGAGAGAATAAAATACGTAAAATATTTGGGGGAAATGATACATAAACATGGTTATTATTGGTATTATCCTGTGTTTTCACCAGAAAAAAGTTTTTAGAGCAAATCCAGACTTTTGATTTCATTGATTAATTTCATTTCTTTGCTTCCTCTTCCTCAACATAGAAATTCCCTCCACCAACATAAATTTAAAATTTATCTGCCATTCAAAGTCTTTTAATCTGCTGACAATTCCCTTAGACAGAGTAATCCATTGGATGGAAAGAAGTGTGAGAAGTACAAGTAGAAAACAACACATACAGCCTTGTGTGAAGAGTAACATTCTCAGGACAAACAGATAATCTTCCATGAAAAGGAGGGGTTACACCTGTTCACCCTTGTCTCATCTGGAAGGTTATAAATCTCAGTATTCGTACTCTGAGGTAACCAGAGGGGAAGGGTGGCTGTCCTATCTCCCACTTTGCAGCCATGTGTCTATAAACCTATGGTACTTCTAGTCCCTTTTCAATCCCCAAGATTATTTTTCTTTTCTTTTCTGATTTGAGATGATTATGTGTCCTGATTCAAGTACTCAAGTGACCTGGTGAGTTAGAGCGATCCAACAGTTCCCATATGATATCCTACTGGCTACAAGAGGTATTATCACTTGGTGTCTGATTGGTAATGGCTAATGACAGAGGAGAGGCCTGAAGATGGATTTAGAGTGACAGTCACCTGAAGACAATGACAGCTTTAGAGAAAGTGACCCCAAATGGCACAGAGATAGGTCAGCTGTGGACTCATCAGAAGCTCTTTTATTCTAAGCTTAGAAGAAAATGATATTTAAGGGGAACTTCATGAAAAACTGTCTGAAGTTAAAAAATCACTTTTAGCAACTAGATACTTTTGGTTATCCCTATGCTTCATGTATTCCCTACTTTAATACTTCATTACCCCTGCATTTTAAATCTCCACATACACAACAGGCAAGGTGAAAATGTGGCCCTATTTTTTGGGGGGAGGGTGATGTTTTTGTAATAATTGTTCTTACCCAACATGCTTAGTAAATGCTTTACACAAAAGTTAATTTCAGTTATGGACTGATTATCAATGGCAAGTATACTGATAGGGGTTTAATAGTAGTGATAGTAATAGGCACCAGAATATCGATGCGAGAAGTAATTAGATGTGGGGATCTGACCTCACAATGTGAGTATTATTGGGAGAAGTAATCCTAGAGGTAGTGTTCCATTTGATCCCATTCTGTGAACCATTAAAGACTGGTCTTTGAGTCAAGCTTTCAATTCATTTCTGAATACTTCTAAATCTTATTATTGTCTGGTCCAGATTCCTACATCGTTTCCACAAGAATAGATGTGGTCTTTTATCAGTCACCTTGCTATTATCTAAGTATATGCACAACATTCTCCTGATCTACTACTTTTATTACCCACTGAAAACAGGAAGTAAGATCAATCTAGCATAATTTATACCTGATGAAGCCATACTTCATTATTTGCAGTCAGTTTCCTTTTTTAGATGTTCACAAACCATTGCTTTCATGGTTTCTTATAGAAATTTCCACAGGAATTGCAATTCAGTTCATTAACCAAAATTTTCATGTCTTATTCTGATTACATACACACACACAATATATATATATGTGTATGTATGTGTACATGTATGTGTGTAGACATGTGTATGGATGTGCTCATGCATGTGCACAGATGCGAATATGCACAAATATATGCGCACATATATGTGTATATATGTACATGCACACATTCATACATGTCAGCACATTTGTTCTTCTGTATTTTTCCAATACCTCTTATTTTCCATGAAAGAAGCCTTCTCTGATATACCAATTATGAATGTACTTTCAGTGCTGTAGTGTCCTCATGTTTACTTATTGCCTGTAACCCTGTCTAATATAAGAAACTTGAGGTCACAGACTACTTCATTTTTACCCTTGGTGCCTGGCATCTAATAAGTATTTTATTGATATTAATCAAAAGCATTTTCCCATTTGCTAGCTGCCCGTGCCACCCTGATTTCCTAAGCATTCTCTGCTTCTCAACTTTTCCTTGCCTGAGGGACTGGAAACCCTAACTTTCACCAGCTATGACAAGAATCTTGTTGAGGATGTCAACATGTTTATTTTTTTTCTAAACTAGTAATAAAAATGATTCACATTTGCGGAAGAACATTGTGAGGTATTGTAAAGAAAGTATCATTGTTTTCATTTTTTGATAAAAAAGTAAACTGTCCAAATAAGAAAACTAAATATGGTGGTTCAAATCCCCATTTTAATACTTAGTCAACCAGATGAACTTGAAGAAGCCTCTCCAAATCACAGTTTCCTCATCCCTAAAATGAAAATGCTGTCCCCGATGCTATTGTGCAAACAAAATTAAGGAAGCTATTTAATCACTTTTTAAATTAAAGCACACACACACACTATAGAAATTTTAATATAAGAAGCTTGAAAATAAATGTAACTTTCAATATAGTTACAGAAAAGAAAAAAGGAAAAGAAAAAGAAACACAAGAGAAAGAGATCTTAGTATTTTGGGAAATGCATTTTTTTCTCCCACAAATGTATATCATTCATTTCTTTTTTTCTCTTTTTTAAGCTAGCATTTCTGTGCTGTTTTATGAAACCCTACTTGAATGTAATCTCTCCTGCTCCCCACCATGGTCCTGTGAGAGAGATATTATTATTTCCATTTCTTCAGTGGAGAAAACTGAGGGTGAGAGAGATCAAATGACTCACCTAAGGTCATATACTTAGAAAGTGTCTGAGACAGGAATCTAATTCACATGTTTCTGACTATAAATCCAACACTATCTACTGTGCCCCCTAGCTACCTCTCAGTTCCTACTAAATAATTATCTTTGTCCTCTTATATTTTTTATTCTGATATAGAACTTCTATGTCACATTGTCAACATGTGCAATGTGCTGTTGCTATGGCACATCTGACAGTGACCAACTTAATGTTGGGGAGAAAAAACAAAAGCGCTTCCTTGAGAGATGTAGCTTCTTGTGTTCTGAATGACACAAATCTTGAAAGATACATGATTTTAATCCAGATCTTGTCATTTCATTTCAAAACCCAAATGCCCCCCCACCCCCACCAGATAAATCATTTTCCCTTACTGATATACTCAAACAGGAAAGCTTTGTTTCAGAAATAGAAATGACACGTGGTCTGTCTAAACAAATATATTGAAAATGGCAAATGTGAACAGTTTCTACAATGATTAAAGGGTTGGTAAACAAGGGCTGTAAAGAAAGGTTAAGGGAATTAGGACTATTCAACTGTGAATAGGGAAGTTTGAAGGGTGGTTCAATAACTCTCTTCAAGGACATGATGGGTTATTACTTGGAGGACAGTAAACAGTTGTTCTCTATCTCTACTAAAGACAGAAGCAAAAGAGCCTTGAAATACAATGGGAAGTTTGGAGGAAAATTAAATAAGATTCATGTTACTTATAAAGAAGGCATGCTTAACAGCAGAGGTGTTAAGACTTGGAGTTTTTCTAAGGAGTTCTTCAAATACCATAGATATGAATATGGCATTTGGCAATAACTGTTTAAAGCAGGGGAATCTGTGTGACCTTGGAAAATCCATAGGATCATAGAATTAAAATGTGTAAGATGTCTTATTGACATTACAGTTCAGCCCCACTTCTCATTTTGCAGCTGAAGAAACAAAAGTCGAGGTGAATATGATTAGCTTATTTAATGATTTGCCCAGAGTAGCACTGACAAAAAAAAATGTAATTCTGGGGGGACCTAAACCAAGGACTTCTGAGATGCTTTTTAAAAAAGTTTTCTTAAACTGTCTTTTCCTGGACCATGGGGCAGTCATTGCTTGTGACTCTAACAGCTATTAGAACAGAATTCATTTTCTACTATTCTGAGTCAATGCACTTCAGCAATATGCTAGCTGTTGGGAGCTTATGTGCAAAAGTGGAATGAGTATGTATATGTGTATGTGTGTATGCATACACACATACATACACAACACATATGTATACACATACATATGTGTTGTGTATATTCATACACACACAACACACATATCTAAAACCATGTGTATAATTTAAGTGAATTAACTCACTGATAGCATCCAACTTGCTCCACCAAGTTTCTGGCTTCCATTCTCAAACTGTGTTCCTTTCTATTGGACTTGGACAGTCTTGCCAGACCACAATCAGTCACCTGATCACCAAGCCCTTATTAAACATATGTTTTGTGCTCGACGCTGTGGTAACCACTGGAGATTAAAAAAAGGCAAAAGATAGTTCTTGATCTCAAGGAATTGACTTTCTAAAGTGGGAGATAGCATGCAAACAAAGCACAAATGAGATAGATTCATGTCACAGAAGGATTAAAGTAACTAGTTTGGACCTAGAGAACAAAATAGAAACAAATTGATTGAAAAGTATCATAGATCACAAGAACTGAAAGGAACTTCAGAGACTATCTGGCCTAACCCTCCATTTTTACAGTTGAGAAAGCAAGAAAGGATAGTTTTAAAGATTTGTACAAGGTAACACAGAGTAGCAGAGACAGATTTAAACCCAGATCTTTCAACTCTAGAATTTTCACTCTTTTCATCATCTCATACTTACCAAATTGGAGAATGATACTTTCCTGCTGTTTATAAACATAAATTTCTTCCCAATTAGTACTACAGAAAAAAAAAAAAAAGAATGGGCTTCCTATAGAAATAGTGTAATCTCCTCATTAAAAGTGGTATGGGGGTAGGTGATCATGTTTGTGATTTTGGAGAAGGTGGTCTTACTTTGGTTTGGTTGAATTAGATGAACTTAGAAAAGTAGCATTCTATAGGGGGATAGAGGGGTGTACTTAGAATTTTAAAAAGAATACTTAGGTTTAAGTCCCCCCTATGACACTAACTAGATGTGTGACTATGGGTGTGTCACTTTACTTCTATGTTGTTTCTTCATCTTTAAATTATATTACTGTATCTGATGATTGTTGTATCACAGATTCATTCTTCCTCTCTCTGGGACCCTATGACCACTGAGAATCTGCAGTTTTATTATTTTGTAATTCCCTACTTGTTCCAGCTTAGAAATGATTCTGAGAATCTCTTCAAGGAAATTGTTTTCAATAGAAAACTTCCATTTCCAAAGGTTTCTACCCTAGTCCTTAGTCAATGAAACTTAAAATAAGTCTTCAGAGGATAAGATCCAAACTGTCTAAGGAGTAATGCCTCAAAGTTCATTCTGACTATTCTGAATAATTTGGTATCATGGAACTTGGAAAGAGAAGTTGATCACTCCTGAATACACAGTTGTAAATATCTGGTTACATAAGCACATTAATGATCAAATGTTGGGTTACCCTTTTGTGACATTTTCAGAGCTTTAATTTTTATGTAATTGAAAGAATGTTAGACTGGTGTAACATTTAGAGTCATGGCTCTAGGAAGGTCATTTGTTTTGTCTCCTTGGGTACATATTTATCCAGTATGCTAACATTTTAAGAGACAGTCACACCAGATGTTAACCAGATTTTATAGATTCAAGAGACCACAGCAATTTTAGATATATTTTAGATTTGTTTATGGAGATCAAAATTATTTAGAAAGTGAAAAATGTGTCTTGAGAAGATCTACCAACAATTAAATATGATTTTAACAGATTTTTAAAATTCCCTCATTATTACTCTTCTAGATGCTTGATAAGTTGAGTTACTAAAAGTGTGTCACTGTTTTCTGCTCAGGTGAAAATACATCGTGAGAACTGGCACTAAGCAACTCATATTAGAAGCAACATTGACAAGATAAAGCTTATTCAGGAGAGGTCAGCCAGAATAAGAAATAGACTAGAAAACCCATCATAGAAGGATTAATTGATAGACCTGGGAATGTGAAACCTGGAAAGAGAAAAAAAAAATGAGCTTGGAGAGGAGTAGGTGCATGAATTAATAGCATCTTCAGATATCTGAAAGACTACAATGCTCCAAAAGAATTTGTTTTGTCCTTTTTGTTGAATAAATCAAGACTATGGTTAATTTATGGAAGTTTTTGAAAGGGAGAAGTCAGTTTCACATATGCTAAACTTCCTAATTCTTAGAAATTTTCAAAAATAGACCAGACTTTCCCCTTGGATAGTTTATTCTCATCAGATGTTTCCAAGTCGAATCTAAATGATCATTTGTCAGGAATATTGGAGAAAATATATGGTCTCTGAGATTCCATCTAACTCTCTGAAAATCTATGATATTGTTATCTTAGAATTAACACTTTTTTAATGTACTTTAATAATGGTGAAAAATGATGATAAAGGTAAGGGTGGAAAGTGAGAATATTTTGCCTTTCATTCATAAAGTTAAAATACTGTTTTGTGGCAGTTTCTTGAAAGTTAATCATTTGTTTCCATTCACATGACTTGAATCAGTCATTGTCTATGTAATTGGCACAGCAAATTGAGTCCTGGATCTGGAACTGGTAAGACCTAAGCTCAAATGTATCATCATCAGACATTTACGAGCTGTGTGATCCTGGGAAAGTCACGCCACCTCTGTTCACTTCAGTTTCCTGAATATAGTTCTGTGTTTTTTGTGAGATTCAAATGAAAGAATAATTATAAAACAAAACACTTATTACAGTGCTGGCACATAAAAACACTATCTAAATATTAGCTATTATCGTTTGTTCAAGAATATTAAAAATGAAAAAAACACTAATACAATTTTACATTGAAAATCCGTATTCTTAATATGGGTCTTCCAGTTTGCTGAAATATTTTTCAAATCCTCAATGAATAGGTAATTTCATACTAAATAGTTATTCCTATCATATATGAATAACAATATGAATATATATATGAATATATATGAATATCAATATATATTGGTCCCATTTCTCTATACCCTCTGATCTTATGTTAGTCTAGTCTAGTCCAACTCTTTCCATAAATCCTTCATCAATTATTTACTCAAAATATTTGATGTACTACATTGTTTCTTTTGATGTCTCCATTTCTTCAATGAAAAATCTAATCTATCAATTCATCATTCTTCAGTTTCACTAGTTCTATCTATCTAACATCTGTCTGTCTATCTATCTTTCTATCTATCTATCTATCTATCTATCTATCTATCTATCTATCTATCTATCTATTGCAGATGACTGATTTTTTGTCTCCCAGATCCTCCCTTGTATCTCAATATCCTCTAATAGAAAGATTATTTGATACTGGGCTGCAATATATATCTGTATGAACACATACACACATGTGAATATGTGCTCACACACACAGACACACAGACACACAGACACACACACACACACACACACACACACACACACACACACACACACTGCTCAATCACTACTCAGTCTCTGTCCCAGATAATTATGAAGGACAAGCAATAGATTCATTGCCAATTTCTAGAAAAGAAAAAGATGTCCAATATTGGCATAATCCTGAGTGATCCTTGAAACCTCAATCTCTAATCCCAGGAAGATAATAGATGAGAGGAAACCAAAGCGTACCAAACAAACAAAGAAAATAAATTCTCACATAATTAGAACAATAGCATTTCAGAGTTGAAAGCAATCTGAAGGTCACCTTGTCCAGTTCACAACTCAACAAGAATGTCCTCTACAACTCACCTGAGAAATTGTTAAACTTTGATGACTTCAAAAGAGAAGAAACACATGATTTCCTTAAGCAGCCATAACTTTTAAATCATTAAAAAACTAAATCTACCTCTTTATATTCATTGTTGTCCTCCATAGACATGTAAAATAGTTAATCCCTCTCTTCCACATGGAAAACAAAATAGTTGAAGACAACTGAAATACCCCAACTAAGTCTTCTGATGTTCAGTTGCTTGCCAAATCTCTTGTCCACACTAAATAAATTTACTATCCATGTGATCTTGGGCAAGTCAAGTAATCTCTGCCTGTCACAGTTTTATTAACTGTAAATTGGGAATAATTATAACATCTGCCACCCAGAACTGTTTGTTGTGAGGATAAAAGGAAATATTATTTATAAAGCACTTTAAAAACCTTAAAGTGTTCTATAAATAAAATAGTAGTCATAGCAGTAGTGGTAGTAGTAGTAGTAGTAGTAGTAGTAGTAGTAGTACTAGTAGTAGTAGTAGTAGTAGTAGTAGTAGTAGTAGTAGTAGTAGTAGTAATGGTGGTAGTGGGGGTAATGGTAGCAGTAGTAGCAGAAAGAGCAGTAATGAGTAGCAGCAGAAGCACCAGTAGTAGTAATTGTGGTAGTGATAGTGGTAGTAGTAGTAGTAGTAGTTCCATTTCCTTCAGCTAATTCTCACATGGTATGCATTTTCTTGTGAAGTTACAGTAGCCTTTAACCCTATGGATAAATGGGGAGTTAGATAAGTGTATGAAGAGAGAATAAGAGAGAGAGACAGAGACAGAGACAGAGAGACAGAGAGAGACAGAGACAGAGACAGAGAGAGATAGAGCAGTTTTCAAAATGTAAGTCTGTGACCCTGAATTATATTCCTGGGGAAATTCTAGAGTGGATCATTATTGATGACATTTGGTGAAAATATAGAAAGGGAATAGTGATTCTAAAGAGCCAACATGCCTTTATCAAGATCAGACCAAGAGATTATGTTGCTATGCTAAGTTCATGTTTCTTTGGCTTTTTCTGTCTTTTAGACTTCTTATTAGATTTCTTTATTTTAGAACTTATTTTAGACTTAATTAAGATTTTTTTAGCTTATTCACCATGATCCTAAGACTTAGTAATTTCTCCTCTACCTCACACCCTAGTTTTTTCTGCTTTCTTTTGTCTAATGTCTTCCAAGATTAGATTAATCTCCTTGAGGGTAGGGACTATCTTTTTTGTATTTCTATCTCTTGCATTTAGCACAGTACCTGAAACATAGTTAACATTTAATAAATGTTTATTAGCTAGTAACTTTCCTTTTTTGAAAGAATTGCCCTGCTAGTTGATAAAAGAAGTGGCGTTCATATAGGTTACTCAGAGCTTAGGAAAAAATAAATGTCATATATATTGTCTTAGACAAGATGGTAAGATATGGATTAAATGATAATTCAATCAGGTGCATTCAGAGCTGATTGGATAACTGAACTCAAAGAAAAAAAATATTAGTTGACTATCAATATGGTAAGAATTCTCCAGAGATTTAGACTCAGGCCTGGAATATTTCAAATGTTTGTTGATCATTTGGATAAAAATATAGATGATATGCTCAGAAGATTTGTTGATGATTATAACAGCAAGAACCCTGGCATACACAGAAAGGCCTGCTGCACAGGTTCTTAGATCTGCTTTTCTAAAAGGAAAGCAGCATTTTAGGGATCAACAATCTACTTCAATCAAGCACATATATCATTAACTTAGTCAGGGGAAAATGTCAGCACCATTACTTAGAGAAAATACAAATAGAGGAAATAAAGACCAGCAGACAGGGCTTCCCACTGTTTGACAATAAGCAATACATACATCACAGATCAACTGACAGATCCAACTATCTGACCATATGTACATAGTTACCAGAGAGAGAAGCACCAACTTCTTTTTTTTCAAAGCTGGGAGGCTCCTTACCAGCTACCCAGAGCCTCATCTGGACAAACAAACACTCCCAACTAGTAAACCCCAAAACAAAATGGCACCTCAGAGCGTGTTTCAAAGCCAGAGGGCATCACAACCCTTGAGAACCAATGACTCATTAGAAATTAACAAAATGTCCCTTCGCGCTACAGACTGGGCACCGGGACTGGGAACTGAGTGCAGCCCTGCCGCGGTCGCGGCACCGAGAGGAAAAGATCCGAGCGGGCTTCAGGGACGGGATCTCCAGCGGCCACGAGGGTCCCTCCACCCACAGAGGGACCTGCAAACCTCTCGCAAAAGGTCTGTCGCGTTGCAGACGCGGAGCCCAGCCCAGACCTGCCACGGCCGTGGCACCAAGAGAAACAGATCCGAGCAGGCTTCAGGGACAGGATCTCCAGCAGCGGCACAAGCCCCTCCACCCACAGGTGACGGGGGTCAGTGAGAGAGTCTCTTTGGCGGGTCGAGAGGGGAGTGGGGTGCCCCCATAACTCAGGCCCACCCGGGAGGTAGAAGCTGAGAGGTGGCTGTAGACCAGGGCTCCCCAAGCGGGCAGGAGCCTGAATCCATTGTGGAAGGTCTCTGCATAAACCCCCTGAGGGAACTGAGCCTGAGAGGTGGCCCTGCCCCAACCTGAGCACCTGAACTTAATCTCACACTGAATAGCAGCCCTGCCCCCGCCAAAAGCCCTAAGGCTGGAAGCAGCATTTGAATCTCAGTCCCCAAACGCTGGCTGGGAGGATCAGGAGGTGAGGTGGGTGTGAGGAGAATATTCAGAGGTCAAGTCACTGGCTGGGAAAATGCCCAGAAAAGGGAAAAGAAATGAGACTATAGAAGGTTACTTTCTAGGTGAACAGGCATTTCCTCCCTTCCTTTCTGATGAGGAAGAACAATGCTTACCATCAGGCAAAGACACAGAAGTCAAGGCTTCTGTGTCCCAGCCCTCGCAATGGCCTCAGGCCATGGAAGAGCTCAAAAAGAATTTTGAAAATCAAGTTAGAGAGGTAGAGGAAAAGCTGGGAAGAGAAATGAGAGACATGAAGTCAAAGCATGAACAGCAGATCAGCTCCCTGCTAAAGGAGACCCCAAAAAATGTTGAAGAAAATAACACCTTGAAAACTAGCCTAACTCAATTGGCAAAAGAGGTTCAAGAAGCCAATGAGGAGAAGAATGCTTTCAAAAGCAGAATTAGCCAGATGGAAAAGGAGATTCAAAAGCTCACTGAAGAAAATAATACTTTCAAAATTGTAATGGCACAGATGGAGGCTGAGTACTTTATGAGAAAGCAAGAAATCACAGAACAAAGCAAGAAGAATGGAAAAATGGAAGATAATGTGAAATATCTCATTGGAAAAACAACTGACCTGGAAAATAGATCCAGGAGAGACAACTTAAAAATTATGGGACTACCTGAAAGCCATGATCAAAAGAAGAGCCTAGACATCATCTTTCATGAAATTATCAAGGAAAACTGCCTTGAGATTCTAGTACCAGCAGGCAAAATAAATATTCAAGGAATCCACAGAACACTGCCTGAAAGAGATCCAAAAAGAGAAACTCCTAGGAACATTGTGGCCAAATTCCAGAGTTCCCAGGTCAAGGAAAAAATATTGCAAGCAGCTAGAAAGAAACAATTCAAGTATTGTGGAAATACAATCAGGATAACACAAGATCTAGCAGCTTCTACATTAAGGGATCGAAGGGCATGGAATAGGATATTCCAGAAGTCAAAGGAACTAGGACTAAAACCAAGAATCACCTACCCAGCAAAACTGAGTGTAATACTTCAGGGGAAAAATTGGTCTTTCAATGAAATAGAGGATTTTCAAGCATTCTTGATGAAAAGACCAGAGCTGAAAAGAAAATTTGACTTTCAAACACAAGAATGAAGAGAACCATGAAAAGGTGAACAGCAAAGAGAAGTCATAAGGGACTTACTAAAGTTGAACTGTTTACATTCCTGCATGGAAAGACAATATTTGTAACTCTTGAAACATTTCAGTATCTGGGTACTGGGTGGGATTACACACACACACATGCACAAACGCACACATACATAGAGACAGAGTGCACAGAGTGAATTGAAGAGGGTGGGATCATATCTTAAAAAAAAAAATGAAATCAAGCAGTGAGAGAGAAATATATTGGGAGGAGAAAGGGAGAAATTGAATGGGGCAAATTATCTCTCATAAAAGAGGCAAGCAAAAGACTCATTAGTAGGGGGATAAAGAGGGGAGGTGCGAGAAAAACATGAAGTCTACTCTCATCATATTCCACTAAAGGAAAGAATAAAATGCACACTCATTTTGGTAGGAAAACCTATCTCACAATACAGGAAAGTGGGGGATAAGGGGACAAGCAGGGTGGGAGGGATGATAGAAGGGAGGGCATGGGGAGGAGAGTGCAATTCGAGGTCAACACTCATGGGGAGGGATAGGATCAAAAGAGAATAGAAGTAATGGGGGACAGGATAGGATGGAGGGAAATATAGTCAGTCCTATACAACACAACTATTATGGAAGTCATTTGCAAAACTACACAGATCTGGCCTATATTGAATTGCTTACCTTCCAAAGGGAAGGGGTGGAGAGGGAGGGAGGTAAAGAAGTTGCAACTCAAAGTGTTAGGATCAACTGTTGAGTAATGTTCTTGCCACTAGGAAATAAGAAATACAGGTAAAGGGTATAGAAAGCTATCTGGCCCTACAGGACAAAAGAGAAGATGGAGACAAGGGAAGAGAGGGATGATAGAAGAGAGAGCAGATTGGTCATAGCGGCAATTAGAATGCTTGGTGTTTGGGGAGGGGAGGGGATAAAAGGGGAGAAAATTTGTAACCCAAAATTTTGTGAAAATGAATATTAAAAGTTAAATAAATAAATTTAATTAAAAAAAAAAGAAATTAACAAAATGTGTGGGCCTTTCTACGAAACAAATCTCCCCTAATCAAGCTTCCCTTAATGGGCGGGCAGATTAATGGGTGGGGAAGATCTTTAACTCTCATTAACGTAATTAACATTACAAAGATGCAAAGCTAAGAGGAAAATCTACAGACTGGATGGGAAAGCCGATATTTCGAGATACCTGGACAAGTCAGGCAATTGGTCTATATGTAATTAAATTAAAATGGATTTAATTATAAAGTCTCATACTTAGTTGAAAAAAATCAACTTTACTTTTCAAAGAGAGATAAATACATATTGCATACAATACACATACCCACATACATGCCTACATGCATATATACACACTTGTCACTACAACACTTCACAACACTTGTCCACAGTCAGCTCAGTACAAGTCACAGTGAGATTTGGCAGCCTCAGTACTCATGAGAAGTCAGACTCTTTGGAGAAGCATCACTTCCAGGAATATTAAGGTGACAGTCCTATTGCATCTTGCTTTGCCAGACTTCATCTACTGCACCGTATTTCCTTCTGGGTACCATTGTTTAAAAAGTTCACTGATGAGCTGGAGAGTATCCACAGGTTGGCAACTAGGATGGGAAATGGCAACTAGGAATGTCAGTTTAAGGAGCTGGTTTTATTTATTCTCAAAGATTGAAAAATCATTTGAAACAGAACTTTTGAGTTCATACATCTGAGGTACTGAGATGTAGAGGAGGGCTTAGCAATGATCACTTGGCACCGCAAAATAGAAAGGAGAAATGGTTAAAATTTGTTACTAATTTTGGCAGTTTGGAGGCAAAAGTCAAGAGATCAAAGCCTTTGGTCCATATTTTCTTCTATGATTCTAGGTTATGACTAAACCTAGTAATATCCAAACACATGTTCATGGCCACTGGAGATATCACAAAGAGAGTGAATAGACTGATGCAAATTCATCAATCACTAGTAGGAAGGAAAATATATATGAACAGTTGGTAGCATCAATATCATATATTAGACTTTCCCTTTTTTTAAATTTTTAAATTCCAAATTCTCATTCCTTCTCCACTTTGTACTCTCATTGGACAGGCAAGAAACATAATACCCATTACATAGATAAAGTCATACAAAACTTTTCCTCATTAGCCATATTGTGAGAAGAAAAGCAAGAAACAGGGCGGAGCCAAGATGGCGTAGTAGAAAGACGCACATACACATAGCTCGGAACCTACAACCCATAGAACAACTACAAAGAAGTAACTCACGGCGAATTCTGCACCCAGAGGCCACAGAACATTGGAGCGAGGGAGATTTCTGTTCCAGAGAGACCTGCAAACCTCTCGTAAAAGGTCCTTCATGCTGCGGACTGGGCGCCGGGACTGGGAGCTGAGTACAGCCCTGCCGTGGCCGCGGCACCGAGAGGAACAGATCCGAGCGGACTTCAGGGACGGGATCTCCAGCGGCCGCACAAGTACCTCCACCCACAGGTGACAGGGGTCGGTGAGAGAGTCCCTTTGGCGGGTCGAGGGGGGAGTGGGGTGCCCCCATGGCTCGGGCCCCCTCAGGAGACAGAAGCTGAGGGGCAGCGGCAGACCAGGGCTCCCCAAGCAGGCAGGAGCCTGGATCCATTGTTGAAGGTCTGTGCATAAACTCCCTGAGGGAACTGAGCCTGAGAGGCAGCCCTGCCCTCACCTGAGCATCTGAATTTAATCTCACACTGAATAGCAGCCGTGCACCCGCCCAAAGCCCTGAGGCTGGAAGCAGCATTTGAATCTCAGACCCCAAACACTGGCTGGGAGGATCAGGAGGTGAGGTGGGTGTGAGGAAAATATTCAGAGGTCAAGTCACTGGCTGGGAAAATGCCCAGAAAAGGGAAAAGAAATAAGACTATAGAAGGTTACTTTCTTGGTGAACAGGCATTTCCTCCCTTCTTTTCTGATGAGGAAGAACAATGCTTACCATCAGGCAAAGACACAGAAATCAAAGCTTCTGTGTCTCAGCCCACTCAATGGGCTCAGGCCATGGAAGAGCTCAAAAAGAATTTTGAAAATCAAGTTAGAGAGGTGGAGGAAAAGCTGGGAAGAGAAATGAGAGACATGAAGTCAAAGCATGAACAGCAAATCAGCTCCCTCCTAAAGGAGACCCCAAAAAATGTTGAAGAAAATAACACCTTGAAAACTAGCCTAACTCAATTGGCAAAAGAGGTTCAAAAAACCAATGAGGAGAAGAATGCTTTCAAAAGCAGAATCAGCCAAATGGAAAAGGAGATTCAAAAGCTCACTGAAGAAAATAGTTCTTTCAAAATTAGAATGGCACAGATGGAGGCTAAGGACTTTATGAGAAAGCAAGAAATCACAGAACAAAGCCAGAGGAATGGAAAAATGGAAGATAATGTGAAATATCTCATTGGAAAAACAACTGACCTTGAAAATAGATCCAGGAGAGACAATTTAAAAATTATGGGACTACCTGAAAGCCATGATCAAAAGAAGAGCCTAGACATCATCTTTCATGAAATTATCAATGAAAACTGCCCTGAGATTCTAGAACCAGAGGGCAAAATAAATATTCAAGGAATCCACAGAACACCGCCTGCAAGAGATCCAAAAAGAGAAACTCCTAGGAACATTGTGGCCAAATTCCAGAACTCCCAGGTGAAAGAGAAAATATTGCAAGCAGCTAGAAAGAAACAATTCAAATATTGTGGAAATACAATCAGGATAACACAAGATCTAGCAGCTTCTACATTAAGGGATCGAAGGGCATGGAATAGGATATTCCAGAAGTCAAAGGAACTAGGACTAAAACCAAGAATCACCTACCCAGCAAAACTGAGTATAATACTTCAGGGGAAAAATTGGTCTTTCAATGAAATAGAGGATTTTCAAGCATTCTTGATGAAAAGACCAGAGCTGAAAAGAAAATTTGACTTTCAAACACAAGAATGAAGAGAACCATGAAAAGGTGAACAGCAAAGAGAAGTCATAAGGGACTTACTAAAGTTGAACTGTTTACATTCCTACATGGAAAGACAATATTTGTAACTCTTAAAACATTTCAGTATCTGGGTACTGGGTGGGATTACACACACACACATGCACACATGCACACACACATAGAGACAGAGTGCACAGAGTGAATTGAAGAGGATGGGATCATATCTTTAAAAAAAATGAAATCAAGCAGTGAGAGAGAAAGATATTGGGAGGAGAAAGGGAGAATTGAATGGGGCAAATTATCTCTCATAAAAGAGGCAAGCAAAAGACTCATTAGTGGAGGGATAAAGAGGAGAGGTGAGAGAAAAACATGAAGTCTACTCTCATCACATTCCACTAAAGGAAAGAATAAAATGCCTACTCATTTTGGTATGAAAACCTATCTTACAGTACAGGAAAGTGGAGGATAAGGGGATAAGCAGAGTGGGGGGGGATGATAGAAGGGAGGGCATGGGGAGGAGAGTGCAATTTGAGGTCAACACTCATGGGGAGGGATAGGATCAAAAGAGAATAGAAGTAATGGGGGACAGGATAGGATGGAGGGAAATATAGTTAGTCCTATACAACACAACTATTATGGAAGTCATTTGCAAAACTACACAGATTTGGCCTATATTGAATTGCTTGCCTTCCAAAGGGAAGGGGTGGAGAGGGAGGGAGCTAAAGAAGCTGGAACTCAAAGTGTTAGGATCAACTGTAATGTTCTTACCACTAGGAAATAAGAAATACAGGTAAAGGGGTATAGAAAGCTATCTGGCCCTACAGGACAAAAGAGAAGACAGAGACAAGGGCAGAGAGGGATGATAGAAGAGAGAGCAGATTGGTCATAGGGGCAATTAGAATGCTTGGCGTTTGGGGGGGGAGGGGAGAAAAGGGGAGAAAATTTGTAACCCAAAATTTTGTGAAAATGAATGTTAAAAGCTAAATAAAAAAAAAAAGAAAGAAAAGCAAGAAACATAAAGAAAAAATGTTTTGATCTACACTCAGAGTCCATCAGTTCTCTCTGGATGTGAGTAACATTTTTCGTCATGAGTCTTTTGGAACTGTCGTGGATCATTGTCTTGATCAGAGTAGCTAAGTCTTTCATGGTTGAATATTGTTACAATTTTGCTGTTACTATGTATGATATGCTTCTAGTTCTGCTCACTTCACTTCATATTGGTTCATCAAAGTCTTCCTAGATTTTTTGAAACCCTTGCCTTTATCATTTCTTAAAGTAAACTAGCAATCCATCACAATATTATACCATAATTCCTTCAGTCATTCACCATTGATGAACATCCACTCAGTTTCATTTCTTTGCTACCAAAAAATCCTGCCATAAATAAATACACACACATACATATATGTGCAAAAATAATCATATGTGTGTGTGTGTATTCCTTTTTATTTTTCCTTCAGGTACTTTTAATTACTTTTTGAGGACACATTAGAGATTATGGTTCTTAATCCAATCTCCATTTTCAAGTGTTTTAAAGAACAGTGTACCAATTGAGTGATATGGTAACCAAAGTGGTAAAAGGAATTTTAGGCTTCAATAAAAGTCACCTAATGGTCAGAATAAGAGAAACAATATTTCCACTATTCTGTGTTCTCATCAGATCTCATCTTGTGTATAATATTCGATTCAGAGCACTAGATTTTGAGAAGGACTTTAAAAAACTGGACTTTGTCCAGAAAAGTGTGATCATGATGGCGACAGAACAAGATCAATCTTATCTTCTCAAAAGATCAGATGCAGAAACTGGGCTGGCTTAACATACAAAATAGGAGACAGGGAACACATTTGTTGTCAGTTATTTGAAGGCTGCCAATAGAGGGAGAATTACACTTGCAAGTTTCAGAGGACAGATCAGAACCAAAGTGTGGAAGTGTGAAGAGGAGGATAAATTATTGAACCAATATGAGAGAAATTCAGGGGATCACTAATCTCTAGAGTTGTTCCAAGGTCAAATGAGCTGCCTCAAGAATTAATGAGCTCCCTATCTCTGCAGATCTTCCAAAATTTACTCTGCATGTGGTAGAGATGATTCTTGTTCAGGGAGAGGTTGGGTTGGTGACCTCTGAAATCCCTACTGCTCTGAGATTCCATGAAAACATCAGTGTTAGTTGCATAGAAAGAATTTACTGGTGAGGGGGTGAATAAAATGCTCTTGGTTCATGCAGGCTCTTTAATTAAGCCTGGCTCCTGGGAACAAGCTTGGGAGACCTTTTTAATAAAAGTTATTTGCTTTTAGTTTAATATAAGAATTGTCCCCTCCCCTACTTTGATGTAGCTCTTTCCATTGGCACCAGGAATAGGTGGAGGAGAGGGCATCCTAAATAGAATTTGCCCCTTTCTCTCAAAAGAATTGATTTAATTAAAATAAATGAATGACCTTTATTTTGCCCTCTTGGCTTAAAGAATTTCATCCAATCATAATTTAGGTTTTGCCTCCAGACATAGCATATAGCAATGAGAAATTCCAATTCCTTCTTTTGCAAAAAGCTGACCCTGACAATGTAATTTTTTCCCCTTTTATTTTGCTCATTACTATACCACTGATGTTTAAACATATGGACTCAAAGGAAGACTCTTCATCTTCTACATCTTATTTTCTCAAAACACATAGGAGACAATGATTTATTCTGTTTTATATTGCCCAGAATATTTTTCAGTTTATAAGTACCGAATGTTCATTGGATGAATGAATGAAATAATCATATATTTTATTTTTAGGTATTTTAAATGTATTTAAATTTTTGTTATGATGCAAGTTGATTATTGTAAGGTTCCTTTTAGCAAACAACTCTCCAAAAATTGGTGTTAATCTTTCCTGTAATATTTAGTGGAAGGTACACAGACACACACACACACACATGACTTCCTAGCATCCACCATACACACCCACACACCCACACACACACACTCACACACACACACACACACACATAAAATCAGCTAGGTGAGGCAATGGATAGAATGTCAGAGGAAGATTCATCTTTCTGAGCTCAAATTTAGACTCAGACACTTACTATCTATGTTAGGGTTTCTTGAAATTTTTTCAGTTGCAATCTTTTTCGTATTTCAGCAGCATTCATTGGCATTGTGCGGCATGATGACATGCTCAGTGCAAAGTGTGTATACTTTTTGTTCAGAACCAAAGCTACAATGAAGTTGCTCAATGGAACACAGATGAACACTGCCAGAAACACCTCAGATTCATTCTAAATTTGATTTATTATTTTTTGGTCATCACACATTCAGAAACTTTTTATTATTGCCAAATTTTTCATGACTCCATATGGGTCATGACCCACATTTTAAGAAAAGTTGATCTGTGTGACCCTGGACACTTAATCCCGTTTGCCTCAGTTTGCTCATCTGCAAAATGAGTTGAAGAAGGAAATGGCAAACCACTCCAGTATCCTTGCCAAAAAAGCCCCATACAATCATAAAGAACTGAACATGACTGAAACAACTGAAGAGAACAGCAGTAACATCCCTAGTCTCAAGGAGGCTCTATTTTATAGGACGGGTGTTCTGTGTAAACAGATAAGTATATACAACACTTTTTGAATAAGAAGAATATACTTATAAATAGCACAATTTATAAAAGACTTCCTATAGGAGGGAAGATAAAGAGAAGTAAGGGATTTTAAGACTTGAGAAGGGGGTGCATATCATATATGTGGAATGGTCTATGCAAAGGCTTACAGGTGGGAGATAAAAGGAACAGCTCAAAAAATCTGTCAACAAGCATTTATCCAGTGCTTGCTCTCTGCCAGAAACAGTGTAAATTATGGGGGATAAAGACAATAATGGAAAAGTCTCTGTTCCCAATGGAATTATCTTTTATTAGAGTTCTAGGAACAGAGAGTCTAGGTCATTAATTCATATAGATTCTATTAAAGGGAATAAAATACAGCAATCTGAGAAAAATAGTATGTAGACACATTGTGAAGGGTTGTAAATGCCAAGCTGAGGTTTACTTATAGGCAATGAGAAGTCACTGAAGAGTCTTGGGCAAGGAAAATGATATTGCCATTGATTTTTTTTTCTTTTGTCAGCTGTCCATAGAATGAATTGGAGATGGGAAAGGATGGAATCTGTGAGTTCAATTTTGAAACTTTTACAATAGATCAGGCAAAAGGTGATGAGGATCTAAAGATGAGGGAAGGTGTTCACTGTGGAATCTAAACAAAGAGGATGAATGGAAGATGTATTTTAGGTTTTAATCTACAATACCTGTCCAAATTTTCACAGAAAAAAATTAGTATTTAAGGCTTTCTTCACTAGATCTTGAAATTCCCATATACAGCACTAAACAAGTTCATCCATTCATTTCTTATATCTTCACCTTCTATACAAATTGCTCATCTTTTTTTTTCCAGCCATATATATCCCTTTAATAATACATTTTACACCATTGCTAGGTACAATATACTACATCACTGCCACACCCATAGTTACCTTTATCTCTACTGTACTATGGCCAGCTGTGATTTTTATATAGTGTTATAAGTTCTGCAAATGATTTCAACACTTTCCCTTTCACTCAGTTCTCATTCCAACATTTTCATGTGATAAAAATCCTATAATATGATAATTATATAACAATAATCAATATTTATTCAATATAGAACATTATAAAATTCTATAGATAAAACTTGAAACTACACTAAGACTTTTAGGACACCATGTATTATCTAAGTTTAGAGACTTGGAACAGTCTTGTGAGGTTAATAAAGCAGATGTCACTACCCTTTTTTATGGAGGAGCAACTTGATGTCTGAGGTAGAGACATAATCAAGTAATGGCAGATTCCTGTCTAGAATTCCAAATTCCTCCCTCTATACCCAGCTCTCTTTCCACCATGCCATGTTTGTTCTTCCCATTTTTTTTTCTTGTGCAGGACTATATAACTCAACTATTCAAATTTCCTTATTTTTACAGATAAGGAAACCAGTTCAGTGAGGGAGCTTAGCTTGCCTATGATCAGGTAGCTACTAAAATAAAGACCCAAGTTTCTTACCCCAAACTATGAAATATGAATGTTCTCTAAAATACATAATGCTGTCTCTATGTAAGCTATTTCAAACAATGAATTTAATGCTGCTAACAAGGTGAACACACTACACACAAAATATGGCTGATCCAAGACAATTCAGTGTAAATGTTATGGGAGAAAGAAAGGAATGTGTAGAATCTCTGAGGAGTTTGATGTTGCTGACCTGGTGCTATTAGATAATCACTGAGTGATGACTAAATTTAATGATTACTTTTGTCCAAAAGAAAGTGACCCTAGAGCTTTTCTTAGAATCCCTTGTTTTTGTAGTCTGAGCTGTCTTTTTCTAACTGTAGAGGGTTGAATTTTTGCATACAATAGATATGTCTGGCCATTTTTTCTTAGCTCTAAAGACTGGATTTTCTGAATACCTCTTTGCTTCTGGTAACAATCCTTAAAGTCCACATTTCTGTAGCCCCTTAAGACAGAGAGAAATAATTTTGCCATTATATTAATAGCCAATTATTAAATTTAGATCCACACTTTTCTCATTTATCTCCTCATTTAAGGCCTAACCACAGTAAAAAGTCAGTCTAAGAAGGACATAACTGATTTATTAGATTGTCCCAGCCCTGAAGGAACTTGGTCTTTTTATCTAGGGCTGGATTCCACTCAACTGGGAGAGCTAACTTCTGTTTAGAGAGTATAAAGTGAATCCAGTAAGGCAAAATTTATAGGAAGAGGGAGGTCCTTGTCCTTGTATCCCTCCATTAGAATTTTGGGTGACCCAAATCATGAAGGATTTGGTCTGGAGGGGATGGATTCCCTTGACAAGATTGCTAGAGGCAACTGAGTCTCATAATCAAGTCACTTTCTCAGTAGGAGCTGAAGTCTTCTAGCCCACCTCTTCATTAATGTCCACTCATTAAGGCTAATTTTCACTTGTCAGGGGCATTCCCCATCAAAAAATATTTAAGACTTCAGGTTCTCCATGGGGTTGTCTTTGGTCCCTGGGAGAAACCACTGACCATCAAATTATTGATTGCTGCCTAGTTTAATTAATAAATTAATTATCAATTACACAGAAACTCTGTGTCTTGGGGTTTCTCATTCATAACAAAATTCACATTTTTGTTTGTTTGTTTTTTCTCTCAACAATGCTTTGAGATAGGTGCTCTGTACAAGTAGCATTACATCCATTTGTAGCTGAGGAAACTGGAGCTCAGAGAAATGACTTGCCCAAGGCCATATAATGTTAACAGAGTTAGTATTATAGTGGATCAGATTACTGGACTTGTAATCAGGAAGATTTATGTTCACATCCCATTTCCCATAATTCCTAGCTACATAGTCTTTGACAAGTTACTCAAGTTTCTGTTTCCTCACCTACAAAATGAAGAAGTTGGACGAGATTTTTAATGTCATTTTAAATTTAAAAACCTATGATTTTTAAGCTCAGCCTCAAACAATAAATAGTAATGATAACTAATGCCCATGTAGTTCCTTACAATTTGCAAAGTCTTTGTCTGAATCTTCTTGTTTGATCCTTAAAAGTCTCTCATTTTATAGATGAAGAACCTGAGGTTAAGAAGAGCCATTGCCTCTTTAGAGTCAAACATTTAGACATGTTTAAGCTTCTTAGAAAAACAGTAGGTGATTGTTTCATTCTTTCACTCAATGAAAATTCTCAGTCACAAGTAGTAAGCAGATAATTTGGGACTTGAATCTAGATGTTCTGATTCTAAAAATCCACACTTCTTCCCACACTGTCACTCACACAAATTTGTGTCTTAATGACCTAAATGGCATTCCCTTTCCTTTACTCACCCGTATTGCTTTTATGAGCTGATGCAAATCAAGTATGATCTCTGTTTTCTTAGGGTTTTTTGTTTGTTTTGTTTTCACGTGAAAAATAACAAAGTTCTACTAAATGATCTGTGTGTATATGTGTATACATGCGCACACACACATATTTATATATATATATGAATATATATATATGCACAGAGAAATAGATAGATACACAGATGATAGATGGATAGATGATAGATAGATGATAGATAGATGGATAGATAGATGATAGATAGATAGATAGATAGATAGACAGATAGATAGATAGATGATAGATAGATAGATGATAGATTGGTAGAGGATAGATAGATTAGATATAGGTAGGTAGATAGATGATAGATTACAGATAGATAGACAGATAGATAGATATATAGAGTAGAAGCCAAGAGCTATTATATATGTATGTGTATATGTATATATACATACACACAGATAGAAAGAAAGATAAAGTAGAAGCCAAGAGGTATTATATATGTATGTAGCATGTGCATATATGTATTATGCATGTGGGGGTATGGGGGGGTGTCTTCTAGCTTCCACTATGTATTACAGAAATTATCAACATCAGTTTTTGGAAACTTGTTTCCTAAAAGGAACATTACTCTAATTAGCTTGTATCACAACAAAAATTTAGACAGGTTTAAAATGCCAAATAATATAATATATGATTATTTCATTCATTCAGTGAATATTCCCTGGACAACTATTAGGTACTGGTTTATTCAAAAGTAATCTGGCCAACATAAAACAGAATAAATTTCACCTGTGTGGATAGATGTGAACATAATAGGATGAAGAAAGAAGGAAAGTCAAAGACACTGGATATTCTTCCAAACATCTTTTTCTGTTATTTTCGAAGCTCTCTACAGATGGAATTCCCTCTTCCTTTGTTGTAAAGTTTTGTTTTTTTTTTTTTAATCTGATAGATTATGTTTGATTTGCCAAAAATCACTTTGTTTTCCCTTATTGAAAAATAATGAATGGGAATGGTAGAAATTAGATGTTGTAATCTTCCCTGCCCATTAATAGGCCTCAGGTGGGGCTATTAAGGATAGCTTGATTAGGGGAGGCTTGTTTTATATGAATGCCCACACCTTTTATTAATTGCTAATGAGACACTGGATCAGGAGGGTCATGCCCTCTGCCTTGAAAGGTGTATATATATATTCTGAAGTGAGGTTGAGGTTTGGAGCTCAAATCATTGGAAGAGTGTATGTGTCATTAGGCCAAAGGAGACTCTGGGAAGGAGTCTTCTGGCTTTGAAAACCCAGATGTTGGTACTTCTCTCTCTGGTAAAGATGTGTATGTATATATATAAGTGTATATATATATATGTGTGTGTGTGTGTGTGTGTGTGTGTGTACATGTATATATGTGTGTGTGTGTGTGTGTGTGTGTGTGTATGTACATTGTCTACAGACAGGTATTTGGAAATCTTGTTTTCTCATCTTTCTGTTTGTAATGTCTGCTTGTAATGTCTGTTTGTATTTTCTCAGAAGTTCAGGGTGCTGACTTTTCCACCTGATCTAAGTGAATTTTATATGTGCTTGATTAAGGTAAGATTGTTTCCCTCTTTTAACATTCCTTTCCTTAGAAAAGCAGATCCAAGAAGCAGTTCAGCAGGCCCTCCTGTATGTGTGGTATGCTTGCTATTACAGATGTCTGAAAGTGCAATAAACAGAAAGAAAAAAGTCTGATATACATAAATTCATGGCCTTGCAACATATAATCCTTCCTTCTTCTGCATTTTTATATTAGCTATTCAGAAAAGAAGCAGGAGGTTTTGCTTTGGTTTACTAATCTTCTATATTTTTCTGTTACATTTTTTGAGTTTATTTTCAAGTTCTATGTTGTACTTAGGCCTCTTTTAGCAAAAGGAAAAAAAAAAGCCTGATAATTCGTGAAGCTATATCAAGCAAGGTGAGAATAGTGAGGTAAATGCCCCTCCCTGACAGGTGAAGAATGATCTAATATGTTAATGGAATTGGGACCTCCATAGTTCAGTGCTTCTGCCTGTTTCATGGTGCCTATATCCTTGTGTTTCCCCATTAACTGAGGAGCTCTCTCAGGGGGTCCCTTGCTGTAGCAATTGAAGTGGCTGAGCTTATGCATGCCACCTCAGTTTGTTTTGAGACAAACTGGATCTGTTATGTCTGAGTTAAAACTAATCTATTCAATTAAGATTTGTCTTTGTCCTCAGAGCACTGAATCTGAAAAAGGCTGGAAATGGAATTGTTGAGAAAGATTCTCTTGTCCTCTAAAATCACAAGCACTGCTGAATCTTCCCCTGGGACTAGAAAGAAGTGTTTCCAACTCACTTCAACATTATAGCTGCAATTGTGGAAAGATTACAGGAACATAGATTTAGAGCTGGAAGGTAGTTTAGAAGTCATTCAGCTCAACCATGTCAACCAAATAATCAATAGTCATCATTTACGTAATCCTTTATAGCTTACAAAGTACTTTATATGTTTAGTTTTATCCCCATGAAAACTCTATTATTATCCTCATTTTACAGTTGAGGAAACTGAGGCTGAAATCATCTAAGTAATTAGGCCCAAAGTCATAGAACTATTAAGTGACATAGGCAGGATTTGAATTGGAATCTTTCTGATTTTATGTACAACACTATCAACCATAAAACATATCTGTTTTGATTTATGGAAGGATCTAAGCAATATAGGATCACTGGATCATAGATTTAGAGCTGTAAGGAACATTAGTGGCTACATATTCCGTTATTTTATTTTACAGAAGAGGAAACAGTCCCAGGGATAAGAAGTGAAATGCCAAAGGTCACATAACTAGGAAACGTCAGAGCTGCAACTTCAAATTGGATCTTCTGGATTCAAATGCAGACTTTTTTTCTTTGGTACCCTACCTCCCTGGACATGCCATTGTTGAAATTAAACAAGGATTTTTTTTTTTTTTTGTGAGTAGAAAGTTTCTTCCAGTAATGGAATGAAGTCTTGACAAAGTTATAGAGGAAGTGCATAGAATGACGCACATGTGGAATAATAAGTAGACCAATTTGGTTTGAATCCAGAATATTTGTGAAAAAATCTCAAAACCCTGTAAAATACTCACAATACTGGAAATAATTAGTTAAAGTCATATTCTGAAAGGTTTTAAGTGCCCAACCAAAGAATTTATATTTTAATCTAGTGATTATAGAGAGTGACAGAGACTTCATAAATTTTCATATTTTTTTTTTTATTTTATTTGCTGGAATTGTTTCCTTCCCCACTTCTTGTCTTCCAGTTGGAGCTGACATTGACATGCTCATGATCTTCCTCCATGTTCTCTCTACAATGGTATTTTCAGTATTCACACCAGTCTTGGTCAAGGGGCATAAAGGTATTCTCTAGTGTGTTTCAGCAAACCTGGGAATTTATTGGTAGCAAAATATCAAATCACCATGACTGAGATGGTCTGTTTGAGTCAAGCCTAACTTCAGAAATATCTACTTCTCTTTTCTATTACTTCTTCAGCTATTTGTCTATTAAGGAGTTTATAAATATAAGAATGTAGAGGAGCTTTAAAAATATTTATTTATGGCGGAGGGGACCAGAGGAGCCCGAGAGTGGCGGGCGAGACCAGCGGAGCAGGAGATAAGCCAGGCCGAGCCGGTGAGAGCCGCTGAGTGCCAGACATCAGCGCAGCAGCCCTTGAAATCTTCAGCCTGAAGACGGACTTCGGTGGGTCACTACTTGAACTTCCAGGAACTGGGATGGCAGAGTGATCAGTAAGTGCTCTCTCCTCCCCCCTGATGACCGTGAGGGAACCATAAAATTCTTCCCCAGATTAATCCTGGATCAGCGGGAACAGCAGAAGGGGGCGGGTGGTCTCATAACACCAGAGGCTGGAAAAGTGGCAAAGGGGTTTCTTCCTACAGTACGGGAGACAGCTGGAGGGACAGACGACCCAGGGCAGAGAAAATTCGCACTGAGACCCAGCCAAGCCTCAGAGCCGGGAGACGAGCCCCAGGAGGGGCGGGAACACGCTTTAGATTCTAGGCGTGCCCCAGCCCTCCAGGGGAAAAGGGAAGACAATAGGGAAGCTGGGATTACCATCCCCTGACCTTGCCTTTGCCCCAAGTCAGGTGAGGAGATAGCCTGAGACCAGACCACACCTCCCTCACACCTAACAAGCTAACCCCAGGGTTAATCTGGGAAACAAAAAACAAAAGCCTGCTTTTAGCCCAGACACACATCAGCTCAACTTAAAGATCTGTACCTTCTGACTGAAAGAACCAAAAGCTACAACACTCAGCCAACATCATGAATCGGAAAAAGCAGACGAAAAGTGAAAAAACCATAGAATCTTTCTATGGGGATAAGGACCAAAACACAAACACCAAAGAGGTTAGAGCTGAGACTGTACTTCCATCTGAAACCTCAGATGGGCCTATGAATTTCTCGCAAGCACAACTAGATTACCTGTAACGTATGAAGAAGGATATAAAAGAAAAACTGGCCAATGATTTTAAAACTATAAAAAAAGAATTCACTGATGAGAACATCACCCTGAAAAAGAAAATTGAAGAAATGGAAAAGGAAGTTCAAAAATTAACTGGAGAGAATAATTCCCTAAAAGGAAGAGCTAATCAAATGGAAAAGGAAACCCAAAACCTAACTGGGAAAATTGGTCGATTGGAAAAAGAAGTACAAAAATTAAATGGAGAAAATAGCTCCTTAAAAGGAAAAATTGGTCAGATGGAAAAGGAGATGGAAAAGCTAACTGAAGAAAACACTACGATGAAGATTAGAATTGGGCAAGTAGAAACTAATGACTCAATGAGGCAACAAGAATCAGTCAAACAAAATCTAAAGAATGAAAAGATAGAAGAAAATGTAAAATATTTAATTGGAAAAACAACTGACCTGGAAAATAGATCCAAGAGAGAAAATCTAAGAATTATTGGCCTGCCAGAAACCCATGATGAAGGAAAGAGTCTGGACAATATCTTCCAGGAAATCATCAAGGAAAACTGTCCAGAAATACTAGACTCAGAGGGCAAAATAGTCATCGAAAGAATCCACAGTTCCCTTCCCAAAAGGGATCCCAAACTCAAAACCCCAAGAAATATAGTTGCCAAATTCCAGAGCTATCAAGTGAAGGAGAAAATACTACAAGCAGCCAGAAAGAAACAATTCAAATATCAAGGACACACAGTCAGGATCACACAGGACCTTGCAGCTTCTACATTAAAAGATCGAAAGAATTGGAACCCAATATTCCGTAAGGCAAAGGAGTTGGGACTTCAACCAAGGATCAACTACCCAGCAAAGTTCAGCATAACATTTCAGGCAAGGAGAAAGTCATTCAACGACATAAGGGATTTCCAGAGCTTCCTGACCAAAACACCAGAACTCAATAGACAATTTGATCTTCAAATGCAGGTCTCCAGAGAATCATAAAAAGGTAAACAGAAGGGAAAAAACAAAAACAAAAACTTGCTACTCAATTAGGGCAACCTGTTTACTTCCCTATAAGGGAAGATGCTACCTGTTAATCTTGAGAACTGTGCAGCTATTATGATAAAAGGTATATATGTAGAGGGAACGGGCATAAAGTAAATGATGTCATGTCAAAAATATGATTTAAGTATGAGAAGGGAATGTAATAGGAGGTGTGGAAAGGGGGAAGCAGAAAATGGCAAATTATATCACCGGAAGAAGTACAAAACTATAGTAGAGGGAAGGAGGGGAGGGAGATGAGCATTGTTTGAGAGGTACTCTCATCTGATTTCTTCAAAGGAGGGAACAATAATCTTAAGTAGATAAGCCTAACTAGCTCTATAGGTAGTAGGAGGGGAAGGGGGAAGAAAGGGGAGGGTGGCTAAAAGGGAGGAAAGAAGCAATAAGAGTAAAGGGGACTAAAAGGGAGGGGGGTCAAAAGAAGGAAGGGAAGGCTGCAGGAGGAGGGGGAGAAAAGTGAATACTATTGAGGAGGGGAAGGGAGACGGGAGAGCTAAAAGCACAAATGGTGGGAAAGAGGTTGGAGGGAAATACACAGATTGTAATCATAACTGTGAATGTGAATGGAATGAACTCTCCCATAAAACGGAGACAGATAGCAGAATGGATTAAAAGCCATAATCCAACAATATGCTGCTTACAAGAAACACATTTGAAATGGGGGGATACACATAGGATAAAGGTCAAAGGATGGAGCAGAATATATTGTGCTTCAGCTCATGTAAGAAAGGCAGGAGTAGCAATCCTAATCTCAGACAAAGCAAAAGCAGAAATAGATCTAATCAAAAGGGATAGGGATGGAAACTATATCCTGCTAAAAGGCACCATAGACAATGAAGCAATATCATTACTAAACATGTATGCTCCAAGTGGTATAGCATCCAGATTCTTAGAGGAGAGGCTGGGGGAGTTGAAGGAAGAAATTGATAGCAAAACTATACTAGTGGGGGACCTCAACCTCCCCCTCTCTGAACTCGATAAATCCAACCTCAAAATAAAAAAGAAACAGGTTAAGGAGGTAAATAAAACTCTGGATAAGGTAGATATGATAGATCTTTGGAGAAAATTAAATGGGAATAGAAAGGAATATACTTTTTTCTCAGCGGTACATGGAACATTTACAAAAATTGACCATGTACTAGGACATAAAAATCTCACAATCCAGTGCAGAAAGGTAGAGATAATCAATGCATCCTTTTCAGATCAAAATGCATTAAAAATTACATGTAATAAAAGGCCATAGAAAGAGAAACCAAAAATCAATTGGAAACTAAATAATCTAATTCTAAAGAAGGGTTGGGTTAAAGAAGAAATCATAGAAACAATCAACAATTTCATTCGAGAGAATGACAATAGTGAGACAACATACCAAAACTTATGGGATACTGCAAAAGCAGTTATTAGGGGAAGTTTTATATCTCTGAATGCTTACATAAATAAAATAGAGAAAGAGGAGATCAATGACTTAGGCTTGCAGTTGAAAAAGCTAGAAAAAGAACAAATTGAAAATCCCCAAGTAAATACCAAATTAGAAATACTGAAAACCAAAGGAGAGATTAATAAAATTGAAATTAAGAAAACTATTGAATTAATAAATAAAACCAATAGTTGGTTTTATGAAAAAACTAATAAAATTGATAAACCTTTGGTCAATCTGATTAAAAAAAAGAAAGAAGAAAGCCAAATTACTAATATTAAAAATGAAAGGGGTGAACTCACCTCCAATGAGGAGGAAATTAAAACAATAATTAGAAACTACTTTGTCCAACTTTATGCCCACAAATTCGATAATCTAAATGAGATGGATGAATATTTTAAAAAATACAAATTGCCCAGATTAACAGAAGAGGAAGTTGAATACTTAAACAACCCCATCTCAGAAAAAGAAATTGAACAAGCCATCAATGAACTCCCTAGGAAAAAATCTCCAGGGCCAGATGGATTCACAAGTGAATTCTATCAAACATTTAAAGAACAGTTAATTCCAATACTACATACACTATTCTTGAAAATTGGGGAAGAAGGAGTCCTCCCAAATTCTTTCTATGATACAAATATGGTTTTGATATCCAAACCAAGAAGAGACAAAACAGAGAAAGAAAATTATAGACCAATTTCCCTAATGAATATAGATGCAAAAATTTTAAATAAGATTCTAGCAAAACGAATACAGCATCTTATCACGAGATTAATACATTATGATCAGGTAGGATTCATACCAGGACTACAGGGCTGGTTCAATATTAGGAAAGCTATTAGCATTATCGATCACATCAACAACAAAGCTAACAAAAACCGCATGATTATCTCAATAGATGCAGAAAAAGCTTTTGACAAAATACAACATCCATTCCTACTAAAAACATTGGAGAATGTAGGAATAAAGGGAACTTTCCATAAAATAATAAGCAGTATCTATCTAAAACCTTCAGCAAGCATTATATGCAATGGGGATAAGCTAGATGCATTCCCAATAAGATCAGGGGTGAAACAAGGTTGTCCATTATCAGCACTATTATTTAATATGGTACTAGAAATGTTAGCTGTAGCAATTAGACAAGATAAAGATATCCAAGGAATTAAAATAGCCAAAGAAGAAACTAAGTTATCACTCTTTGCAGATGATATGATGATTTACCTAGAGAATCCCAGAGATTCAAGTAAAAAATTACTAGAATTAATAAACAACTTTGGCAAAGTTGCAGGGTACAAAATAAACCCACACAAATCTTCTGCATTCCTATATATTAGCAACAAAGTCCAACAGCAAGAGATAGAAAGAGAAATCCCATTTAAAGTTAGGGTAGACAGTATAAAATACTTAGGAGTCTACCTGCCAAAACAAACCCAGGGATTATATGAACACAATTACAAGACACTTTTTGCACAAATAAAGTCAGATTTAAGTAAGTGGAAAAACATTAGTTGCTCATGGATAGGCCGTGCTAATATAATAAAAATGACAATTCTACCCAAATTAATATACTTATTTAGTGCCATACCAATTAAACTATCAGACAATTACTTTCTAGAGCTGGACAAAATAATATCAAAATTCATTTGGAAAAACAAAAGGTCCAGAATATCAAAGGGACTAATGAAAAGAAATGCTTGGGAAGGTGGCCTAGCGCTACCAGACCTCAAACTGTACTATAAAGCAGCAATTATCAAAACCACTTGGTATTGGCTAAGAAACAGAGAGGTAGACAAGTGGAATAGACTTGGCACTCAAGATGCAGTAGGCAAGGAATATAGCAACCTTCTGTTTGATAAACCCAAGGACCCCAGCTTCTGGGATAAGAACTCATTGTTTGACAAAAATTGCTGGGAAAACTGGATAACAGTGTGGCGGAAATTAGGCATAGACCCATACCTGACACCGTACACAAGAATAAAGTCCAAATGGGTACATGATTTAGGTATAAAGATTGATACCATGAACAAACTGGAGAAGCAAGGAATAGTGTATTTATCAGATCTATGGAGAAGGGAAGAATTCTTTACTAAAGGAGAGATAGAATGCATTATGAAATGCAAAATGGATAACTTTGATTACATTAAACTGAGAAGTTTTTGCACAACCAAACCCAATGCAACCAAAATCCGGAGGGATGTAGTAAATTGGGAAAGAATTTTTACAGCTAAGCTCGGGGATAAAGGCCTCATTTCTAAAATATATAGAGAACTGATCCAAATGTATAATCATACAAGTCATTCCCCAATTGATAAATGGTCAAAGGATATGAACAGGCAATTTTCAGAGGAAGAGGTTAAGGCTATCTATAATCATATGAAAAAATGCTCTAAATCGCTATTGGTTAGAGAGATGCAAATCAAAACAACTTTGAGGTACCACATCACACCTATAAGATTGGCAAACATGACAGAACAAGAAAATGATAAATGCTGGAGAGGATGTGGGAAAGTTGGAACACTAATTCATTGTTGGTGGAGCTGTGAGCGCATCCAACCATTCTGGAGAGCAATTTGGAACTACGCCCAAAGGGCTACAAAAATGTGCATACCCTTTGACCCAGCAATATCGCTACTAGGACTATATCCCCAAGAGATCATAAAAATGGGAAAGGGTCCCACATGTACAAAAATATTTATAGCAGCACTCTATGTAGTTGCCAAAAACTGGAAGTCAAGGGGATGTCCATCAATTGGGGAATGGCTGAATAAATTATGGTATATGAATGTAATGGAGTACTATTGTGCCATAAGAAATGATGAACAAGAAGACTTCAGAGAGGCCTGGAAGGACTTATATGACCTGATGCTGAGTGAAAGGAGCAGAACCAGGAGAACTTTATGCACAGCAACAACCACAGTGTGTGAGAGTTTTTTCTGGTAGACTTAGATTTTTGTAACAACACAAGAACTTCTTACCAAAAAAAAAAATCCCAATGGAGGATCTCAAGGCAAAATGCCTGCCACACTCAGAGAGAGAAATATGGAAGTCACTCACATATTGTAGCAGATCATGTTTGTGTATGTGTGTGTGTTTGTGTATCATGTTCTGATTTGTTATACGATTTCTTTCATTTATCTTAGTCTGACTACATAGCATGACTATAGTGAAAATATACTCAATAGGAAAGTATATGTAGAATCTATACAGAATTGTATGCAGTCATGGGGAGGGAGGGGGGGAGTGGCGGGTAGGGGGGGGATAAAATCACAATTGTATGGCAGTGATTGTTAAACATTACAAAATAAAAAAAAATATTTATTTATTCTTAGTTTTCAACATTCACTTTTATATCATTTTGAGTTTTAAATTTTCTACCCCTCCTATTGTTCCCCCCTCCCCAAGACAGTGTGCAATCTAATATAGACTATACATATACAATCATATTAAACATATTTCCACATTAGTCATATTATAAAGAAGAATTAGAACAAAAGGGGGAAAAAAACATGAGAAAGGAAAAAAACAACAACAAATAAGGAGAAAATAGTATACTTTGATCTGCATTTAGACCGTATAGTTCTTTCTGTGGATGTGGATAGCATTTTCATGCTATCATGAGGTTTTTGGAATTGTCTTGGATCATTGCATTGCCCAGAAGAGCTAAGTCTATCAAAGTATGTCATCAAACAATGCTGCTGTTACTGTATACAATGTTTTCACTCAGCTCATTTCACTCAGCATCAGTTCATGCAAGCCTTTCCAGGTTTTTCCATAGTCTGTTGCTAATCATTTCTTATGGAACCATATATTCATATACCACAACTTGTTCAGCTGTTCCCCAATTGATGGGCATCCTCTCAATTTTGAGTTCTTTGCCACCACATGAAAAGCTAATATAAATGCTTTTGTACATGTGAGTCCTTTTCTTATTTTTATGAATTCTTTGGGACAGACCTAGAAGAGGTATTGCTGACCCAACAGGTATGCAGAGTTCTAGAGCCCTTTGCGCATTGTTCCAAATTGTTCTCCAGAATGGTTGGATCAGTTCACAACTCCACTAACAATGCAACAATCCTACATCTTCTCCAACATTTATCTTTTTCATTTTTTGTTGTGTTAATTGATCTGATTCATATGAAGTGGTACCTTCGAGTTGTTTTAATTTGCATTTCTCTAATCAATAGTGATTTAGAGCATTATTATATGACTGTAGATGGCTTTAATTTCTCCATCTGAAAACTGCTTATTCATATTATTTGACCATTTATCAATTGGGGAATGACTTATATTCTTGTAAATTTGACTCAGTTCTCTATATATGTTAGAAATGAGGACTTTATTACAGACATTGACTGTAAAAATCATTTCCTAGCTTTCTGCTTCCTTTCTAATCTTGGCTGCATTGCTTTGGTGCAAGAAAAACCAAAAGACAAAAAACTTTTTTAAATTTTGCATCTATTTTACATTTCATAATGTTCTCTATCTCCTTTTAGATCATAAATTTTTCCCTTCTCCATAGATCTGACAGGTAAACTATTCCTTGCTCTTCTAGTTTGCTTATAGTATTAGTCTTTATATCTAAATCATGTACCCATTTTGACTTTATCTTGGTATATGGTTTGAGATGTTGGTCTACACCTTTTTTCTGCCATACTATTTTCCAGTTTTCCCAACAGTTTTTGTTAAATAGTGAGTTATTATCCAGAAGCTGGATAAAGCTTTGGTTTTGTCAAAAAAGTAAATTACTATAGTCATTGACTGCTATGTTTTGTGTACCTAACCTATTCCACTAATCCACCAATTCTATTTCTTAGCCAGTACCAACTAGTTTCAATGATGGCTGCTTTGTAGTACAATTTTAGATCTGGCATGGTTACACCACTTTCCCTTGCATTTGTCTTCTTTAATTCCCTTGATATCATAGAAGAGGTTTTCAAAGAAATTACAGTTCATCACTCAACACACATTTACTGAGTAGTCACTAAACATAGATCAGTATGATCAAGGGTGTGGGGAAATACAAAAGTTCACCCTAGGAGGAAAAAGAAGAAAAATGTTGGTGGGTATAATAAGAACAACTACATGATAAACATATTAGAAAAAAAGAAAAAAAATAAAGTACTTTTAAAGTCTGATGATATAAGTCTTTGCCAACAGTGGTGTTCAAGCAAGACCTCCTATAGTGGTAATGTAAAGACTGTAATGATAATTTAAATGGGAATAGCTTTTCCATTACTTAATAGGTTCATGTGACCTGCCTGGGTCGCATGGAAACGTGAGTCACATGAGTCTGTAGTGGGAAGAACTTGCTGAACAAGTGGAACAGGAAGGAATGGAATAGAAAGAGTGGAGCAAAGCTGAGAGGAAGTTGGTCAGAGCTCAGTCAGAGCTGGGAAATGAAACAATTAGCATGAGTTGGAGAGCCTGATTGTGATTAAGTAAGCTTGTTTATGGGAAGGCCCTAACAAGGGGAAGACTTGGGGATGGTGTTGCCCTCCGCATTGTCATTGTGTATAGGTTTATTGGTTACTATGATGAATTTGGCTTTCTAGTGTCTGAATAAATGTTTTTCTTCTCCCTTCTTTATGGAGAGTCTGTTATACTTTGTGATTCAGAAGTATGCAAGCATATTCATATTTGCCCTTTGTGCTGTGAATATTGCCCTGGTGATACACCTCCTGAAAGAAGGAACTTTTGAATTAAGCTTTAAGGAGCAGGTAAGTATTCAGAAGGGAACAAACTATAATGCAGGCCTAGATAAGAGTGATGACAAGGAAGTGGAAGAAGAGAAGTCAGCTTCAAGCGGTATATGCCCGAAGGTTGGAGAAACTATCTCTATCCTTGTAGCACATATGGGATCATAAAATGTTAAAGCAAAAACAAAAACAAAAATAAAACAAAACTTGAAAACTGTCCAGTTCTGTTGCCTCACTTTCCATAGCATAAAAATGAGACTGAGAAGTTTAATAAGGTCACACAACAAGTAAGAAATGAAGGAAGAAACTAAATATTTATTATATGCTTATCTTATACCAGTCAATTTTAAGAACTTTAAAATTATTATCTCACTTGATCCTCACAATAACCCTGGGATGAATGTACTACTATTACTATTTTATAATTGAGGAAACTGAGGCGTATTGAATTGAATTGAGGAAATTGAGGCATATTGAGTGGCTTGCTTAGCACTGAGCATAAAGACCGATACTAAATGAATAGTTATTGAATTGAATTGAATAGCCTAGGGTCATAGGCCTAGTAAGTTTCTGGGCCCAATTTGCATTCAGAATTTCCTGACTCTAAGCCTAACACTCTTAATACCTGCATCACCAGCCGCCTCTAAGTAGAAATAGCAGTTCTTGACTTAGAACTCGGGTCTTTTGATACTATATCTAATACTTCTTCCCCTACATCACATTACTTGATATTATATTTTAATAGATTGTGGAATGTATGGGTCATTCATTCAACAACCATTCATTTGAATGATTCTTCTGTATAAAGTCATGGACTCAAGACTAGAGATCAAAAAATAAAAAATAACAAAAGTCTTTCTTCTCAAGGAGTTTATAATCATATAGAGATGATGAGAAGGATAAATAGATTACATTAATACATATGGGAAGGATACTGAATTTAACAATGTATATTTATACAGGATCTACTATGTACCAGTCAATGGGCTAAGCACTTTAAAAACACTGTCTTTTTAAATAATGGCTACTAGACCCAGATGGCTCAGTAGAAGTGATGTTAGTGACCTTGCACAGCCCTCCCTCACTCAAATCAAAGTCAACTGCAAGTCAAGTGATCATCTTGATGTCATGATCCTCTTTGAGGAAGAAGGACAAACATGACCTGTGAATGAGTAGCAGCTCCTCCTCCTTTTCCTCCTCCTGCTCCTCTCCTCTGATATCCTACCCAGGGGAAAGTACACTTCATGCCCCAAAGCTGCCTTTGTTCCTCTGGTTTTACCGGATATATTTATTGCTCAAAGATCAAGCCTTAAACCCAATTCACTCTGGAGCCCATAGAGTGGATAACAAGTTCCCACCCACCTAGCACAGAATTATTGTAATTAATAAATAGTAATTGTTTCTCATTTACCCAGGCACTCTGTTTGATTTTTCCCAGTTTAAGTCTTCCTCCCAGTTTGATTTTTTTTCTTTTTTTGATTAAAGGGGCCATCCCTTGAGTAACTACTCAAAGAAGCCTCTTCATTGAATGGGTGTATCTCACTCAAAGTGATAATGTGATAAAACCTTAACATGAAAGGGCCAACATCTTTCATTGCATCCTGGGCCATCTCCAGTCGTCCTGACAAATATCAGGCCACTAGACCCAGATGGCTCAGAAGAAGAAATTGAGGTTGGTGGCCTTGCACAGCCCTCCCTCACTCAAATCAAAGTCAATTGCAAGTCATGGCATCATCTTGATGTCATGGTCCTCTTCAAAAACAAAAGGCAAACACAACAACAAGAACCTATTAGATTCTCAAAAGAACCCATTGGAATAGGTAATATTGTGTTTCCTTTTTACAGAGGAGGAAACTGAAAATTAAAAAGGCTAAGTGATTTGCCCAGGGTAACCCAGCTAGTAAGGATCTGAGGACCAATTTGAATTCAGGTCTTTCTGACTCCAGGCCCTATCCTCTGAGTCACTTGGCCATCCAATTTGAATTAATTATAAATTCAGACTACTCTATTTTTTTAAGTATGTAAATATGACATTGGGAAAGCCTATTAACATATTTTGCTCTTAGCTTTCTCCTCTGGGAAAAAAAAGTCAGTCAGTAAAAAAGCATTTTTTAGATTTTAGGAAAGGCCTCTTGGATAAAATGAGACTTGAAGGAGTCTGGGCAAGAAGCTCTTTTCTGTTCTGATTCAAATCCTGTGATCATAAAAGAGAATGGAAGAGTAAGAAGAGGTAGGAGAAATTAGAGAAAAGTATGATAAAGAATTGGAGAAACCAATCTCAATGATTTACCCTTCCCTGCCTCCAAAAAAACCCTGTATATCCATAGTTTCCAAATCTAATATATTAGACTTATCTATTGAAAGTACGTGTGTGTTCTTCCTTCGTTCCTGAGGAAGACCATGCCGTCAGAGAAATGATAACATGACTTGCACTTGACTTTGTTTTGAGTGAGGGAGGGCTGTGCAGGTCACCAGCCTCACTTCTCCTCCAGAGCCATCTGGATCCAGTGACAAATTATTCATCAGAATGACCGGAGATGACCCATGATGAGGCAATTAGGGTTAAGTGACTTGCCCAAGGTCACATAGCTCGTGAGTGTCAAGTGTCTGAGGTGAAATTTGAACTCAGGTTCTCCTGACTCCTGCACTGGTGCTCTATCCACTGTACCACCTAGCTGCCTCCTCTATTGAAAGTAGGAATTTACAAACAGATTTTGTTTAAGGATGTGTTTTTTTAATGATGTTGTTTTGTTCTTTATAAATCTTATATTTGCCTTTTATTGGGAGATAAAACTTGGAACAGTCCTAAGAGTTAATCATTTGTGGGGTGCAATTGATGTAAGTGTGGACTGATGAGAATTCTTAAACATTTTCCATACTGGTGGGATGAAAAAAACTTTAAAATTCATAATGCCTGTAATGGGGGATTATTACTATTGTTTTTCATTCTCTGCAAGATTCTGCCCTATGCTTACATTTCATTTTCAACTCCTTGTAGCTGCAATTTTGAGGGAAATGCAAATTTGACATTTAAACTTTCTATGTAAAGTAGAAAATGAACAATCCCTTGCAGTGAGTGTTTGAAGGGAGTGAGGGGAGGAAGGTAGGAAAGGTTATTCAATCCAAATGGATTTACAATAAACTCAGGACTCATCATTTGTTGCTTCAGAGTAGCATCTTACCCATATACCAATATTTTATATAAAGTAATGCATTAACAAAATATCACCATTCAGAATTATTTTTTGGAGATGAAAATTCTCTTCTTCCCAAGGAGTTCTATAAAACAAAACACTCCCTAGACATATATAATGCAGTTCATTAGGGTATATATTCAGGGAATTTTATATTTTAAGGTAGACATTTATTGAATATTCAGTTACAAATTGCATTCTTATTTACCAAACTAAAAAAAACTAAAAGCTAACTAAACTTATTTTGTTATTTTTTTTAAATGAGAAACATAATTATAATTTTAGGGAGAAAAAGTGTGCATCAGCCCATAGAAACTTACATGATACCTGCAGAAGTGATATTGCTGAATGTCTGTCCCCTCACTTCCATCCATGAAACTCCAAATATATACTTGGTCATATCTGATCTTGGGGTCCTATGTAGCACCTGTGGAATTTATCTTCTCTTGTATGTATGAGCAGCAGCATGGAAAAAAGGAATGCCAGCCTTTGGAGTCAAAGAAACTGGATTTGTATCTTAGACATGATACTTAATAGCCCTCTGAAAATGGAGTAGTCATTTAAGTTTTCTGAGTCTCATTTCCCTCAGCACAAGTATTGGAAGAAAAGTGCTTCACACACTGAGTAGTGCTATATCCCTGTGAGCTGTTTATTATCATAATATAGAAGACAGCTGTCAGAAGAAAAAAAAAGGCTCAATTGTGCCAACATACTAGAAACTGTTACAGTTACAGTTATTTCCATGTTGGAAAAGAATGAGTCATGGTTTCATCATTGCTAGGTTTCCCCATTATCATCAGAGAATTTACACAGACCATGTAATGGAAATGATCAAACAATAAACAATCATTTATTAAGCACCTAGTAAATGTTAGGCACTTTTCTGGGCATTCAAGATAGAAAGTCAGAATTGAAGTAGTCCCTACTCTCAAGGAGTTTATTGGAGAGAGAATATAAATCATGATATCATAGGCCTGGAGACAGAAGGAGCATAGAAAGTTATCTAGTTCAACCCACTCGTTTTGCTAACTATAGCAATAAAACAAGGAAATAAAACTGAAGGAATAAGTATAGAAAGAGAAAAACGTAATTATCCCTTTTTTTTTTACAGATGATATGATTGTTCATTTAGAAAACCTAAAAGTCAACTAAGAAATAATTGAAAAAAAATAACAAATTTAGTATGATTGCAGGATATCAAATAAACCCATAAGAATCATCAGAATTTCAGTATATTAAAAACAAGATCCAATAGGAAGAGACAGAAAAAGATTTCCGTTTAAAATAGAGATAGCAATAGATTAAAATACAGATATCACAGAGTATAGCATAGAGTGTTTAACCACAAGATACATAAAAACTATATGAATCTAATTTTAAGATTATTTTTACACAGAGATAGATATAAGTGATTGGAATGATATTAACTGTTCATGGGTAGGCTGAGCCAACATAATACAAATGACCAAATTAATTTACTTATTTACTTCTATGCCAATCAAACTACCAAGGATTAGAAAACTAGAAAGAATTATAACAAAGTTAATGTGGAACAGCAAATTGTCGAGAACGTCAAGGGAATTGAATCTGAAAGGGGAAAAAAAAGTGAAAAGGAGTCTATTGGCACCAGATGCCAAATATATTTTGAAGCAGTAATCATCACATAATTTGGCAGTAAGATACATAGAGGTAGGTCAGTGGAAAAGATCAGTAACGATGTATGTTTGATAAATCTGAAGGTCCCAGTTATTGGGGTAAGAACTCACCATATGATGACATCAACAACAATGAAGATGTTGGCAAAACTGGAAAGCAGTCTTGCAGAAACCAGGTATAGAACAGTATCTCCTGACATATAACGACAAGTTCCAGAAGGCTACATGATTTAGACATGAAGGGTGAGATCATAAAGAAACTAAAGACGCATGGAAGAAATTACTTGTCAGTTCTACATATAAAAGAATTCATAATGAATAAATAGAAAGGATACCAGGAAGCATAATGATCAATTTTGATTACATAACACTAAAAAGAGTTTTGCAGAGACACAACTAATTAAGCTAAACTGCAGTCAGGAATACCTGTTTTAAAACTGGCCTTCAACACTTACTAGTCATATGTTGCTTTCCTTCTGTTTGCCTTAGTTTCCTCATCTGTAAAATGAAGATAATAATAGCACTTACCTCCCCGTATTGCTAGCAGGATCAAATGAGATAATATTTGTTATGTGCTTAGAGCAAAGCTTGGCAATACTAAATGCTAAATAAAAGTTAAGTGTAATGTCAGATATCAAACTTTGAAGAGAATTAGGTAAATTGAGGGGGAAAAGCTTTGCAGTAAGTTTCTGTAATGAAGTTTTCAAGTCTAAGATGATGAAATTAATTCAAATTCACAAGTTCGTAAGCCATTTGCCAATTGATAAATGGCCAAAGGATATGAATAGGCAATCTTTGGTGGAAGAAATTCAAGAATGAATAGCAATATGAAAACAAATGTTCTATATCATTAATACTTAGAGAAAAGCCAATTAAAACAACTCTGAAGTAACTACTCATACCTCTCAGATTGCTATCAGATTTGTTATATTGACCAAAAAGGAAAATGGAAAATGCTATGGCATCTATATGTACTTGTCTGTAAATGCACATGTATATGCATATACATATGTAAATATTCATGTGTATGTAAATTGTATACATACAGAAATGTGTTTGTGTACTTGTATACATGCACATATATGTGTGTGTGTTTTGCATGTATGTGTATATACATACACTTTATACATTTATCTGTGTATATTGAATAAAGCCAGGCCACAAATAGAGGTCTTCCAAAACATACACTGTTAGTACAGAGTACATAAATGTGTCTGAGAATATAAAGCAAATTTGTAGGGTATTTGTTATCTACTGACAGCATTACAAAGTTTTAAATTTACAAGCATCCTCAGACATTATCTGGTCTTCCTTGTTATCCAAAGAAAAATATTCTCTGCAAAATTCTGCACTGAGTAGTAGAACCAACACCTTTATGTAGTAGATAGCTAAGAAATCTCTAGAGGACTTCTCTAGGGTCTTATCTTGCAATTTTGAGAAAACTAGAATTAGAACATGGATCTCTTACCTTTCCCTAATCCATATCAGAAAAGGAGATGGTGTATATATAAAGAACTAACAAAGAAGGCCAATAATGAATTCCTTTAATAATCATCAAAATGATCAGACACCAATATTTTTATAAATATGAAACTTCATTCATATAGATACCCTCTCCAATGGAATACATACATATATACATACATACATACATACAAACACACATACATATATAGTATATATACATATACGTATATATACATATATGTATATATATGTATACTATATATATATGTACATAATAACTCAATGGCATGACCAACAACCTCCAAGTCTCAGGACTGTCTATCATGAAGACGAAGGGTTTCATGTCCTGAACAGCTGATGAGGTATGTGATGCACACCCTCTTGTATAAATATGGTAGAACTAGAACCAAGTTCATGAATGATATAATTAGAACTTAAGAGAACCTTCTAACATAGAATGCTAGAATACAATTAGAATTAGGCCTTAGATCAAAGAATTTTAGAATAGATAACACATCAACAAGCAAGTATTACAAAGAAAGTCAAAAACATGATCTCTGACATCAATAAAAGTCTATCAACAAACACTTTTAAAATAACTAGTACGTGCTAATCACTGTAATATCATCTCTTTCCTGAATGAGCTCAAATTCTAATGGGGTAAACAACTTTCAAGAGAAAAAAATGTAAAAGCAACATATATGCTTTGAAAATATAAAATAATAAAGATTGCTAGAGCTAAAAGTATTCTTAGAGCATACAATTAAAGGGCTAGAAGAAACTTTACTTAGAACATATAATGATAGATTATACTATGGCAGACCTAGGGCCAGCTACGTGGGTAGAGCACTCAGCCTGGAGTCAGGAGGATCTGTGTTCAAATTCAGTCTCAGACACTTAATAGTTGTGCTATCCTGGGCAAGTCATTTAAGGCCTATTTGCCTTAGTTCCTCATCTGTAAAATGAGGACATCCTGCAGAAGGAAATGGCAAACCACTCTAATACCTTCACCAAGAAAATCACGGACAAAAGTCCATAGGGTCTTGTAGTGTTGGTCATGATTGGATGAGTGAACAATAACAAATGCCAGAGAAAGAAGAAAACTTTGAATGCAGTAAAATGTTAGATCAGGTAGTTAATCAATAAACATTTATTATATGTCCAGATGTATATGGAGTGTTCAAAGAGGACTGGCACTTCTAGTGTGGGGCCTTGATGAGCTCTTTGCTATCTACCTGGCACACAATTCTCACCTGTGACTCCAAGAAGCTGTAGCATGCGCAGCAGCCACACCAGCAGATGGGCTAAACTACATTGAGAGTAAGCAAGTAGCCTTAAATGCAGGGTGACTTTGTTTGTTTTCTGGGGCAGAGAGGTGTTCCTATCCCAAACATGTGAAGACATCTATTGCAATGGTAACATGTGAACAATTTGTTTTAATGGTCATAAAGGTGGTCGATGATGACACTGAAGTCATCCGCTGCATTGGAGACCACTGCCAGTCATCTTGGCCTTTGTCTTATTACTGAACTTATATGAATATGGAACAGAGAATGAGACTGATGACTTCATGCAACTCTGCCTCACTTAAATCCAATTCATACACAAGTTAAGATACCCTGAGATATCATTGATATTCTTTGCAAACAAAGGAAAAACAACAATTAAGCAGTTATTAGGATTTCTAGGGGATACAAAGAAAGACAAAAGATAGTCCTTGCCCCTAAGATTCTCACAGGGGGAAATTACATAAAAACAGCTATCTACAAACTAAACAAATAGGTAGTTTAGACAAAAGGATACGTGTGCATTATGCATATTATATACACATATGCATGTGTATATAAATATGCCAGAAATTGGAGATTACGAAAGAGAAGACTCTTTCACTAAGGAATAATCATAGAACATTTGAGTTAGCACCATAAGTATTTAAGTTCAAGCTCTTAATTTTTCAGTGGAGTAAAGTGAGGTCAAGGAATATTAAATGTCTAGTCTATCGTCACACAGAAAGCCAAGAAGGATTTCAGTCTCCAAGTTCCTAGTCCAGAATTCTTTCTGTAGTTCATAGCTCTTATACTCATTACCTCATTTATACTCCGAATTCCCTCAGTCAAGTAAGTAGCCTCATTATGTTATTATCCTCTTTCCTCTCCCTGCCCACATTCATTTGCTGGGTCTGTAGGTCATTTGGAGGAGATCTACATTTCCAGAATACACACTTCTTGCTGAACAACTCCAAGATATGCAAGGCACTAAAAGGATTTACATCTTTGACTCTGTTCCAGCAGATATTACTTATCTAAACCTGCCAGTAGATTCTAGTGTATGTGACATGCATGACAGCGACAAAGAGCTGGGCCAGCTACCTTACTAGTTTGCAGTGGATAGAAGAAACTCAGAACCACCCTTTTGCAGAATGCCTACCATAATGACTTCAGTAGAGGCCATCCTAGAAGAAAAGCTCCATGCAAAAGTTAGATTTCTTAATGGATATTATAAGGCATAATGAAATTTTATTCAACTTTCAACTCCTTTGGATATGAGGACATTAGCTGTTGTTAGTTAATCATATAGAGATAGGTCCTATCTTACCAAAATATTACTGTCCAAAAGTTCCTTTGTGAATGAGGAATTTAGAAGTTGGGTAGGCAGTTCCCTCCATGAGCCTATTAAATCCACAATACCCTGGAGGGAAATATCAGTGCTTCTATATTATCTTCATTCTCAGATAACTCATTAGGGCAGAGACTTGTCTCTTGTCTCTAGATTGCCAGGTCAGTGAAGTGAGAACTATGGGAAGTCTTAGCAACCAGGGAAGGCTGCAAGTACCTGCCCTGAAACACACTGTGTGCCTGTCAACCTAAACTACTTCTAGACAGGATCAGAACCTGAAAAGCTGCCACCATGGGATTTTTTTGAAGGGGGTGGGGAGTGAAGAAGGAGAATTCACAGGTGTGCTCAGACTTACCAGGGCTAATTGTTAATTTTCAATTTGTTCATTTACACTTGGAAAATCAACAAACACTGAAATCAAGGTTTAATACATTGTTTTGTTGAATGTCTCAATGTGAGGAAGTTATAGAGAAAATGTGAACAATGTAAATTAAACTTAAATGTGTGAATGAATTCCTTTTTGGGGGGAGAGTGAAATGGTAAACATTTACCAGCATATCTATGAGTGGGTACAAACAGCTCCTGGAATTCCATCTTCCTCTAGGATAGAGCAGGGGGTTCTGAACTTTACTTTTCTTTTATAGACCCCTTTGACAGAAGGGTGAAACCTATGCATCCTTTCTCAAAATAGATTTAAATTTTTAAAATAAAATTCATAGGATTTCAAAGGAAAACAGTTGTGTTGAAAAACAATTATCAAAATATTTTAAAGTGCATAGATCCTGGGTAAAGGTTTGATTTTATTGGAAGGTCTTCTTAATGTTGCAGAAACTAATGTTCTAAGATGTGAAGGAAATAAGCCATCTAAGAACTTGGTTAGACATGGGGTTGGAGTGAGCAATATTTCTACATATACCCCTGGAGTACATTTCCTCGCAAATAAAATGATGCATCTTAAAGGGAAAGAGCACTGATGGTAATGTGGAACAGTCAAAAGAAAAGAGTTTTTGTAATCAGAAATCCCTATTACTTATTACCAATGTGACTAAATCAAGCCCCTTCCCCACCTTTTCATCTTAGGTTTCTCCTTTGTAAAAATGTGGGATTTGCACAAAAATGAATGATTCTTAACTTTTTTTTGTTTCTTTTAAAGACTAGTGATCATTATGGATTCCTTATCATAAATATTAATTTTAAGACACTAAATATAATGCATAATAATTTAAAGGAAACCAATTGAAATACAGTCCTCTTTGCATGTATATATGCATCTGTCATTTGTCTATCATTTATCTATAATTAAAAATATATCCATATGCAGTTCTCTTCTCTTTCTCTCTCTCTCCCTCCTTCACTTATCCCAAGTATAACATCGCTGGTAGATAATGTCTAAAGTTCCTTCCAGGAGTCTATGAATCCTTTTAAGCCCTGTGTAACACATTTTGATGTCAAAAGTTCCCACTTGGAACACTAGGAACACAATTTCTCCTAGACAAGTATTATTAGAAATTTGGCTGAATCCTAGCAGATAAAAGGAGTAGGAGACTGCCTTGGGAGAGGAAGTTCCATTCAAAGAGAAAGGTGAAAGGAAAGACACCTTTCTGGAGAGACAAGGAGACAGGTGTTGTTATAACGAGATGCCATTAAGGCTTTTTAGATCTTTACAGGCCTTTTTATATTTCATATAATCTGGATCCAAAGGTAGCATTTAGGCTAATTGTCTATTTTGCATACCTCAATATGGCATCACCTTTTCTAATCAATCATTTCCTGAATATCCTTTAGAGCTTGAGGCAACATAATGAATGGATAGGATATTTTCCTTGGAGTCAGGAAGATGTAAGTTTAAATTCTACCATTGACACATTTTAATTTCATGACTTTGAAAAAGTCACTTAATCTCTGCATTCTAGGATGGTCTCTAAAGCTATATGTATCAAAGAAAGAGCAAATCCACATTTGCAGCTTGACTTTGCTGTTATGGAAATTCCCTATACCAATGAAATAATAAACCAGTCCTTATCTTTACCTTTCCATTGAAGTTTTTGCTTGTGTAGTGTCACCTGAATCCAGTTCTTTTCTTTCTTCTCCTTCAAGGCTGCAGTTTCTTATACTCCAGTTATTCACAACTATAGCTAACAAGCCCTCATGTAATGCTTTGTATTCAACAGATCACCTAAGTTGGCACCAGTAACCCTTTATCAGGAACATTTACTAAACCGAAGGAAAAAAGGATAAAGGAAATGTAAGATTTCACATAGAGTGCACTCTTCCACCAACGCACACAGTGCCCATGTGCCTAAGGGCACAAATTTACAAAATCACGTCATTAAGGCACATGAGTCGAGAATACATGCACTTAATGATTTTTGTTCTGAAAGACTTGATAATTCAATCTCCCTTTATTTCTTTGGAGTCTCTGTAATTTTCATCCTACAGAGACTGCAGTGTTCCATTCTCCATAATCATATAATCATCACCAAAAGAATGTTAGCTTTAAAAGTTTGGATTTTTTTCTAAGACTACAAATTGGAATAATTGAAATTGCTCCTTAGTTTCTGAAATACAAATTCCAGTCTGTTCTCTTCCTTCTATTTAATTTAGGGACCATCTTTTTGTTCACCTTATTGATGGTCTAAGACAAATTCACTAATGGACTAAATCAGTGGGTTACTCGTCCAAATGTTTAGTCTGAGCAAAACATTTTTTTAAGACATCATGAATCTGATTGAAGTTTTGCAGCATTGTGGGACTTAATGGTAACAGCATCATGTCATCAGGGGATTAGATACAATCAGTACCAAAGCATTTATTTACAGGATTGCCTCTTACACAAACCCTTTTCCAATCATTTTGCCCAACACCAGATGCTAATGAATTCCAATGACTATTACCTTATTACCTCATAGTACTTAAATACACATTTTAAATAAACATATATTTATGTGTTGATATTCCTACTAGTATATACTTCTTGAGGGTTGTGATTTATCCATAGGTCATAGAGTTAAAACTGAAAGGGACCTTAGAGGCCATCAAACCCAACGATTAGATTTTGTGGCTGAAAAAACTAAGGCTCATAGAGGTTGTAATTTGCCCATTACAAGATATCTAGGGATTATAAGAGACAAGATATGAACCCAAGAACAATGGTTCATATTTGCACAGATTGTCCCAAATGGCTTAGTGTAGTGCTGAAAAATTTAGGAACAAATTATATAATAATACATTAGGGCTTGAAAAATATTTTGCATACGTTATCAGATATGATGCTCAGAAAGTACTCTCATTTGCCTCATTTGTATTGGTTTTGTATTTACTTATGTGTTTATGTATTTTCTCCCCCCATCACAGTGTACATTCTTTGATTCTATAGCCATTTTGTCTTTGTATCCAGAAGGTAGCATGGTGCCTGCCACAAAGTATATACTTAAGGAATGCTTGCTTATTGTAAGGGTAGAACACTGGAGAAGTATTTTCCAGTGCACTGTAGTGGGCTGTATAGGCAAATTTCACCCAGGACAGGCTTTTTTTCCAAGCCCTCTTTTGAAAGAATCATGTATTTCCATTCAATCTCTATTTGGCTGTGAACATAGCCTGTGAAGCAGACCAAGGTTGTTCTTTTACCTTGATGCTTACAGTTCTCTCAAGAGAGCACTTCCAAATTAATTCTCTGTGTAGTTTCAACGAACCAGAGAGCTTTATTTTTCCTTACCATAACTGTTTACCTATGGGAAAGATATTTGCTTCTGCCTGAGCTGCACAAAGGTATGTCAGAGAGAAAATTTGCAATTGGGGCTTCCTCAGCGTTGCATGGCACAAATGATCTCTAAAAAGAAATTGACCACCTGTTACCTAATTGCTTCCCTGCAAAAGTTTCTTTGGCTATTCATCACAATAACAATTTGGGGGAATCCTAATTCTTATCAGCTTTATATCCTGCTACCTCATAGTAGTCTTTTTTTCCCCACGTGTGTCTTCCTAGTTTTCATCATTTCTTTGCAAAGCTTCAAGCCATCATGCAAGGCAGAAGAATGGGATAATAGAGATAGCACTGGCTTTGGATTCAGAGAACCCGGACTCAAATTCAAGATATACCAACATTTTGGCCCAAATGATGCTTATGGACCGTCTTTAGGATCTCAAGGAAGTCATTTCACTCTGGGCTTTGCTTTATTTATGTGAAAAGCCAAGTCGTGGGACTAGTTGAGGGTTAAGACCCTTTATTCTCTAAATCCTGTGATCCTTTAAAAAGAAGTCATGCTGTTTTCATACATTTTAGCATAATATGTCTAATTCATTTTGGTTCAACAATCACTTAATAAGCACTTACCATGTGTAAAGCAGTCCTTAGCTCAGAGCGGACATTTTGCTGGCTTGCTTCCAAAGTTCTCTACAGTCTCTTAATGAAATCTAAAATTACAATAATTTTCTTGGCTGCAATATTACATTTTTGAGACACCATTGATTGACACAAGTGAGACCACCAAATCTTTTTCACAACACTTATTGTTTGTATCCTCTGATATTACTACTTATATATATATTTTTACTTTACTTTTCCTGAGCTTTTTTTGTCTATGTTTTCTTTTGCAGTGTGACTGCTATGGAAGTGTTTTGCATCACTACACATGTATAACCTATATTATATTGTTCACCTTCCCAGTGGGGATGGGAAGGGCTTGAGAGGGAGGAAGGGAGATAATTTGGAACTCAAAGTTTTAAAAATGAAGGTTAAAAATTGTTTCTACGTGTAACTGGGGAGAAATAAAAAATACCAAATGAGGGAAAAAATAAGAAAAAAATACTACTTATATATCTCATGTTTATTAGAGATGAATCACTAAATCAAAGAATCTCAAAGTTAGAAAGTAGTTTGGAGGCCTTCTGAACATGTAAGTTAATCTTATACCTTTATAAGAATTCCGCATATAGTATATCAGAAGAATGTGTTGAATGTGAATCCACTACTTTCCAAGGCAACCTGTCCCACTTTGTGATAACTCTAAGTGCTAGGAAATAATTTCCTTACATTTATGTCTCATCTTTTTTTTTCTCTCCAAAAAAAATGACTTCCAAATTTTCCTTTACGGTTTTTTTTGAATAAAGTTTCAAGTCATCATTGCAAAGACAGAAGAATTGGGCAAAAGCAAAAACACTGGCTTTGGATACTGAGCCATTTTGCAACTCACTAGCCTTTGTTCTCATTTTGTTCTATGGGGCCAACTGAATAAGATACTCCTAATTCTACATTGCAATTGAAATATTTAAATTTGTCTACCTTATTTCCCTTCAGACTTTTCTAAATAGAAATGGATGAACAAATTAATGAGCAATATAAAACCTTTACTGTTTCTCAGTTACTGTGCTAAGCATTGGTGATACAAATACAGAAGGAGACATCTCTTCCCTCAAGGAGCTTACATAATGAAGGGAATGGCGCACATGAAGAACTAGCACCCAGAAAGGGACCCTCTGGCCTAGAAATTCATAGGAATGAGGAATGAAGCCAGAGTACAATGACACATTCATCTTAAAAATAATGAAAAGAATTGATGTCACAGTGATTCAGAAATTGAAACGAGTAGAGAGTATGAGATAGCAAGAGAGCTTAGAGGCTATTAAGATGGTAAGGGCAAAATGGAGTAAAGTGAAACATTCTGAGACCTGCCTGAAATAGTCCATGTATCATCAAGGCAATATTCACAGCACTGATGGTGATTATGAATATTCTGGTGTAGTTCTCAATCACAAAGCATAAATGACTGCACATAGAAGGTCGAAGAAAAACATTTATTTAGATACTAGAAGACCAAATTCCAGAACCAGAAAGCTAAATTGACCAAGAAGTCAATAAACATGATCACCACAGAGGGCAAAGCCATTCCCAAGCCTCCCCACCCTCTTCTGCTGTCTTCTCAGAAGCAAACACTGCATGAGCCTGAGTCTTGCTGTGCCTGCCTGTCTGCCTGCCTGCCTGCCTGCCTGGCTATGTCCTTTCTCCTCTGCTCCATGCTCACTGACTTTCTCCATGTTCTGCTCCACCCTTCCTGTTCTACCCATTCAGCAAGCTCCTTCCACCACATGTGACTTAAGCTTCCAGGAGATTTAAGCAAGTCACATGGGACTATTAAGGAATGAGCAAAATCTTTCCATTTAAATTGCTTTTATAGTGCACCAGGTAAGGAGGTTACTAATCAGACAGTGGAGTGTCAGGAGAGAAGATCCAAAGATTAAAGTATTAAATCCTTCCAGGATCAAGCCTACCCAGTTCCGTCAAATCGTGCTCATATAATAATTGCAGATCATTTCCCATCAAAGTTACCTTGCTCTACTCTCCAATCCATTTCCTAAATATGGCATCCAGAAAAAAAAAAATTATCATCTGAAAAGGATTCATTGGCTCTCTACCTTTCTGCACTGGATTCTATATGCCCTAGAACATGGTCAGTTTTTGAGTATGTGTCATGTACTGCTGAGAAAAAGGTATATTGCTTTCTATCTCATTCAGTTTTTTTCCAGAGATCTAGCATATCTACCTTATCCAAATTTTTATTCACTTCCTTAACTTCTTTCTTGTTTATTTTGAGGTTAGATTTATCAAGTTCAGAGAGGGGGAAGTTGAGGCCCCCCACTAGTATAGTTTTGCTCTCTATTTCTTACTGTAACTCCCTTGACTTCTCCTCTAAGTATTTAAAATACTATTTCACTTGGTGCATATATGTTTAGTAATGATTCTCTATGATGCCGTTTAGCAGGATATAGTTTCCTTCTTTATCACTTTTGATTACATCTATTTCTGCTTTTGCTTTATCTGAGATTAGGATTGATACCCCTGCTTTTTTTACATCATCTGAAGCATAATATATTCTGCTCCAACCTCTTACCTTTACCCTGTAAGTATTCCCCTGTTTCAAATGTGTTTCTTGAAAACAACATATTGTGGTTTTTAATCCATTCTAGAGAAAAATACACATAAAATATAAACAAGGCAGAAAATAGTGGGAATGCAATTATCCTCCTACTAAACACCATGCATTTGATGTCATGGATTAGTTTATTGACTGACAATTAAACAGTTGGCCCAATTTGCATTTCCAATCCGCCAAAACATCCATTCTTTTTCACTTTAATTTGCTATCTTTCCCTCATCTTATATATTTCAAGTTAGTTTTTTTTTTTTTAAATCAGTTGGAAGACTATAGATTTATTCTTACCAAATTCATCATTATACATTTGTCACAATCAGCTTCTCTGTCAAGGTATTTGTAAAGCCTGACCTTGTCATCTCATAGATTAGCTAACCTTCCAATATTTGTGACAGCTGCAAATCTTATGTTATTTACATACTTATCTGAGTCTGTGGTAAGTATTTTTAACAATATATGGCAAAATATAGATTTCTGAAGTATCCCACTGAAGTCTTCCTTGCAAATAGGCATTGAAAGTATTTCAATTAATTCTCAGTCTACATATCACTCCAGTTTTATAATCCATCTTTTCCAAAAAATGAAACGAGTGATTTGTCTATTTTTTAAGTAGGATCAAGAGAAACTGTAGGTGACCCTCTGATCACTGAGGGCTGCAACATCATCAGAAGGACAAAAGATGATTAGTCTGGCATGATCTGTTGTTGATGACATTAGATTGTGAGCTCTTTGAGGGCAGACGCTGTCTTTTCCCTCTTTTCTAGATGTTCCTTTTCAAACTTTGGAATAGAATACTTTGCTAATTGCTAGAAATCAAAGCTAAATTCCTTAGAATATACTTTACATACTTTTCTATCTTTCTAACTTTTTTTCTTTTTTAAGTAGAGTAACGTTTCCTCATCTACTCTCCTGTTTATCATAATCTTTCAAAGATCATTGATAGTGGTTTGCAGTAACTTTTTTCATTGCTTCAGTAAATGAGAATGTGGTAGTGTTGGAGCTAATAATTATAATTAATGAGTGTTTCATACTCTCTTATTATCTTTTTACTTTTTTATTTAACAACTTTCTAGTAGTCATTTTTTTCTTCTATATTTTCCAATCTAAACATCCTTTTCCATGTGAAAGAAAATTAAAGTAAAATAAATATGTGCAGCTTGGCCTTTTCTCTTTCTTCAGATATTATTGTCTAGCATAGGCCAAGTGACAACCATATCTTTTTAATCATCTTTTTCTTTCTCCATATAGTTTAAATATATTTATATCCTTACATATCTATCTGTTTGTACATCCATCTATCATCTATCTATCTATCATCTATCTATCTATCTATCTATCTATCTATCTATCTATCTATCTATCTATCTATCTATCTATCTATCTATCTACATAAAATGTTACCCTTAGCTTTCCTCACTGGTCTTAGTTCTTTTTAAAATATGGACCTCTTAAAATTTCTGTTACCATACCATGTTTTTGTATTTATTTTTGTTAACTTGATGAAGAATCAGCTTCTATTCATTTAGATGTTACATCCTATGCAATCTGTAGTCCTAGTGAATTGTAGACTTAACTAGGTATTATTAATTCATGTAAAAAAGACCTGGGGATTTTAGTGGCCCTCAAGCTGATGTGTCAGCAATTTAATGTGGTGGCTAATAAAATAATAATTAGACTCTATTCATAGCATCATAAGATCATAGAATTTAGAGTTGGGAATGGATTTGGCCATCATTTAGTTCTTTTTTTTAAAATGCAAAATAAGGAAAAAATAACTTTTGCCATGTGCACAGCAGAATGTAAAAGTATGCAGAATATAAACGCATTCAAAATGTACAGCAATCGATTTCCATTTCAAGAACTACTATATAATAAATACTATACATTGTTTTCAGAGCTTCCCATTTTTCTTTGCTTCCTTATAAGTTTTCTTTTGTTCACGCTGTGAACTTTTTACTTTGTTCTTTTTTCCACCCTTCCTCTCCTCCTTCCCTCAAGAAGGCTACAGTTACGCATGGATACACATACCCACAAACACACACACACACACACACACACACACACACACACACACACACACACACACACACACACATATATATATATATATATATATATATATATATATATATATATATATATATATATATATATACATATACATATACACACCACATGCACTTAAATTTCCATACACTATCTATAGCTATAATCTTATGCAGGAATGCACAATCACATGCATCTGTGTAAGACTATACTGTACTTACTTGTTCTCCATTTGTCTGAGAGTGGATAACATCTTTCTTCATAAGTCCAAGTCTTTTGTTATTTTTCTAAGTCCACCAACTCATCAATTCCTATAACATAGGAATATTCTAATTTTATTCTGTCTAGTTATTTTAAGCAGTCTAAAAGAATATTGATTAATGTGGTTTCCCTATTTTTTGCTTTTGATTAAATCTATATTAGCTTTCATTTTGTCTGAGGTCATGATTACTACCCCTGCTTTTTTTTCCCTAATAAATTCTACTTCTGATGGTCATTTTGTGTTTGTGTGTATCACTTATTTCCTATCCCTCCTGACTCCTCTATTTTACTTCTATCCACTACTTTGCCCTCTTATTACTTAACCTGTCCTCCAAAGATGCTTCCCTTATCCTTTCCCTTTCACCCTTTCCCTTTATCCTCTTGTTTCTATCTGATTTTAGAAGGCTTTTATACTCATATAGATAGGTAGATACATACATACATAGATGCATAGATATCTTCACTATCCTTCTCACCCTATTTACCCTATCCCTCCTTACTCCTCTTCTGTAGATTCACATGCTACCTTGGCTTCCTTTTCCTTAACCTACTCACCTTTCTAAGTGTCCCTCTCTTATCTTTCCCCCCTACCTTATCCTCTTGCCCTCTGTTTTCTTTCTAAATTTACAAGACTAGATTTTTTATGCTGTTCCTTCTTTAACTCATTCCTGATGAGAGTAAGGTTTCAACACTACCAGTCCTCCTCCTTACAAGTTTCTTCTGAATCAGGTTTTTTTTTTTCCTTTTCTGCCTCATTTGTATGAGACAACTGTTCAGTTTATCTCTTCCCACTTACTATTTTTAGAATCACCCCATCATACTCAGCGCGGCTCAAGCATTTCTTTCAAGATATCCAAATAAAAGTGACAGTAGTAAAAGAACTGATAATGTTTTTATATTTAAGAAGTATCCAATTTGACCTTATTGAGTCCCTTATAATTGGTCTTTAATGTTTAATTTATATTTCTCTTGGCTATTATATATCAAATTTTCCCTTAAATTCTGCTGTTTTGATCACAAATACCTGAAAGTCTTTCAGGTTGTTAAATATCCATTATTTTCTCATTCAAGATTATAATTATCTTTTCCAGGTAAGTTACCATCGGTTGTAATTCTAACCCTTCTGCTCTGCAAAATATAGTATTCCAAGATGTACAGTCTTTCAACATATTAGCTGCTAGGTCTCACATTATCCTTATTGTAGCTTCAGGATATGTGAATATTTTTTCTTGTTGCTTCTAATATGTTCTCCTTAACCTGGGTACTGTTGAACTGAACTATGATATATATATATATATATTCCTGTAAGCTTTCCTCCTGGGATCCTTTTCAAGTGGTGATTGGTAGATTTGTTTTTTCTGCTTTGCCTTCTTATTCTAGAACTTTGGGACATTTTTTCTTGTGAATTCTTGTAATATTGTGTGAAGATTGTTTTTAGAATCATAATTTTCAGGCAGTTTGACTATTCTTATATTATTTTTCCTCAATCTGTTCTCCAGATCAGTTATTTTTTCACATTTTCTTATATTTTTTTAATTTATTTGATTTTGATTTATTGTTTCTTTGTGTCTTAGAATATCATTAACTTCTTTTTTTCCCATTTCTGGTTTTCAGTGAATTATTTTCTTCCTTGACTTTTTTGATTCTCTGTTTCAAGCTAGTTGACTTTCTTTTCATAATTTTCTTGGATTGCCCTTATTTTTAAAATTTCAACTTGATCTCTCCGATTTGATTTTTAACATCCTTTTTAAGGTCTTCTAAGAAATCACTGTGTGCTTAGGACCATTTGATGTTTCTTAATGAAAAAGGAGTGGCTTTTTAGCTCCCTTATCTTCCTCTGAATATGGTTTTCTCTATTCTTGTAGTAACTGTCTATGGTTGGGTTCTCTCTCCTTTGTTTGCTCATCTTTATTTTTGATTGTTTGACTTTAGCTGCTATTAGTGGGATCAAATATTAGTCCCAAAGTTTGGGTAGTAATCCCCAAGCCTCAGGTTTCCTCCTGGGATCCTTTTCAAGTGGTGATTGGTAGATTTGTTTTTTTCTATTTTGTCTTTTTATTCTAGAATTTTGGGACATTTTTCTTTGTGATTTCTTGAAATTTTGTACAAATATTGTTTTTTTCTGAGATCTGTTCTGAGGCTCAACCTTGGGTTTTCCTCTCCACTCTTAGCCACAGCTAGAGCCCACTGTCATGCTGTCCTACAAATGAACTTACTCCTTCTGTTCCCTCTGGTGCTGCAAACTATAGCTATCTTTTCTTCCCTGGACCTAAAACCAAGGACTCTGCTCTCCTGAAAGTGCCCACAGACAGCATGCTCCCTGCCCTCTTGCTACTGCACTCACCAGACATTTGCTAGTTCCTTCTCCCCACAGACACAGCCCAAGACCTGTCTGATCAGCACAGCTGTGCTTGGCAATCTTCTCCTACTCAACCATCAGACCCCTCGCTGTCTTTGAGATCAAAGTTTCTAAGTTAATAGGGCTTTTGTTTGTTAACTAGGGAGAGCTGGCCTAGAAGTGTTTGCACTTCACTCCTGAGGAACCTCTTTTCTGGGGTCAAAATTTTCCTGCAGTCCTCTTAGATTGTCTTAGAAGAACAACTGTTTTTTACCCTGACTTTTATTTATTTCCACTGCTCTATATTCCTTCTGAGGCAATGTTCTGCCTTTTTCTGTGGAGGAAATTTGGAAAGCTGAAAGTTTTCTAACCTACTCCACCATTTTCCCAGAATCCTCTCTCCATCATTGAGTTCTAATCATTTTATTTTACATATGCAGAAACTGAAGCTCAGAGAATTTAAGTGATTTAATTAACCATATCAATAGGCATAATGGAAGTGAGCATCCTGCTGTCTTCTATCCTTTTCACATAATATCCGAGTAATGGTCAGTCCTGCACAGTACATATTTAGGATGTTTACAAACTACATGGTGTCCAGAGGGAGGGAAATAAAATAATGAGGGACTAGATATAATTCCGTACCTGAATAAGTTGAAACATATAGTTGCATTTTTATCCTTCAATAAATAAGGCTTAGAGATGGTGGAATATGATCATTTGATGTTGAAAAGTCATATATATATATGTATGCATGTATACACACAGACATATATACATATGTGTGTATATGCATGTATGTATAGGTTAATCTTGCCCTGCTTTCCTCTGGAGTAACATACTAGGACCAATGAATAAAAAGCATAGAGAGGGAGGTTGTAGTCAACATAAATAAAATCCTCCTGATAATTAGAACTATTCCATCTTGCAATAGTAAATTATAGGATTAGTAAGCTTCTTTTCATTGTATATATACAAATGAAATCTGGATGACCATCAGTTGGGAATGTTGAAGAGCAAATTACCATGTGGCTTTGGGCTGGACCAGATGGACTCAGTTTCCTGACAGCTTTATTATTCTATAACTCCTGAAGGGTTGTATGGGTATGATATGAATCAATGAAGCTATATTTAATCATACTCTTTCAAAATGTCTGAGAAACAATGTATTGAACAATATATAAACACCTTGGGCATGATAATCATTGCTGTTTATTTTAGAGTGGTTGAGTGTCCCCATCTTCCCTCCGCTGTTGACTCAGTGTACCACCTCAAGTTCTGCCTCTTCCTTTGCATTTGTCTTTATGTATAATGAGCAGAATCACTTAGCCTGTTTATTCTTCTCAGGGAGAAGGGCAAAAGTAATTGTGGTCAAGTTTCAGGTTTTATAAGACACAATGACTCTACTGAAAAAACAAAAAAAATGAAGCTGAAAAGGATGAAATAAATTCTTCTTCAAGCTCTGCTCCTCTAGAAATCATTTGAAATCTGCATGTTTCTCCCCACTTTAAGTTTAGCGGTATGGAAAATAAAAAGGAGAATCATTCCATATATTACGGAATTTCACAATTTAGCTCTCTACTGCTGAGTGATTCATATGGACTGTATTTAGCAAGGAAGCTGCCATTTAAAAGTGAAGAAAAAATATCTAATAACCTATTGGCTGTTACCACATGGTAATTTGCCACCTATTATCCAAAGTAGCTTTGTTTTCAGTCCAATATTTGGTCCCCAGCCGAGAACATTTAGAGCTCTTTGATGTAAAAGAAATAAAAAATTCTTTAGACTCACAGAGATGTCCTCATATATAAAATCTATCCCATTTGACCTTGAGGTTTTTGGAGCAACTTAGAGAAGGCAGGAGAAATTTCACATTAGAAAGGATCATTCAATTTTATGCTACCAGGAAGCATTCCATTTTAGTCACCAATATAGCACCTCATACTATCACATAGAGTGTGTACTCTCACGCTCCTTTCTTCCAGTGTGCACTTGCTCTGACAGGTCTAAGTTCCCAGAAAAAAAAAAATCACCACACAGTTACACCTGATCCTGTTACTGTTCTATGAGTAACCCTACTGTGCAGGAAGGAGCTACTTCTTTATGTAAGTTTAGAATTCAAGCCCCCACCAATGGGCTTCCACTTACATTACTCACAATGACACCTATAGATGGAAAACATAACCATTTTTTTGAGCAGTAATGGAAAAAAAAATGATGATAACACCACAGAGTACTGATGTGTTGAAGCAACCGAAGAATAGTAAATAAACCACAATCTACCCGTAAACTTGGAACATACCAACACAACACAATGCTCAGTGCAAAGGAGGGGAAGGCAAGCACACACTTATGGAAACTGGATAGATAAATTCATGAATAAGGAAAATTCATGTATAACTCAAAATTCTGGATTATTGGCTGATGTTATTGGTTCATTCAGGAATACTTCCATAACAGGAAGATACTTTTCTTTTGTTCTTATTCTGTTCCTAACTGCTATGCAAGTCTTCTCTTTTACTCTGAAACTAATGAAGCATTTACAAGTTCTTGCAACTTACAATCACAATTACATAATCATAATTACATAATTATAATTACAATTCCCTCTTAATTTGGATAGCAATTTCCTTTGAGCCAGAAAAGTGAAAATATCATCAGGTTGAATTTCCCTTAGCTAATGTACATAAGCCTATATATATTTTCATTCCCCACAATACTGCTTAGTTTAATTATATCTCAGCATCTTTTCTTATACAGCAAAGCAGCTACAAAACCTATATTTCTCTTTTCTACTTTTCCTTGTCAAGTTGGTAAGTACAGCAGGGAGTAATAGGAAATTTTGAGAGGCTTCACTTCTTTCAGACTTTAAGTGCTGATAAAGAACAATAGTTGGAAAAGAAGTTATCTTACAAAGAGCTACAGTATTATTTAGCCAATCAGGACATAGCATCTGAAGTCATCTTGTAAAAAAAAAAAATCTTGTTGCTTATTTCTTCTCAATGATCTCTTGGAAATTCTTTTCTACTCATTGAGTGTTTCCTCTCTTGAGCTATTCTTGATCATTTCCTTCTTTTTCCTCTAAATCCTTCATGCTTTCAGTGACTCAAACCAGTTTATATGGGAAAAAAAATCATAAAATCATCCACTTGGAATCAGCAGTACTTGGTTAATTACCTTTTAATCTTTGAATATTTGTATAAATTTTCATTTGTTCATTTTATGCTCTTAAATTTTGACATTCAAATGAGCTGAGCTACAATAATTCCCTACAGCCACAGTCATTTATCAGTTCTCAAAACTGTCCCCTTCTTCAGTCTGTATACGTGAAAACTAGTCACACTTAAATTTTCAAACTTTCTTAATTAAAATAATTATTTTTCTTCCCTTGCAGACAATCAAATTGTAGACACACAAAAGACATATCTCCTGATATCCTTTACAAGGTGATTCAGAACTTTATATTTATTCCACAGTTGATTTTATGTCCAAAATTGCTAATAAGTTTTTGAGAACTGTTGCTTTGTGCTTACATTTTAGCAGCTTGCATCAAACCAGTTTGTTTTTGTTTTCTGTTTCTGCCTAAAATAAAATTATTCACCTGTGCAAGAGGCAACATGTACATATATTGCCAGCTGATGTATTTTTATATACTTTTTCTGCTTTTTTAACACCACACTGAATCATATGGAAGGTTATTTTCTTAATGGGGCAATATTTTACATTTATAAAGGTTGTATTCAGCTATAATTTAAGGTCCTATCACTCTAGGATTTGATGCTGTTTTTTCAGTCCTTTGCACATTAATGACACTTAATAAAATGGTCTTTAAAAATACTTGTTTATTGATTTATCGAACCTAACTAGTACCTGCATAGAAATCTTTTTTATAGTATTTATGGCAAGTGGCCCAACACTTGCCAATATGTATGGCTCAGATTCGAGTTGGCCACTCTCTTTATTGGGGAACTCATCTTTCTAAAGATGGCACACTACCTTTTTATGCCACTAGTCACAGTTGTTCCTAACGTTTATCTAAATTTCTTATCTATATAATGTCTACTTCCTTCTCTGTTCTCTGGGTCCAAAAAACACAAAACAACATCTGTTTATACTTTTTTTCTATCACTTTATAAGTGTTAAGTATTGGAAGAGATCAGGCTTTTCAAGTCATTAATATCACAGCCTCCAAGCAGTTCCTTTGACTGGTCCTCAGATTGCACAATTGCTGGGACTACCACATTCCTGGTCACTCACTTCTGGTTATATCCCAGGTTATTGATGTGCTACATCAAATGGTATACACAGAACTAAAAAACAAAACAAAACAAAAACACTACTCTGATCTCACCCAGAGTGCAGTGAAATAAGCTCCTCTGCATTTAAAGATTTGAGAGTAAACTCAAGAAAGAAAAATCACTCCTCCCCTCATCATCTGAAATGGGACTTCAACTTCTAAAGTCCTAAATTTCATTTGCTTCTCCTCCCCAAGCTACTCTGTCATGCAGTTAACTCAAACTGAATAGAAACCCTACTACCATTTTTTATGGGCCTTTTACAGGAAGGCCAGTCAAATCTCTCTTATCTTATGTTTCCATTGATTTTTATGACTTAAACTCAACTTTATATTTATTTTTATTGGATGACCTTTTTATATTTGTATTTAGTTTATCCTATTTACCAATTCCTTAATGAATTCCCTGGCTCCCACTTCCTTCCCCTGATATCTTTAGCCCTCACTGATTATCCTCTCTGAAATTCTACTTGAAATATTATTTGGGGGCACAGAAATTATCATTGGAAGAGAATTTAGAGGTAAAACAAATTCAGTCCCCTTATTTTACTAATGACAAGACTGAGAGGCAAGTGGATTTTCCCAAGGTCACACACCTAATAAGTAGCAGAGACATAATGAAAACCAAGATCATCCGACCAAAAATAAATGTGACTCATTGACTTCATCAAACTTTTTTTGTGTGTAACTTAGCACACATTGGTAAACCAATTTTTATTGTGAATTGAATTTTAATAATTGTATCTCAGTAGCTGGCAGTGATTGCATATTGAAATTTAATACCACCATGATCACTGTATTTTATAAAAATTATAACCTACTGTAATGGAATAACCTGGACAAGAAGTCTGAAGATCTGGATTCAACATTCAGTTTTATCATTTAATAGATATGTAACCATAGGCAAGACACAAAATCTCCATGAGGTACATTTTCTTTACTTCTAAAATAAGGAAGTTTGGATTAGATCAGAGATTCATTACCTGAGGCCCACAGAACCTTAAGGAATCTCTGTGTCTCTTTAAGGCAGTCTGAATATTTGTTTTGTTTCTAATATAACTATATTTCAATATGATTTGTCTCTTTTAAAACCCTACATGTTTTGTTTCATCCATCTAAAAATGTTGTTCTGAGAAAGAGATTCTTTTTCTTTTAGATTTCACCAGATTGCCAAAAAAGTCCATGACACACACTTTAAAAAATAGTTCAGGATCCCTAACACCAGATAAATTTCAAGATTTATTTCATATCTGATTCTCCATGACTTGATCATACAGAAAAAAATGATAGTGCTCATTAAAAACTTGTTGGTTGATCAACTAAACTTCTGAAATTAATTCTTCTGATATCAGGATTATGCAGTAGAAAAGACTAACTGTACTTTGGCTTTGAATCAAAATATTAGGGTTTAGAAAGGATATATTATCAGAGTCGTGTTTTCCTGTCTAAGAGCTTACCTATGCCCCTAAAAGGTCAAAAGAAATTTTGTGGAAGAAAATAGCTTCCCAGTCGCTGATTGCTGAAGAGAGAGTTGGCACTAAGCTTTTTTTCCCCAAGACTTCTCTATTTAATAGGATAGACACAGTGTTTCTCAGACCCTGCTTTTACAAGAGCTGTTTTCAACTGAATCACCATGGCAATAAAATCAATCAGAAAGGAGAGTGCTGTTTGGGGGCAGAAGCTTCCCAATCATTCCTTTTACTCAAAGGGCTTAGGTGAACATTTACTGAACAGGTATACGCTGACTGGTGTTATCTCTGTATTTTATGAAATGCCCCTTAGTCCTTCCACATTCTCTCTGGCCATAACCCTGTGGCTAGTGAGGCCACAGGAAAAAGCAAGGATGTTATACTGAACCATTTCTCTAGAGGAGGAAGGGATGTATGGGTTATATGCTCTATTATTGAGAGGTCAAAGACAATCTGTGAGGGAACTACCTCTTCCTAAGGAATTCTCACTGACTATTAGAGACAGGTAGGGCCTAAGAGACACTCTGAGGTATGAGTCATGCCAAATTAACCTGAGAACAATTCTCATTGGGGGCCACCATTTCTGGGAACCTGAGCAGCTTAGATCAGCAACCTTTACCCCCACATTCTCCTTTCTTCTCACAAACCTATGTGTGAATCAGCTCAAAGCAGGAGAGGCTGTTTTCTGGCCTTGTATATAAAGTCGGGAATCTGAGAAAAGGATAGAAGCAAAGGGCGACACAGTAGCATTACTCCCATTAAGATGTTTGGTTTTTCTTTTTCCTTTACCAATGCCCTTTCATTTTAATGGAAAAACAAAAGTTCTAAGGGGAAGGAAGGGTGAAAGTAGGAGACTGAGAAAAAAAAAAAACATGGAACCTGAGACCCACACAGCTATTATGCCATTTTTCTGGACAAACTTCTCTGGCCAAAATGGTACCTAGAGGTATGTGATCCCCATAGACTATTAACCAGTATTTAAAATCATTTATGACTCAATCAGATGGAGACTTGGGGCAGATGGGTAAGGGAGTTTCAAAGACAAATTACTATAAAATCTATTTCTCTACCTAGCTTCTTTTCTGTGTTCAAAAGAGCTTGGCATTTGTAAGGTAGATTTTCTTGGAGAGAAAAGTTTCACACATCTAAACTTCCAGAAACTGACACTGTACTTTCTTTATAAAGAGAAACATGACAGTTTTTTTCCCCTGCTCTGATGCTAGGTATGTAAACAGACTATTCTACCTCATTAAAATAATGAGGAGTTTAAGGCTATATCTCTATTTTAAAAAGAGAACGATAGAGTTCATACCTCCTTCTTGTTGGAAAAAGGTAGCATATCTCTTTCTCTCTCTGTATGTATATATATATATTAAATATGTATACATATTACATATATACACATGCACATATGTGTGCATGTACATGCATATAAACAAATGACCATAGTAAAAAAAAAAAAAAAAGAGCACCCTCTCAGAAACTAGATACAATATGGCATCCACAGGGAGCATTTTGAGCATGAGCATTCCAGTGGCACCACATCACAAGACAAAGCCTCTTACCATCATTACTTGTCATTGTACAAGTATGGCCTAGCAATTTTCTTTTCTAAGTGCTTGCTTCTTCATAAATGTCTTTTCCTAGGAGTGTGCCATCTTCCCCCTGATCATCTGTGTAACTGTGGCAAAATTTGCATTAAGTTTATGGAAAATGTTTTATTGTTCCCTTTTATATTATTCAATTTCATTAAATGCCTCAGATTTGAAGTGTCACCTTGAGTAAGAGTGAACATATTCATGGACACCTGATTAGCTGTTTATGAGGAGTTGTGGATTCCCAGAGTGTTTTAAATCTAAGGATTTTTTTTCTGGAAATACTGATTGGATTCATCATAAGTGTGTGTGTGTGTGTGTGTGTGTGTGTGTGTGTGTGCATGTGTGTGTGCGTGTCCTTGAAGCAAGGTGATTGTTCCACTCACAAACTGAGATGTCCTACTCTCTTCAGTGACTCCTCCCATTCTTTTAATGCTTCCTGAGGTCTTCTATTTTAATCCCTTCACCCACCCTTTCTGGGAAGGATTTCCCCTCAGACTTAACTGAAATAATAGCTCTTTGTCCTTTGTCCTTTTATCTCCTCCCAAATCAATCAGTCATCTTCCTCCATTATCTTCTCCTTCACTCTTGTTTCTTGTGAAGATGTGGCTTTTCTCTTTTTCAAGGTTAACTCTTCTGTATGCATAATTTATCTCCATGCATTTATGCCAGCAGAGTTTCTCCATTTTGATATCCCCATTCTCTCTTGAATCTTCCTTTTCTCCCTGTCTATTGGCTCTTTCTTTATTGCCAATAAATTTACCCATGTCCTCTATATCCTTTATAAAAAAAAAGCCTCATTCAATAGCATCATGCTTTCTTGCTATGATCCCATATCTCTCCTAAACTCCTTATGAAAGCCATCAGCATTAGGTACCACAACTTTCTCCTCTCTCTCTCTCTCTCTCTCTCTCTCTCTCTCTCTCTCTCTCTCTCTCTCTCTCTTTCTTTTCTTGTCTCCATCTCATGAAATCTCTGCAATATAAGTCCTGATCTCAAATAAAATTGAAACTATATCCCTTAAAGCGATCAGTGTTCCCTTCATCACTGCATTTAGTGATCTTTTCTTAATTCTAATCCATGGTAAAATCACCATGCTACTTGTCACTGTGGATAACATTCTCTTCATGGAGAATCTCTCCACTGGGTTTTTACAACACGCTTTTATCCTGGTTCTTTTCTTGCCTGTCTGACTACTTCTCAATTTTTTTTTTTGAAAAATCCTGATTCACAGAACTTCTGCTAACTCTAAGTGTCCTGTAAGACTCTTCCTAGGGCTTCTTCTTTTCCCTCTATACTATTTTATTTGGTGATCATCTCCCTTACACTAAAATTTCTGCATAGAAGATTTCTGTATTCATATACACAACCCTTGCATCTCTTCTGCATTCCAGTCCTCTATCACCAAGTGCCTTGTAGCCATCTCAAAACAAACAAAAAGAAATCATGTTAAAAGCAGCAGTCAGAATTTTTTTCCTCCTTGAAAATTCTACTTTCTTCTGAAATTCCTAATTACTCTGAAAAGTAGCAACATTTTCCCAATCACAGAGGCTTGCTATCTTGACATCATCTTTGACCTTTCACTTTTATTTGCATCATGACTAGATTATCTTAATGTCTTTAAATCTAATATTCTACAAATCTAAGTACATTGAAACTACCCAAGCTACTTGTATAGCTATTTTATAGCCACAATACAAAGTAACAGTAGTAATGAATGCACTAAGTACCATGATGGCCAGTATATCAGTAATTTGATGTGCTTGCTAGAGGGAGAAAACAAATAGCTATTAAAAGAAAATATGGATATACCTGATAATGTCCCAGGTAATTTTACTTAGCAATATCATTATTAGATGATTATAGACAAGCCCCATAATAATATCCTAGACCCACAGTCACATCCTTCCACCAAGACAATCCCTTAGTCCTATCTTCTCCCTATAACCCTTGTTTTGTTCCTACACTAGTCACTTCCCTCATCCTGCCTGTTCTCTCTAACTCTCCTATTTCTCCTCCTCCTCCTTCTCAATACTTTCCTTGACTAAACAGTTCCATTAATGTCAGTCCCCTATAACTGCTACTCCTCATGATGTTGTCTCACTTAAGATTATGTTTTCATGAGAGCAACTGAGTTTGGTGTGACACATCTCTTTAAAAAGTTACTTGACTCCCAGTTGTTCTGTACGCAGAAGAGGAAGGAATCCCTCATCATAATTTAATCTGTTCAAACTCCAATGGGAAGTTCAGATTGGCAGAATAAGCCAAGTTGGAAATTAGCCATGTCATTACATTTAATAGCCTTTCTCTTGTGAAAAATCATCATGGGAACAGAACTCTATTTAAGCATTTTGCTGGAAGACTGTCATCTCCCTGGTTCAGGTAGATAGGAATGGATCTTCATTATACCCAATGCTACCTAGATGAGTACCGGATGAATAAAAACTCCTTATTAAATATCTCCTTTTTGGAAACTATCCCAGTTCAGGGACTTAAAGGGGCTTCTCAAATGAGTCAATATGTGAAGCAATATCTGGAGCCTTCCCTATGATGCACTTTAACTCATACAAGGGAAAACTCAAGATTTACAATTAAAATCTGGGCCCAAGGACACAGAAGGACAAGTAATGAAAGAAAAGTGTTTTAAAACAAAAAAGATTCTCGTGATTTTAACTGTATCAGGTAAAGTCTAATAAAATTGGCTTTTGATCAGTAAAGAAATCAATCATCAGAGCTTTAGGTGTTCAGGCTTGACTGGAGATGAAAAGGGGCTCAATGATGTTCCTTCAGAGCACCTACCACCATCCTTGATAGAGAAGATTCTCCACCTCAACTACTTGAAGTATGCTTAAGAACTGTGCCTATGATTTTACTGGTAAAGGGAAATCCCTGTAAGGAAGCTTCGTCTGTCATTGCACATTGGCACGCTCCCTATAAATTGTAGTCTCAGAGAGTTTTCAAGAGCACTAAAAGTTTCAGTGATTTGCTCAGGGTCACACAGCCAATACATGTTAGAGATAAGACTTAAACTTAGGTATTCTTCATTTCAAGGCTTTCTCTGTATCTTCTACATCATTCTGAGTATAGATTTGGAGTTGGAAGCTATCTGGTTTCCTCCTCTTATAGATGATGAAACTGAGGAAAGGAAGATCAAGATCATGAAGTAGTAGATATCAAAGCCTTGATTTTTGATTCCAAATCCTATGAGTTTTGCAATGTACCACACTGAATTATCTGGATTGTGTGCCTTTTCCAGTCCAGGAAAGCTTGATAAGGCAACCAAAGCTATTTTTAGAGAGAGTGATATTCTTTCAAGTATTTCCAGTTTTTCTTCCTAACTATTTCACAGGCAAATTGACATTGGGGACTGGTCAGTCAAACAAATAGAGGAAATAAATATGGAATGTGAAGGTTTACAAGAAAGAACAGAAGCATGAAAGGAGTAGGAAATTCTATTCTATAGAATAAAGGCAAGGAGGCTAAGGAATCCTAAGGAGGGAAAAATGGTAACATCTCTAGCTAAAACAGAAATGGAGGCTTTTAATACTAATGCAGAAACCAAATATTTCCTAGGAATGCCTATTCAGAGGTCATATCCAATAATATATGCTTGAAGAAGCCTATGTGATATTCCTATTGGAAGACAGAATGGTGTAGAGGAGTAGAGAGCCAATTTGAAGAGAAAATACTTGGGTTTGAGTCCTAGCTGTGTTGTTTATGATCCATGTAACTGTATATGTCATTTCACCTCCAAACATCAATTTCTCCATCTTTCATATGGAGAAAATAATGCTTGCACTTCCTATCATATGAGGTTATTGCAAATATCAGTTGAAATAATTTATGTGAAGAATTTTGCAAGTCTTGGAATGCATTAATGTCAGGCTTTATTTTCATTTACTTTTAATTTCCAGAGAAGACACATGTCATACATTCCTGACAGCATAATCACAGAAATATATACTGGTATAACTAGAAATGACCTTAAAGATTATCTAGTTTAAAGTGTTCACTTTATAAAAAGGAATTTGGAACACTCAAAAGGGGAACAAATTGCTCAAAATCAAACAGGAAGTTGGAGAGTCAGGGAAGAAATTCGGTCTCTTATCTTAGCTCAGTGTTCTATCTGCTCTGATTTTCTGTTGTACCATGAAAACAACAAAGTCATATCACCAATATTTGAGCAACACAGCATCAAATTATCTGGCATATTTGAAATGATATTGTGGATTTATCTTATTTTTTTTGTTCTAGAGATTAGATACATGGCCACCCACTAATGATTTCAGAAAAGATGATTTTCTACCTTAAATATTTCTTGAGATGGATTATTTCACTAATTTGATTATTCTCTCCACCATTATAAAAAAGATCCATTCCATCCCTGCTTTTTACACCCTAGAAAGTTCTAGACCATGTTCCCTTATTTTTCTCTTTATTTATTCAATATATAAGAATTCATCCTCTGAGGCATGCATGAAGGTGTGGGATGGGGTTAGGGAATTGAAGAAGTTTTTATTAAGAGCCTCTATGTCGGGTAATATATGCCGAAAGGTGCCAAAAAATTCACATGTAGATTTCAAAGGATCAATTTTAAAAGTATATGTCAATAGCTGTATTTCAATATGATTACTTTCTTTTATAAAATCCCTGAGTATTTTATTTTGCAATTTTTTGGTTTATTTTTGTATTCAAAACATTGTTCTGAAAAGAGTTCGTAGATTTTCCCCAGACTTTCAAGGGAGAACAGGAATCAAAACAAAAAATTGAAAACCTCTACTCCAGGGAAGTTTATATTTCATAGTGACCCAGGCTTTCTTTCTATTAAAACTCCATCACATTGTATGGCTTATATACACTTCCTTTTCTGTATATATAATTTTGCTATGATATTCCTTAGTATGGCACATAGCAGGTAGTAAATAAATAGTTGATTGATTGATTAAGCCCCTTATTGACAACAAGTAATTGTTAAGAGTGTTAAGAATTAAGAGTTCATTAAGAGTGTACCTCTTGAGTGTTTTTTACCATAGATTTGCTTGGTGTTTGGTAAAACACAGCTTGCATGTGATGTTCAATCATACAGCATGTTTAGAACATTTTTTAGGTTTAAAAGATGACCTTTTTTCGGTATTTAAAAGAAGAAATGCAAACTATCAATAGCCATATGAAAAAGCCCCAAATCAGTGCGTGCTCGCCTGTGTGCCGGTCTGCTCGCTCCCCGCTGCCCAGAGCCCCAGCCCCACCATGGCCGCCTACAAGCTGGTGCTGATCCGGCATGGAGAGAGCTCCTGGAACCTGGAGAACCGCTTCAGTGGCTGGTACGACGCGGACCTGTGCCCTGCCGGGCACGAGGAGGCCAAGCGTGACAGCCAGGCGCTGCGAGCTGCTGGCTATGAATTTGATATCTGCTTCACTTCTGTCCAGAAGAGAGCAATCCGTACCCTTTGGACAGTACTAGACCACACTGACCAGATGTGGTTGCCTGTAGTGAGGACTTGGTTCCTCAGTTAGCGGCACTATGGAGGTCTGACAGGCCTCAACAAAGCAGAGACTGCTGCTAAGCATGGTGAGGTGCAGTTGAAGATCTGGCGACAATCCTATGACATCCCACACCTCCAATGGAGCCTGACCACCCCTTCTACAGCAACATCAGTAAGGATCTGACTGAGGATCAGCTGTCTTCCTGTGAGAGCCTGAAAGACACTATTCCCTGGGCTCTACCATTCTGGAATGAGGAAATCGTCCCCCAGATCAAGGAAGGCAAACGCGTTCTGATTGCAGCCCATGGCAACAGTCTCCGAGGGATTGTCAAACATCTTGAAAGTCTGTCTGAAGAAGCAACCATGGAGCTGAATCTACCCACTGGAATTCCCATCGTGCATGAGTTGGACAAGAATCTGAAACCTATCAAACCCATGCATTTCCTTGGGGATGAAGAGACCAGAGACCGTGTGCAAAGCCATCGAAGCCGTGGCAGCCCAAAGCAAGGCCAAGAAGTGAATGCAGGCTACCAGCATGTGCTAGCAATAGCCAGGTCCTTCCCTTCTCACTGTCCCTTCCACATCTCTCCCCTGCCTGCTCCACACACTGACCATCACCTTAGGGATCACGACATATGGCTGCAGGTGGGGAACTGATGCTTTCTTTTCTCATTTCCTCCCTATTTCAGACCAGTTCTTTTTTCTCGTTGCCCTTCCCCTTAACCACATTAGTCAGAATACCTCTGGGGTGGTTTGGCTCAGTAAGGACCTGGTTAGGGGTTAAGGATGGGGACATAGTAAGAAGTGACCAATGTGGGGAGTTGAAAGAAGCAATTGGTCCAATTATTCCTATGATCCAGTCCTGCCAGTAGGGCAGCCCTCTCAGGGGCTGCTGTAGGAAGTTGCCTACAACCTGGGTGGTCCTTTAGCAAATCATGAGTCTTACTTCCTCCCTAATCCAAGAAAAATGGATCTGGGAGGTTGAGATTATGTCCTAATGTTTACTTGTCACGTTTACTTTCACTAAAAACCCTTCTAGGTAGGTTATTAGTGGCTTTGGAAATTAAAATGTCCCACTTGGTAGTCAGCAGAGATCTCAAGCCCAGTCAGAGAAGGAAAGAGTTCCTTGATTTCTAAAGGGTGGATAAGTACATCCCATTGTATGTTTTATAGCCCCTGCTCTGTTCTGTGGCAGTGAAATGCCCCTAGATCATGTCGAAATGTGTCTCAGTGTCCCATTGCTTCCATCTTATGTCCAGCCACCTGGGTCCTCATCGGTTTTAGCATAACTCTACTAACCCTGCCCCACCCCCCCACCTTTTTTGTTGTTCATTATAATAAAGGAGTGATGTGTAATAAAAAAAAAAGAAAAAAAAAAGAAAAAGCCCCAAATCCCTTAGAGAAATATAAGTTAAAACACAATACTCTGCTTCCACATTCATCAACTTAGTGAAATATATATATATGTATATATATATATACATAAATATATGTGTATAAAATATTTAAATTGTCATTCCTAGAAAGATTTATCAGAATATAATCACAATAATACACTTACTGAAACTTTTAATTTGGAATTAAAAATTCTGGAAAATAGTTTTAACTTATGCCAGAAAAATCACAGAAAAATGTGGGTCCAGTATTCCCATTATAAATCATAAATCCCTAGAAGGTAAAAGACAAGAAGGAAGAATGCACATATTCCATAATATTCTTAGTAGGCCTTTCTGTGTTAGGAAAAAGTTAGAAAAAAAGTCAGGGTTCCTTTGGTATACCATGGAAAATATGGCTGCTGAAATGTCTTTCAACATTGAAATGTTCAGATTTGGGAGTTCTGATTAATTGGGGAAAGAAGTTTTGACACATTAATGTAACCGAGTATTGTTGCACCGTGATATAATAAAATATTCATTTGGAGGAAAATGAGAAATAATTGATAATGCAGAAACTTGTTTGATTGTTTAAAGCAGAATTAGTAATAAACAGTGCACATTAAGTCAACAAATAAAATCAGTAAGAAAAATGAAAGATTTTTTAGACATAGATTATAATGACAATCCTGATCCTGAAGGAAAGATAATTAAAATAAACTTTTCTCCTCTCAATAGAGTGCTGGCTTAGCACAGGATATGAAAGTTGTATTCTTTCAGCAATGAATGCTGTGGCATTCAGACTGCTTCAAGAGAAGAATCTCTGTGTGAGGTGGAGGGGGAGTGGAAATTAAGGTGTGATTGTGGTCTAGGCAAGAAATATAAAAATGGAGATAAAGCTAGATTTCTTTTTTTTCTGTGTTTTTCTATGTCTTTGTCTGTCTCTGTTTCTCTGTCTCTCTTTTTGCTTACCTACTTCCATATATGCAAAAAAACCTTTCATTAAAAAGAAAAAAAAAAGATAAATAGCTGCCTATACCTAAACATGTATAAAAGTTTTCTTTTAAAAGAAAAAAAAACTATATCTATTGATCTATCTATATTTACATCTATTTCCTATAAAGTTTGTTTTTTTTTTAGGTGGAAAAAATTTGAGATGAGTCAAAATATTGTGATATTTCCCAAACACAATACAACATACTCCCTTTCTTCTTTTCCCTTCTGTGCCTACTTTGTTCATACAAAATGCGTAAATGTTTCTACATGTGTATATCTGCATACAAGCATGTATATATGTTTATGCAAACTTCTACACACATAAACATGCAGTATATAAGAATATTGGTGTACTCGTGTGCATTTAGAGACAGAGAGAGCATGTTGCATAGAGTTCTAGATTTAAAATCAAAAAAGTCTGAGCTTAAATCCTGCTTCATAGGCTGCTTTATACAAATGTGTAATCCTGGAAAAATCATTTAGTATATGTTAACCTCAGTTTCCTCATCGGTAAAACGGGGATAACGGTACATACCTTCACACGCTTGAGGATCAAGTGATACATGCACTTTTCTCTGAACTTTAAAGATTCACATACATGGTAGCTGTCATCTCTATACCCATATAAATAAATTTACACATGGATGATTAAATCATTGAAAGATGGTTCTTCTATAGAACTTGGTATTGTTATTATCAATCCTCAGACGCTTTTTAGTGAGGTCCATGCTCAGTCAAAAGATAATGACTGGATTACAAGTATCAAAAAAAAAAAAAAAAAGGAAAAATGTCTTCCAGATTATACCACATAAATGTCATGCAAGCTATGCCACAAAACTTTTATGAACAGGGAGATCCAAGTCAGATATTTAGCATCTTAAAAACAAAATCAACTTCTTAAATTTCTTTTTCTCTTTCTGCTTCAAGATCTCCTAAAAATTATCATAGTAAAAATACCCACAAAAGTTATTTTTCCATTTGTTTTAATTACTCAGTACCTTGGACAGCTCCCATTAAAAGAGGAAAAAAACCAAACGTTATAAGTGTCATTTCATTGTACTTGTAGTTGTATTGTTTATCTATCCTGAATTTATAATACTATTTAGAAAAAACAGAGAATGGTGCCAAAATTATCCTAATATATGTAATGCTCTGAAAATGAGATACATATGAGATTAATTTTGTCTTTCATTCTCAAAGAGGGTCATGATATCAGGGAGGTGATGACATGATATGCAAGTGAATTGGAATGAGATTTTGCATACACACACATATGTATGTATATGTGTATATGTATAGATGTATGTATATGTATATGTACATATATATGTGTGTATGTATATATATGTGTGTGTTTAGATATAGATGTATATATATACATATACACATGTGTATACATAGATGTAGATGTAGATGCATGTATATATGATTATATGTGTATATGACCTTGTAAATATGTATATATTGAGTCATTCTTAAAGAAAATTAACAATAAAATGTAGTAAAAGTTTATTTCCCATTTCATTCAATCCAAATAATAATCCATATTTCAGTTTATCACTGGTCTTTATCTTCATTTTTTTGGAACTTCATGAACTGTGTTACTTTGTACTGAATGCAATGCAATGAATTTTAGAGACATTGGTTTCTGAAATTCTAGTTGATGGTCAGTGCCCTCTGCTCAGAAGTAATTATTTCAAGTAATTACTTAATTAAGTGATTATTTTACCAAAAGTTATAGGAATTTTCTTGAAATATATTCTTAAAACATGGCTTCTATACTCATAAGACATGAGCCCAATTATAAGCTGCAACCAGCTCAATTCAATTCAACAAACTGTCATTAGACTGTTACTATGTGAAATATTCAACTAGAGCATCTAGGTTGAGCATTGAATGATGATAATGTTTTCTGAAGAGTGGAAATAAGGTTTAAGTACATGTCATAAATTGGGGTAAGTTTGTGAAAATTCATAGAAAAAGACTTTAAAAATCAAGTTTGGAAAACAACTAGCTAGAAGTCCAAGTTGATTGAAGTTCAGAATACATAAAAAAGAAGCAAGCTGAAAAAAAGCTGAAAGTTACATTGGAGACATGGTGAATAACTTTCAATTGAGGCTGAGGGCTTTGTAATATGCTAAAAGGAAATAGGAGAATCTAGAAAGTGAAAAAACAATTGATATAATCAAACATTATTTAAGAGTACACATTTTGTCTGCTGTATGTTGTGTGTGTGTGTGTGTATTCATGGGGAAAGAGATTAAAAGGAGGGAAAATAATGAGAAGACGATCACAAAATTCCAAGTAAGAGATGTCAAAAGTTTGACCTAGGATTTTACTTAGGTTTGTAGAGGACCAATGTGATAAATATTATGGAGCCCCAATCACCAGGACTTGGCAACTGGGATGAGGGTAGAGGCAGGGAAGTACAACAAAGTACAGGGACTAATTCAAAATAAGGTTCTTGGGTAACTGAAAAGATAGTGGACCCCTCAAAAGAAAAGTAGAAATGTAGAGGATTAGATATATAGGGAAAGGTGAGCAGTTTAATCAATTTTAACATGTAAAATTGTGTAGTATAACATTTCTTTGGATATTTAGACCAGTACAATCCAGCTCTGTCTGCTACCCTCATGGATTACCCAGATGTTTCAAATATACTACTAGCAATTAATGACCATTAATTAAGTACCTACTGTGTTTCAGGCACTCTAGTAGGAGATGTCAATGCAATACAAACAGTGGTAAAAAATGTCCCTAGTCTCAAGGGGATTTCAGTCTAATGGAGGAGACAATGTAGAAGCACATATTTAAAAAACACTATATATACAGTAGAACCTTGGTGTATGAGTAATCTGGTATATGTATGCTTGAGTAGATGAGGAAAAATTTTTCTCAAAATTTGTCTTGCAGGATGAACAAAAATTCACAGTACAAACATCCTGTTTGGACTTGAATAGTTCATGAGGGAATGATGCCTAACTAGGGCAATATTTTTTTTTTGAACCCATATAAGATTGCATGCTATCTCAGGAAAGGAAGTGGGAGGGAGGGGGAGAAAATTTAAAATTTATGGAAGTTATTGTTGAAAACTGAAAACAAAGAAATTAATTTCAAAAAGTCAAAAACAAGTGTTATTGGATAGATTCCTAGTAAAAAAACAATGTAAAGAAAAAATAATCAGTGAGTCAAACTTGAAAGTGATGCTAAAAACAAAAAATAAGTGAAGGCAGTATTAGTCTTACTTTTAGTGACAGTAGCCTAAGAGAGAACCCTCCTGATGTTGAAATCCCTGATGTTCTCACGGAAGGATATTCTCCTTTCAAGCAATGTCTTCCTCCTCCTCCTCCCTCTCATCTCCCTCATCCCAGCCATGACTTTTCTCAAAGATAATGTTCAGGTTAATTTATTTTATTTTGGGTTTATATTGTGTACTAATCCTTGCTATTATATTTCAGGTGTGTTAGGGACAAAAAAAAAACTTCCTTAAAATTATAAATAATTACTTTATATGAATATTTTTGAGGAGACAGTATTGATCATCTGACTTTGAAGTATTTCCTGTGGGAAAATTCGTTTTGCATTATGAACAAATCACATGACTAACAGAATCTTAGAGGAAATTAAATTCTTAAACCAAGGTTCTACTATACAATATGAAAAGGAAATAAGATAGGTAAGGCACTCAAGTTAAGAGGAATTTGGGGAGTGCTTCTAGGAAAAGATGGGATTTTAGTTATGTTTTAAAGAAACTAGGGGCTTCAGTACATGAAACAGAGCAGGGAGAACTTTTCAAGCATGGACTACAACCAGACAAAATGTACATAGCTACGAGATGGAGTGTCTTTCCATCGTACACTGAGGAGATTAGCATCCCTTAGACTGAAAATTACATGGCAGAGTTAAGGTGTAAAGAAGTCTAGGAAGGGAGGAAGTGACTAGGTTGTGAAGGACTTTGAATGGCAGAGTATATTATATTGATCCTGGAGACAATAGTGAGCCACTGGAGAATATTGAATATATGTATATGTATTTGTGTGTGTGTGTGTATGTGTGTGCATCAAGAAGCATGATTAGATCTGCATTTTATGTAAATCACTTTACTGGTCAAATTGAGAGTGGATTGCCATGGGCAGAGACTTGAGGCAGGGAGACCCACCACCAGTCTTTCGCAATATTGTTTAGGCATGAGGTGATGAGGCCCTGCTCAGAGTAGTGGCAGTGTCAGAGAAGAAATATTGAACATGTTTGAATCATGTTGCACATGTGAAATCTACAGACCTTCACAAGAGATTGGAGGTACCAATATAGGATGGTGGTGAGCTGAGTGATGAGCATGATGGTGTTGACTTCTATAGTATTAGGGAAAAATGCAATGGATTTTGTTTTGGCCATATTGAGTTTAAATGTCTTACCAGGCATCCTGTTTGAGATATTTGAAATATCTGAAAGGCAGTTGGAGATACAAGATTGGAAGTCAAAATTTTAGAATCATCAACATAGAAGTAGGAATTAAACCATGTGACCCAATGAGATCACAAGTGAAAATGTATATACAGAGAAAGTAAAATGGTCCAGGATCAAATCATGAGGGAAACTTATGATTAGATATTGTTATCTGGAAGAAGATCCAGAAAAAAAAGAAGGTAATATATGAGGAGTGGTTAGATAAATAGGACAAGAGGCACAAAAGAGTGATGTGAAAATCTAGGGGAAAGAGAGTATCAAAGAAGAAAGGATGATCAACAATTCCCAAGGCTGAAAATGAGTCAAGGAGAATGAAGATCAAGAAGAGTACTGAATTTGATGACAAGAGTTGCCACCACCACCATCACCTCTACTACTACTATGACTACTACTGCTGTTACTGCTGCTGCTGCTTCTGCTACATCATCATCATCATCATCATCATCATCATCACTATGACAGAAAAAATCTACAATAATTCCCATTTCTATAATGCTATAGTCCAAAGCACATTCCTCAAAACCTCTCCATGAGGAAGATAACATCTCCACTTTCCATTAGCAGCAATTCTTGGTTTAGATTCCAGGGTCTCACACAAGATAAGCTGATCACTTAAAATCTCAACATCATGCTTTTTGACTCAGTTTTGAATCCTCAACATCATCCCAACTCCCTTAAACTTCTCTCTTCTCTGATTGGAGAGCTGAATGATGGAGAACTACACTATTCACAAAATTTACCTTTATAGAGAACAGTGGTCTGAGCTTTCTAGCTAATTTTCCACTTTCATCAGTAAGATTTCTTGGTTTGGATTCCATGGAAAATCATGATCTCAAATGGTACAGCCTAATTCCTACACCCTTCTTTCCAGGTTCCTTTTTTTAATGTCTTTTCTTCCCCTATTATATTGTGAGCTCCTTAAGGGTAGGGAATTTATTTCGTTTGTTTTTTTTTTTAATTTTTAAATTTGTACCTCTTATAACTAGTATATGATTAGTATTAATTGGAACTTAATAAATATTATTTATTATTATATTTTGAGGTAAGAGGAAACTGAATTCAATAAAAGTTGGAATGTTCAAAACACTCACACAGTTAGTGTCTGAGAATTTGAATGGTCTACTGAGTATCAGCTATGCAATCCTACTTTCCATTTATTTAACTGACTTTACTTTTTATCATCTTGTCATTTTCCCCCAGTTACATGTAAAAATAATTTTTAAAATTTAGTTTTAAACCTTTCTGTTCCAAATCTTCTCCTTTTCTTCCTCCCTAACACCCCTCTTCATTCACTGAGAAGGCAAGCAATTAGATATAAGTTACATATGTGAAGTTATGCAAGACATTTCCATAATAGTCATGTTGTGAAAGAAAACATGAACAAAAAAACCTGAAGAAAAATAAAGTTTAAAAAGTATGTTTCAATCTGTACTGAGACATCATCAGTTCTTTCTCTGGGAATGAATACCATTTTTTTCATCATAAGTCCTTCAGAGTTGTCTCGTTTTGATTGCTGAGAATAGCTAAGTCATTCCCAGCTGAACATTTTACAATATTGCTGTTACTTGGTACACATTCACTTTGCATCAGCTCATGTATGTCTTTCCAGGTTTTTCTGAGAGCATCCTGCTCATCATTTCATATCACATAATAATATTCCACCATAATCACATACCACTATTTGTTCATCCATTCCCCAATTGATGGGCTTCCCCTCCATTTCCAATTCTTTGCCACCAGAAAAAAAAATTGCTGCAAATATATTTTATACATATAGGTCCTTTGTTTTTGTTTTTATCTCTTTTGGGATACAGACCTAATAGTGGTATTACTAGGTCAAAGGATATGCATAGTATTATTACCTTTGGGAATAGTTCCAAATTGTTCTGCAAAATGCTTGAATAAATACACCAACAATTCATTAATGTCCCAATCTTCCCACATCATTTTCCTTTTCTGCCCCATTAGCCAATCTGTTAGGTTTGATGCAGTACTTCAGAATTGTTTTAATTTGCATTTATCCAATCAATGGTGAGTTGGAGCATTTTTTCATATGGAAATAGATAGTTTCAGTTACTTCATCTGAAAATTTTTCATATCCTTTAATCATTTATCAGTAGTGGAACGGCTCTCATTTTTGTAAATTTGACTCAGTTTTCTATGTGTTTGAGGAATGATGTCTTTATCAAAGAAATCTTACTTGAATTTCTTTTCATAGTTACTATTGCTAACTATTTCTCTCCATCCTATCTCTCCATGTGTTCTATTCTCTCTCCTTTCACCCTGTCCCTCCTCAAAATTGTTTTGCTTCTGACCACCCCCCATCAATCTGCCCTCCCTTCTATTCCTCTCCCCTCCTTCTCTTATTCCCTTACATTTCTACTTTCCTACAGGGTAAGATAGATTTCTATACTCAGTTTTGTGTGTATGTTACTTTCTCTTTGAGACAATTCTGATGAAGCAAGGTCCACTCACTCCCTTCAACACCCCCCTCTTCCCTTCCACTCTAAAAGCTTCTTCTTGAATATTTTATGTGAGATAATTTATCCCATTGTGCCTCACTCTTTCCTTTTATCCCAGTACATTCCTCTCTCAAACTTTAATTTTATTTAACTGTTTTCAAAATCATTACTTCATATTCAGCTATGCCCTCTGTTTATATATACTCTTTCTAAAAGCCTTGATGATGAGAAAATCCTTTTGAGTTACAATTATAATTTTCTTGTGTGAGAGTATAAACAGTTTAACTTTATTAAGTCCCTTATGATTTCCCTTTCTTGTTTACCATTTTGTGCTTTCCTTGAACCTTGTATTTGAAGATCAAATTTTCTACTCAGTTGTGGTCTTTTCATTAAGAAAGCTTTAAAGTCCTCTATTTCATTGAAAATCTATTTTCCCTGAAGGATTATACTCAGTTTTGCTAGGTAGGTTATTCTTGACTGTAAACTTACTTCCTTTGACCACCAGAATAACATATTCCGATTCCCCCAAGCATTTAATGTATAACCGACTAAATCTTGTGTTTTCCTGACTGTAGCTCCATCATACTTGAAATATTTCTTTCTGGCTGCTTGCAATATTTTCTTCTTGACCTGAATGCTTTGGAATTCAGTTATAATATTCCTTGGAGTTTTCATTTTGGGATTTCTTTTGGGATGTGATCAGTGGATTCTTTCCATTTTTATTTTCCCCTTTAGTTCTAGGATGTCAGGAGAATTTTCCCTGAAAATTTCTTGAAAGATGATGTCTAACCTCTCTTTTTTATCATGACTTTCAGATAGTACAATATTTTTTAAAAATTATCTCTCCTGAATCTTTTTTCAAGGTAAGTTGTTATTCCAATGAGATATTTCATATTCTCTTTTTCCCACTCTTTTGGTTTTGTTTTATTATTTCTTGGTTTCCCGTGAAGTCATTAGCTTACATTTGCTCATTCTGTATTTGAAGGAATTATTTTTTTCAGTGAGCTTTTCTACTTCCTTTTCCATTTGGCCAATTTTACTTTTTAATAAGATTCTTTCATCAGTGAATTTTTGTGCCTCTTTTTTCCATTTGGTCAACTCTGATTTTTAACGTCTTCTTCTCTTCATTGGTTTTTTGTACCTCTTTTACTAATTGACCTAGTCTATTAAGGTGTTATTTTCTTCTGATGCTGACATGTTTCTCATAATTTTCATATATCACTCTCACTTTTCTTCCCAGTTTTTCCTCTACCTCTCTTAATTAATTTTCAAAATTCTTTTTGAACTATTCCATGACCTGAAACCAATTCACATTTTTCTTGAAGGCTTTGGATGTAGGAGTTTTGACTTTGTTATCTTTTTCTGAGTGTGTATTTTGATCTTTATTGTCACCATAGAAACTTTCTATGTGGCCAGGATTATTTTTATTTTCTATTGTATGATCATTTCCCCAGCCTATTATTTGATTTTTAACTCTTTGTTAAGGTAAGGCTCTGCTTTCAGGGTAGACAGTACACTATTCCATACAAAAACACTTCAGTGTTTTTGTGCAGCTCTATTCAGAGATAGTCCTAAGGACCTTTAAGTTTTCATTCTTCCAACATGGTATGATCTAAAGAGAGATGTTTAATACTCTCCTGGCCTGTGCTCCAGTCTATGAGTTTTTGCTGCTGATTCATTGTCTCCCAAGACCTTCTCCTGGTTTTCTGAGGTTGGGGATACACTGGTTTGGGCTCTGCTCCTTTCCACTCTCACCCTGGGACAACAGATTTTTCTTGCTGACCTAAGTTGTCTTGGGATGGAAAATTGTTTCACTCCATTTGTTTATGGGTTCTGCCATTCTAAAATTTCCTTACAGTTATTATTTAATGGTATTTGGACAGGTTTGGAGGAGAGCCCAAGTTAGTCCCTGACTTTACTCTGTCATCTTGGCCTCACATCCCTGGCTTTGCTTTTCTTTTTCTTTTTCAGCTCTTTGCATCTCTCCCTTGAAAATGCTTTACAAATGGAAAAGCTATATCAGGTAATTATGTGATTTTGGGGTAAAAGAAGAATTTTGCTGAACATAAGGATTAGATAAGTGACAGTAGGGAGAAGAAGAATTTCAGCCCCATATTTCCAACCCCAGCATTTGGTATAAAAAAGATTACATAACCCAGAACATCTAAGTGATTTGTTCTTCAAGATCATAGACTTAATAAAGAACTGTGCAGATTTCCAGTCATAATCCTCCATCTCCAATGTCATTGTTCTTTCCACTAATCTATGTTGATTCTCATTTTTTTCAACCTATGCTGAGCTAGAATCTTCTCTCCAGTAGCCAACCACTGAACGTCTACATGAAGATGTTTTGTGAAAGGAAAGTATCCATATATTCCACTCGGGCATAGATCATTGCAAAATCTGCCTCAGTAACTTTGTAGTTTAGAATCATAAATCTAGAACTAGAAAGGAGCTCATCAGCCACTTACTTCAAACAAAGAGTCTGACATTTATTATGTGCTTAGAAATATTTATTATAATATTTAAATTAAATATTATAATTATCATTCCTTTTCACAGAGGATGAAACTAAGTTCAACATAAGTAACAGATTTTTAAAGTTCATAAAGCTGATGTTTGAGATGGCATTTGAATTCCTTTTTTTGTCTTTTACAATTTTTTTTATAATTTAAAGAGAAGGAAAATTAGTGTTAGAGAGTTTAAGTGATTTTCCAAATACTACAAAGGTGTTGATTATCAGAGTAATTATCAAATCTAGAACCTCTGATTTCCACAGCCAGCACACTTTTCATTATACTCTTCTGCTTAGCTCTACCCACTTGAAAAACATTGAAAAAGTCTATCTCTTTTGCCCATTAAATCATAGGTACCAACTTTTCAGCTAAATCTTTTCTTCTCACAAACAAGTTCAGTTTGATGATGCCATTGACAGAAATCTCTCACTGCCAAAGGTCTCCAGGAGAAAATCTTTATTCTATTTTTTTTTCCAACTTTGACATGCTGAAAGGAGCCCTTCACAGTGTTTGTAAGACTACCTGTACTCTAGTCCAGTGTCCACTGCCAAATCGCTAGCTTTATGACATAGGGAAAGTCACATCTCTTGTTTTAGTTTTAGTTTCTTCTCTCTAAGATGAAGGCATCATACACAATCAGACTAAGATATCCTTCAGTTTTTACGTTCTGTGAAACTAAGTTCTAGCTTCTCTTTCAAGTCTGCCAATATCAGTTGTTTCTGCTGTCTAATAACTTTTAATTAACCAATTCAGGAAACACTGGGAATGCCATGGAGTTTGTAGGAGAAATCAAATCTATAGAAACAATATAATACATAACAAGTACAAGTATCATATAAATTTGAAAATAAAGTTGTACACATCTAATATTGCAATAAATTTAGGAAGGGACACATTGTTCCTACCTTTGGGATGATGGAGATGTGGATAATGTGGTATGACAGAAATGAAAATCAGAGAAGCTTTCAGACATTATGCATCAGGATGATCTCATGGCGTTCAGAAAAGAAATAAGATAGAAAATGAGGAAAGACTGTGAAAGGCTTTAAATAAATTAAAAACTGTTATTAAACAAGCACTATTTCTGTAGGGACTCAGTCAAGTGCATGGATATTTCAATAGTCAGTGAATCCAAAGAGAACAGAAACACGTGTCACTTGGCCATCAAAAAAAAATATTGAGAGCTGACATTTTTCTAGAAATTAATGTAGAGTTACACCATCACTGTTAAATATCTTAATAATATGTATATAATAGAGAGGAACCAAAAGCAAAACAGAAAAGAGGGAAAATCCTTTTTGAATTTTGTAGTACTTTTTGTAGACTGTAGCAGTTAGCAAGGTGAGCCAGACTCAAGGACAAGATCAGCTGCCTTGTTCATGTTATGGTAATACATTTTGTAGGTCAATCTACTAATTTTTCAGAAAACATTTTGAATGACATAGTATGTACCAAGAACTGTGATAACACTGGGGATACAAAGAAAGTAAAAACAGCCCCTTCCCTCAAGCAACTTCCAGTCTAATTAGGGAGAGAATTAACACATATGCACACGCACATGTGTGTACACACACACATAAACACACACACTTATGTAGGGCAAGATAACCAATGTTCCCTTTCCCAAATTACACAAAGCATTATCTCTTTATTTTCAAAGCAAAAAATCTTTGTGTGTGTGTGTGTGTGTGTGTGTGTGTGTGTGTGTGTGTGAGAGAGAGAGAGAGAGAGAGAGAGAGAGAGAGAGAGAGAGAGAGAGAGAGAGAGAGAGAGAGAGAGAGAGAGAGAGAGAGAGAGAGAGAGAGAGAGAGAGAGAGAGAGAGAGAGAGAGAGAGAGAGAGAGAGAGAGAGAGAGGCTTTGGTAGTAAAGAGATCTCTGCAAAATGTTTCATTGACCTGAAACTAGAAGAAAGTCAGGGAAAGTAGAAGATGAAAGAGAGGAAGGAGAGCATTCTACACATCGTGAATAATTAGTTAAAATACAGAGACAAGAAAGGGATTCCAAAAGTGAGAAACAGAAATAAGGCTTGTACAGCATCCAAACAAGTCTCTTCTAGTACATACTGTCTCCAAGTCTTGAAGACTTGAGGTCAGTTTTATATCAGGAGAGAATTTTAGCAGAAGCCCATAATTTTTGTCAGTAAAGTACTGCCTAAGAATGAGACTCCTTCTATCCACAAATTAGAGTTTTTATATAAAGCAATTTTCACTGGAAATTTGAGAGACTACATAGTGAGCTTGATTTCATGTTTAGATAGACAGAAATATGCTGGAATATTTTGACAAGTGATCAGTGGATAGTTATTTTCCTAAAGTGATTCTTTGACTATGTCATCTCCCTACTCATTGAAGTCCAGTGACTCCATATTACTTCCAGGATCAAATACATAGTCCTCTATCTTTTCAAACTCTTTCTAATCTCCCCCCTTCCTACTTTTTCATTCTGCTGTAAAGTTTACTTTACTCTCCTCCGTGAATTCAGTGGTTGAGCTCAATAATCTTGGTGTTCCTCTTACACAACACTCCATCTCCAGTCTCCCATCTCAGTGACTTTGCATGGCTCTCTGCACTGTATGTCCTCCATTCTTAATTCTTCTTCTCAGCTTTTCTGCATTTACAAGAAGCATTCTTCCCTTGATAATCCTATCCACTATCCCCAATTATTAGTGCCTTCCTTTCACAGATTATATTTAATCAATTCTGTTTATATATTTTAAAATGCAACTTTATTGATATATTTTCTTCTATATATCCCCAAAATTCCTACTAATACGCATCATCTTTATTCTAGAGAGCTATCTCATATAATAATACTTTAAATGAAATAGAGAGAAAAAAGTTAATCAACAAAAGAAATTTAATGAAAATTTATGCAACATACATCACCCAATGACTTCTCACTTGTTTGAAGAAGTGGGGTATTGATGTCTTCTCTTATCTCATTATTAGGTTCATACTTTTTCTTTGTGATTTTGTAACAATGAATTTTTATTGTTGTGCTAACTCTTTTGTATTGTGTATATTGTTTTCTCCTTATTTCACTTTGTATAAGCTTGTGTAAAACTTTCTGTTGTTCTCCGTATACATCATATACATCTTCTGTCAAAATAATGTTTTATTGTGTTCCTATACTACAATGTTCCTAGCTATTCCCCAGTGAATGATCATCTATTTTGTTTCAATTTATATGTTGTTGTTGCTGTTGTTGTTATTACTACCACAAAAAGCTTAGCTGTACATATTTTGTAGATGAGGACTTCCTTTTTTATCAATGAATTTGAGTTGGGATCTAAAGTAGCACAAAGTTTGGAAAACAATGTCTTTGAGGGGCTTCATCTCAGAAGAGTTAAAAAAAGGAATAGACCACAGTATGAGGACTGAGTTCATTGTCAGGACCTCAAATCAGGATACAGTTCTGCAAACCTGATGATATCCCAGGCAAACACAAGTCAGCAGTTCACTGAAAAGATACCCCATATTAACTTGTTAAAAGAGTAGGTAAATTTGTCTACAAAAAGCCCTAGGGAACAGTAGGGCCTCACAAAAATGCTGCATTTTCATTGCATGCTGACTATACAGACTTAGTCTGACTTTTTCAATGAGAAGGTCAGGAGAGTAGCAGGAAGTCAAGAAAATGGCTCTTTTCACCATTTGTGGACTACTGTTGCAATACAATATAATGATGGACCATCCAGAAAGATAATTTGTTGGAGAATATGGAAAATGCATTCTGGAACTCTCTTGAGAAACAGAGACTCCTGCCAATACTACCTTAGTCTGAAGGGAACTTGATCTACATAAAGGGAGGGCTAAATCTTGAAGTCATGTCTTTTATGTGGCTACTCTAAGAAAATACAGAATATCTAATCAGTTAGACAGTGATAGTAAGCCTATACCTTCCAAAGACTCAACAATACAACCCTATGCCAGTGCATTTAGTGATAACCAAACATGCTAACTGGAGAGTGGTTCACCACGGACATATAAGATTACCTAGCCATAATAAGGCTAATATATTATGGTCAAGGAATAATGACAGAGGAGTGCATACATGCAAACAAGTGATGTTCCATGATGGGCTGTAGTATGCACTTAGTATTCAAGTCCAACATGTGATACTATTTTGTATATCCTCTCACTTTGGTCCATTATATGTAATTCTGAAATGTGCTACTTTATTTTATGTAGAAATAGTGGTACCAGCAGCAGCAATGATGATAATAACTGACTTTTATAATGCCATAAAGTGTACAAAACACTTTATATGCATAATCTCACTGAAACCACATAATTACTTTGCTAGACAAATAGTAAGAGTGACTAGGTTGCACAATGGGTAGATTGTTAGATCTGGAGTTGAAAGACCCAAATCCAGTCTCAGAAACCTAGTAGCTGTGGGACTCTGGACAATCACTTAACTTTTGTTTGCCTCACTTTCCTCCTCCATAAAATGAAGATCCAGGGTTGTAGTGAAGGATGAAATTATATAGCAATTATAAAAGCACTTAACATAGTGCTTGCCAGATAGTAAGCAGACATTAGCTATTGTTTATAATAGGTAATAAAAATTACTGACCCCATTTTAGAGAAGGGAAATTAAAGCTCTTATATAAAGATACTTTATCATGGCCATTGAAGTTGTAATAGTCATAAACAGGATTTGAACTCCAGTCTTTTTTATAATACGTCCAGACCATTCACTCTTCTATGTTAGTGATCAATAATATTGAGTAAAGATTAGTCAACATTAGTTTATGTTCTATGCATGATGTTTCAACTTGTAATAGGAAAATAGTAATAATGTATCTGGTTTATTTAACATGATTCAGTTGTGGATACTAAGTACTATGAACCAATGCATTTTCCTTGTGTTTTGTTAGTATGGGATAAATGTTCTTGGCTATTCTATGTGCCAGTAGTTAAATGTTCATTATGTGTGTCTAGGCATAAACCTTATGTATCTGGCAGGATTTGTAAAGACTAAATACATGCAAAAAAATTGGGTGAGAGATGTGAGGGAAAGTTAATTGCTCTTCATTTACTGAAATGTCCATGAGTTATTTGAGTCTGCAGTGTGGTAATATTGATGTTACCCAGTAAAGACTCTGGTGGGAAAGCTCTAGGAGACAAGAAATTGGAAAGTGAAAACAAGAGCTACTGGCTTAAGGGTATGAAAGCAGCAAGACAGGGAGTTGATGTCAGAGAAAAATAACATAAGGCAGTCAGGGCAGCTACAGTGCTTTCTAGGCAGGTAGGGAGCAGAGCTGATAGAGTGCAAGGTTTGAAATCAGATAGGTTGGAATTAAAATCCCATCTCAAATGCCTAGTGTCTATGTAATATAGAAAGGTCAAAGCATTTATCTTCTCCCTGTCTCAGTTTCTTCACCTGTAAAATGGGAATAAGATGATCACTTATCTTCTACAAGTGTCATAAAAATAAAATAAGAAAATATTTATATAAAAAGCTTTGCAAATGTAAGGCACCATATAGTTTCTAGTTATCATCATTATCATCACCACCATCTTCCTCCTCCTCCTCCTCCTCCTCATTATCCTGAATTCTCTTATCCAATCTAGGCTACAAAAACGTGCACAAAGTAGAATTGAGAGTTGACAGATATTTTTCTTATTGTTTTGAAATTGTGTAAATATTTTTTTCTACCACAGTACTTTCCTTCCACCCCTCCACCCCTCTCCATACACTAAGGTTACTTTTTGTCAGCTCTGTTTGCTTTTTGTGGTTATATATGTATGTATATGTTTCCTTCATTAAAATTTAAGCAACTTGAGCTCAGAGACTATTTTTTTATTCGTTTTATCTTTTAATCCACAGCACTAAACACCAAACTGAATAATAGTAAGACCTTAATGAATGCTTATTGGCTGACAGAGAACCCCACTCACCCACCCATACACCAACCCTAGAGTGTGCTCTTGAAACAGAGAAAAATGGTCAATCAAAAGCAAACACCACAATAACCACATACGTATCTGTAAAATTTTCTACACAAAGTTTCTCCATTCTTCTCTGAGAAAGGAAAGTGTGTTCTACCATCTTTCCTTTAAAATCAATTTTGATCATTTTATTTCATCTAAACTTAAGTTCCTTTAACTGTTGTTTCATTTTCAATATTGAAGTACTATGTATATCCCCCTTTTTATTTTCTTTTACCTTGTTCAGTTTATAGATGACTGTGTTTCCCTAACGTCCTCATATTCATCACCTCTTATAACATAGTAATATCCCAATGTTGATTGATTTGTTTATTTATCTGTCTGTATATTTATATGCAACAATTTGCCCTGCCATTCCACAGTAAAGGAGCAAAGTAGTTTATTTCTAGTTTGTTTTTATTTAAATGAAAAGTGTTAGCCTTTATTCAATATTCTCCAGGTAAGCTACTGATTATGTCATATGTTAACTGTCTACTCATTAACCTGTGAGTGTGATGTGACTCTGCCCTTATGGCATCCTGGGATGCTAAAAGAATTGGGAGAGAATTAGATTATGACTCCCCTTGAGGTGTAGAAGCTATAAGAAGTTTTTTATTTTATGAATGTGTTTAGTAATGTTTTATTATTTGATTCACCATCTTAGATATGTTTGTGACCACAGGCAAGTCATTAACTCTCTGTTTACCTCAGTTCTCTCATCTAGAAAATGGGGATAATAATAACACCTGCCTTCTTGAGTTGTAATAGGGAAAAAATGAGTAATTTATAGCATTTCATGTTAATTACTTTTAATGTATCTCTGGTATGCCCAACAATTTGATGACACAGTAGGTACTGGCTGGAGCAATGGTCTAAATATCTATCCTCAAAATAATCACTCTGAATCTGGAAGCAAGGAAAGTGAAAGAGGGTGGAGGGTAAAGAGAGAAATGATTTTATTGTTCTATATTCTACTATTCTGTCTGCTATTGGTAGCTTTGACAATCACTTTTCTGACAGCTCAAGCATTTTATGTCTTTGGTCCCTTACTGTTCTACAATCTCATGTTCTGTATGAATGAATTTTGCATATTTTGTTAATGCTATTTAAAAGTAGATTATTCAGTTTATCTTGGTAATGGTGCCAAAATTTAAAACCACAATTTAATGGTATTTCGAGGAGACAGTTTTTAAAAGAAGACATTCATAACAAAAATTGTCTACTTTCAGTAGTTAAGAATTAAATTCTTCTCTTGACATTTCTGTGTATTCAGATGAAAAGGTTTCTAACCTCATTAATTACTGTTTTTTTTTTTTTGTTGTTGTTGATTGAAGAGTCTGAAGAAAGGGTCAGAAACAGTATATTACTGCTCCTTGCCCCCTCCCCATTTATTATTCTCTATTAATTCATAGATTTTCAAGACTTAGACTTAGAAGGAAACTAAGAGAACACTTAGTAAAAATTTGATTATGCAAATTAAGAAATTCCACTCCTCCCCCAAGAATTTAAGTGAGTTTCCCAGGTATAAAAGGCCAACATGTAAAGATTTGAATGCAGATATTCTGATTTTAAATTGAATTATACATATGTGTGTGTGTGTGTGTGTGTGTGTGTGTGTGTGGTTTCATTAGGCAGTTATGTAGCACAATGCATAGAATATTGGACCTGTAATTAAGTAGAACTAAATTCAAAATTAAGTTCAGATAAGTTACTAGATATGCGACATGGACATGTCATTTATACTCCATCAACTTCAGGTCTGTCATCAGTTAAATGGGGATAATAATAACACCTAACTTCTTGAATTGTTATAAAAATAAAATAAGATAATCTTTCTAAAGTGCTTTGCAAAATTTAAAGTACTCCTTAAGTAAACAATATCATCCCCATCATCATCATCATCATTGTTTTTATTATTATATCACCTTGTTCTGATCATGTCAGGAATAATGTAAGCAGCTCCAGATCATATGTTTAAAAGAAAATTAATCAATGAGATGGAATATATCAAGAGCTGAATGATCAGTGTGATGAGAGAACATGAAACCACTCTGTATGATGAATACTTGAAGTAACTAAGGGAATTTCCCTTGGAGATGTAAATATTTAGGGAGATATTATAAGCTGAACACCTGCTATGTTGGACAATTAATTTGTTCCAGTTGAAACTTGATTAACTGTCAGGAATACCAGCTAAAAGAAGGTTATGTAGAAATAGTGCAGAAACAAAACTTTGGGGAGAAAGGCATGAATCTTGAAAAATTGTTTTTGATTCACCAGGATCCTGACTTCTATTACTGTGCAGGCAGAAAATGCAACTTATTAATGAAATAGTGCATTAACTGGAAAAATTAACGATCAAAGCAGAAATGGGCAATAAATGTTCCCCTACCAAATCAAGTATCAAATAGCATGCAAGTCACCCATGATGACTTTAGGCATTTAGATCAAGAAAAAAAAAATAACTCTAGATCTGAAAGAAGTAGATTTTACAGCATTGGAATGTTAGCTGGCAGATACAAGATATATACTATTTATACCAAGGGGAAGTTTTTCCATCTCAGGTTCCTTATTGGGAAAGTATAAGTGTTAAAAAAATTCTTTGGAAATTGTGGTACATAGACTTCTAATCTTTGATAAAGCATTAAAAAAAGTACTTGGCCAATTTCCATAAAATGATTGATAACTTTGACCAGTTATGAGTGCATGTGTTATTTTCAGATTTATTGAAAAAGAGTCAGAAAGTGACCAAAGAGGCCAAACTCTTCTGTATGAAGCATTTATTGCTCTAGGACATCATTATGTGATCAATGATGAGAGTTTCAGAATAAACTGTTTAGAAACTTCCTTGATCTGGCAAGCAATTTAGACAACTATCATCACAATTTTCCTAACCAAAAAGATCTCAAAACAGAACACTTCAGTCATGCCTGATTTGGTCTGAATTTTTAAAAATCTAAAATTATTCTCTTTCATTCCAAGAAAATCTCTAACCAGAATAGTCCCATTTTCCTCTGCCAAATATGCTGGGAATATTCAGGCCAGAAAAGAAGGCTCCATGGAACCAGAATGTGACATGTCTAGTGTTATCAGGTTCCATTACAGGTAGAGACCTCAACAGTTTGCCTAAATAATGGAATCTCTTTCCATGGAGAACACTGAGGACACCTGCTTCTGAAAGAAAAGTAACAATGTGTCAGGGGAATGCCTTGCACGGACCATGTAATATTCAGAGTTATTCTGTAGCTTCTTCAATTCTCTAAAACCATGTTTGGGAGGGGCAGTTTTTGATGGGTTGAATACCTGGCACTATAAGGGCTTTCAGAAAGGCCTGACCTATCTCTTCACTGCATTCTATGAATCAATGTCTAACAACACGTAATGAAAGACTGTAAAGGGAAAGGGACTGTAAGGGGAAAAGCATTAGGATCTTCTGCCCTTTGAAGCCATTTAGCACTTGAGAAATGGGAATCCTGAACTTTACAAATATTATTTTCTGTTCTCTATGAATAGAATGGAGTCTCCAATCTTGAGAGTTCTAAAGGTTGGGAAAGTGAGCCACAAGAATACAAGTCAGACTCGAGGAACAATTTTGCAACCAAAACAGTAACTATGCCACAGAGAATGAGGAAATAATACTCAGGAACGCCTTTGGGATCCCAGCCCAGCAAAAATGTTCAGTAAGTAGCCATTTGGGCACAATGTCACAACAGTAGCAGAATTAAGTTTAAGCATACGTTTCTGGAGACCAATGGAGAGCATGCCCAGTTACATTGGGTAAAATGTCTATACTTTGTTACTGCTATTTGTTTTATAAAAGCTAATTAATGTTAGAAGATGAAACAGAAGTAGAGTGATATAAGGCTTAAAACAATGAAAGTAGAGAAGAGGCATTTTCCAAAAACTGAGGTTATTCTAGCACCTTGAGGGAGAGATATATTATGATTGATTCTGGAAGAGGTCTTAGAATACAAATGATGAATTCATAAATGGGTTTGGGCCTTATTGGTGGTGATTCTGGGTTCTTAACAGTTACTGGACCATACATTCCTCAGAAGCAAGTGCTTGCAATCTGGAAAACCTTCAAATATAGGCCCCTAAGTTCTTCTATTTGTCGCCTTAGAACTAACCTAGGTAGTAAGTGTGCCACCAGACTGGCCATAGGGTGATGTATTTTTTTTCACAGCAAATGTCAAAGCCAAACAACTGAGTTGTTACAGTTCACATTGGTGGAACAAGTTCCTATGATGATAATATTAGGTTATGAAAATATTACATTATTTCCATAACATAATATAATACAATTGCATTGTATTATGTATTATATCATATCATATTATATTATTTTATATCAAGCAGATGTTTAAAATTATACACTTGCTGTTTAGACATAAATCCCAGCTCACCACTGGCTAATGCTTTAGAATATAGGAGGAATGAATATGTAGACATATTATGTGATTCTTAAATTGATATATTCTTACCTTTGGTTTTTCTCAGTATATTGACATTTTTTTCTCTGATACCTCTCCCCAATTAACCCTTATTTGTAACCAAAATGTGTAAAAAGATACACTTTTAAGAAAAGCCATCAACAATAAAAAATGGTGATGTGCATTATGAGAGCACATAAGTACTAGTTTCAGCATAAATGACAGAAAGAAATAGGGAGTGTTAGAATATTTGAGTTTGTTGTCAAAAAATATAGCTGGGAGTTAGTATTCTTCTATTCAATCTATGCCATTGTAAAATACAAGACAACTGATCAATGGAAAGCTATACTATATTAGGTAATCAAAAGTCAAAGAAGTTCTGGGAATATAAATTCTTCCCGGAAAGAAGGCAGGATCCTATAAAATAAGCCAATGTCATCACTAGCTGAAACTCTTTAGCCACCCATCATGGTATCTTCTCCCTTTCTCTTGACAATTAAGGGAAGGTTTTTGCTTTCTGACTATGGTTACTCATGAAACATACTTCCACAATATAAAGAGAAATCAGTTGCTGTAATTGAAGGGATACCCATAATGGAATTGGCTAGATAACCATGTGATTGCGAGCAGAAAGTTTCAGAAGAGTTAAGTAAAATGGAAAACCCATGTTTGAATAGAGGTCAGTTACCTGTTGAGGGGCTGAAATGACAGGGTCCTATGGTAGGACCCTGATAAAAATAAGAATTAATCTGCCTCTGCCTCTAGGGAAATGCCACCAAAACTATCATCACCAAGAGAAAATAATTTCCTGGGAAAATAAGAGAAGAAAAAAAACACAGGGAATTTTTGGTTTGCTGTACCCTCAATAGACACTTCTGGGAGATAGAACCCATATGTAACTCTGATCCTATATAGCTCTCAGAAGTTCATACACCAATAACTAAAGCCATTGGCCAAAATATCAGAAATGACTGTTGCTCATAAGCAATAGAGATTTCATGTAAAGTCAAAAGTTACAGGAGAAGTGCCCATATGATCCAGATCATAACTAGGCTAACATGTGATGCTCTACAGATAATGGAAAAAAGGATAACAAATAGGCACACTGAATATGGGACAAAGAGCAAACAAATGATGTTGTTGTTCAGTTATGTTTAACTCTGTAAGTCTATCTGGGATTTACTTGGCAAAGATAGTGGACGGTTTTGCCATTTTCTTCTCCAGGTGAAAATGAGGAAACTGAGGCAAATAAGGTTGTGACTTGTCCAGTTAGTAGGTACCTGAGGGCAGATTTGAACTGAGGAAGATGAATCTTCCTGGTTCTAGGCCCAACATGCCATCCACTGCTCTGCCTAGCTGCCCAAACAAGTGATAAGAGTTCTAAAAAATGTTCTGTAATGATCTACTATGCTAGAAAATTGTACATTATATCTCCAGTACTATATGTTAAAATATTTTACATAAATATTACATATGGTGCCAGATATAATTCATAAGGACTAACATTTTTTGACTGGAGGAGAGATTTAGTGTCAAGTCTTGATTGTGAGTGGTCTTACCTGACAGGCTAGGGAAGATAAACTTTTGAGAAAAGGAAATAACTAAGTTTTCTGAGAATAATTATGTGATCAGATTTGTTCATGAGGAAGATTGTTCTGTCAATCAGAGAATATAATGCATGGTCCAGGTGAGTTGACATTCACTGAGGGAACATTATCATTGCCTATTTCTGGAACAGCCAATGGAAAAGGAAGAATAAGAATGCTCCCATGGAGTGTGCTGGAACATTATATCTCATTTTATGCCTGTCTGCATCTAGCATTTTGTGAAGGGTAAAGTGGTGGGGGATAGATTAGAATAAAGGACACTAGGTTGTACAGTGGATAGAGAGTGGTGCCTGAAGTAAAGAAGACTCATCTTCCTGAGTTCAAATATGACCTTAGACACCTACTAGCTGTGTCAACCTAGGCCAGTTACTTAACCCTATTTGCCTCAGTTCCTCATCTGTAAAAGAAGCTGGAGAAGGAAATGAAAAACCACTCCAGTATCTTTGCCAAAAAAACCCCAAATGGGATCATGAAGATTTTTTTTTTTGCAACTAATAAGACTCAGCAACAACATCAAAGATTAGAGCAAGAGACTAGTTCAAAAAATTAGGATTTTGATAAGTTTTTATTAACAAGTAATCAGACAACCAGGCAGCATAATAAATATAGTGCTGAACTTAGGGTCAAGAAGACCTGAATTCAAATCCTGCCTCAGACACTTTTTGGCCATGTGACTTGGGAAAGACACTTACGCTTTTTTCAATCTGTTTCCTCATTTGTAAAATAGACAGAATAATAATGAGGATCAAGTGAGATAATATATTCAAAACACTATGAAAAACTTAAAACATCATATAAAATTAGATATAATTGTTATTAATGAGGACTTAAGCTAGGATATTTATAATCTGAGTAGAGAGGAAGGAAAGGATATGAAGATATTAGAGATTTCTGTGTTGAATACATAGAATTAAAGACTGAAAAAAATGTCACTGCAATAGCACATTCTCGATTGGTTTAGAGACTTGTGGAGTTGAAGACACAGAAGAGCCATAACACTATCTATAGCCTGGGGAAATATCCTTGATCATAGGATTTTCAAATTCTAAATTTTCAAATATAGATCTTCCAGTCTTACCCTTCATTTTAAAGGAAATAAGCTAACACCCTGAGGGAGGAAGTGACTTTCCCAATAAACAATGAATCTAGACTTATTTAGTGATGCAGATTATATGCACTGAAATGGCAGTAACTGTGTAACAAGTCTATAGATTGTAACAATTTAGCATCTACCAGATAGCTAAAAAGAGATGAGAAAGTGGTTAAAGTGACACGCAACAAGGCTAGAACTCTGTTACCCTTTATAAAGGAACCCACAAGTCTCTACACTACAAATACAGATCTTAAAATACGCCTGAAGATTCTGGAACAAAATTGTACTAAACAGAGAATCATCAGTTTTCAAGCTTCATGGAAAGAAAAGTTTCAAAATATATATTCTCTAGCAGAAAAAGTTAAAACCATATGGGAATAGGATGAGATATATGCCATCACTCTCATCCCAACCTACTAGAAAATGAATCTACGGAAGATGAGATTTCATCTCAGTTTTCTTATTCAAGTATGTAAAGCGATCAATTTGATCAACTTGTACAATAGTATATGGGGCAACTAGGTGGCACAGTGGATAGAGCTCCAGGACCTGGAATTAGACAGATTCATCTTCTATCTGGCCTCAGATGTTTACTAGCTGTTGTGACCCTGATCAAGTCACTTAACCCTTTTTGCCTAAGTTTCCTGATCTGTAAAATGAGCTGGAGTACAAAATGGCAAACCACTCCAGTATCTTTGCCAAGAAGATCCCAAGTGGCGTCCCAAATAGTCGAGACTAAAAAAGATTGCATAACAACACAATAGTCTGCAGAACATAAATTATAAAAGAAAACAAGCAGAATAGTGACCTCTCCTTGGATCTTTCCTTATAGACTTCTATCAAAAACATTAGAATAAGATAACAATTAAAGCATTTTTATGAGACTTTGAGGTTTGCATAGTCCTTTATAAGAAACTTGTGAAGTAGTTTAGGTAATACCTCTGCTCTATAGAAGAGGAAACAGAGGTTCCCACAACTAGTAAGTATTGGTGGCAAAATTTGAAACTACATTTCTTAAATCCATATCTAGAGCTCTTGCAAATACTATATTCAGAAACTTCCATGACCCACCCACCCCTTAAAACAGGACATTCTATAAGGAAACTGACATCCATATTTTCGAAGCATGCCACTTCCACTACAGCTGCCATTATCCCTACTCCTTCTTCACCAGACACTTAGAATCTGTCCTTGAAACCACCCTGCTTTGATAGCTGTGTTTTTAACTTATCTTGTTCCCATCCAGGATTCTATCTGACTTTCTGGATAAGTTTAAAGGATGTAGTCATTAACATCCTCCTCTATTCCTCCTGCCCCAGGCAGCTAGGAGATACAATGGGTAAAGTACTGGCCATAGAGTCAAAAACACTCTTTTTCATGAGTTCAAATTCAGCCTCAGACACTTACTAACTGAGTGATCTTGGACATGACACTTAGCTCTCTTTGTCTCAGTTTTTCATCTGCAAAATGAACTACAGAAGGAAATGAGAAACCACTCCGATATCTTTGCTAAGAAAACCCCAAATGGAGTTACAAAGAATCAGACATGACTGGAATGACTCAACATTAACAACTACTCCTGTTGTTTGCCTCTGTCTCAGTCTTTGTCTCTTTGTCTCTTTGTTTATCTGTCTCTCTCCTTCTCCTCTTGTAGGGCCAATGCAATATTCACAGTGCCCCTAGAAGTCATGAATAAGCAGGCACAATTGTGAATTGTGAAATACAACAGAACCAAAACATTTATTCAAACACAAGAAAGTCAAATCCACCACCACAACAAAGAAATCCATATACAATAACAATATAGAGGGCACTACCATCCCCAAGCCTTCCCTCTGTTGGGCTTCCCACAACCCAATTCCCTTAAACAAATCACAAACAGGCTCCCTTAAACAAAATGCCCTTCTGTCACACACAGCCAGCTAGGGGCTTTCCTGGGTCCTTCAGTTCTGACTGCTCTCACTAATTCTTTTCTCAGATCTGCTCTAACTCCACCTCTTCTTGTTCCACTTTTCCTCCTATACCTTTTCAGCAAACTCTTACCTCCACAGACTCATTTGACTCAGGTTTCCATGTGACTCTTGCAGGCCACATTAGCCTATTCATAAATGAGAAAGATCTTCCCATTTCAATTACTATCATATCCCCCCTCCCCCATCACAATGATAGGACATACATAAATACTCAGCCTATTAATATCAAGAGTACAGAATCCACATTCAAAAAAACTGACATGTGAATAAGGAAAGAACATAGGACAACTACTCATTTAGCCATCCATCCATAAAATCTACTTTGAATAGTTTTACTCTGACTCTGGAAAGTTTTGCTAGCAAAGAAAAAGCTCTCTTAAGTTTTCTCAAACTGAACCATGTACAAGTAGAAGCCTTGACTGGATTTCTTTTTCAAAGCTCAAGGGAAAATCTAGTTGATTGAAGGTACATAACTATAAGTTTGACTACTAAGACAAGATCCTTCTGGTTTTTGTTTGTTCATTTGACAATGATAACCAAAGAAAGATGTCCACAAATTAAAGAGAAAATTCCACTTTTCATGTAATAGTTAACATAAAATGTGGCTACTTTCTTTGCCTCCACTCTCTCCTCATTCCAATGCAGCCTGTATATCACCATTCTAAAACATGGTTTTCATTATGCCATTCTAATAATCAAAATATATCATACACAGTTTGTTTCTTGCACTCAAGTTCTTTCATTATCAGATCCTCTATAGATAGTTCCAAATTTGTTTTCCATAGCTTCCTTACAAAAACTTGTGTTTAAAATAGGTAGGTCCATTCTCTGCCCTATGAGCACCTTGAAAGTTTCTGCATCTGGACTTTTGGCCATTCTATTTCTCTCCACACCTAAAATATCCTCTTCCCTCATCTTCACTTAATCTACTCCTATATAATCTTCAAAGTCCAGTTCATGGCACCTCCTTGAGTCAGTCATTTAGTAATTTATTTCTTTCCAACTTTTATGCCACAATATACTATTGAACTACATTTTTTTTCTCTTGCTCAAATAGTACAATAAGAGGAAGGGGAAATAAATACTAAATTAAACTTTTATTTCCAAAGCTAATTGTGAATTTGAATCAGTGACCCTGGTATAGTCATAAGTATACATGGATACTATAAATTTGGTATTTGTATGAATATCACTGATAACAAACAGGTTTAACTTATACACATAAAGAAATCTGTACTCAAGATCTCAAACACTTTTTACGTGTTAGCATTGACAATAGGAATGTAAACATAAAAAGAGTCTTTTTTAATACTACAGATTTTAGTTGACATTCTCCTATCAATAAACTAATTGTTTTTGTGCTAGATACTACAAATATACATGTATACTTACATATACATACCTACACATGTTCATATATCTGTATGTATATACACATATACATATACATATATATATATATATGCATAGACACATACCTATATACACTTTTACTTAGAGAAGTGCCATCTAATTCAATAGACATCTCAACCTCAGTTACCAGGAGGCATCTGATTTTAAACAAGCATCGAAAATTGAAGAAAAATAGTGCACATCTTTTTCACATTTGCTTCACTAACAATGATAATATACATAGCTTACAAATCTCAACTCATTTCATCCTCATGACCCCCCTGACAGGTAGCTACTATTGTGATTAGAAAACTGAGGCAAACAGAGGTTAAATGACTTGCCTAAAGCCACACAGCAAGTAAATACTTTAGGATGAATTTGAATGTGGATGGTCCTGAATCCAGGCCCATTGCTTTATCCATTCTGCAACCTAGCTGTCTCATCTTCCTCCATTGCTTTATCTTGAAATTAATGGAATCCTAGGTTCTCATCAGGTTTTGTGGGTGGAGCTCTAGTTCTAATAGAATCTATCAAGATAAAAAGAATTCAGATATGGGTATAGGGGTTAAAGATCTTTCAACCCTGAACTAGCTAAATGCATACAAGTTCATTACCAGAAGGTTGTCAGTCACCAGAGCATGGATTTTTTTTTTTTTATCATAGCCACTTTGTCAACTGTATACTAAAGAGTGAAAGGGTTGTGACCTAAATTAATTGAAGGAGCATCCCTTCTGATGAAATTACAGATCATGTAAAAGTATTGAGGAAAGAAAAGTGACAAATTTTTCAGTCTATTGTCCCCTGCTGGCACAACTGGTGATTTGCAGGAGTCTGTGGGAATGAAATGCTCCCATTATGTTCAAAGTATAGACAAGGACTTTGATATTAAAAACTGTCACAATTATTTTTCTTTTCTCCTCTTTAAAAGTTGCAGTTAGACTGAGAGCATGTATGCCAAGTTTTCAGCCTGGAGGAAAATTATGTGGCTGAGTTATAAATACATTGATGGATCCAGCTGGAACTGTCTCTTATAATTTAATATGCAAAAAATAATCTGAGTCATAGATGTAGACAAGTGGCTTCTTTCAGATAAGAATAAGTCAACTAGCTTTAAGTTTCAATTTTTGTACTGCTTTAAGTTCATTCTCCCAGAGGAGGTTGAAAGATGCCCTGAGGGTGAATGAGTTCAGCACAGATGTGTGTCCCTCTTATTTCCATTTTTCTTTTAAGTCTTTTTTTTTTTTTGCTTTAACATCAGTTGCAAAACCTATATATATATATATATATTTTTTAGTTCATAATAATGCAGTCAGTTTACTACATTTGTAATCAAGGGAGAATTCTGTGATATTCTTCTTTTTAAAGGAGAAACCACTTTAGATTTATGAGAAGTAGACCAAATCTCAGAATATTAGATTAGGTAGGGATTTTGGAAGTCTGTTTCCTACCCCTTCCTTTGATGTTTGAGACAACTGAAGTCCAGATAGGGGAAGTAACTTGCCCAGTGTTAAACAGTTAACAGCTGAGAAGACTTTGTCTGCTAACACCAGAGCCAATGGTCTACTACAATACACTTGTCTTCTGGTTTTTGACACAGTCTTAAAGGCAGTTAATGTATTGAATTAATGCATTAAAATTCTGCATTAATACACTGAAAATTATCTTCATAGATTGACAACTCTTTCAGTGAACTTTCCACTGATGGTAGTTAGAGAGTCACTCAGCCTAGGGCTCCATTATTAACAGAAACATACAAAGAAGAAGTCAGATACTGGAGGCATCCAGCAGAGGACATTGCAGCACAGAGAATGGAGCAGAAAGAACCACAGTTCAGTAGAGAGTACAGCCTATCTGATGACACAAACACAAGATAATGACAACTCTGCATGATAATGTAGGTGGTCCTTGTTACATGTGGGTGCCCTGGCCATATGCATTCCCTACAAAACATGGACCCTACTATGTGCGCTTCATAGTCACATATGATTATTATTCCTGCTTGTCCAATAACCTTTAGAGAATGTAACCTTGTGTACATGGGGTGAATCTTTTGTGTCTCTTATCTTGCTATGAAGTTTACTTTTGCTTGGAACTATGTGTTTACTGGCTGACTGGTAAAAGAAACACACTATTGGGGATTCAGTTTTGAGTAGATATTCACCCAAATTGGATGTTGCTAAAGGGGCAATTTTTGATCATATATAATTTTATATGACAGTCATCTGTATTTTGACAGTGATATCATGCACACACATACACACATACATACACTATATGGAACAGACTTTACTCTCACAGAGCTTGTAATCAAGTGTGTGCAATCAAGTGTGTGTGTGTGTGTGTGTGTGTGTGTGTGTGTGTGTGTTGGTGGTGATATTGATACTGATGGTGATGGTGGAGGGAAAGACACAAATAAAAACAGTGAGAAAAAGGCAAAGTAAGAAGAAAGCAAAATTTCCATAAGCATTTTAAGGATGGAAAGACCACTTTTACATGAGGGCATCAGAGAAAGAATTAGATCTTGAGTGAGTCCCTGCACAGGAAAGATTACAACAGAAGCTGGGACTAAGGAGCTCATTACAGATGTGGAAATACACCTTATTTTTATAAATGTAATAATTATTAGGAGTTCAGTTAATCCTACCCAATACCAATTAGTTTGGCAAATAAAAGAATTTAGGCAAAATGATGTTGCGGAGATAAATTAGTACCAAATTATATTAGAAATTGGTCACTGGAAGAAGAAGAAGGAAGAGGAGGAGCAGGAGGAGGAAGAGAATTTTTATGGTGAATTGAAGTTTGCCAAGCACTTTCCATATGTTATTGCATTTGATATTCACAACAATTCTGTGTTCTTATTACATTCATTTCACAGATGAAAAAACTGACACTGGAGGTGACTTTCTCAGGGTCACACAGCTAGGAAGTGTCTGAGGCAGATTGGACTCAGGTCTTCCTGAATCTAACTCCAGTACTCTGTCCACTATACCACCTAGACACCTAATGACATTGAGATTTTCAGCCTGAATGAAGGAAGTTAATACAACCCAATAGGCTTCTGGAGATTCTGACAGTTTCAGTAAGGTCTACCAATTTTCACTTCACTTTAATTCAATTTAATCCATTAATAATTTATGAAACACTGGCTATATTCATGACACTAGGCATATAAAGTAAAAAACAAAAAGTCATCCTTGCCTTTAAGGAGTCTCAGGGAACACAAATTCTCATGATAAAATAGAATGACTTTGCTGTATTTGAAGTACAAAGAACTGTGTTCAAATTCCGACCTGAAGCTCACTTCCTGGAAGACCTTTAATGAGACATATAACCAGTCTAGACCTCAGTTTGCTTATCTTTAAAATTAAGTGGCAAGAGAGGTTCACCTTAAAAGTCTCTTCCAAGTGATCCAGTGAATTTGTACAGAGATAAAATAATTTGAATTAAGAGGAGGGAAGAAATGTTAAGAAAGATAACAGGGAAGGTAGCTTTAAAGGATTCTAATTGTTAGGGACTAGACTTGTAAATTCTCTGATAGAAGGAAATGTAGAACAGAGAAATTCCATTTGCAAATTATGTTGGCACCTTCTCTGAAAAATTAGTATCTTACAGACCTTCCTAGAATACCAAAGGTTTGAATGACTTTCTCAGTCACACAACTAGTATGTGTCAAAAAGTGAAATTCAAACCAATATCCTCCAGGTTCTGAGGACAACCCTTAAGCCACTACCCACACTACCTTGCTTAGTTTAAATTGCATAGTTGAGATCTGGATAGGCATCCTCTTGGACTTAGAGAGGATATTTCCTCATTGTTTATAGTTCCTAAGCAGAACTCTCTTCTGCCTTGAACCAATCATTTGCAGGGAAGCAAGAAGATTTGAAAGGTAATATCTATTCATATTTTACTTATATTCCTGATTTATTTATTTATTGTTGTCCTGATCTGTATCTCACCCATGGACCCAGGTAGCTCAAGGAAAAGGTGAGACTGATGACTTTGCACAGCCCTACCTCACTTAAATCCAATTCACTTGCAATTCATAGCATCATCTTCCTGATATCATGGTCCTCTTTAAAAATGAAGGACAAATATCAACAGCTTGTATTCCTTATCTATGATGACAGCCTTTATTATTTCCCCTCTATAGCAAGGAGTATTTGTTCTAGTGAAGTATATGTTATAAGATGAGAAGACTCTGAGCTCACTTTGACAGAATTTCATAAATGGTGTTTGCTCTGAATACCTGGCCCATCGCACTATGTCTTTTCTTCCCTTTTTTTCTTTTTTTGAGAGCCTGAGAATAATAGTTTAAGGCTGTCCCTGACACTCAAAATTCCCCTTGAGTATAAACCTTCTCTGGCTGCTTGCAACCTTACTGATTATGGATGTCTTACCTTATACCTTGACATTTATTATTTTTCTACCTTGTTTGGTCTGACTTTTTTCTCTCTTGATGACTGTCAGTAGCTGGATATCAAACACTGACACACTGTCTAAGTCCTGTTTCTAAAAATGAGGTCTGGGATAACCTTATAGAAAACATCTATGATGCCTGATACTGAATAGGTCCTATTACACAAGTTATCTTATGTTCAAATAAACATGATAACTCTTCATTGAACCTACCCTAGATTCTACTCCTATGGCAGAAATTAGGAATATATCAGCATCTCACAATGTATAACAAGATAGTTTCACATAATTATACGGTTTTAGATATAAAAGGGGACATCAGAAACAAGTTAGAGAATCAAGGAGGAAATAATCCTTCAGAAGTTTGTTAGAGCAAAGCCCCATTGTCATGTTGGGAAAATACTAGAGGATATCACAAGACACCAGGCACAAGATAAAAGCATGTGTAAATATATACATATAATTCAACCTGCTTTCCTAAAATGAAATGATGAATGATCTAAGCACAGGAAATTTCTGTGTAGGAATGGTAAACAATGGAAGAATGTCCTTCCCAGGGTTTATCAAAAGGATTGACACATAGTAAGTGCTTAATAGTGCCTTGTTGACTGGGTACCTTACTTTTCTCGTTTCTTCTATTACTTTCTCATTTGGTGATAGAATCGGCTTTCATGATCTCAGTTATCAGCACCACATAGATTTTTTTTTCCCTGATCTATTTTTCTAGCTCTACTCTTGCTTCTGAATTCTAATATGTTAAATCTTTTTATTGCATTGCGAATTTTTAAGAGTATAAGGCTAATAATCCACTGAGATTTCAGATACGTTTAAAATTTCAAAATTGAAAATATAAGAATTTAGACCTCTTAAAATGGGAACATAGTTTTTGAGCTGCAAGCAAAAATAAAACTTAGCAGAGGAAGGAACAAGGAACAATCCAAGCTCCACAGCCAGTCAGCATCCATACAGACATTAGCAGCGTCCTTGGCATTTTGCTTCCCCGAGAAAAGTTTCTAAGAATAAACAACCAGGAGGAACAGCTTGCTCATCTCTTCCTATGCTGGCCCAAACATATGTTATCAAAACTTTCCCTTTTTAAAAATATCATTAACAACATTAAGGATAAATCAGGCATTTGTGGGTTTAATTATTCAGTGTATTATATTTTAATAATTTATTAATATTTTGTATTTGACAAACATTTTTGGAGAGTGAAGAAAGCTGTAATAAAAAGATTAATTGGCCTCATTAACATGCAGAATGCAATGAACCTACTTTGGGCATCCACTGGGCAGGGCACATTTATCTTCTCAGGGAGGATTAAGAGACAGTGCATGGCTGAGTTATCAGGATGAATATCTGGTGGAATTGGGGAAGAAGGGGTGGGTTGTATGCTTATAACTCTTGCTGTTCTTTCAGGTAAAAAGAAAGTAATTCCAAAAAGTGAAGAGAGCTTTAGATTTGGAGTAAAAGGAATGACATTTGGATTTTAGCTTAGCTTCCATCTGACCATAAGCAAGTCACTTAATTCTGCCACTAAGATTATTCAACCATCAAGTGAGGAAGTTGGACTAAACGATAACTGTGGTCACTTATAGATCAAAGATCTAAACTGCATGATAAGTAGTGAAGGTGGGATCTCATTTCACTGGGTTTACTGTCAATTGGCAAATTGACAATGCCAGATGTGTGATTTGGCGTTCCCTTTCTTGTACTTCCTGGAAGCCCTGGGATTGGACAAAATCTTCCATTTGCTTTGAGGAAATGGAGGAGAAAATCACAGTAGATGTCAGTCCTCTAGTTTGGTGAAATTGTCTCTTTCTCTCTTTGGGTTGCTGAGGAGTATCAGCATCTTAACTGAGTATTTTATGGACTGATTTCCATTCTTCCAAAGGACAAGATAAATTCAATTAGGAAGGAAAGAAGGACATAGTCAATCAATAAATATCTTTTAATCAGCAATTATATGCCAAACATAGTGCTAAGTATAAAACATATGAAAAGAGGAAAAAGATGACCTCTACCCTCAAAAGCTCAAGATCTATGGGGGGAACAACAAGTAAACATATATGTATTAACAATCTGTGCACAGGATAAGTTAAAACAATAAATAAAGGACAGAAGGCATTAAAGTTGATGTATTGGAAAGACTTATAGAAGATTTTAGCTTTAGATTTAAAGAAAGCCAGGGAAGACAGGTGGCCAATATAAGGAGAAAGATCATTCTATGTATGGTAGAGAGCCAGAGAAAATATCCAGAGTTGAGAGTTACTTGTTTGTGGAACAGCCAGGCCAGTATCACTTGAGTGAAGAATATGTGGTGGGCAGTGAGGTATATGAAGACTGGAAACATTGGAAGGAGGTAGGTTATTAAAGGTCTTGAATGCTAGAGTATTTTAAATTTTAATCTGGATGTGATATGAAACCACTGATTTTTTATTAAGTAGGGGATTGGTGTGAATAGGGGCCTGTGCTTTAGAAAAATTGATGGTAGAATGGAAGATGGATTGGAATTGGGAGAGACCAGAGGCAGGCTGACATGTTAGTAAGCTATTGCAATAGCAAAGGTAAGAGATAATAAGTGTTCAAACCAGAATGGTGGCAGTTTCAGAATAGAGAATGGGAGATATTGGAAAGATGTCACAAAGGCATCAACAAGCATTGACAATAGAAGGGGGGGAGGTGTTGAGAAATAATGAAGTGTCAAGTATGACATTTAGGTTATGAGCCTGAGGGACTGGAAAGATGTTGTTGCCTTTTCTACTAACAAAGAAATTGTGGGAGGGAAATTTTCAGAAAAAATCATTTTGTGGGAGGGAAATTTACAGAAAAAATCATTAGTATTATTTTATGTGTGTAGTGTTTAGAATATCTACTGGACATCCAGTTTGAGATGTCAGGAAAGTGGTTGGATACAGAGATGGAGGCTAACAGTGACCTTAGTGCAACATAGAGAAATTTGAGAATCATTAGAAAAGGGATGGCAATTAATCTATGGGAACTGATAAGATTATCACCTGAAGCAATGTAGAAAAATAATCTCCCTTCCCCAATATTGAAATCTAAGGAAACCTATGGTTAAAGACTATGATGTAGATGAAGATTCAGGAAAGGAAACTAAAAATAAACAGTCTAAAGGATAGGAGGAAAAACCAGAGAGAGTTATATCTTGACAACTGAGAGAGAAGAAGTCACAAGAAGAGGGTTATCAAGAATGCAAGACTGGAGGGGAGGAGCCAAGATGGAGGAGTAGAAAGATACACATATGCTAGCTCTGAACCCACAGCCCATAAAATACCTATAAAGAAGAACTCCCAACAAATTTTGGAGCAGCAGAAGCCACAGAAGAACAGAGTGGAGGAGATATCTGTTCCAGAGAGCCCTGAAAAACCAACACGAAAGGTCTGTCACACCCTGGACCCAGAACAGAGCCCAGCCCTGCCTCGGCCAAGGGTCACCAGGAGGAGCAGATCTGAGCAGGCTCCAGGGACAGAATCTCCAGCAGCCTCACAGGTCCCTCCACCCACAGGTGCTAAAGGTCAGTGAGAGGGTCTTTTGGACTTGCCAAGAGGGGACCAGGGTGTCCCCCTCGGGAGGCAAAAGCAGAGGTGGCAGCAGACAGGGGCTCCCAAAGGAGGCAGGAGCTCAGATCCATTGTTGAAGGTCTCTGTATAAATCCCCTGAGGGAACTGAGACCCTTGTGGTGGCCCTGCCCCAACCTGAGCACCTGAACTTAATCTCACACTAAATAGCAGCCCAGCCCCCGCCAAAAGCCCTGAGGCTGGGGAGCAGCATTTGAATCTCAGACTCCAAGCATTGGCTGGGTGGATCTGGAGGCCTGCTGGGTGTGGAAAGGAAACTCAGAAGTCAAGAAACTGGCTGGGAAAATGCCCAGAAAAGGGAAAAAAAATAAGACCATAGAAGGTTACTTTCTTGGTGAACAGGTGTATCCTCCCATCCCTTCGAATGAGGAAGAACAATGCTTACCATCAGGGAATAGAAATCAAGGCTTCTGTACCCAAACATTCAAAATAAATATTCAATGGGCTTAGGCCATGGAAGAGCTTAAAAAGGATTTTGAAAATCAAGTTAGAGAGGTGGAGGAAAAACTGGGAAGAGAAATGAGAGAGATGCAATAAAAGCATGAAAAGCAGGTCAACACCTTGCTAAAAGAGACCCAAAAAATGCTGAAGAAAATAGCACCTTGAAAAATAGGCTAACTCAATTGGCAAAAGAGGTTCAAAAAGCCAATGAGGAGAAGAATGCTTTCAAAAGCAGAATTGGCCTAATGGAAAAGGAGGTTCAAAGACTCACTGAAGAAAATAGTTCTTTCAAAATTAGAATGGAACAGATGGAGGCTAATGATTTTATGAGAAACCAAGAAATCACAAAACAAAACCAAAAGAATGAAAAAATGGAAGATAATGTGGAATATCTCATTGGAAAAACAACTGACCTGGAAAATAGATCCAGGAGAGACAATTTAAAACTCATGGGACTACCTGAAAGCCATGATCAAAAAAAGAGCCTAGACATCATCTTTGATGAAATTATCAAGGAAAACAGCCCTGATATTCCAGAACCAGAGGGCAAAATAAATATTCAAGGAATCCACTGACTACCACCTGAAAGAGATCCAAAAAGAGAAACTCCTAGGAACACTGTGGCCAAATTCCAGAGTTCGCTGCTCAAGGAGAAAATATCGCAAGCAGATAGAAAGAAGCAATTCAAGTATTGTGGGAATACAATCAGGATAACACAAGATCTAGCAGCTTCTACATTAAGGGATTGCAGGATGTGGAATAGGATATTCCAGAAGTCAAAGGAACTAGGACTAAAACCAAGAATCACCTACCCAGAAAAACTGAGCATAATACTTCACGGGAAAAAAATGGTCTTTCAATGAAATCAAGGACTTTCAAGCATTCTTGATGAAAAGACCAGAGATGAAAAGAAAATTTAACTTTCAAACACAAGAATGAAGAGAAGCATGAAAAGGTAAACAGCAAAGAGAAGTCATAAGGGACTTTACTAAAGTTGAACTGTTTACATTCCTACATGGAAAGACAATATTTGTAACTCTTGAAACTTTTCAGTATCTGGGTAGTTGGTGGGATGACATACATACATACATACACACACACACACACACACACACACAGCACAGAGTGAATGGAATAGGATGGGATCATATCTTAAAAAATGAAATTAAGGGGTGAGAGAGAGGAGAAAGGGAGAAGTGAAATGGGGCAAATTATCCCTCAAAAAAGAGGCAGGTAAAAGATTTTTTAGTGGAGGGAAAAAGAGGGGAGGTGAGAGAAAAACATGAAGTTTACTCTCATCACATTCCACTAAAGGAAGGAATAAAATGCACACTCATTTTAGTATGAAAACCTATCTTACAATACAGGAAAGTGGGGGAGAAGGGGATAAGCAGGGTGGGGAGGATGATGGAAGGGAGGGCAATGGGAGGAGGGAGCAATTTGAAGTCAACACTCTTGGGGAAGGATAGGATCAAAAGAGAGAATAGAAGCAATCGGAGGCAGGGTAGGATGGAGGGAAATATAGTTAGTCTTACACAACACGACTATTATGGAAGTCATTTGAAAAACTACGCAGATATGGCCTATATTGAATCGTTTGCCTTCCCAAAGGGAATGGGTGGGGAGGGAGGGAGGAAAAGAAGTTGGAACTCAAAGTTTTAGGAACAACTGTCGAGTTCTGTTCTTACTACTAGGAAATAAGAAATACAGGTAATGGGGTATAGAAAGTTATCTGGCCCTACAGGACAAATGAGAAGATGGGGACAAGGGAAGAGAGGGATGATAGAAGAGAGGGCAGACTGGTGACAGGGGCAATCAGAATGCTGTTTGGGGAGGGGACAAATGGGGAGAAAATTTGTAACCCCAAATTTTGTGAAAATGAATGTTAAAAGTTAAATAAATAAATTTAAAAAAATACAAGACTGAAGAGAAGTTGGAAGAATGTTTATTGGTCATTGAAATTGCAGTTAAGAGTGTTACTGGTAACTTTGGAGAGAGTAGTTTTTGTGGAATGATAAGGCTGGGAAACAGATTTTAAGGGATTAAGAAGAGAGTGAAGGGAGAAAAAGCAGAGGCACTTTCTATAGAGAGCCTTTTCAAGAAGTTTATCCACAAAGTAAACTCCAGAAGAAATGTAAGATGATGGTTATTGGAGATGGAAGAATTAAATGACTTTTTGCAGATATATGTAGGGAGCAGGGAGTTAATAGATAAAAAGAGAATGGAAATAAGTTATTGACTGGGGTTTACAGAGGAGGTAATCTAGTGAAGCAGATGGGATGAAACAGGATTAATTTGTAAGTAGCCAGGTTACTCAGGTTAAAGCATGAGACCATTTCTTTGGAGCCTGAGACCAATTCACATTTCTCTTTCAGGCTTTGCATGTAGGTATTTTGACATTGTTGTCTTCTGAGTCTGTGCTTTGATTTTTTTTGTCACCATAATCACTTCCGATGGTCAAGTTCTTTTGATGTTACTATATGCTCATTTTCCCAGATTATTTATTTATTATTAGCTTTATGTTAAAAGTTAGGCTCTATTCCTGGGTTGGAAGATCCAAGTTTCAGGTTTTTCTCGCTGCTGTTTATATAGATAGTTCTAGGAGTGTGTAAGTTTTCAGTTCTTCCAAGGTGGAATAAACTAAGGAGAGATGTGGTCACTGCTCTCCTGCTCTTTCGTTTGTTCTGTGAGCAGCCACAAATATTCTTTTCCACCCTGAAACTGTGACTAAAGTCCATAGTCCCCTGAGGCTGCACACCTTTGTGTGCTAGTATTCTTCCTCACTCTAGGTCTTCAACTGACATGTAGGCAATGCAATGAAGTCCTGTAACCAGTGCCAGCAAAGGGCCTCCTGTAATCTCCTTCTGGCCAGTTGTCTCATCCCCTTGCCATCCATAGACTGAAAGTTCTGGAAGGAACTGCTTCTGAGTCAAACACCCCTAAGGCCTGTTTCTAACTTGCTGAGAAACTGTTCTGCACCCCACTCTCAGTCCAGTGAGACAGACCTTTCCTTCTGATCTTCTAAGTTATCTTGGCCTGAAAAATATTGGAATATATGTTGATAGATACACCCATAGATTTCACTTTTATTCAAATGATAGATCTGTAACTGTCAATATGTATGCATATATCAACAAAGCCACAACAGAATTACTTTAGAATAGGATAGAATCGTTTTCTCTCCAAAGTCGACTCCTCTATTTCTGTTAAGAATATAGTCAAATGCTCAGATGCAATCCAGCTCAGACTCTGTCTAGCTGGGATTGTGTCTGGCCTGCTTGTGAATACAAGCGTTACAAATGCTTAGGCTCCTTAAGGGGCAACCCAGTTAGGTGAATCCTTAATAAACTTTCTTTTCTTTGGCTTTAAGAAGGAAGGTATGTAAGCCTCCCTTCTCTCTATCCCCTACTTGCTCTCCAAGCACCTTGGAGGACGTTTTTCGGACCTGGCTTCAGGTCCCAGTATCAAGCAAAGTCTCTGAACTTTCTGAGCACTAGAGAGTTAGAGACTCAGGTTGTTGGTCCAGTGGCTGTGTTTGAGGCCGTGGACCTGGGCATACCCTCCAAAGCACAATTCTCTGAATTTTCTGGGCGCTAGAAGATTAGAGAAACGTCAGTTAAGTGGGTGCCCAATTCTTTGGATTTCCTGGGCACAAGGAAATCAGGGAAAACTCGATTATTTTTGTCCTCTTATTTTTTTTCTCAAGGCTTACTTCCACGTCTTCCTTTAAGGAGCGGGGGGACTTCCAGCCCCAAAATAAAAAAAAAAAAAAATGGATCAAAATTCATCAATTCCAAGGAATTCACCTTTGGGCTGTCTTTTACAAAACTGGAAAAAAATTAACTTCTCTAAAGACCTTAAAAAGAAAAAGTTGGTATTCTTTTGCAACACACTTTGGCCTCAGTATCACCTGAAGGACAACAAAGTGTGGCCCATGTTTGGGACCTTACAATGTAATACCCTTTTACAATTACAATTATATTGCCTCCAAAAGGGAAAATGGATAGAAATACCTTACATGTCAAACTCTCTCAGGACCCCATTCTTAGAACAGATTGTAAGATGCTTGTAGCTAGAGCCGCCCCACGAAAGGGAAATGGGGGTGAATTGGATGTTTTGGATGACTCCCTGTTTATGGTTCCTAGGGTCTTGGCCTCACTTCCTCCCCTATCTCTGTTCCCAACCCCCACTCAGTTTCCAGCCCCGGGGCTTGCTGAGGTGCCTCCCTCTGCAGTCCCTCTCACTGGGGCAACATTCACTCAGACCTCAGGCCCCACCCCCATGGCAGTCTCTACAGTATCACTGCCTGTAACCCACCCCTCCTTGGGGACTTTACCTCAGGCCCCAACTACAGGCCTTGCTGGGGTGCCTCCCTCTGCAGCCCTTCTCACTGGGGCAACATTCACTCAGGCCTTAGGCCCCGCTCCCCTGGCATTCTCTGGGGCATCTTCTCCTTTGATTCCCTACTTTTCCTCAGTTACCAGCGCATCTTTCCCCTTTCCAGCCAGATCCCCTGGCCCTGCAGCCTAATCCAGTTCAGCAGGCATTCCCCAGCCCCTCCCTCACAAAAAGTGGGACTTCCTATCTTCTTCCACAAGCCCCTGTCCCCACTGGGCCATCAGGGCTGTTTCCCTTGAGAGAAGGACCTACCTCACCCAGTGGGACAACCGGGATGCGTATTCCACTCTCTCTTTCAGATCTCACCCAGATTAAAGAGAAACTGGGGAGATACTTGGAAGACCCCACTAAGTTTACTGAGGGTTTTAGGGACATATCCCTACAATTTGAACTTTCTTGGAAGGATCTGCATATTCTTTTCTTTGTCTGTTGTACCACTGAGGAGAAGAGGAGAATTTGGGAACATGCCCAAAAGTTTGGGGATCATATGGCTAGCAATAATCTCATAAAATACCCCCCAGGAACAGCTGTTGTTCCCATGAGTGATCCCACGTGGGACTACCAAAAGAGTGAGGATAGGGAAAAGAGAGATTTTATGGTAGTTTGCCTGTTAGAAGGCCTAAAAACTGCATTTCAAAAACAAGTAAATTTTCAAAAAATTAGGGAAATTATTCAGGGAGAAAAGGAAAACCCTGCCCTTTTTCAAAACCGGTTAATAGAAGCTATTAAAAAGCATACAGAAGAATACAGTCAAATTTGAAAATTTGATATACTGGAAATAATTCCTCATTCATTAGCTCCTAAAGCCAAATTAACTGTCAGCTCCTACCATTTTAACATTCTCAGTATGTGTTGAATCTATTCCCTTCTCTGCACTAAAATGTACACCATCCTATTACAAAGCCTTTTCACTTCCTTACTAGAACATTGCAAAAGTTTCCTAATTAGTCCCCCTGCCTTTTCTCCTCCTTCTTCAGTTCGTCTTCCATGTAATTCCCAAACCAATATTTCTAAATTGCATCTGACCATGTTATTCTCCCTTTCAAGAAGTTTCAGAGGCTCCCTTTTGTTCCTACCATAAAAATGCTAATTTGTTCATTTGACACTTCAAAATCTGACCCCAACAGATCCAGACTAATTTCATATTAGTACAAATATTAAATTCTAGTTAAATCTGTCCATTTGTTATTACTAATACATGGAATTGAATCTGTTAACCCTGCTTTTTTAAACTTTTTCTTTCTCTTATGGCATGAATATTGTCACTCCTTACCTCTCTCTGAATTGCTTCATTTCACTAAGATTTGTGGAGGGAATGGGAGAATGTTGGTAGGAGGCACTTTATTAATCAAGGGAAGCTCGGATAAAGTTGATGTTTTTCAGTCAATCTCATAATGCTGAAGTTGTGACTATTTCTTTAGAAAGACCTAAAAGGTCCACTTGCCCATGAGGTGGGCATACTAGCACCTTGTTGAAAAGATGAGAACACATGGAGAATTAGTGATGATTCGCCATCTGGGCTTCAGTTGAATGGAATGTTGTTGGAGGAATTACCCTTCTTTGTGATCTATAAAAATGAGCTGAAAATCAGATTCTTTCCTCTTTCAACCTTCCTTTTCACATTTTCCTGTTCAAATGATTAGTGTCTAGCAGAACAGTCCTGATTTCTTGGGCAGGGGGGAGAGACATATGTGTGGGAACCTCAAATGATTGCTGTAGTCACACAGTTTCATATCCCATGACTTTGTACAGCCTGCCTTATATTAATAACCCATGGAAACACAGGTCAAAGACTAGAATTACTGAGAGCAAACTTAAGAAGCCTAAGAGATGCTGGCAACTGGAGATATTATGTAGATTTTTTTTTTTTAAGCATATCAAACATCTGTATTTTTTTCTTTGGCACGTATCCTGAGATAAGAAATTCTGAGAGCAGATATTCTAGTTAGGCAGTCAATAAATGTTTATTAAGCACCTACTATATGCCATGCCATGTAGTAATGCTTAAGACATGAAAAGAGGTAAATGACAATGCTTGCCTTCCAGAAACTCAAATTCCAGTGAGAGAAATTGCAAGCAAATATGTACAGCTTTAATTGATGACAGCTGCGATACTGAGGAGTTATATGCAGAAGCACATGGCAGAAACAAACATATTTTTTTTTTTCAGAATTGCTTCAGAGATAACCCTAAGTTCAAGAATTACCAAGTTTGAAGTTCAGGAAATAGATTTGGAAAAAAGAGATGTGCCAACATAACATACTTTTTGAAGAAAGGAGTGCAACTCTTAGGTATTTCTTGAGAAATACGTTGCTTAGAGAGAAAATTCAAAGAGTGATTCAGACAGTTCATGTCTGATGGGAAAGGGAAGGCTTGTTCAGAAACTGTATTGATAATGCATTTTTGCTTATTGTTAATGTAATTTTACTTTTTAATGAGAAGTTCTTTCTCATTCATTAATAGGTCCATGTGGCCTGTTTGAGATCATGAGCCTGAGGCACATGAGTCAAGTCATATAGAACATGAACGGATGGAGCAGGAAGGGTAGAACAGGAAGAGTTGGAGCGATAGCAGAACTGAGAGGAAGTTAGAGAGCAATCAGAGATGGGAAAGGTAGCGACTAGTGTGAATTGGAGAACTTGTTTGCTATTTTGATTAAGGGAGTCTGTGATCTGTATATGGGCACTGGTTTGTAGGAAGTCTGATAGAGAGAAGGTTTGGGATAGTGTTGTCCTCTGCATTGCTATGGTGTATAGATTCTTTGTTACTATGACAGATTTGGTTTTCTGGTGTCTGAATAAATGCTTTGGTTCTATTTCCATGTAAGGAGTCTATTATTTCATGATGCAGAACTATGCTGGCATATTCATGGTTGCTGTAGGCACTATGAATATTGTGTTGGTACTACAGAAACTTCCAAAAGTATATTTACTATCAATAGGGTAGGGATTGTCTAAACTGTAGGATGGTACTGTGAGTCTTACAAGCAGCTAGATTAGAGTGCCAGGACTATAGTAAGATTTGTCTTCCTAGATTTCAAATCTGACCTCAGATACTTACTAGTTATATGACCTTGGATGAGTCACTTAACCAGCTCATCTTAACTTCCTCATCTACAAAATGATCTGGAGAAGGAAATGGCAAACCACTCCAGTATGTTTCCCAAGAATAACCCATATGAGTTTATGAAGAGTCAAATTTGAATTGTATGGAGATTGTGTGCAACTCTGGGAGAAATATATATCCTTTCCTCCTCAGAATATACTCCATATCATCTCTTCCTTACTCCAAAAAAGGAAGTTCACGCTAGCCCAGGAATTCAAACAATTGAAGTACTCTTCCTTTGTGGCCTCTACCTCTAACTATATAACTACTCCCAGAAAATCCATTTAGTGAGCTCTTAGGTCAACAATGTCTTTTGTCTCTCCAGGTATCAATTTGGATTTTCTTTATCATGCACAAGTAGTGCTTAGAATACTCATTTCTCACCACTTTTAGTCTTTCTTTTAAGTGTGTTCTTTCCCCATTAGAAAAGTAAGCTCATAAAGAGCTGAGATCATCTTTCTGTTTTTATTTGTATCCCCATGCCTCAGGACAGTGCCTGGCACAGAGTGGTTGTTGTTGATCCTTCATTTTCAAAGAGAACCAATGACATCACAATGCTGAGGTCAGGGTACAGTGTGCTTAGCTGTGGCTGATCAGTCCAATATGAGTTTGGAAGGCTATAATGCAAGTTGGGGGCATTTGGGATGGAGATTTCTGGATTTACACAGCTCACATTTCCTTTCTTCTGTTGCTCTTCTGACTTGTTTCTGTTCTTTGATGGAAACATATCATGCACATATCATGTGCCAGAATCTCCCATGTCTCATAATTGATACTAAAGATTTTCATAAAGACCTTGAGAATGCCTTTGTATCATTTCGTCTGACCTCCATGTGCAAATTTTCTGTAAAACTGTCTTTTAGATAAGATTGCATTCGGTATTTGGGCTTGGTGTCTAACCCACTGGAATTGCATTTTTTGTAGTAAAATTTGAATTCTTGGCAGTGTGGTTCCAGAGAGGAGTTCAGTGTCTGCTACCTTGTCTCGCCAAGTGATCAGAATCTTCCTAAGACAATTCAAGTGTAAGTGGTTCAGTTTTCTAGCATGGTACTGATAAAACTGTCCAGGGTTTAGAGGCATGCAACCGTGAAGTCGACACAGTAGCTCCATAAATGCTCAGTTTGGTAGGCAGTCTAATATCTCTTCCATCTTCCATTTTCTTTTTGAACTTCTATAACACTGAACTAGTGCTGGTAACACATGTATCAACCTCATCACCCTTTTGGACACCCCTGGTGTAGCACCAATGTTATATTCACAGAGTCCACAGTGGCCATGAATATGCCACTGAATCACAAAATACAACAGACTTTTCACATGAAAGACAGAAAGAAAACATTTACTCAGATACCAGAGAGCCAAATCCCAACACCAGAAAGCCAAATCCATCATAATAACGAAAAATTTATACACAGTAACAATTCAGAGGACAATACCATCCGCAAGCCTTCCCTGTGTTAGGCTTTCCACAAAACAGCTCCCTTAAATAAATCACAAACAGGCTCTCTCCCTCATGCTAGCCAGCTGCCTTTCCCAGCTGTGATTCCTCTCTAATTTCCTCTCAACTCTGCTCTAGCTTCATCTCTTCCAGTTTCACCCTTGCTGTTCCATAAGACTTGGACTCATGTGACTCAGGCTTCTATGTGACTTAAGCAGGTCATATGGACCATATGGGAAAGTTCTTCCCATAAGCAAAAATACATTAACTCATTATGCAAAATACATTAACAATACATTTGGCCCCAAGATCTTTCTTATTCATTACATAGGTCAATGTGGCAATGGGACAACTGGTATCAATATAACTATGACAGAGATCACACAAAATAAGCACATAAAACAATATCTTAGGGTGTGGCTTGAGCACAAGCACCCCATCATTCCCCCCTTGAATGAATGAGGCCCAAAATCTTAGGGTAACAGATGAAGATCTCTTCTTTCACAGCTACTTCCTGCTGAGGTTGCATATAGAGCTGTCACTGCCCCAAGAGGTCCCATTCGAAGGGTTAGTTCTGCAGCTAGCATCTGGAGCATCTGGTGTAGGATGATACTGCACATTCAAGGACAGGGGGTGACATCTGGATTAAATGATCAGGAATCTGCAGGTGGAGGGTATTAAGCCTTCAGAAAACAAATCTAGCAAACAAGTTTAACAAGGCAAAAAGCCAAAAAGAATCAAGGTGACAATATCCAGAAGCAGGGTAGATAGGGTCAGTCATGCTTCTGGAGTTCATGAACCCACTATCATAGTCTCATTCACTGCTGTGAACTCTTTTCTAATGTGAAGTTTTGGGGGTCATCATTCTGGGTAGAGGTGTGCTTTCTTTAACCTGAGCTGGGGCCTAATCAGTTTCGTATTCTCCCTGCAGGTGTACTGAACTTGGATACAATGTTTCAGGAGGATCTGTAGGGGGCAGTTCTTATTTCCCTGCTCAGTCTAATATCAGGCCCCTTTTCTTGGTATATTTTGCAAACTTCATTGGTTGAATTGCTATCTAGTCTTCCAAAATCAACCCCTGCCCTCAAGAGAGCAGTAAACAATTTTTTCTTGTCAATCTATTCTGACTTTGAATCTGCTGGCTATTTACTCTTCTCTCTTGAGGAAATTTATCTTTCTCATTGATTCTCATCATCCAAAATACTAATAATTCTTCCATCCTTTGGGTGAACCAACTCAAAATATCTGGGACTTCCTACTGAATAAAAGTTTCATTTACCTCCAAAACACTGTGCGACCCTCCCCCCGATTCTCCTGCTTCCTTTGTAGTTTGGACAGACTTCAGCCTCATCATTTAGCTTTGTTTCGTTTTTCTCCCAAGCATCCTGCTGGTAGGTGTTTGGGCCCCAATCAATCTTAGTCTGTGCAAGGGCTGTATGCACCTTCCTCTTGTTACTTTTTTGCTTCTTTGCCATGAACATGCCAGCATAATTCTGAATTGTGAAATACACATGGAATACACACTCTCCACATGGAAGACAGAACCAAAACATCAGACACCATAGAGCCAAACCCCAACACCAGAAAGCTAAATCCACCATAGTAACAAAGACATTTATACACAATAACAATGCAGAGGGCAATAATATCCCCAAGCTTCCCTTTGTTAGGCTTCCCACAAACTAGCTCCCTTAAATAAATCACAAACAAGTTCTCTCCCTCACACTAGTTAGCTGCCTTTCCCAGGTGTGACTGCTCTCTAATTTCCTCTCAGCTCTGCTCTAGCTCCACCTCTTCTTCCACCATTCCTGCTCTACCCTTTTCTGTTCCATGTAACTTAAAATCATATGTCTCAGGCTTCCATGTGACTTAAGCAGGTCACATGGGTCTATTAATGGATGGGAAGGATCTTCCCTTAAGCAAAAATACATCAACCCATTATGCAAAAATACATTGACAATATTCTTGGAAGTCATACCACTAACATACATGAATATGAGAGCAGGTGGTGTAGTGAATAGAACGATGAACCTGAAGTCAGTAAGATTCATCTCTGTGAGTTCAAATCTAGCCTCCAACACTTACTATGTGACCCTGGGCAAGTCAACTGACCCTCTTTGCCTCAGTTTCCTCATCTATAAAATAAGCTGGAAAAAGAAATGGAAAATCACTCTGGTATCTTAGCCAAGAAGACCCTAAACAGGGTCACAAAGAGTCAGACATAACTGAAAATGATAGAACAAGTGAACTTCTACATAGCATTCAAAATTCTCCATTTACTGTGATCACAGATTCCATGTATGGAGAGTATGGTGTTAGCTGGTGGATGACCTTTGCTTTCTTGTTAATTATCAGGGTAACATTAGCATACATGGCAGATAATCAGTCAATACTGTGTAGAATTTCAGCCTTAGAGACTGCATGGAGTGCACAATCTGTAAACAAAGTCATGTACCAATTCTTTCTCCACTTTTGTCTTGGCTTATAGCTTTTTCAGGTTAAATAGTTTATTATTAGTGCTATATCTGATCTTGATGCCATTTTCATCCTAATTGAAGGCATTTGACTACATTACTGAAAACATAATGCTAAAAAGCATGGGAACAAGTACACAGTTCTGTTTCACTCTATTGGATCCTGGGAAAGTAGGGGAATATTGTCCTTCATCCAGCACTCTTGCAAGTACTCCATCATGAATGATGAAATTCCCTGGCCAGCTAAATTTAGTCATGATCTTACACAAGTTCTTATAACTGATGGTATCAAAGTCCTTGGTCAGGTCAATGAATGTTGTATATAGACCTCTATTTCTGATATTTCTCTTCAAATTGTCAGGGAGAAAATACTATATTTATCATACCTCAGCCTTTTCTGAAACCACGCTGTCTCTTGGACAGATAACCATCTTCAAGGTGAAGAATCAGCCAATTAAGCAAGACTTTGGCAAGAATCTTGCCAGCATTGACTAGAGAGATATATCCCTGTGATTGTCACAGGACAGTCTTTTTTTCCTTTTCCTTTATAGAGACAGACAATGGAGACATTCTTAATCTCCTTGGAGATAACTTCCTCTTGCCATAAAATCCAGAAGATTTTAATCAACTTATATATATGAACAGGTGCCTCCCCTGCCTTGCAGTTCTCTGCTGGGATGGAGTCTGTGTCAGTCACTTTGCCACTTGAGAGGAACCAGATAGCATTAATACCTCTTCTTCAGTTGGGAGATCAGCTAGGGAGTGCTTGAATACAACCTGAGGTAAGGTCATTGGCTTCAGCACTGGTTCATGATGGTCTGTTGAGAACACTATGAAAGTGTTCAAATCATATCTTCAAGATCATGTCCTTATCACTAATCAATGTAGCTCCATCAGCACTGAGTAGTTGAGATGCATCAGAGATCTTTGGCTCATAAGTAGGTTTCAGGGCATCATAGAAGCATTTTGATATTTTTTTTTGTCAGCATAAAACTGAATCTCATCTACTTTCTTACTGAGTCAAGAATACTATATCTCTCTAATCTGTACTTACTCTTTACTTTTGATGGAGTTAAATCTTGTCTTTTTAAGAAATAGATAAGCTGTCTTGCTGTAACATTGGTGTGTTTCATGACTTTCTCATCTGCAACACCATCTTCCACTTCCACAAATACAATGAAATGTCACTGATGTACCCTCACAGCAAACACCGATGTGTAAGAAGCTATGTAATTGTAAGGAGAAGAGACAGGCAGGGCATGAAAGTGATGAAGGTGATGGGTGCTGCAGAATGTTGGATTGATTACAGACTTAACCTCTCCAAGCTAAACATTCCATTGAACAAAAGCAGTGGCCCCAAGGCAAGACAATTGCCAAGAGACTCAAAGTCAACAGATTAAAGCATTTCTTCATGTGTGAACAGTTCAATACTGACCCAGAAAGAAAGTTGGTTGAGCACATAGTAACAGAGAAGCAGAAATGGAGGAGACAGCTTTCAGAGATATGATACACAGCATGTTTACTCAACTGAACCATAATACTCACAAACATCAGGATTAATTGGTTTAGCAAAAAATGATGGGGGAAATTCAGAAGCTGCTAAATGAGAAATAAGGACTGGCACATAGTAAATGATTAATAACTGCATGTTGACTGACTGGTAGAAAAAAATATTGGAATGTCAAAATATTATATTAATAATAACTCCAAGTTCAGCTCCATTCAAAGGGGATTTGATGGACTAATAGATTCAAATCTGTGTTTTCACTTTGAATTTCTGGAATCCTTGTGGACCTTTTGCATTTTTGCATATATAGAATAAAAATAATGGTTGTTTTCCAACTGTTATATATTTTTTACTTTCACTTCATGTATGGGACCTGAGACCTTGTCACCCATTTTTGCAGGAAATTAGACATAACCCAAATAAAATAAAAGCTTCATTTTGATTTTTTTCTAGAATAACTGCAGGAGGCAGCAACAATTCAGTGAAAGATGATGAAACTTTTAGGGGTCAGTCGCTACCAAATCCAATCAACCCCAAAGTTCTGTAACTAGCCAATGCTGGATTAAAAGAGAGACAGAAATCTCAATTTGTAAAGAAGAGCATGTATAACTTTTCAGTGATTGAGATTTTTTATTAAATTAGTGCCAGAGGCAAATGACTATTTCCTGAACTACAAGTATAAGTTGCTCTCCTAGCTTGAAGAAAAGATGAATGGATTAGTAGAATGCCTTCCTACACACCTCTGTCTCTGGTTAAAGACAAATAAATGTTCCTAAAGGAAATGCTGGGGGAACTTCGATGCAGAAAGAAAACAACAACATGAGATCTGAGGTGAAGGAAGATAAATAATTCTTGTCAGAAGGATGTTACTTGAGGTAAATAGATAGATTATTTTTCTAGTGTATTTTCAATCTTGCCTGACTCTTTGTGACCCCATTTGGGATTTTTTTTTTGTTTTTTGGCAAAGATACTAGAGAGATTTGCCATTTCCTTCTCCAGTTCATTTATAGATAAGGAAACTGAAGAAAATAGGGTTAATTGACTTGTCCAGGGTGACCAAGCTAGGAAGTACCTGCCGTCAGTTTTGAACTCAGAAAGATGAGTCTTCCTGACTTCAGGCATGGCATTCTATCCACTGCAACACCTAGCTGGTTTTATATAGATAGACCGTAGATATTTCACATAAATAAGTCATATATCAATTTATATGAATATGTATATACATATTTATTTGTATATTATATATGTATACACACACATATATAGTTACATACACTTACACAGTGTTTAATGAACTAATGATCATCTTTTTTTTCCAGTTCTTTATGATTTTATAAAAAGTACTACTACTAATATTTTGGGGTATATGAAATATTTCTTTCCATTTTTAATCTTTCCTTCTTATATGCCTAGTAGTTGGATCTGAGTCAATGAATTTGGATAATTTAGTGACTTTCTTATCTTAATACTAAATTGCTTTCCCTAATGGTTGTGCCAGTGCACAACTTAACAGGCAGTGCCTAAACATTGACTATTTCCGTTTTGCCATCTCTGTTAATTTGCTTTTTGTTAAATGTAATTCTAGAATTGTTTTCATTTAATCTGTATTAGAAATTTGGAGCAATTTTTCTTACTTTGTCAATGGTTTGCAATTGTTCTGTTCAGAAGGATCTTCTCCTATATTTTGATTTCATAATCCAAGTAAGATAATCTGAAATCTAGGAATGTCTGGCCACTTTCAATATTGCTTTTTTTTTTCATTATTCCCCTGGAAAAATTTAATGCTTTGTTCCTTAAAACAAATGCTGTTGCCATTTTTGTTGGTAGTCCTCCAAATTAACCCATGGATGATTAAATTTTCATAGTCTTATACCCATAAATTAACCATTTTCTGCCATCATTTTTAAAGTTTCGTAGTATAAAAATATAGTATGTTTTGGTATGTGACAACCATGAACAATGAACTTTTCTTCAACTATCTGTTTTCTTGTCTGTAGTATTTTGTAGATTTGTATAAGTGTAAATGTGTCTTTATATGCCAATATGCAGGTGTTCTATAAATTTTATAGGTATTTAAAATCGAATGTTTCTTTTAACTTTTCCCTCCTCATTTTGGATAGAAATGTATAGAAATTCTAATGATAATCATGGATTTATTTTTTTTCCTGATATTTTACTGAAGCTACTAACTGTTTGGACTTTTTTCATTGCATCTTTGGAGTTTTCTAAACAATCTATATCTTTTACAAAAAATAATATTTTCCTCCCATTTTATTAAGACTTTGTTGTTTTTACCTTGATGCCAGAAAAGAATAGTATTGTGGATAGAGGTCTGTCAGTGAGTTAACAACCAGTTATTAAATGTCTTCTAAGTACCAGACACTGTGGTAACCCTTTCTCAATCTCTCTCATTTCTAATGTCTTGACTCCTTTGATCATATACTATTTATCCCACTTATAACTTATTCATACTTAATTGTTAGCATATTATCCTACTTCATTAGATTGAGAACTCCTGAAAGGAAGAGATCACCTTTTCTCTTTCATTGTATCTCCAGTGCTTAGCACAGTACCTCAAACATAATATAACCTTAATAATTGAATCTTGATCATGTGACTGAATAAACTGTCTTAGTTCACAAAGAGCTATGAGTCTAATGAAAGATACAACATGCAAACAATAATATATAAGATGTAAATTGATAAATGTTGTAAAATATGTATGTGTATATGCATGCATGTGTTACATTTAGATTAATCTATATGTGTATATACAGATGTGTATATGATGCTTGAGCCTTCTGCACTGTGAATCAACTGGAAGTAATCTTAGTGAGATAGGATTCAAGAAAATCTTTATTAAAATTCTGCCTTTCCTGTATTTGTTAGTGATATGACCAGAACATTGTCACTTAATCTTTGAATTAACTCTAGGATACCTTAAGGGCATTAAATTATATATATATATTTTTTAAACTATAGCTCTGTATCAGTAGAGAAATCATTCCCTCTCACAGATGAATTCACAGGTAAATCCCACTTGAGCAACAATAATATGGTTTATATATACATATATACACATACATATATGTGTATATATGTATAAGAACAAAAATAAGTACTATTACACTTTCAAGATTTATTTTTACTTCATAGTTGGCAAAACAGATAGAGTACTGGCTGGGCTCAGAGTCAGGAAGACCTGAGTTCAAATTCAGACTCTGGTACTTAGTATGTGACCTGGGCAAGTAACTTAACCACTATCTGAATTACGTTTGTTTTTATCTGTAAAGTGGTAATAATAACAGCACAGAGCTACCAGAATTGTTGTGAGGATAAAATGAGAAAATATTTAATCACTTTTCAAATGTTAAAATATTACATAAATATTAGCTATTTTTTTTTTGTTTGTTAGGGATGTGATTTATATTTGGAGGTTTCTTCATATAAACTCTCTTGCATTTCTAATATAAATCCAACTTGGTCATTGTGAAGATTGTGAGTGATTATATTTTTATATTCTCTTTGAACTTATTTATTCCCACTATTATTTTCTATATACCTCCAATGTTGCCTAATTATCCCTTTACATATATAAATTAAAGAACCTAAGAAGAACACCTTAATTCTATCTTAATTTTTGTGAATTTTCTGAGTAAAAGTAATAGGATGGTCACCTATGATGTTGATAGTCAACTCAGTCAGGATCCCACAGCTTCAAGCTTTCCAAAGTACTTATTTCCTCCTCTCTTCCCCCTCCCCCACTCCTCACTAACAAGGGTATTAGATGTAGACTGAAGGTTATTCAAGTGATCAAATCCTTATTTTACCAAAGAGAAATCTGAAGTTCAGAGAGCTCCCACAGCTGTTGTCAGAGGTAGGATTTAAATCTTGGTTATTTCTGACCCTAAACTACCATTCCACTCTATTATATGGTCTACTATTTTTTTTTTCTGTTTTCCCATACAAAGGTCTTTACCTTTCCCCTAATATTATACTTGTGTCTCTTTCCCAACATTCCCCTTGTCTAGTATGTTGTGAAGGCATTCTGTCTTGTTTCTAATCTTTTGGTTGGGGCCTGGATTTCCATTTGACTCCCAGGTAATAACCAACATTAATCTACCTGGACAAGTTACTGTAATAGTCAATCATGTTTTCCATCTGCCCGTTTGGGAAAGCCCATGTCACTGGATGTTTCACCTTCAGCTGGGGCTGCTTATTATTACAAATTACATGTGCAGTCTCACTGCATCCCTGCACTTCTCTGTCCCGTTGATTCTGGTTCTTATTTTCTAAGTGGCTTTCCTAAACAAAACCTTGCTTCTGCCTGCATGAAACAGACTTTTGCTTAAACATTACTTTCTAATCCTGTGAATTCTCTAAAACTTAATTTTTTCCCATATAAGTGAAGTCTCCTTTTCTCAAGGGAATACAATAATAGCCCTATTTTTCTGTGAAGGAGGGTTGCAGAGAAAGAAAATACAAATAGATATACATGGATACTCATAATTACTTCAAATACCAGCAATTTTCCAGACTTAGAACGTTGACTGAATGTCAGTGATAGTATAAATATTGGAACATTTCTGGTTAGTAAGAGCCAGTGTGGTGTACTATCAAAAGCATTGTATTCTGAGTTAGACCTCAGCTTGGGAAAGCTATTCTAATGTTTCTGACCAATTAAATGTTTTTAAGACAAGGTTTTTCCAGAATATTTGATGAGAAATGACACTCTCCGAGAAGAGAGTGGCACCATCACCAAGATTATTGGCTCTTTTTCAGTGCAAATCTTACCAACACACACACAAACAAACAAACAAAAAAACCCAAAACTTCTTTTAAAGTGAATTTCAAATTAAAATCAACAAAATTAACACAAAGACGAAGAATATATTCTAACTAGTGAAATGTAGAAGACCAGGGTTTGCCATTGGCAATTCCAGCTATTGCATGCATCTGGTAATGGTAACAGGATTAATGGGGAGATGGGTTGCCCACCCTCCCTCTATTCTCCTAATTCACCGGATGAACCCTGATCTCTGTGGATGACATTTAGCTAGAGGGAGAGGGTGAATATTTACAATAGGAGTATAATATGTTACGAACACCATCCTCAAGCAGGTGGTGCCAGAACCCATCCTTCTAGGGTTAACAACATTTTGAGGTGATTACACTGGGAGTCAAAATGAGAAAGGTATCTAGGTGGCTAGCAGAAGTCCTTCTTGAACCTGTCTTGCACCTTGAACTGAGGCACAGTGTAAAATCCCCATTCCCTCCCCCTCCCCCACATTTTTCGTCAAGTATGTAGCAAATCCAATCTAGAGGCTTACAAAGTCTAAATCATGATTCAGCAGAGAGCACTGTATATGGATTCTTAGGTCCTAGGGCTCAAATTATAGTTTTGCCATTTACTACCTCTCAAATCTAAGATGCCACTTTACCTTTATAGGCCTTAATTTCCTCATGTGTAAAATGAAGGAGTTAGACTAGCTGGACTCAAACATCCCTTTCATATAAAAACTGGCGATTTTATGATTCAGCAATAGCAGACTGGTCATATTATTTTTATTACAGATTTAAAATTTACTTCTGTATTGTTATTAAATTTGTAGTAAATTATTGATTTTATTTTCTTCAGTTAACTTTTGCATCTACTTTTCCATCTGACCAATTTTTCCCTTTAAGGAGCTATTTTCTCCATTTAATTTTTGTACTTCTTTTTCCATTCGACCAATTTTCCCAGTTAGGTTTTGTGTTTCCTTTTCCATTTGATCAATTTTCCCAATTAGGTTTTGGGTTTCCTTTTCCGTTTGATTAACTCTTTCTTTTAGGGAGTTATTCTCTCCAGTTAATTTTTGAACTTCCTTTTCCATTTGTTCAATTTTCCTTTTCAGAGTGATGTTCTCATCAGTGAATTCTTTTTTTATAATTTTAAAATCATTGGCCAGTTTTTCTTTTATTTCCTTCTTCAGCTGTTCCAGGTAATCTAGTTGTGCTTGCAAGAAATTCATAGTCCCTTCTGAGGTTTCAGATGGAAGTACAGTCTCAGCTCTGACCTCTTTGGTGTTTGTGTTTTGGTCCTTATCCCCATAGAAAGATTCTCTGGTTTTTTCACTTTTCGTCTGCTTTTTCCGATTCATGATGTTGGCTGAGTGTTGTAGCTTCTGGTTCTTTCAGTCAGAAGGTACAGATCTTTGTGTTGAGCTGATGTGTGTCGAGGCTAAAAGCAGGTTTTTGTTTTTTGTTTCCCAGATCAACCCTGGGGTTAGCTTGTTAGGTGTGTGGGAGGGGTGATCTGGTCTCAGGAGATCTCCTCAGCTGACCTGAGGCAAAGGCAAGGTCAGGGGATGGTGATCCCAGCTTCCCTATTGTCTTCCCTTTTCCCCTGGAGGGCTGGGGCATGCCTAGAAGCTAATGCATGTTCCCGCCCCTCCTGGGGCTCGTCTCCCAGCGCTGAGGCTTGCCTGGGTCTCAGTGCGAATTTTCTCTGCCCTGGGTCATCTGTCCTTCCAGATCGCCTCCACCACAGTAGGAAGAATCCCCCTTTGCTATTTTTCTAGCGTCTAGTGTTATGAGACTATTTGCCCCCTTCTGCTGTTCCCACTGATCCAGGATTTATCTGGGGAAATATTTTATGGTTCTTTCACGGTCATCAGGGGGGAGGAGAGAGCATTTACTGATCACTCTGCCATCCTGGCTCCCGGAAGTTCAAGTAGGTGATTTACCGAAGTTTAGTCTTCAGGCTGAAGGTTTCAAGGGCTGCTGCGCTGATATCTGGCGCTCAGCGGCTCTCACTGGCTCGGTTTGGCTTGTGTCCTGCTCCGCTGGTTTCGCCCGCCACTCTCGGGCTTCTCAGGTCCCTTCCGCCGCTGTGCGCTGGGGGCTTACCCCCGCGGAACAGATCCTTCCCGTGGACCTTCCAGTCTAACCTGGGCTCCGAATCTGTCAAAGTCTGTCACCCGCTGGATTCTACACCTCCAAAGTTTGGTCAGATTCTCTTTTCAGAGATATCCAGAGGAGTTTGTCCAGGAGCTTAGGTGAGTCGTTGCTTTCACTCCGCCATCTTGGCCTATTGATTTTATTTAAATAGCATTTTAAACGAAGAAAACTTTGCACAAATGAAAAAGTATGAAAAGTAGAAGGGTGTATTTTTGTGAAAGATCAGGGAACATCACTTCATTATATTCCAAAAATACTCCTCTAAGGATCCTCACAGCTCTAAATTTTTACAGTCATTTCAAGTCATATTTGCCTCTTTGTGATCCCATTTAGAGTTTTCTTGGCAAAGATGCTGGAGTGATTTTTCCTTTCCTTCTCCAGCTCATTTTACAGATGAGAAAACTGAACCAAACAAGATTAAGTGACTTGCCCAGGGTCACACAGCTAGATAAGTATCAGGCTGAATTTCAAGTCTTTAATTCTAAATACTATAATGCTATGGATGATAGAGTTCATGAATAGAAATTTAAAGCTAGAACAGACCACAGATTATCACACTATAAAATGTAGGTGCTGACAAATACTTAGTAATCATCTATTTTTTCTTACTGTACAGGTGAAAAAACAGACATAGAGAGGAAATATTCCTGAATTTGGAGTCTGAGCACATGCATTTAAATCTCTTCTCTCCCACTTCCTACCTTTATAAAGTTAGATGAATCACAGCTCCTATGTGAATCTCAGTTTCTTAATCTTTAAAAAGAGGGTTTTTACAAAATGATGCCGCCCCCCTTACATCTTGACCCTAATAGGACATAACTTAGTTGAGATGACAAGGTTAGAAAGGTGTAGATTTCAGATGTGAATGTAGTTTACCTACTGGGCTATTTCCCATTATATCTGTCTGCAGGAGCTTGAATTTCAGTAAGAGAAAGTAAAAGACTGAAAAGAAAGTGATTTTATGTCTGACAACATTTTCTGACTTTGGAGTTATTTAATTGAATGTTTCTCTGAGTGCTGTGTTCAGTGATTTTAAAATAATTTTTGTTTGCCATGAACCATGTTGGTTAGAACTGCCTATTGTGTCAAAAAAGAAAGGAGAGTAAACCACCCTTGAGCAGGATAGACATTTTGCTAACTCAGCTCCCTGTGAGAATCAATACCGTATCATAACTTTTTGGTGTTCCTCTTGTTGTTGAAATAGTGTAGTTTAAAACATAAAGAATCTATTCTTCCTTTGGAAAAAGCAATGTTTAAATTTTCCACCTGATGCGTCAAAGTGTTATATTTTGTGTCAAGTTGCTCAGTCGTGCCAAATGATAGCACGTATCAGGGATACAGAGATAAAAATTCTCTGACTTGCACTGAGTTCCCCGTAGTGTGACATATCAGCATAGAAACATATGTGGAAATAATACATTGTACTGCAAACCACAGATAATGAACTCCATTAAGAAACATGTCAAATTTCCAAATTCAGAGAGAGCTGATATGTATTTTTTTAAACCGTGGGGCAAGGTAGGAAAACAGGGTGACATCAATATTATTTAGCTTAATAAAATTAAGAAAATTGGGTGATTTAACATAGCTGAATGATGGATGGCTCTGAAAGATAGAACTAGAAGCAGCTGAGTACAAACCAATACACTGAAGGTGGCTATAAATTTTGTGTAGAAGAGAATTCTGACTTAGCAGTATTTTCTCATAAAAAAAGAAATTAGAAAATAAAATACAAAGCCAAATTCTTTCAAGGACTAAAGCAATCCCAGGAGAACAAATGATGCCAACCACTTAAATCCCTGACTTTTAAAACTTGAAAGGGTCAGTTGCCTAACCCATACTGATTGCCTTCAATTTTTTCGTAGTACCTACTATGTAATAGACTCTCTGATAGGTGGTGGCATGTGACAGTGATCAAATTAGGATCTTTGGCTGATTTTATTTTACTAAAATTGGCTTTGGTTGAATAATGTGATTAAAGAAGATCTTTCCCACCATTGATGGACCTGCCCATTGAGAAAAGTTCGATTAGGGAAGTTGTTTTGTTGGAGGGTCCCAAGTACTTTTCTTTTTTTTTTTTTTTTTTCTATTGAGGCACTATATCAGAGCTATATGCCCTCTGTTCTGAAAAGTGTATAAATACTCTGAAGGTGAGGTTGTACTTTGGAGCCTACTGACTAGAAAGTGTTTCTTTGGTCAGAGAGATGCAGAAGCTACTAAGGAGCCACCTGGATAAAATCTAGAAGTTGGTGCTTCCCTGTCTGGTAACTATATGTATGCAATAGTCAGACAGTTTTGGAAGCGCTGTCTTTTAACATTTCATTTCTCTGTATTTTCTCTGAAATTTTGATTTTGATTTTCTCTTATTTCTGTGCTTGATAAAAGTGATTGTTAAGCCCTCAGAGGTTGTCTTTCCTTTTAGAGAAGCAGATCAAAAAACCTGTAGTAGCAGGACTCCCATGTATGTTGAGGTGCTTACTGATACATGGTACAGTACCTGCTCTAAAGGATATCATGTATAACTGGGAGGAAAAAACATACACATATAAAGTATGTGATAAAGTGAATGAAAAATTTACATGAAGTACATACTAAATCATTTTTGAGAGGAAAGTAGACAAAGACCTTATGGAGAAGGTGACGTGTGAGAAGAGTATGAAGCAGCTCTCCCCAAATTTTGGAATGGCCAGCTACTCAGTGTTCTATATTTATTAGGAGTTTTAGAAGTTTGCCTGTCACATAAAAATCTTTCTCCCTGTAGCTTCCCTACAGAATTCCTAACTGTATCTTTTTGTACAAAACTAAAGCAAGACATGACAAAAAAACAGATTTTCTTTATACATTTGAAAGTAGTAATCAAGAATTCCCTGAGTGCAACTTTGGAATTAAGGTCCCACCACTTTGTGTCAGGCACCATAAGTACTGAGGATACAAAAATCGAAATAAAGTCTCTGCCCTAAAGTAATAATTTCTATTATTCTATTTCCATTTATTCTATATCTATATATTCTATAAAATAATAATTCTATTAGAGGGTCTGAGGTGGGGAGTTGAGGGCATGCAGGAGTAGACAGGTAGGCATTAAAAGAAAAACCCTGTTTCAGGTCCCACCCTGGTTAATTCAAGGCACACAGGAAATAAGATGAAAAAAGAGGTTATTGACATCACAAGACAGAAAGCAGCTGGAGTGGGGCTGCTGGCAAATCCAAGCACCAGCTTGATTTTACAGACAATAGTAAAAATCATTTATATATAAGGGTATATAGGGGTAAAACAATCATGATTTAGTGAGGTGGGATGTGTCATTTCAGTTCCTTCCAATTATTGCATTGGGTGATGAGATTAGTTTTCAGGTGCCAGTTTTCAGGAGTAGTCCTCAAGCTATGGGATTAGTGTGTGGATGATGGGATTAGTCTACAGGTGATGGCATTAGTCTATAGGCCATGGGATTAGCCCTCAGGTGATGAGATTAGCCTAAAATGGATGGCACTCTCACAATCTGATTGAGTGCAGTATCCAAAGATTGAACAAGGTTAAAACTGGAGGGTCATTCAGACTGTATTTTGTCCAGGGTTTTGACTTTGCCCATAAGTAATCACAAGATAATTTTAGGAGGGGAATGTTCCTGACAGCTAGAAATATCAAGAAAGACTTTCCTTAGGACATAGTGCACTACAGAAACATTAAAGGTAACTAAGGATACTAAGAAGCAGGTGTGATCAGGTTTGACTTTCAAAGCATGGGTTGCATTTCTGGTTTTTGCACAGGCATGAAGTGATATGATGTAGTGGCAATCCTGGGGAATAGTAACGATAGATTTGTCAGAATATAGAAAAGGTATATAAGGATAGTCAAGAGCCAAATTATAAAAGACTTTAGGTCAATAGTAACTTGTGCTTTATCCTAGAGGAAATTAGGAACAACTTGGGAATTTTTGAGCAGGAAACTGATATGACTGGACCTGTAAAAAGAAGATAGAAAGAAGAGGAAATAAGCAAGACTCAGATCTTATTGAGTCGTTCTGTAATAAGAACAAATCATATTGATTCTATCTCAAAACATTTTGCAACTGTCCCCTTCTTTCTGTACATGGTACCATCCAAGTTTATGCCATTATCTCTCATCTAAACTATTGCAATAGCTTCCTAATTCTCTCCCTTCTCCAATTCATTCTCCACACAGCTGCCAAACTGATTTTTCATGTTATTATTCTATTTATTTTTTACACTTAATATTATTTTATTTTTTCCAATTACATGTAAAGATACTTTTCAACATTGATTTTTGTTAAGATATTGAGTGCTAAATTGTTCCCCTTACCTCCCTTTTCTGTCCACTTCCCAAGACAATAAGCAATCAGATATAGGTTATTCATTTGTAGTCATGTTGAACATATTTCCACATTAGCAATGTTGTAAAAGAAAAATTGGAACAAAAGAGAAAATAAACATGAAAAAGAAAAATCAAAAAAGAAAAAATAATCGATAATAGTGTCTTTTGGTCTACATTCAGACTGTCTCCATGATTTTTCTTTGGATGTGGATAGCCTTCTCTCTCCTGAGTCATTTGGAATTGTCTTGGATCATTGTCTTACTGACAATGTATGTGTATTTGTGTGTATGTGTGCACGCACATATGTACATACACAAATATATACATATATATGTATATCTATATGCATGCATGTATACATGCATGCACATATGTACATATATCTTCAATGTAATTTGGGCAAAGAGGACAAAAGAAGTTTCAATATATCAGTAAAAGTTTTATGCAGAAAGAAGGACATGGGCTGAATCTTGAAAGAAAATAGAAATTCTATGAGGCAGAGAAGAGAAGGAAAGTCATTCCATTTTGCATCTGCTGTTTTGCCTGTTTTCAACTCCAGGGGAAAAAAAATGCCCCTCCTAGAATAAGCTCATTATTTCTAATCTCATCACCATGTTGCTAACTCAAGCCTTGATTCATATAGAATTGTTAAGGAAAAAGCAAGCCAAACGGTGTAGGGCCTTTAGTGCAAGACAAATGAGAATTGGTTAAAGCAATTGGTATGATTATCTTGGAAAAGGGAAGACTTGAGGAAGGACCGGATAGCTGTCTAACTCTTATTTGAAGATTTGTAACTTGGAAAAAGCGTAATTAGGTGCCATATTATGCCTTGGCAAATGGCCAAAGGAAATATTAGGAAAATAGACTATATTAGACTTGATGTTAGAAAATAAATATCTTTCTAATAATTCAAAATTGTCCAAAATTGCAATGGCTTGCCTCAAGAGATGGTGATCTCTTTCTTTCTTGGAAAGGAAAAATGGAAAGACAGAATGACCATTTCTCAGTTTTGCTATAATGGGATTTCTTTTGGATATGTGTTGGATTACATAACTTCTAAGATAACTTTTGACTCTCAAATTCTTCAGATCTATCTTTCAGTGAATAGACGTGGGAAAGAAATAGAGAAAGGTATCAAGGATAATGTTGAGCTTGTAAATTGGTAAGAATGGATGGATGGTAGTGACCATAACAGAGACTGGGAAGTTGGAAAGAAAGAAAGTTGCTGAAGTTGATAGAAAATGATTTATACTATGGAAAAATTGATTTGAGGCTTCCATGAGCCATTCAGTTTGAAATAATCTAGTGGACAGTAGGGGATATGAAAGTCTGAGGATAAAAGGAAAAGGAAGGATACAAGCATTTACTAAATATTTAATATGTAACATACACTATGCTAAGCGATTAACAAATATTATCTCATTTAATTCTGACATTTACCCTGGAACATATGGACTATAATTATCCAAATTTATAGTTGAGGAAATTTGGAAGATAAATGTAAGTGACTTGTTCAGTATCACACAGTAATTGTGTGGGGTTGCCTTTGAATTCAAGTCTTCATTACTTCAGGACCAAGGCTATTTGTCTCTAGTAGAATCACACACACACACACACACACACACACACACACACATCTTTTGCTGTTTAAATAACTTCCAACAAAATAACTCAGATGACATTTTTAGGTTAATGTGACTTAGAGCTGCTAGGGAATATATAGTAATTAGAGCTAGAAGGAAGCTCAGATATTCATGTCCAAACCCCCCATTTTGCAGATTAAGAAACTAAGGACCCAAAATGTTAAGTTACTTATCCAAGGTTATAAGTAGCAAGTTACAGTTAAAATTTACATCCATGTTCTCTGGTTCTCTACTACCTCTTAACATTAGACTAGAGGCTCTTAACCTGGGGACCACTGAAAGCCTAAAGGTAAAATTTCAGAGAAGTCTTAGAACTTGGCTAGGAAAACAAATTACATCTTAATTTTCACTCATCCCTAACTGATACCTAGCATTTCCTTTAATTATTAAAATACAACAACATGATTCTGAGAAAGGGATGCACAAGCTTCTCTTCTCTAGCACAGGGGTCTATCAATTACACACACAAACACACGCACACACACACACAAATATTAAAACTCCTTCATCAAACCATGACTTCTCTTTTCTAGACTAAAATCTAAAGTAATAGAGTCAAGGTATTTTGAAAAAAAAGTTTCATCAATTCAAGATGGAAGAAAGGGAAATTATTTGAAAAACAGTCAGGCTTTTGCTTTAGTAGAAAAGCAAGCTCACTACGTATCAGCTGCATGATAAAACAGCCAAAAGGGCGAGATGCCCTCAAGGGTTTTTTGGTTGTTGTCCCTGGTTCTTGAAGAGGACCAAAATGACCTCACCATAATAAAATGAAGTTTGAATGTGTCTGACTGTGGCTGATCAGAACAATACAAGCTTGGAATGCCCTACCACAGTTGGGCACAGATACTCCATGTGAACATTTGGGGTGGTTACTCCAAATTTACGCATCCTACATCTCCTTTGTGCTGTTTCAATTCTTCTTTACTCATAGAGCACAGCACATTCTCTGATGTGGGCACACTATGCTGAGTGGTCCTGTGCCAGTGTTTCCTATGTTGCACAGTCAAATCCAAAGTTCTTGAGAGAGACCTTGAGAGTGTCCTTGTATGGCTTCTTCTGACCACTATGTGATTGCCTGCCTCATGTGAGTTGTCCATTAAAGTCTTTTTGACAAGTGTACATTTTGCATTAGAACAATGTGGCCAGCCCATCAGAGTTGCACTCTCTGAAGCATAGTGTGATTGCTTGGCAGTTTAGTTTGAGAAAGGACCTTAGTGTCTGGTACCTTATGTTGCCAGGTGATCTTCAGAATCTTCCTAAGACAGTTCATATAGAAGTGATTCAGTTTCCTGGCATGTTGCTGGTATACCATCCAGGTTTCACAGGCATAAAACAATGAGTTCAGCACAATGACTCTGTAGACCTTCAGTTTGGTAGTCAGTCTAATACCTCTTCTCTCTGAAACTTTTCTTTGGAGCCTCCCAAACACTGAGCTAGCTCTGACATTGCATGTGTCAACCTCGTTGTCAATGTGTACATCCATGAAAAGTACACTATCAAGGTAAGTGAACTTATGCACAGCATGCAAAACTTCTCCATTTGTTGTAACCAATGGTTCCATACATGGATAGTGTGGCGGTAGCTGATGGAGCACCTGTGTTTTCTTGGTGTTAACTATTAGGCCAAAATTAGCAAGGCAGCAGAGAATTGATCCATCCTTTGTTGCATCTCAGCTTCAGAGGCTGCATTGAGTGCACAATCATCTGCAAACAGAAAATCACGAACCAACACTCCCTCCACTTTGGTCTTAGCTTGTAGTTTTTTCACATTGAAGAATTTACCATCCGTGTGGTAGCTGACGTTGATTCCTTTTTCATTCTTATTGAAAGCATTGACAACATGGCTGAAAACATCATGCTAAAAAGCTTGGGAGCAAGCACACAGCCCTGTTTCATTCCATTGGTGACTGGGAAGGCACAAGAACATTGTCCATTATCCAGAACCTGGGCAAACATACCATCATGAAATTGACATACAATGCTGATGAACCTCTCTGGGCAACCAAATTTTGACATAATTTTCCATAAGCCCTCACAACTAACAGTGTCAAAGGCCTTGGACAGATCTACACCAAAATGTCATTGAAAGTGATCAAGCAAAAGTAAGGTCACTTCTTCCTGGAGTGCAAGCTTGGATTGTAATTGATTTCCAAGTAAAATTGTTTATTGAAGTATATAATTCATCTAATTATGACTGCTTTATAAATTTTTGTTTTCTCTTTCCAAAAGATCTGCAACTTTAATTTCACATTCAAATGAACAAAGGGACATAAGGCTGCATAAAATTTTTAAGGGAGGTGTTGATGTTGAAAACAGCCTGGAAGCATATGAGATTTTTTCATTATATAACCTTTAAAGTTCTACCCATATTTAATGTTCTATGACTATTTTCTTAACCTTCACTGTCTAATAATAGGAGTATATATCATTAGTCAGTATCTGTTGAGTATTTCTGTCATTCATGTACCCATATAAAGTTCTGTGTGATATAAAATACTTAGAGTCAAAAATGGGGGAAAAAAGATTGATATACAAATAAATAAAAGATAATGAAGTATGACATACATAGTTCCTTAGAAAAAATACCATTCATATTCCCTCAAAGGAAATCACATACGTGCATTTGTTCATGACATCTCAGAAGTGTTTATCCTTCTCTACTTTCACACCAAAGAGTCTATGAAGGTGGAAAATAGCATCTTTAATTCAGTCTGGATTTCATTCTTATTATAGCTCATGAGTCAATCTATTTCTAGGAAAGGGGAAGAAATAGGATGTGGTGGAAAGAACACTTTTTTGAAGTCAGGAAACCTAGGTTCAAATTGCTTCAAAAAGGTTTCTGGCTGTGTGGCTCTGGGCAAGCTGTTTGCCCTTTTATGCCTCAATTACCTTATTTTATAATTTTGTCTATATTTTGGTCTTGTCTTCTTATCACATCCATACCAAGATAGAAGGGAGAGCTTTTCAACAATAAGATCCTGAAAAGAGAAAGTGTTAAGGCATGAAAGTTAATGGGAGAATAAAGCAAGTAATTCTAATAATCACAGGAGGAACTCCAGAAAAGTAGTTCATGCAACCTGTACCTGAAAAGGGATCCTCTTTACAGCTTCATCCACAAGTAGTTCTGCCATCCTTCCTTCTTGCCATCACTGTTAGTCTTCTAGTAAAAAGGAACTAATTACCTCCAGAGGCAAACCATTACACTTTTGGACATCTCAATTTGCTAAGGATTTCCTTATGTTAGCCAGAGATTTAACTTTCTGCACCTATCTCACTCCCTTCCACCTCCTGTCGTTGGTCATCATTCTGCCCTCCAAAATAAAGTTATAATATTGGGTTTCATTATAGAAGATTCTGTTTCAAATCCTACTTCTGCCATTTGCTCCTTGTTTGACTTTAGACAAATTGCCCAAGTTTTCTATGTCCTAGTTACCTTGACTATAAAAATAAAACATTCAATTAAATGTCCTCTAAGACCTCTTCTACCTATAAATTTATTATGTTATGGTATTAGAAGTTAAAACACTTCATGATAGTTTCTTTTAATTGATACTTGAAAACTGGAATTAGATTGCCTCACTACACACACACACACACACACACACACACACACACACGCACACACACACACACACACAACTCCAGCTTCAACCTTAACACCCCAGTTCTTTAATTCTCAAGAACTATGCCAATTTTTTTAACTTTCTATCTCCAATGCCCAATACTATCCTTGGCAAAGAGAAGGGTTTTATAATAAAATGCTTATTGAATTAGGTTGAGTAGATTATAAAAGAACGAATTTCTAAAACTGATTCCTCTAGACCAATGGTTGTTAGTTGTTGTCCTTCATTCTCTAAGAGGACCAAAATGACATCACTATGAAGAAGTAAAATTTCAGTGTGTCCAACTGTAGCTGATCACACCATACAAGTTTGGAGTGCTCTACCACAGGTTGGGCACAGATAGTCCAGGTGAATATTTGGGGTGGATACTTCAAATTTGCACATCCTATATTTACTTTGTGCTGTCACAATTCTGCTTTGCTCATAGAGCACAGCATCCTTTTTGATGTGGACACTCCATCCTGAGTCGTCCTGTGCCAGTGTCTCTCATGTTGCACAGTCAAATACAAAGTTCTTGAGAGAGACCTTGAGAGTGTTCTTATATCACTTCTTCTGACAAAAGAACAAATTCCTAAAACTGATTCCTCTAGACCTGTGACAAATCCCTTGGAGTATTATTTCAGGAGAGGCAGTCTTTTAGACTTTTGTAATTCTCATTCCATAGGTTGCCACTAATTCAGCCTATGGACTAAATTAGTCTTAATTACTCATTCTCTGAAGGTCACTGTTTCCCAGCTGACTGATGGATCATAAAGCTACATGTCTTCTCTTTATTTTAGTTAACCTGCTTTAGCCATAATTGGAAACATCTTAGAGAACAGAGCAAACTATTATGACAAATATCACAACTAGCTGTTCTCATCAGAGAATATTCAATTGCCAAGCTGGAATCAGAAGCTAAGGTAGAGATTTATTGTCTCCTATGGGCTTTTTATGGAGACCTCCTCCTTGGAAACATCTTTTGGAGAAGAGCGTATTTATATTGATTCTGGAAGGAGACCAAAGAAGGCAAGAGGCAGATCACTCTATGCTTACCTCTTCACTCTCTTTTCTTCCCTTGTCTTTGAAAAAAAACATGCAGATTCCCCTCTTTTTCATCACAGGATGCTTGAGATTCAGCGTTCCAGTCAACTGCTGCTTCCATATACCGTGGATAGCAAGAATTGTTGAGGAGCAGTCAATGAAGTTAAGATGAACTCAGATTCCAATAAAAGGGACATAGTTTCCAAATATATGGAAGTGATATTTCCACTTTACTCTTCCCTCCTCAGACATTATCCAGAAATAGTGTTCAATTCTAGTCACCCAAGTTTAAGAAAAAAAGTCAAATATTGGAGAGAGTCCAAAGAAGAAAACCAGGATGATGAAGGCACTGAGTCATAGATATATGAAGATCAGTTAAAAAGAAAAAAACCGGGGGTGTCTTAGAGAAAAAAATGGAGCACGACAATTAACTTGCTATACATCTTGATGGCTATAAGGAGGGAGGTTTTTTTTTTTTTTTTTAATCCCAAGCAAAACAATCAGGAGCAATTATGTGGAAACTATAAAATTGTATTCCTAAGCTTTGTGTCAGGAAAATTTTCATAACCATTTTATCTGTCCAAATGTGGATCAGGCTGTCTCAAAAAATAGTGGGTTCCCTCTCCTCAGAGATCTGGTTAGGAGAGAAAGGGTGAAAGGAGAGAGAGGACAAATAGGAGGAAAAATAGGATGGAGGAAAATACACAATTAGTAATCATAATTGCAAATACAAACTGTGAATGAAAATGGAAGTGAATAGCAGAGCAGATCAAAAAGCAGAATCCTAAAATATGTTGTTCATAAGAAAAATATTCTAAACAGGGAAATAGACACAGAGTAAATGGAAAAGACTGGAGGAAAATCTACTATGATTAAGCAGAATTAAAAACAAAACACAGGTAACAATCTTAATCTCAGATAAAGTAAAAACAAAAAAAATAGGTTAATTAAAGAGATGCAGAAGGAAATTATATCTTGCTAAAATGTATCATAAACAATGAAGTAATATCAGTACTAAACATATATGTACCAAGTAGTATAGCATCCAAATTCTTAGAAGAGGAGTTACATGAAATACAGAAAGAGAGAGGAAAAAAATATAGTAGTGGGGGACCTCAACCTCCCCCTCTCAGAATTAGATAAATCTAACCACAGAATAAACAACAAAGAAGTTAAGGGGGAGAATAGAATTGTAGAAAAGTTAGATATGATAGACCCCTGGAGAAAACTGAATGGGATTAAAAAAGGATCATACTTTTTTTTTCTTAGTGATATATGACTCCTACACAAAATTTGACATGTATTAGGGAATCAAAACCTCACAATTAAATAAAGAAACGCAGGAAGAGAGAGTACATTCATTTCAGATCATTATACCATCAACATTATGTGTACTAAAGTGCCAAGGAAAGAGTGATTAAAATTTAATTGGATACTATATAAATTAATTCTAAAGAATGAAAGGGTCTAAAAATAAATCATAGAAATGATCAATAATTGAATGAAGCAGCATGACTATAATGGCACAATATGCCGAAATTTATGGGATGTAACTAAAACAGTTCTTAGGGAAAAGTCTATATCTCTAAATGCTTCCATGAATAAAATAGAGAAAGAGCAGAAGAATCGATTGGGCCTGCAAACAAAAACAACAATAATAACAAAACAAGAACAAATTAAAAATCTCCAAATACATACCAAACTAGAAATTCTGAAAATCAAAGGAGAGATTAATAAATTGCAAGTAAGAAAACTATTGAATAAGTAAAACTAAGAGTGGGCTTTATGAAAAATAAGATAGATGAAACTTTGGTTAATTTGATTTAAAAAAAGAAAGAAGAAAACCAAATTACCCATATGAAAAATGAAAAGTGTGAATTTGCCAACAATGAAGAAAAGAAATAAAGCAATAATTAGGAGCTATTTTACCTAATTATATGCCAATAAATCTGACATTATAAGTGAAATGCATATTGACAAAAATCTAAAGTGCCAAAATCAACAGATAAAATAAAATACTTTAAAAAAAATTTTAGGACAAAATATTGAATAAGCCATCGATGAATGCCCCAAGAAAAAATCTCCAGGGCCAGATGGATTTACAAGTGAATTCTACCAAACATTTAAAGAACAATAAACTATTTGGAAAAATAGGCAAAAGAAAGAATTTCCTAGTCAAACTCTACTTCAGAGAGTGCAATTCTGATTAACTGGTTACATTTTTCAAATGCAAAATATCAGCTTTCTTCTCTTTTATGGAGAACTCACACAGGGCAGGCATTCACATGGTGGTCAGAAGGCGTGATAGAGGGACATTTTTAAGGTCTGTCTTAAGCAGTTTGAAATTGATTGCGTTACATGAAAGATGATGGCCCAGGATTGCTCAGCATGATATGCCCACATCAGAGAAGCTGCTGTGCTCTATGAGGAAAGCACAATTGAAATAATTCAAATGAAACAAAGAATATGCAAATTTAGAGAATCCACCCCAAATGTTCACACAGACTACTTATGTCTACTTGTGGTGGAACATTCTGAGCTCATATCGATTTGATCAGTCACAGTGAGACACACTGAAATTTGACTTTGGCATAGTAAAGTCATTTTGGTCCTCTTTGAGAATGAAGGATGATAAGTATACTAGGTTTTCAGGTCAAAATGATGAATTTTTATTCAAATCAAAATGAATACAATGGTCCCAGTGGGTACTAACTCCTCCTGCCAGTCCTAGGAAGATAAATAAGTTTAACTTTTAGGGGAGCTATGGCTCTCTAGTAATGTCACATTCAAAATTCAGCTATGAGGAAGAGACATAAAGGGGTTTCTCTCTAAAAACGACTTTATAGTTTTGTATCTCCCCATTTTATTGCACAGTGTTCTCTCAAAAAAAAAAAAAAACCTCTTCTATTGCATTTAAATTCTTTCATCCTTCAAAATATCCCTTACTTATGTAGGTGATGGAAAACTGTTATGTTAGTAATACATATTTTCTACATATTTCCTACCATTGTCCCAATTCCAGTATATTGATATTTTTCATTTTCATTTTGAGCCTTCATCTGTACACTGCAAGGATAAATTAAAATAGGGTAGAAAAGTGAATATAGTTAGAAGAGAATGGCTTTACTTGGGGCATCAGGATAGGAAGGAAAATAGCACTAAAACTGGCAAGAGTAATTTTTTTTAATAGTATGTGTTGAAACAAGTCTCTTACTCTATTTCTGCCCCTCAATTGGCTTCTTTAATTTTAATAACACTGACTTGCATTTAGTGCTTTTTACTGTTTTTAAAGTATTGTTCAGCCTAGAGGCTGATGAGCTACCCGAGCCTTCTTACCTTTTCACTGGTCTTCGGTGGCCAACTGGATAAATGTATTGAGAGAAGAGACTTTCCAGAGTCAAACAAGGGTTAGGCTTTATTCAGGGTCTTAGTTACGTATCCATATGCAGGGTGAGTTCTTTCCCCCGGGAGAGAGGAATCCTTCTCCTCCCAAGGGGCAAGGATCATACAGCAAGAGGATGGGAGTGGAAGAGGGGAGGGACCCTCTTCCCTCCAAGGGCCCTGCAGCAAGAAGAGCCCCCGGAGGGGACTCCGCATCCAGAAAAGCGCCTTCAGGCTTTCCTGTCCCTACTTAAGCTCTCCCACCTCATAGTTTGCACGTGAATACCGTGTGTGCTCTCAGCCCCTAGGTAATTAACAACAGGTGTGCTCAGACCACTGACCAATCTCAAGGGTGGGATGCTCTCCCCAGCAAGTTTCCCACTGAGAAGAGGTGGAAATGAACGAGATGGCCCGTGTTTCACGCCTCAATCCCCAGCTGTTCCCTGGGGGGCCTCGTGAGAACTCTGAGGTTTAGAAGTCCTCACTTTTACCTGCCCGAGACTGTCCACGTGAAAACTGAGCTTACACCCCCAACAAAGTATCTTCTTTTTTTCCTGTGATCCGCACAGTCACCCTCAGAGTGAAGCAGGGAAGGGACCCATTTTGTAGTTTATGAAACATCATAAAATGAACATCCTTTTACTGGTACTAACAAAAAATACCTATTCAGTATTATTGTTCAAGCATTTTTCAGTCATATCACATTCTTTTTAACTCCATTTGAGTTTTTCTTGGCAAAGATACTGAAGTGGTTTGTCATTTCCTTCTCCAACTCATTTGATACAGGAGGAACTGAGGTGCAGAGAGTTAAGTGTTGTATCCAGAGTCAAAAAGCTACTAAGTGTCTGAGGCCAGGAAAAAGAGTCTTTCTGCCTTTGGATTCCAGTCCCAGGACTTTATCTACAGTATCACCTAGTTTCCAGTCCATTCAATACATATTTGTGTAAAAAAAATCAGAACATGTTGTACAGAGGTTAGTACTAGACAGCTAGGGGAATTAAAAAGCTCAGAAAATATAAATACAAAGAAATTATTTATGTCCTTAAGGAATTTAGAGTCTAATGAGAAATACAATATGAAAACAGGTTAAGAAAATAAAACAAATAAAACCACTAAAGTCAAAGGAAGGAGATGGCAAATCAATTTTCTCATAAAAGGGAAAGAAAGGGGGAGAAATGATTCCAGCAGCAGGTAGTTGAGGGTGACAGAAAAGTTGCAAGAAACTGAAGGAAATGAAATCATATTTCTTCAAAAGATTCTAGGACAAGGGAGAAAACTATTCAAGTAAATCTTTGTGATTATGCCAAATACAGGCAGAGACAACCATAGGCAAAATGGTGGAATAGTCTTGGTTTGCTTGAAACAGAGCTGTTCTCTTCTATATATTTTTCTCTACTTCTGGATATCACTGTCCTCAAAAACTTCCTTTTCCCCTAGAAAAAGTGAAGTCATTTTCCCAAGGTCACAGAGCTAATTATTACTATATTTGAAACAAGTTTTTTAATATTGTGACTCTCAATGATCTTTCCATTATACAGTTCTCTCTCTCTCTCTCTCTCTCTCTCTCTCTCTCTCTCTCTCTCTCTCTCTCTCTCTCTCTCTCTCTCTCTCTCTCTCTCTTTCTCTCTCCTTCTCTCTCTTCCCCTTTTCCCCCCTCTATTTCTCTGTCTTTCTCTCTCTCATTTCATCAGTCCTTTCTCTCTCCCCTTTACATTCTCTTTCTCTGTCATCAAATCTTTGTTAATGAAAAGATACTTGACAATATTAATGTGAAAACCCTCAAGATGAAGTAGTTCATCTACTGTTCTAGAAAATAATATTTCCATGTATTCAAAATATATTTGTCTCCCATTCTTCATAACACTTTAGATAATAAGGAGTCATCATGTGCATTACAAGTCTTTTCTTGTGTAGGCTATCTCCCATCCTTTAAATTGTTTTTTATGAGATAAAAAAAAAAAATCATTACCCTATTTAAATTCTAAGGCCAAATTCCATTTTTATGGAACTCTTTATAGGGTGACAGTACCTGAACACAGAACTACAGATGAGGTCTGATCAAAGTGTAGGATAACAGAATTCTCATGTTCTTCATTCTGCCACTAATCCTCCATTTAGGGGGAGGAGAGTGGGTTGGAGAATCATTAGCCATTTTGAATGTCACATTTGTTAATAATTCATATTGAATGTAGTGTAGTAAGTCCTTCCTCTTAGATCCCCTTGATAAAGTTGATTCCTTGTCAAGATTAACTACTTATTAAAAATAAGAGTGGGGAATCAGATCCTAGTTCTGACATTTCTAATATCTGCTGCAAAAGATGGTAACTCATATCCAATGTTTCTGCAAGGCCCTGAAGATAGATTGTTCTTATCTCATAAATGATACAAAAACAAGTGTAGTTCATACTTTTCCCAGACCTTTAACATCACATTTTAGGATGATTTAATATGTCATGGCTCAGCATACATTTGAGCTATGCCTTCAGATTTGGCGTTTAAAAGAAGCCTTGGAGAACAGGAGATGGAGAGAATGAGAACTGAAATGGGAAAACAAAAACTGGTTTGGTACACATAGACTTTTACTTAGCAGTTCTTAACGTGCTTTTGTGTTATAGATCCTGTTAGCAGACAATAAGACCTACGAATCATTTCTCAGAATAAAGGTTTTTACGTGTATAAAATAAAATACCTATGGTTACAAAGAAATCCAATTACATTCAAAGATAGATAGAAAAATAGGTAGATAGATAGATAGATAGATAGATAGATAGATAGATAGATAGATAGATAGATAGATAGATAAATGATATATAGATCAGGAAAGCACATGTCCACAGTGGAAGAAATTAATCTGTCATTAAATTGACAATATTTTTAAACTATTATTGTGTGCCAGAAACTGTGCTAAACATTAGATATGTAAGAAAGAGAAGACTGTAATTGCACACCATGTTGAGTGGTCCTGTGCCAGTGTCTCTCATGTCACACGTGTATGTATATATATATATATATATATATATATATATATATATATATATATATATATATATATATGTAAATTAAACCTAGTTTTCATGCTATTTCCTCATTACGCTGCTCCTTGAAAAAAAAAAAGTAGGTGTTACAGTGGATTAAGTTCTGGGTATGGAGTCAAGAAGTGCTGAGTTCTAATCCATGCTTAAATGTTTACTAGTTATGTGACCCTGGGTAAGTTCCTTAGTCTTTATTTGCCTCAGTATTCTCACCTGTAAATGGAGAACTTAGTAGCAGCATCTACCTCACAAGGTTGTTGTGTGAGTGAAATGAGATATTTGTAAAGCTCTTAACACAGTGTCTCCTATATAGTAGGCACTATGTAAATTTTTATACCCTTCCTTTGAGAAAAGGTACTGTTGTTTTCTATTTTTAATTTTTCTCAGAGGTATAGGCGAGTGACAGGGTTATTGTTGCTGCTTTTAATATCCCTAGAATTACTACAATGTCTGGAAGGTAGGAGCTTAAGAAATTTTTGTTGATTACTTAATTGACTGATAATACACACACACATACACACACACACACACACACACACACACACACACACACAGACACCACAAACTTAATCGTTTGCTTGTTTTTTGAAGAACTGTTTTCAATCCACACCAGTAATTGTGGAGTTGAACAACTGTACCGAAATGAAAATCTCTACATTTATCTGTATTTTTTTTTCAATTTCATCTTTTTAGATTTAATCGTTGTCCTTCATTCTCAAAGAGGAACAAAATGACACCATTGTACTGTAATCAAAATACAGTGCTTGCAATATTTTCTCCTTTATTGGGGAACTTTGAAATTTGGCTATAATATTCCTGAGAATTTTCATTTTGGGATCTCTTTCAGGAGGTGATTGGTAGATTCTTTTCATTTCTTTCTTACCCTCTGGTTCTAGAAAATCAGGGTAATTTTCCTTGATAATTTTTCAGAGAAAATGATTAGTCTCTTTTTTTAAATATGGCTTTCAGGTAGACTAATAATTTTTCAATTCTCTCTCCTGAATCTGTTTCCCAGGTCAGTTTTTTTCTAGTAAGATGATTCACTTTGTTTTCTTTTATTTTCATTATTTTTTATTATTTCTTGATCTTTTATAAAGTCAGCTTTCATTTGCTCCATTTTATTTATTTATTGTGCTACAGCATTAAATATTTATTTTGAATTTTTCTTGTGCTTGGCTTTGGGGACAAAAAAGGGGGCCCTTATAAAAATACAGAACAACAGGAGAATTTATTGTTTTCCTGCTAGGGTCCAGAACTAGATGAGTTGTTAGGCATAAAGACAAAGAAAAACCCCCAAAGTGCATACCCTGAAGAACTACAATTCTGTTGAAATATGAAAAAATTATAAGCAGTATTAAAGATGATACAATTCTGATACTGCCTTTTAAAAACTTAGAGTAAAGGTTTCTACACACACACACACACACACACACACACACACAACCTGATAGCATTAAAAGAAACTTTATTTCTAGGATTCAGTAGTTGATTGTCCTCTGTATTCTTATCTGGTAAGATTTCATTTGAAATGTTTTCAATTCTTCGTAACACATTTCAGGAATGACGTGAAGATGGGAAATATATACACACATATATACATATACACACATATACATATACATACATATATATAAATATATACACATATACATATATACATATACAAATATACACACTTACATATACACACATAAATATGCACAACCACACATATGTATACACACACACATATAATTTTGTTGCTTCTGATGTTCTAGAATTTGTTTAGAGTCACTTTTTATAGGTATTTTGAAGAGCATGGTTGGAGAGCTCAGGTAGGTCTCTGCTTCTACTGTATCATTTTGGCTCTGCCAAAACTTTAATTTTAATTTTTAAGGAATTATTTTCTTCAGTGAGCTTTTGTACACTTTTGTACATTTGGCCAGTTGTACTTTTTACGGAGTTTTTTTTTTTTTTTCCTTCTTCAGTTAATGTTTGTTCCTCATTTCCATTTGGACAATTCTGCTTTTTGAGACATTCTTCCCTTCACTGGCATTTTTGGACCTCTTTCAGCATTTGACCTGGTCTGTTTTTAAGGTATTATTTCCTTCAGTATTTTTTCCCATCCCCTTTACTAAGCTATTTACTCATATTTCATGATTTTCTTGCCTCACTCTTATTTCTCTTCCAAATTTTTCCTATTTCTCTCTGTAACGCCAATGTGATACTATAGCAGCCGCTATGGATATGCATGTAAATTTCCAGGGTGAATTCAAAAAATATGAACTCTCTTCCTCAAAAATGAAACCAAAATATTTATTCAGATACCCAGAAAGCCAATTCCACCATGGTAACAATGAAGTTTGTTTTCCCAATGGAGGCAGCAGCATCATCCCTAAGCCTTTCCTCCATTAAGCCTCCCCAAAAACAAGCTCCCCTAGGCAAAATCCCACCTTCTCACTCACCATAGCTGCTCTGTCTTGTCTCTGCTTCACTCTCTCCTAGCTCTGCCTCACTATCTCTTCCTGCTTCATCCATTCAGCAAGCTCCTCCCACCATGGACTTCATGTGACTCAAGCAGTGGGCTGAGCCAAAGCTCAATGCAAGTAAAATGGGCCCATTAAGGGACAGGGAAGATCTTCAAATTCCCTTATCATTATACTCTCTTCCTTGATTTTCAAAATCCTTTTTTAAATTTTTTTAAATTTTTAATGTTGTACAATCACTACCAAAAAACTTCGATGTTCCCCCCCATCTACCCTCCACGACCCCCCTCCCTCTGCAAGACAGTATACAATTCTATATGGAATCCACACATACTTTCCTATTGAATATGTTTTCAATATAGTCATGCTGTGTAGATGAAGTAAAATAAATGGAAGGAATCATATAACAAATCAAAACATAATAAACACACACACACACACACACACACACAAAAGATCTGCTATATTCTGTGAATGAGTTCCATATTTCTTTCTCTGAGTGAGGAAGGCATTTGACCTTAGAAGACTATTGGGAATTTTTTTTTTTGAGTTCTTGCATTGTTACAAAGTTCCAAGTCTACTAGAAAAAGCTCTCTTACACTGTGGTGGTTGTTGTGCACAAAGTTCTCCTGGTTCTGCTCCTTTCACTCAGTATCAGATCATATAAGTCCTTCCAGGCTTCTCTGAAGTCTTCTCATTCATCATTTCTTTCGTCACAATAGTACTCCATTACATTCATATACCATACTTTATTCAGCCATTCCCTAATTGATGGGCATCCCCTTGATTTCCAGTTTTTGGCAACTACAAAGAGTGCTGCTATAAATATTTTTGTACATGTGGGACCCTTTCCCATTTTTAGGATCTCTTGGGGAGATCCTAGTAGCAATATTGCTGGGTCAAAGGGTATGCACATTTTCGTAGTCCTTTGGGCATAGTTCCAAACCACTCTCCAGAATGGTTAGATGAGCTCACAGCTCCACCAACAATGAATTAGTGTTCCAACTTTCCCACATTCTCTCCAACATTTATCATTTTCCTGTTCTATCATGTAATAGGTGTGATGTGGTACCTCAGAGTTATTTTAATTTGCATCTCTCTAATTGAAAGTGATTTAGAACATTTTTTCATATGCTTATAGATATCTTTAATTTCTTCCTCTGAAAATTGCCTGTTCATATCCTTTAACCATTTATCAATTGGGGAATGACCTGTATTGTGAGGCCTTTATCCCCGAGATTAGCTGTAAGAATTCTTTCCTAATTTACTACGTCCCTCTGAATTTTGGTTGCATTGGGTTTGGTTGTGCAAAAACTTTTCAGTTTAACGTAATCAAAATTATTCATCTTGCATTTTGTAATACTTTCTATCTTTTCTTTAGTCAAAAATTCTTCCCTTCATAAATCTGATAAATACACTATTTCTTGCTCCTCCATTTTCTCCATGGTATCAATCTTTATACCTAGATCGTGTACCCATTCGGATTTTATTCTTGTGTATGGTGTCAGGCATGGGTCTATGCCTAGTTTCTGCCACACTGTTATCCAGTTTTCCCAGAAATTTTTGTCAAACAGTGAGTTCTTATCCCAGAAGCTGGAGTCCTAGAGTTTATCAAACAAGAGGTTGCTATATCCCTCGCCTGCTGTGTCTTGAGTGCCTAGCCTATTCCAGTTGTCTCCCCTTCTGTTTCTTAGCCAGTACCAAATGGTTTTGATAATTTCTACTTTATAATACAATTTGAGATCTGTTAGAGCTAGGCCACCTTCCTTAGCATTTCTTTTCATTAGTCCCTTTGATATTCTGGACATTTTCTTCTTCCAGATGAATTTTTATATTATTTTATCCAGCTCTAGAAAATAATTATCTGATAGTTTAGTTGGTATGGCACTAAATAAGTAAATTAATTTAGGTAGAATTGTCATTTTTGTTACATTAGCTCAGCCCACCCATGAGCAACTGGTGTTTTTCCACTTACTTAGATCTGACTTTATTTGTGCAAAAAATGTCTTTTAACTGTGTTCATATAGTCCCTGGGTTTATTTTGGCAGGTAAGTTCCCAACTATTTCATAGTGTCTACCCTAGCTTTAAATGGGATTTCTCTTTCTATCTCTTGCTGTTGGATTTTGTTGCTAATGTAGAAGATTTGTGTGGGTTAATTTTGTAACCTGCAACTTTGCCAAAGTTGTTTATTATTTCAAGTAGATTTTTACTTGAATCTCTGGGATTCTCTAATTATATCATCATATCATCTGCAAAGAATGATAACTTAGTTTCTTCTTTGCCTATTCTTATTCCTTCAATTTCTTTATCTTGTCTAATTGCTACAGCTAACATTTCTAGTATCATATTGAATAATAGTGGTGATAATGAACATCCTAGTTTCACCCCTGATCTTATTGGAAATGTATCTAGCTTATCTCCATTGCATATAATGCTTGCTGAAGGTTTTAGGTAGATAATGCTTATTATTTTATGGAAAGTTCCCTTTATTCCTATGTTCTTCAGTGTTTTTAATAGGAAAAGGTGTTGTATTTTGTCAAAAGCTTTTTCTGCATCTATTGAGATAATCATGTGGTTTTTGTTAGTTTTGTTGTTGATATGATTGATAATGCTAATAGTTTTCCTAATATTGAGCCAGACTTGCATTCCTGGTATGAATCCTACCTGATCAGAATGTATTCTTATCCTGATAAGATGCTGTATTAGTTTTGATAAAATCTTATTTAAAATTTTTTCATCTATATTCATTAGAGAAATTGGTCTATAATTTTCTTTCTCTGTTTTGTCTCTTCCTGGTTTAGGTATCAAAACCATATTTGTATCATAGAAAGAATTTGGGAGAACTCCTTCTTTCCCAATTTTCAAAAATAGTCTATATGGTATTGAAATTAAATGTTCTTTAAATGTTTGATAGACTTCACTTGTAAATCCATCTGGCCCTGGAGACCTTTTCCTAGGGACTTCATTGATGACTTGTTCAATTTCTTTTTCTGAGAGGGGGTTGTTTAAGTATACAACTTCTTCTTCTGTCAATCTGGGCAATTTGTATTTTTTTAAATACTCGTCCATCTCATTTAGATTATCAAATTTATGGGCATAAAATTATGTGAAGTAATATCTAATTATTGTTTTAATTTCTTTCTCATTAGAGGTGAGTTCACCTCTTTTATTTTTGATATTAATAATTTGATTTTCTTCTTTCTTTTTTTAAAATCAGATTGACCAAAGGTTTATCAATTTTATTAGATGTTTTTCATAAAACAAGCTATTGGTTTTATTTATTAATTCAATAGTTTTCTTAATTTCAATTGTATTAATCTCTCTGTTGGTTTTCAGTATTTCTAATTTGGTATTTACTAGGGGATTTTCGATTTGTTCTTTTCCTAGCTTTTTTCAGCTGCATGCCCAAGTCATTGATCTCCTTTTTGTCTATTTTATTTATGTAGGCATTCAAAGATATGAAAGTTCCCCTAAGAATCGCTTTTGCAGTATCCCATAAGATTTAGTAGGTTGTCTCATTATTGTCATTCTCTTGAATGAATTTGTTGATTGTTTCTATGATTTCTTCTTTAATCCACTTCTTCTTTAGGACTAAATTATTTAGTTTCCAATTGATTTCTGGTTTATCTTTCCATGGCCTTTTATTATATATAATTTTTTATTGCATTATGATCTAAGAAGGATGCATTGATTATCTTTTGCCTTTCTGTGCTGGATTGTAAGGTTTTTATGTCCTAGTACATGGTCAATTTTTGTATATGTGACATGTACCGTGGGGAAAAAGGTATATTTCTTTCAATTCCCATTTACTTTTCTCCAGAAATCTATCCTATCTAACTATTCGCCTTATTTACCTCCTTAACCTTTTTCTTATTTTGGGGTTAGATTTATCAAGTTCAGAGAGGGGGAGGTGGAAGTCCTGTACTTGGATAGTTTTGCTGTCAATTTCTTCCTTCAACTCCCCCAACCTCTCCTCTAAGAATCTGGATGTTATACCACTTGGAGCATACATGTTTAGTAATGATATTGCTTCACTGACTATGGTGCCTTTTAGCAGGATATAATTTCCATCCTTCTCTCTTTTGATTAGATCTATTTCTGCTTTTGCTTTATCTGAGATTAGGATTGCTACTCCTGTTTTTCTTACATCAGTTGAAGCACAATATGTTCTGTTCCAACCTGTGACCTTTATCCTGTATGTATCCCCCCGTTTCAAATGTGTTTCTTGTAAACAATAAATTGTTGGATTATGGCTTTTAATCCATTCTGCTATCCATCTCCATTTTATGGGAGAGCTCATTCCATTCACATTCACAGTTATGATTACAGTCTGTGTATTTCCCTCCATCCTCTTTCCCACCATTTGTGTTTTTATCTCTCCCATCTCTCTTCCCCTCCTCAATAGTTTTCGCTTTTCACCACCACCTCCTGCAGTCTTCCCTTCCGTCTTTTAGCCCGCCTCCTTTTACTCCCCTTTAACCTTACTGCTTCTTCCCTCCCTTTTAGCTTCCCTCCCCTTTCTTCCCCCTTCCCCTCCTACTGCCTATAGAGCTAGTTATTATTATATACTTAAGTTTATTGCTCCCTCCTTGAACCAAATCAGATGAGAATACCTCTCAAACAATGCTCATCTCCCTGCCCTCTTTCCCTCTACTATAATTTTGTAATTCTTCCTGTGATGTAATTTACCATTTTCTGCTTCCTCCTTTTCACACCTCCTGTTACAATCCCTTCACATACTTAAATCATATTTTTAACATGGCATCATTTACTTTATACCCCTTCCCTCTATATATGTCCCTTTTTTTTTTTCATAACAGATGTAGAATTCTCAAGATTAACAGGTATCATCTTCCCTTATAGGGAGGTAAACAGTTTGCCCAAATTGAGTAGCAAGCTTTGTTTTTTTCTTCCGCCTCCCCCTGTTTACCTTTTTATGCCTCTCTTGAGACCTGTGTTTGAAGATAGAATTTTCTATTAAGTCTTGGCATTTTTGTCGGGAAGGTCTGGAAATCCCTTATTTTGTTGAATGACCATCTTCTTGTCCAAAATGTTATGCTGAACTTTGCTGGGTAGTTGATCCTTGGTTGTAGTCCCAACTCCTTTTCCTTATGGATTATTGGATTACATTTCCTTCTGTCTTTTAATGTAGAAGCTGCAAGGTCCTGTGTGATCCTGACTGTAGCTCCTTGATATTTGTATGGTTTCTTTCTGGCTGCCTGTAGTATTTTCTCCTTCACTTGATAGTTCTGGAATTTTGTAATGATATTTCTTGGGGTTTTGAGTTTGGGATCCCTTTTGGCAGGTGAACAGTGGATTCTTTTGATGACAATTTTGTCTTCTGGATCTAGCACTTCTGGGCAGTTTTCCTTGATAATTTCCTGAAAAATTTTGTCCAGACTCTTTTTTTCATTGTGGTTTTCTGGCAGGCCAGTAATTCTTAAATTTTCTCTCCTGGATCTATTTTCCAGGTCAGTTGTTTTTCCAATTAGATATTTTCCATTTTCTTCTCTTTTCATTCTTTAGATTTTGTTTGATTGATTCTTGCTGTCTCATAGAGTCATTAGTTTCTAATTGCCCAATTCTAATCTTTACCAATTGTTTTCTTTGGTTAACTTTTGCATCTTCTTTTCCATCTGTCTAATTGTTCCTGTTAAGGAGTTATTTTCTCCAGTTAAGTTTTGTACTTCCTTTTCCATTTGTTCAGTTTTCCTTTTCAAGGAGATGTTCTCATCAGTGAATTCTTTTTGTATACTTTTAAAATCATTGGCCAGTTTTTCTTCTATTTCCTTCTTCAGCTGTTCCAGGAGCTGTTTGTGCATGCAAGCAGTTCATAGTCCCTTCTGTAGTTTCAGATAGAAGTACAGTCTCACCACTGACCTCTTTGGTATTTGTGTTTTGGTCTTTGTCCTCACAGAAAGATTCTATGGGGTTTTTTTTCCTCCCTTATTTTCCTTTTTCTTGTTCTTGATGGTGATTGTGTGTTGTGGCTTCTGTTTCTTTCAGTTAGAAGCTGTAGAACTTGGTGTTAAGCTGACTTGAGTGAAAAAGCTAAGAGCAGGTTTTTGTTTTGTGTTTCCCAGATCAGCCCTAGTGTTAGCTTGTTAAATGTGGGGGAGGGATGGTCTGGCCATGGGAGATCTCCTCAGCTGAACTGAGGCAAAGGCAGGCTCAGGGGATGGTGATCCCAACTGCCCTATTGTCTTCCCATTTCCCCTGGAGTGCTGAGGCATGCCCAGATCCTAGTCAGAATTTCCACCCCACCTGGGGCTCCTCTCCTGGTGCTGAGGCTTGACTGGGTCCTTGTGCAAGTTTTCTCCACCCTGGGTCCCCTTTCCTTCCAGTTTGCCTCTGCCACAGTAGGCAGAATCCCCCTTAGCTATTTTCCTCGCCTCAAGTGTTATGAGACTATTTGTCCCCTCTGCTGTTCCCAATGATTCAGGATTTTTCTGGGGAAATATTTTATGATTCTTTCAAGGTCATCAAGGGGGAAGGAGAGAGCATTTACTGATCACTCCACCATACTGGCTCCCAGAAGTTTAAGTAATCTCAGGAGCTTCTGCGCTGAAATGTGGTGCTCAGCGGCTGTCACTGGCTTGGCTCTGCTGGTCTCTCACCTTGGGCTGCAGATCCGTTGGTTCCCCCTGCTGTTGTCTCAGATTTCCCAGGGCCCTCCCGATCCACTGCATTGGATGTACTGCATTGTGCGCTGTGGGCTCACCCCCTATGGAACAGATCCTTCCCATGGACCTGCCAGTCTGTCCTGGGCTTTGAATCTGCTCCAGTCTGTCTCCTTTTGGAATCTGCACCTCCAAAATTTGGTCAGATTCTCTTTTTAGAGGTATCTGAAGGAGTTTGTCTAAAAGCATGTGTGAGTCATTCCTTTCACTCCGCCATCTTGGCTCCGTCCTCAAAATATTCTTTGAACCCTTCCATGTTCTAAGACCAATTCACATTTTTCTTTGAGGCTTTGGATGCATGACTTTGACTTTATTTTCTTCTTTTGAGGGTGTTTGGATCCTCTTTGTCACCATAGCAACTTTCTATGGCCAGATTTTTTTCTCTGTTTGCTCTTTCTCTCAAGCTATTTCTTGACTTTCAACTCTTTGTTAAAGTAGGGCTCTGCTTCCATGGTGAGGGGCACATTCTGTACAGAGGTATTTCTAGAGACCTGTAAGTTTTTGAAAGTTTCTAAAAATTCTATTATAACAATCCCCCATCCCCCAACCAATTCCAAAAGGTTACTTAGCATCTTCTGAACATTCTAGTAACAAATTGGGAGCAGTTGAACCAATAAGAGGCTTCTATCTCATTAGTTATGAAATTGCCAAAGTCAGCATGAATCTGCATTAGGATGTTCTTTTTTATCAGGATTTTTATTAGAATGGAAACATTAGAGACTAATGTAAGTTTCCAGCTCTTCTAAGACATTATGATCTAAGGAGAGCTGCATTTACTACACTCCTATCTGTAATTGAATGAGTGACCACTCTTTCTGCCCTAGAACTGTGACAAGGGTCACCACTCCACTGCAGCCACAAATTCTGGTGTACTAGTACTTCTCCTTATCCCAGGACTGCCACCAAAGACTGCTACTCAGAATCCAAATGTGGTCAAATCAATAGAGTTCTACCTCAGTGCCAGGAAAGAGACTCCTGTCATCTCCTTCTGACTAGTATTTTGAACCTTTAACAGACTGATCTGACAGCTCTGATGTTCTCCCTGTTGATTCAGTGACTCCCAAGGCCTGCTCCTGGTTTGCTGCGGCCAGGACTGTGCTGGTATAACCCCTGATGGACTTTGTTCCACTCTTAACCAAGTGCAATAGACCTTTCCTGCTTACCTTCTAAGTTGCCTTTGGCTTTCTTTGGAAAATTATTTCACCCTGTCCTTTTGTGGGTGATTCTGTTCTAGGAATTGTTTTATAGAATTATTTAAAGATATTCTGAGGAGTTTTGGGGAAAGCTCAGTGAATCAATGCCTTTTCTCCATCATTTTGATTCTGCCCCTCCTCTATATGGTTATTATTTTAATATGGTATACCTTTGAACTAACAGTTAAAATTTGAATAATCTAATCCATATTCAAATATGGCTTTACATAGCATTCTCTCATACACAACAACAACAGCAACAAAGCTATAGACTATGAATTATACCCATTTTATAAGTAATCAATATAAAACTCAGGTAGATTCATAGAGGCAGCTGAGTAACACATTATGTAGAGCACTAGATCTGGGGTAAGAAAGACCTAAATTCTAATCCAGCTTCTAAAATATGTTAGTTGTAGCCTCTGAGAAATTTGTTTAGCTTTTCACTGCCTCAGTTTCCTAATCTGTAAAGTAAGAACAACAATAGAACCTTTATCTCATGACTATTGAATATAAAATGATATTATATCTGTAAGGCCTCTGAAAAACTTAAATTGTTAAAAATATGGCATCAATATTCTTATTTAAAATTTTCATCACATTTTCTCAGAACTGATACTAAAACTCATACTTTCTGTCTTTAATGTCTTTGAACTTGTAATCTTAAAACGTACAAGTCACAGATAGACAAGTGTCATTCAAGACCATCTACTCCAACACCTTGGTTATACAAATAAGGAAATTGTGGCTCTGAGGGCTAATGTCTCATTTTAAGTCACATGATTCAAAGCAGAATTGGACTCTAATAGAAGTTTCCATACGTCTTAATAATCATTTAACTATATTACTCTTCTGATGTGAGTGTTAGCTAACAGTGGAAGGTCTGGTAAGTGCTTTGTTCCTCTTGCTACCAGAAGCCTGCTGTAGAGAGTAACATTATAACCCTCCCCCTATCTAAGTTAAATTATAGTTCTCCGCAACCCTAGTTAAAAGTTCTACTACAGTACTTCCCCAACCCCCAACCAATTCCAGGTTACTTAGCAGCTTCTAGACATTCTAGTAACAAATTGGGAACAGTTGAACCAATAAAAGGCTTCTGGCTCATTAGTTATGAATTGCCAAGCTCAACATGAATCTCCAATAGGATGTTCTTTTTAATCAGCACTTTGATTAGAATGGAACCATCAGAGACTAATGCATTCTTGTATCAATTGCTTTAACTTTCTGCACTTGACTAGTCACTCTTTACTCCATATGATTTAATCCTGTGTCCAGGGCTGCCTTTTTGGGTGTGAATGGAGGTTATCCTACTTTGTCACGGTTAGTTTGAAATACTTCTAATTAAAATCTGTCTGCTAATCATCTTATGATGGGCATCCACGGTCTCTAAATCACACTAAAGGACAGCTGACTCTGGAAAGCTGTGAAACTATCCATTTTGAGTGAATTAGGATCTTATTGACATTCATCTTAGTTCCTTCAATCTCATCTGAGATTTCCCACTTAAAACTTAAACAAGTCAGATCTGTTTTATTGAGGCACAACTCACCTCATTATTTTTAACAACTTCCCATTGCAGCTATGTGCGTGTGTGTGTGTGTGTGTGTGTGTGTGTGTGTGTGTGTGTGTGTGTTTGGATAATAGTTCTAGTGAAAAAAGAGATGTGAAGGAGGACTTCCAGTGCCAAGATGGCAGAGTGAAGCAAGAACCCTCTGAATCCCTCCCACATTCCCATTCAAACAACTAGATACCCACCTCAAAATTGATCTAGGAACAGGGAAGCAGTTTATCAGCCAACAGGAAAGGTCTGTCTCACTAGCATTGGAGGAGAGCAAGGTCTAAGAGCAGTAGAAGTCTCAAAACAGAAGCCTGGGGCAATCTGCTAGTCAACTCCCTCACACAAACTAGCAACCCCTGAGGCAAGTGAGCAGTTGGTGCAACACAGTAAGGCCCTACCCCAGCAACCTTACTCTCAGAAGAAGCCACAAGGCAAGTTTTGACCTGATTGCTGATCATAGTGAAGATCCACTCCAGAGCTGGCCAACAGCAAGATGCCAACCTGGAGGCCTACCAGCAGAGAGACTCTGTTTCCATAGAAACCCAGAAGCAGAGACCCAACTCTGGGGCAGACTAGCAACAGGATCCCTCAACCAGGACCAACCTCCAGAAAGACTGTTACCATAGCAACACACCAGCAAGCCAGCTGGGAGCTGAACCCCACACTAAGGGGATATCAAAAGGAAAGACCCCGTCCTCCAATAGAAGCCAGAAGGGAAGCCTGTTGGGATTGGAAGTTCAATTCCGTGTGGACAGTCTCGGGTGGGTAAAGGTGGGAGCTTCTAAATCTTAGAGCTCTCACGAGACCCCCCCAGGAAATGGCTGGGAATCGAGGTGAACCGAGCTATCTCGAGTAATTCCGCCTCTTCCCATGAGAAACGTGATGGGAGAGAGATCTCCCCGCCCTCGAGATTGTCCCGGATTGGAGCACACCTAGTTACCTAACAGCACGGTATTCAGATGCAAACTATGCGGCTGAAGGTTAAGTAGGATTGAGGAAGCCTGAAAGCTCTCTTAGCACGTGAGGAGCCAAGAGGACAGTAGGCTCGCTTTTCTTCTTTCCTCTCTCCCCTCCCCCTCTCTCCCCGCTTGTACTTCTACTTCCAATCCCTTAAGATCTTAGCCTCCTTAGGAAATCTCCCCCTCTTCCTCCTAAGGAAGACCCCCCTGCACTTGTAACTGAGACCCTGAAATAAAGCTCAACCCTTGTTCGACTCTGGAACGTCCTTTCTCTCATATGAGCATCCGGTTTTGGCCAACCGAAGACCTCGGAGGTGAGGTAAGAAGACTCGGGTAGCCCACACAGGCCTCTAGGCCTGGTAGAAGCCTACCCTCTAGGGAAAATAAACAGCTAAGCCCTGAAGCCTAAGGAAAGCAAGCAGTAAGACCTAAAGACTCAATATAGAAAACTTGGGAAAGTGTAGGACCAGAGCACAAATCTAACATAAAAAACACCAAATCACAATAAAGACAGAAAAAAATGAGCACAAAACCCCAAATTTAAAAAAAAAAAGGTTGATTATAGAAAGTTACTATGGTGATAGGGAGAATGGATAGAAGAGGACAATAATGTCAAAATGAGAACATGTGAAGCCTCAAAGACAAATGTAATTTGATATCAAGCCCTAAAATACTTCCTGGAAGAGTCAAAAAAGAATTTTAAAAAATCAATTTAGAGAAATAGAAGAAAAATTGGGAAAAGAAATGAGAGCAATGCAAGAGAATCATGAAAAAAGTCAATAACATGTGAGAAGATAAAAATTGCAGAGGAAAAATAATGGTAAAAATGAAATTATCCAAATGGAAAAAAAAGAAGTACAGAAGCTTCCTAGATAAAACAATTCCTTAAAAAATAGAATTGAACAAGTGGAAATTAATGACTATCTGAAATATCAAGATATGATGAAACAAAATGAAAAAAATTTAAAAACTAAAGCAAATGTGAAATTTCTCATTGTAAAAACAACTGATGTATGATAATGTAAGGATTATTGAACTACCTGAAAGCCATGATACAAAAAAAAAACCAAACAAAAAACAGACCTGGATAAAATCTTTCAAGAATTGATTACTACCTGAAAGAGATCCCAATATGAAGTCTCCCAAGAACATCATAATCAAATTCCAGAACTCACAGATCAATGAGAAAGTATCACAATCAGCCAAGAAAAGCCAATTCAAATATCGTGAAACCAGAGTCAAAATTACATAAGACTTGGCAGCTTCCACATAAAAGAACTGGAAAGCTTGTGATATGATATACTGGAAGGCAAAAATCACCCACACAGTAAAATTTAATATAATCTTTCAGGGGACAAAACAGACATTGTATGAAACAGAGAACTTTCAAGCATTTATACTTAAAAGACCAGAATTGAACACAGATGTGTGCGCACACACACACACACACACACACACAAATTATTTCCAAATAAAAGAATCAAGGAAAACATAAAAATAAAAAAAAAAAGCAAGAAAGAGGAAACATAACAAAGTCGATAAGGTTAAACTCTTTGTATTTCTATATATCAAGATAATATTTGTAACTCTTAAGAATTTTATACTAGAAGAACAATTAGAAGGAACATATGTAGACTGAGGGTGTGGATATAAGGTGACTCTGATGGGATACTACCCCAAACAGAAAATAACGGGGGGAGAAAAAAAGTTTACTGGAAGAAAGAAGGAAAAGATTGAATGGCATAAAATCTAGGTGGTAGTGGTGGAAAGGGGGGAAGAAGGTGGTGGTGGTGGTGGTGGAAAAAGCTTAAACATTACTCTCATCAAAAGGTATTCAAAGAAAAGATAACAAACACACTCAGTTGAATATAATCATCTAACTGTATAAGGAAGTAAAAAGGGACAGGATAATAGAATGGGGGAAGTGGTACCCAGGTACTCAGCAATAGTATTGTTTGATGAAGAACTGGGAATGGCAACCATTTTTAGCAATACAACGATCCAAGACAATCCCAAAGGACTAATGAAGAAGCATACTGTCCACCTCCAGAGAAAGAAGTAATATTGATTGAATACAGACTAAAGCATGCTATTTTCACTTTCTTTCATTGTTTTTCTTTTACCCAAGTCTTCTTGTATGAAATGAAAAATATGAAAATGTTTTGCATAATTGCACATACATAACCTATATCTGGGAGGGGTTGGGGGGAGGGGAAGGAAAGAATATGGCATCCAGAACGTTGAAAACAAATATTTAAAAATTGTGAAGAAGAACAAAGAAAAAGTATTAAGTCTTTAGGTGACTTTAAAGTTTCATGTGGTTCAAGAGTGTGACAAATGCCACACAAATCTGGTCTGAGTTGACTCTCCACTAATAGATACTATACACACTTACATGTGCATGTATATTCATGTGTGTAATTTAACTTTTGATTAGTTCTTTTTAAATTTCTGAGCAATTTAAGAGCAAATCATATATCTCTTTCTACTCTAAGGAGAAAAAAAAATAAATTAAATTAAACTTTGCTAACTACACTAAAGTAAAAAAATATACTTGCCTATCTATTCTGTTAAAGAGATACTCATAAATCCAAAGCACCAGGAAAACAAAACAATAATTCCTCTTACTTGTAGGTAAGTTTAATCTACTATTACAGATATAGAATACCTTAAAATAATTTGCCAATTAATATACTATAAACCCTTTTTGAGATATAAAAAAATTCATTTACTTTTTATTTTAATAAGGAAAATCTTGCCTTTGAATAGAGAAATTCACTTATTTCTTCATAATGTGTTGTTATTTTTGTTTTAAAAATTCCCCATTGACCCCTTGTTCACCATTTCATCACTGACCTTGGATTCAAAGATTTATCCAATATTTCTCTGTACAATTACCTGATCAATTCTAAGAATTCCTTAATAAATAATCCATTGCAAAATTTCCTCCTTCCTTTCTTATACTGAGTCAGATAGGAACATGCTTTCAAAGAAGTAATGTAAAAGATGGCTAAATTCAGGCCCCACCTCTTATAACTCTAATTTGTATAATTCTTGAATAGAGTGAAAACTGATAAGAACCACATATGTTATTTAAGGAAGTAAGGATTATTCCTTGGTACATACAAAAAAGATGATAGCCCCAAATTAGACTAGTATGAACTTAGAATATCTGTATCTGACCTATTAGCACCTAGACCATTACACTCAAAAAAGAGATTTCTTGAGGAATGGGGGAAAAGACTGAAGGAATATCCTAAATGGAAATGCATGGGTTTCATTCTTCAGCAGCTATGTTTCAATTCACTTAACCCTAAGGGTTAACTAAGTATACTTGAAAATTACATCACAAATGCTAATGTTTTCATTTTTGTTTTCATTTCTCTTATGTAGCTGCCAAGGAATTTGAACTGGATTTATTGAGAGAATTTTCTGCTTAGTGGAGGAGAAGGTCAAGAAGCACGATGCACGCTAGTTCATGAGTAATGGATAACATAACCAATCTAATAATTTTTGGAAAAGTTCATCATCAGTGAGCTGAAGGATAAATTTTTATAGTTATTGTAATTCTTTATTTTCTTAATTCTTTTTCATATCTGTCATTTCTTTTCCCATTTTTTTCTACCTCTCTTACTTGATTTTTAAGATCATTTTTGAGTTTGTCCAAGAAGACTTCTTGGGCTTGAGACCAATTCCTATTTCCCTTTCAGGCTTCATGTGTAGGCAAGACTGCTCTTCTGAGTTTTTGTTGCCATAGTAGTTTTCTATGATCATTGATCTCTTCTGTTTCTTTCTCATTTTTCCTGCTTATTTGTGACTTTTAAAGTTGGGCTCTGTTCCTGAGAAACAGGGAGCACTGTCTTAAGTTGCTTATGCTGAAGGCCAGGGGCCTGGTCATTGACTTTCTGTGCTGGGACCTCAGGAGCTTGCAGCTTGCCCACTGAGCTGGAGGTGGCCCAGTCTAGTTGTGCCTATTGTGTCTTGGGTTCCACGGCTCGCTGTTTGCTTTCTACATTGAGGCTGGAGGCCTCACAGCTGTGCTACAATGTCACAGGCCTGCTGAGCCAGGACCAAGGGGCCTCAGTTGCTGATCTGTGGGGTGGCTAAGAGCTTGCTACTGGCTTGCCTGGACGCTATCTGTGCTGGCCTGTGGTCCCTTCTTACTCAAATGAAACAGACCTTCCCTGAAGTCCTTCTAAGTTATTTTAAGTTGAAAAATTGTTTCACTATGTGTTTTTATGGGTTATGTCCCTCCAGAACCTGTTTAGAGGCTTGATTGAATGCTGTTTACAAGAAAAAATGAGGAGAGTTCAGGCGACTTCCTAGCTTCTCTCTGCCCCCTCAGTTATTGTAATTCTCAAGCTAAATAACTGTTGTTATTTTCTCATGAAACACTGAAAATACTATGATGCCCTTAAAGGTCACAAAGTACATTCAGCATATCATATATAATTTTTTCTTCAAGTCCCAGAACAGAAAATAAAAGGATTCAAAGAAGGCCTCTCCATTCTCCAGTCTATCGGTAGGGATGAAGAGATTTTTAAATAAATTCTAAGTTCTAAGATAAAGAGATGGAAAGAAAGAGTGAAGAGAAGAAAGAGAGAGAGAGAGGTAGAGAGAGAGAGAAAAGAAGGAAGGAAGAAAGAGAAAGAAAGAAAAAATATAAAAAAAAAAAAGAAAGATTAAACCTTCAAGTTAAATGGGCACTAAAAATAATAAGGCACAGAGCAAAAATGAAAACATTGCACTGAGTTCATAGAGTTAAAAAAAAAAAACTCCAGAAAAATACCAGGATACACAGTCTATACTCATGTTGTGGGAGCTACAAATTTCAAATGTAATATTTTTCTACTTGTGGCTCATAGAGTTTATTACATTTAATAGAAGATTAAGGTTCTAATACAATGATTTGGCTAATCTGATAAATAATATTCAATTCTGGTGAATTAAACAGACCTGAATGATCCTCCTAGGAAGAATAGGTAGAAGTATAAGATAGACCAATATTGGCATAGCATAAGGAAAATTTCCCAATAACTAGAATTGTTCAGAAAAAGGGATGTTGGTACATCAGGGGAAAGTGGAAAGGACTGATACAATATGTCAGAGTAGAGAAACACTCAACATTTCCTTCAAAATAATTTTAAAATAAAACCTTAATTGTATTCTGGAGTGGCAGAGTTAACAAAAGGTTTGAGTGAGACATTTTTCCAGTTCAAGACAAAGCAGAAGGTTAGAACAAGAAATCTATGTGGGACAGAACCAAGGTGGTGGAGTAAAAGCGGGGCTCTACTAGAGCCATCCTGGAGCTCTTACTCCAAATTCAGACAAATACCTGTAAAAAAATGACTAAACCCACAGAACAATGAAGTGAAGCAAATCTCCAGCCCAAGACAGCCTAGAAGGTCAACTGAAAGCATCTGTCATGCCAGGCCAGGAACAGAGTACAGTTCAGCATAGGCTGCACCAGCACAGACAGGAACTGAGTAGGCCTCAGTGGTATTTTATCACTGGCATCTGTGGCAAGTTTCCAGACTTCTCCACGCCAGAACACCAAGGATAAATTGTTAGGTCAGTGGAAAAAACCTGTCAGACCTGTGTAAGAGAGTAGAATTGTCCTGCCCCAGCCACATGATAGCAGAGGGAGGAGAGGAGCCTGTGGCAGTCACAGCAGCATCAACAACAACTGTGGCAGTGACTGTTTCTGGAGCTCTAGATCCACAAATTGTAGGGGAATTGAGCAGTTGACAGTATACCCAAACCCCCACTGGAAGAAGAGAACTACCTTAACAAAGAGCTCAAAAGTCAAGTAATTTTCTGGGGAAATGAGCAAAAACAGGAAAAAAAATAAGACTACAGAATCTTATGTTGGTAACAAGAAAGATCAAAACATACAGCTAGAAGGAGACAACAAGGTCAAAACTCCTACATTCAAAGCCTGCAAGTAAAATATGAATTTGTCTCAGGCCATGGAAGAGCTCAAAAAGGATTTTTAAAATTAAATTAGAGAGAAGTAAAGCAGAAATTGGAAGGAGAAATGAGAGTGATGCAAGAAAATCATGAAAAAGGGTCAACTGCTTGCTTAAAGTGGACCCAAAAAATGCAGAAGAAAATAAAACTAAATATTAAAAATGATTTTAAAAATAATTTTTATAAATTATAATTTTATATTACAAATATTTGTAAAATATTAAAATTAATTTTAAAATAAAAAAATAGAATAACCCAAATGGCAAAAAGAATTCCAAAAAGCCAATGAGAAGAAGAATGGCTTAAAAAAGCAGAATGGACCAAATGGAAAAGGAGGTCCAAAAACTCGTTGAAGAAAAGAATTCCTTCAAAATTAGAATGGAGCAAATGGAAGCTATGACTTTACGATAAATCAAAAATTATAAAACAAAACCAAAAGAATGGGAAAAAATAGAAAACAATGTGAAATATCTCGTTGGAAAAACCAGTGACCTGGAAAATCGATCCAGGAGTGACAATTTAAAAATTATTGGAATACCTTAAAGCTATGATCAAAAAAAGAGCCTAGATATCATCTTTTAAGAAACTATCAAAGAAAACTGTCCTGATATTCTAGAACCAGAGACCAAAATATATATTGAAATAATTCCCTGATCACCTCCTGAAAGAGATCCCAATAGAGAAACTCCTAAGAATATTGGAGCCAAAATCCAGAGCTTCCAGGTCAAGAAGAAAATACTGGAAGCTGTCAGAAAGAAACAATTCAAGTATTGTGGAGACATAATCAGGATAACACAAATCTAACATTAAAGCATCAGAAAACTCAAATATGGTATTCCAGAGATTAGAGGAGCTACTACCTACCCAGCAATACTGAGTATAATACTTCAGGGGAAAAATGGTCATTCAGTGAAACAGAGAATTTTCAAGTATTATTCAGTGAAATAGAGAATTTTCAAGTATTCTAGATGAAAAGATCAGAGCTGAATAGAAAATGTGACTTTCAAACACAAGAATCAAGAGAAGCATGAAAAGGTAAACACGAAAAAAAAATCATAAGGGGCTTACTAAAGTTGGACTGTTTACATTCCTACATGGAAAGATAATATTTGTCACTCCTGAGACTTTCTCATTATTTGGGTAATTGGAGGGATTATATACATATAGACAGAGGGCACAGGGTGAATTGAGTATGAAGAAATGATAACTAAAAAATAAAATTAAGGGGTGAGAAAGGAACATATTGGGAGAAGGAAAAAGGGAAAAATTGAATGGGGTAAATTTTCTGTCACATAAAAGAGGTAAGAAAAAGCTTTTTTTAATGTGGAGTGGTTGAGGGGAGAGAGAAAGAGTGAAATTTACTCTCATTGGATTTGGCTTAAGGATGAAACAATATGCACACTCAATTTGGTATGAGAAACTTTCTTACCCTATAGGAAAGTAGGGAGGAAGAGGATAAAAATAGTGGGATTATACAATGGAGGGCAAATTGAAGGAGGGGATAATTAGTAGTAAACCTTTTTTTTTGAGGGACAAGGTCAAAGATAGAATAGAATAAAAGGCGAGACAGGATAAGATGGAGGAAAACATAGTTAATCTTTCACAACATGACTGTTATGTAAGTGTTTTACATGACTGCTGATGCATTACCTGTATTGAATTGCTTGCCTTCTCAGTGGCTTGGATGGGGAGAGAGGAAGGAAGAGAAGTTGGAACTCAAAGATTTTAAAACGAATGTTCAAAACTGTTTTTACATTTAACTGTTAAATAAGATATGAAAGAAGTGTGGTATAGAAAAGTATTTTGCCCTACAAGAAAGTAAGAAAGAAAGGGATAAGAGAAAGGAGGGGTATGATACAAGGGAGGGAAGATTGGGGGAAGTGGTAATCAGAATGCATGCTGTCTTGGGATGGAGGGAGAGGAAAGATAGGGAAAAATTGGACCTCAAAATCTTGTGGAAATGAATGTTGAAAATGAAAAATAAATTAATCTTTTTTAAAAAGAAAGAGAAATTTGTGATGCAGGGGAGGAGGCAAGCACAAAGTACATTTAGGTGAAACATGAATAGTGGGATTAGGTAGCAGAGACAGAAAAAGGCATCGACTGCAGAAGCTTCCAAGCCAGAGGTGATAAGGGGACCTGCAACTGGTCTGAAAGAGATTACAGGATACCCCTGTGACAAAGAGGAATATGAAAGCAGAAATGCAAAAATCAAAAACAAAAGCAAAACCTAAAGTTTGAGACAGAGCCCCTTTACTTCCCAGGAACAAAGCCCAACAGAAATATAAAGTTCCAAATCAAGAAATAGGGTTGGGGAGAATGAGCAAAGGACACAAAAAGAACTCGACCATAAAAATCTACTATGGTGAAAGGAAAGGTTGAGACAAAAACTCATAAAAAGAGAGTAAAGTTAAAGTGGCTATGAACAAAGCCTCAAAGGAAAAAAATGTGAATTAGACACAAGACAAATAAAAATTCCTGGAAGAGCTCATAAATGATTTCCATCAAATAAGAGTGGTAGAGGTAAAATTAAGTAAAGCAATAAAAGCAAAGGAAGAATTTTTTTATGATTTTTTTTCCTTTGAGGCTTTATTCATACCTGTTAGAGACGGAAAAAATATTGAAGAAAATATCACTTTACAATCAGAATTGGCCAAATAGATAAAGAGTTACAAAAATTGACTGCTGAAAATAACTCCTTAAAAAGCAGAAATGGCCAAAATGAAGAAGAGGTACAAAATCTCACTGAAAAAAGATAATTAAAAGATTGGGATAAGTGAAGCTAATGACTTTATGAGACATAATAAAGAAGAAAAAGAATGAAAAAAGAAAAAAAGAAATATATTATTGGAAAAACAACTGAACTGAAAAACAGATCAAGAAATTTAAGTTTTAAGAACAAAATTTCAGAATTATTGGATTACTGAAAGTCAGGATCAAGAAAAGAATCTGTCAATCATATTTCAACATATTATCAAAGAAAACTGCCCCAATCTCCTAAAATTGAAAGGTAAAATACTAATTCAAAGAAATCATTAATCACCACCTATCAGAGCTTCGTGAATAAAAACTTTGAGGAACATCATAACCAAGTCTTAAAACTCCCAATCAAAGAAAAATATACTTCAAGCAGTGACGCTGAAACCAATTAAATACCATAAAGCCTCAGTCAGATTGCACAAGATTTAGCAGCTACCATATTAAAGGAGCGAAGAACTGGGGATATAATATTCCAAAAGGCAAAAAAAAACCAAAAAAAAAAAAAAACCCAAAACAACAACAACAACAACAACAAAAAAAAAAACTGCTGGGATTACAACAATTAATCTACCCAGGAAAAAAAAAAAAACTGTGAATACTTGGGGAAAATGGTTATTTATTGAAATAAAGGACTTTCAAAAATTTTTGAAATACCAGAGCAGAGTAGAAAATTTAGCTTTCAAATGCAAAACTCAAGAGAAATATTAAAAGGCAAACATGAAGGAGAAATCCTAAGGGACTCAAGGTTAAGCTGATTACTTTTCAAAAGTGAAATTAATTACATGAAGATATGAACAGTAAAATTGACCTAGTGGAGCACCTGAACTTTGCCCTCTCCAAGTTAGATAAATCTAACTATAAAATATCTAAGTCAAGGAGATGAATAAAATTTTGGAAAAGTTAGATACAAAGAAATCTGGAAAAAACTGAATTGGAATAAAATGAAATATACCTTTTTTCACCCGCAGTTATAAATGGTACATTCACAAAAGTTGACTATATCTTAGTGCATAAAACCTTGCAGACAAATACAGAACAACAGAAATATAAAATATGTCCTTTTCAGATCATAATGCAATAAAAATTCACTTAAGAAATGGCTATGGAAGCAAGAATTAAAGGCTAATTGAAAACACAATAATCTAATCCTAAAGAAGAAGTGGTTGAAGAACAAATGATAGAACCAATTAATAATTTCATTAAGTAAAATGATAACAATGAGGCAACATTTGAAATTTTTTTGAATGCAGCAAAAGCAGCAATTAGGAGAAATTTAGAGAAGCTAAGTGTCCAGTTTTGATGTATTGTCCAATATGATATAGGTCTGGGAAGTCCCATGTCTCCAGACTCAGCTCTATTTCTACTATGCTATTTTACTCTTCAGGTATGTGGGTTTGGCTTGATGGCCCCCAATGCCCCTTTCAGCTTTGAGAGTCTATAATTCTTTGAAAGTTCTCCTTGATGTCCAAAGTACCCTTCAATTTGTCAAGTTTTTCTTAGTCATTGATGCCTTGATAGTAACTTTTGCTCTCAAAGTGCCACAACAGAAAAGTACCTTTCTTTGTGAGGCATAGGAAAAAAAAATAAGTCATCCACAAAACCAGGGTCAGAGTTTCACATTAAACTTGTCTGTTTATGAGAGTTTGTGTTTGTGTTCGGTTTGGTTTTATTTTGCTTTAACACCTCTAGGGGCCCAATAGTCTCTATAGCTGTCATACTTGGGTTGGACAAAATTGGACATAATGTAAATAAGTGGCCCCTCAGCTTTGAATTTCAGACACTCAGCAAAACCTGCAAAGCCCAGAGAAGGAAAGAAATATAATAAACTTGTTATTTAAGAAGAGGTTTGAGAAACATCTTGGATCTGCAAACATGACTTCACTAAGCAATTAGTTTACATCAGGACCAGCATCACTGAATTACTGATATGGAAGAAAGGATATCCAGACATAACTAATTTTAAAACTGAGAAAATAATAAAAGCTCACATTTCCATGTAGTCCTTTGTGTGATGAAGAATCCTTCACCAGTGGATAATACTGAGTGAGATAATCTCTACTATTTTTCCCATTCTCCCTCAACTGAGGAAAATAAGTCTTAGAGATATGGTATGATTCCCATTAATTTACCCAGTGAATGCAAAGTTTGGACTAAATCACACTTAGGTGTTCTGACTTGAAAAAATGACATATCAACTGGTACTAAGCTGACTGAAAAAACAGATTGTGACATACAGGGAAGAAATAATAGCGATAGGTGATATGTACATAAAGCTTAAGGATTATAAAACACTTACACTCTCTCATAAATGACATCTCACAATAAACTTAGGAGCTAGAAGTTACAATTATTATTAGTTCCAGTTATAGAGGATAGAGTACCAGGACTGAGGTCAGGAAAACTCATCTTCCTGAGTCAAATCTGGTCTCAGACACTGGATTTTTGACCCTGAGCAAGTCATTTAACAACTGTTTGTTTCAGTTTTCTCCTCTGTAAAATGCCTTAGAGAAGGAAATGATAAAATAGTCCAGTATCTCTGCAAAGAATACCCCAAATGGAGTCACAAAGAGTCAGATGCAACTAAAGAATAACTGAACAACTCCAAATTTATCTCCATTTTAAAGATAAATTGATGTTCGGAGAAAGTAAGTGACCTTATAGGGAAACTCCAAAGGGTCAGTGCTCTGTTTAAACCCATGTCCTTTGTCTTGATGTCTAGAACTCTATCCATTATGTCACCCTAATTAAAGTCAACATCTAGTTAGTAGATATTACCTGAATTAGACTCTAGTTGTCTCAATCTTGATTTTACTCTAACAGTTTTCCCACCTGATAATTGGAAGAAATGATTTCTTGAAACAATCAGTTAGGTAGGGATTTTAACAGACAATTGGTATTAGAAAATCTTGTGCAAATAAAACCATAAAAATGTCAGAGATATTGTCAGAGATCTGATTGAATTATGAGGAAAAAAATAAAATCACTTAATATGTAAGGTCCATTAGAAATCTTCTAATCTATTATACTTAATCTTTTATTTTTAATTTTTAACATGGTCCTTTTTGTCTTTTTGATGAAATATATGAACACTTTCTTATATTTTTCAGGACATAAAACACAATGCATATTATTACAAAGGAAAATAAATAATTATATTGAAATATAGTTATAAAATATTTTTAATTGTGGTATAGTAATAGATTTAATGACAGGACTAAGAACCATAGTAATTTCCAAGTAATTGTTGCTATTTGTCCTTTATTCTTGAGGAAGACCAATGTCATTGTGTGAGTGAGACCCTGACTAGTACATGAATTGGATTTACACGAGCCGTCGAAATCCAGTAGCAAAATAAAGGTTAAGTTCCCAAATAATAATAAGCATAAATAATATTTTAAGAAATCTCTTAACATGTCATGAAATTATCTCTGATTTTTTTTTTGGTAACAAAGCAGAGATACTGTTAATACTACTAAAGTTTGTTTCTCACATTCATAAATGAAAGAAATGCTTAATTAGTGTAACTAATCTACATTCACATCTTTATCCTATCTTTATTCTAATCTAGTTCTTTTTCATTTTATTTTATTCATAAACAACAAAATTCAGGCCTAGAGAGAGGAAGTGACTTATTTGAGCTCACATAGAAATGTAATGACAAAACTAGAATTCAAATCGTGGGATCATCACTTTCCAGTGTAACTGCAAAACCTTTATTCTGGGAAGTTTTTTTTCCTTTCCCACCCAAAACTCTTTCTATGATTAGTGTTCAATAATAGCAATAGATTTATTGTACAGAGATCATTTGGAGTTATCAGAGATCATAAGCAAGCAAACATACTTTGGTGGGGATGATGTTACCACATATCTTTTGACTCCCTGTGATAAAAGCATGAGTAATGGAAAGTATAAATGGGAGCAATTGTTCAACAGATTAGAGTTTAGGAAGTATTTTTAAAAACAATTCATGTAAAATGCATGCTTATCGCTATTTTAGAGAAAAGAAAACTTTGTGTAGAAACAAGTGATTTGTGAGTAGTCATACATCTAGAAAGCAAAAGAGCCAGGTCCTGCTCTAATTTAGACCTGCCTTCAGGTATACTATAAGTGGATCTTCTACATTGACTATCCAAAAATCCCAACTGGTTCTAGAAGCTTAAGTTCCAAACTCCCTCATTGATTTTCTTGAACAGAAACAAAAATGAATAATTCTTTCAATAGACTAGTATTTATTCTAGTTTAAACATCTTAGTTAGGCAAACAGAGTAAAAGCAGCAAACTGGTATGATTGACTGAGTAGTGGCCCTAGAGTAACCAAGACCTGAGTTCAAATTCAAAACCAGACACTTTACTAACTGTGTAACTCTGGGTAAGAACTTTGTCTGTCTTTTTCCTCAGTTGTAAAATAGGGAAAACAATAGTAACAACCTCACAAGTAAAGTGGATAGGAGAATGCCTAGTACATAGTAAGATCAAAATGTTAGCAACTGATTTGTCCTTCCTTTCTTCTTTCATTTCTTCCTTTCTTCCTTCCTTTCTGCATTCATTCATTCATTTATTTACTTATTTTGTATTTCCTCATTCATCCATTCACTCATTTACTAATTTATCTATTATTCAGGATTGTTTCACTGATTTTGTTTACCACGTGATCCTGGGAAAGTCACTTAACCTTGGCTTGTTTCAGGCTTCTCAACTAAAAATTTGGGTAACAGTAGTAAATACATCTTAGAGTTGCTGTGACGATGAAATGAGATATTATTTATATATGTATTATTTTATGTTTTGTAAAATGCTTAGCACATGTGTTTAATCAATGGTAATTATCTTCCTCCTCTCCCTTTCATCCTTCTTTCCACTTTCCCTTCCTTCCTTCCTTCTTTCCTTCCTATATTTCTTTCTATAGGGAAAAACTATCAGGACAGGTTGATTGGATTGGAGATTACATGAAGAAGATTAATAAGAAACAAAATAGAAAGATAGGTGGGAGCCAGATTTCAGGTGGCTTTAACTATCAGGCTGATCTGTCAGTCAAGCACTTATTAAGAGTCTATTATGTATCAGATCCAGCACAAAGTAATGAAGATATAAAGAAAAGTAAGATAATTCCTGCTCTCAAGAGGAATACAGTCTAATGAAAGAAACACCATGTAAACAACTATGCACAAACAAGATATATGATGTTATTAGAGTTAACCATAAATGTGAATCACTAACATCAAGAGGCATAAGGAAAGACTTAGTAGAATGTTCTATATTACACTAGAAGCAATAAAGAATGATTAATGTGCTTTGACTGGGAAGGACCACATGGTCTGATTTGATCTTAGGGACATCAATTTGAGGGTCATGTTGAGGGTAGATGGGAAAGAGGTACAGGCTGAAGTGAGAGAAACAATTAGAAAGTTATTGTAATATCTTGGGCAAAGGGTTATGAGGGTTGGTGAGGTTTTGTGAACATAGATAAGGGGATACAGATGAGAAAAATGAAGTAGGTAGATGATTAAATGCACTTCCTCTGTTCCCCAATCTGATGTTCTACCATCTATATGTTAAATAGTGAATTAAGAAATTCTGTTTATCATTTTTGGGGAAAAATGCTAGGAAAGGTGGAGGAATAAAGATAAGGACTTGCCTTAGCTCTCCTCAAAAACCCCTCCAAAAAACTTTACATGATTATGTTGCAGAAATTCTAGAGCAACAGAACCCACAAAAAGACAGTGAAACAATTTTACAACCCAAGACAACTTGGAAGATTGACAGGAAAGCTCTGATGCACCAGGGTGAGAGATGAGGGTAATCCAGGGGAGGAAAATTAGATCCAGGAGAGATGATTTAAAAAATATTGAAATAGGGCGAAGTAGAAAGACGCACATACACATAGCTCTGAACCCACAAACCACAGAACTGCAGAGGGGACTAACCCAGGGTGAATTCTGCACCCAGAGACCACGGAATATTGGAGCGAGGGAGATTTCTGTTCCAGAGAGACCTGCAAACCTCTCACGGGGGGACCTTTGCGCCAGGGACTGGGTGCTGGGACAGGAAGAGAAGAGCAGCCCTGCCGTGGCAGCGACACCGTGGGAAAGAGATCCGAGAGGGCTGCGGAACCGAGTCTCCAGCGCCCACGCGCATACCCCCACCCACAGAGGGACCTGCAAACCTCTCGCAAAAGGTCCGTTGCGCTGCAGACACAGTACCCAGCCCTGACCTGCTGCGGCGAAGGCGGCCGTGGCTCCGAGAGACACAGTTCGGAGAGGGATCCGGAGGCGGGTTCTTCAGCAGCTGCACGGGCCCCCCACCAACAGGTGACTGATGGGGGTAGGTGAGAGAGTCTCTTTGGCGGGTTGAGAGGGGAGTGAGGTGCCCCCATAGCTCAGGGCCCCCCCGGGAGGTGGGGGCTGAGAGGTGGCTGTGGACGGGGGCTCCCCAAAAGGACGGGAGCCTGGATCCATTGTGGAAGGTCTGTGCATAAACCTCCTGAGGGAATTGAGCCAGAGAGGAGGCCCTGCCCCTGACCTCAGCACCTGAACTTAATTCTCACACTGAATAGCAGCCCTGCCCCCGCCAAAAATCCTAAGGCGGGAAGCAGCATTTGAATCTCAGTCCCCAAACGCTGGCTGGGAGGACCAGGAGGCGAGGTGGGTGTGAGGAGAACATTCAGAGGTCAGGCCACTAGGTGGAGACAATGCCAAGAAAAGGGAAGAGAAATAAAACTATTGAACGGTACTTTATCGGAGAAAAAAAAACTTCCTTTCTGATGGGGAGGAACAATGCTTGCCATCAGGCAAAGACACAGAAATCGAGGATCCTGTGTCCCAGCCCACCCAATGGGCTCGGGCCATGGAAGAGCTCAAGAGGAATTTTGAAAATCAAGTTAGAGAGATGGAGGAAAGACTGGGAATTGAAATGAGAGGGATAAGGGAGAAGCATGAAAAACAGATCAGCTCCCTGCTAAAGGAGAACCAAAAAAATCTTGAAGAAATTGGCACCTTGAGAACTGGCCTAACTCAGCTGGCAAAGGAGGTGCAAGGGGCCAATGAGGAGAAGAATGCTTTCAAAAGCAGAATTAACCAAATGGAAAAGGAGATTCAAAAGCTTACTGAAGAAAATAGATCTCTCAAATCTGGAATGGTACAGATGGAAGCTTTGGACTTTTCGAGAAAGACAGATATCTCAGAACATACCGCGCAGATTCGAAAAATGGAAGATAATGTGAAATATCTTATTGGAAAAACAACTGACCTGGAAAATAGATTCAGGAGAGACAATGTAAAAATTCTGGGACTACCTGAAAACCATGATCAAAAGAAGAGCCTAGACATCATCTTCCATGAAATTATCAAAGAAAACTGCCCTGAGATTCTAGAACCAGAGGGCAAAATAAATATTCAAGGAATCCATAGAACACCGCATGAAGGAGATCCAAAAAGAGAAACTCCTAGGAGCATTGTGGCCAAATTCCAGAATTCCCAGGTGAAGGAGAAAATATTGCAAGCAGCTAGAAAGAAACAATTCAAGTATTGTGGAAATACAATCAGGATAACACAAGATCTAGCAGCCTCTACATTAAGGGATGGAAGGGAATGGAATAGGATATTCCAGAAGTCAAAGAAACTAGGACTGAAGCCATGAGTCACCTACCCAGCAAAACTGAGTATAATACTTCAGGAGAAAAAATGGTCTTTCAATGAAATAGAAGACTTTCAAATTTTCCTAATGAAAAGACCAGAGCTGGAAAGAAAATTTGACTTTCTAACACAAGAATGAAGAGAACCATGAAAAGGCGAACAGCAAAGAGAAATCATAAGGGACTTACTAAAGTTGAACTGTTTACATTCCTACATGGAAAGACAATATTTATAACTCTTGAAACATTTCAGTATCTGGGTACTGGGTGGGAGTACACACACACACACATGCACACACGCACACATACATAGAGACAGAGTGCACAGAGTGAATTGAAGAGGATGGGATCATATAATAAAAAAAAATGAAATCAAGCAGTGAGAGAGAAATATTGGGAGGAGAAAGGGAGAAGTTATATGGGGCAAATTATCTCTCATAAAAGAGGCAAGCAAAAGACTTATTAGTGGTGGGATAAAGAGGGGAGGCAAGAGAAAAACATGAGATCTACTCTCATCACATTCCACTAAAGGAAAGAATATAATGCACACTCATTCTGATAGGAAAACCTATCTCATAATACAGGAGAGTGGGGGACAGGGGCACAAGCAGGAAGCGGGGTAGGATAGAGGGGAGGATATGGGGAGGAGAATGCAATCTGAGGTCGACACTCATGGGGAGGGAAAGGACCATAAGAAAATAGAAGTAATGGGGAACAGGACAGGATGGAGGGAAATATAGTTAGTCTTATACAACACAACTAGTATGGAAATCATTTGCAAAACTAAACAGATATGGCCTATATTGAACTGCCTGTCTTCCAAGGGGAAGGGGTAGAGAGGGAGGGAGCTAAAGAAGTTGGAACTCAAAGTGTTAGGACCAAATGTAATGTTCTTACCACTGGGTAACAAGAAACACAGGTTAAGGGGTCAAGAAAGCTATCCGGCCCTACAGGACAAAAGAGAAGATGGAGACAAGGGCAGGGAGGGAGGACAGAGGAGAGAGCAGATAGGTCACAGGGGCAATTAGAAAACTTGGGTCTGGGGGGAGAGGGGGAAAATAGGGGAGAAAATTTGTATCCCAAAATTGTGTGAAAATAAATGTTAAAAGTTTAATAAAAAAAAAATATTGAAATACCTAGTCATCATCTTTCAGGAAATTATCAAGGGAAATGCCCTGATATTCTAGAACCAGATGGTAAAATAGAAATTGTAAGAGTTCACAGATCACCTCCTGAAAGAGATCCTAAAATGAAAACTGACAGAAATATTATAGCCAAATTCCAGAGTTCCCAGGTCAAAGAGAAAATATTGTAAGCAATATTGATAATTCAAGTATCTTGGAGCCAAAGTCAGAATAACACAAGATGTAACAGCTTCTATATTAAAGGATCAGAGGGTTTGGAACATGATATTCCTGAGGGCCAAGAAACTAGGATTATTAACAAGTATCATCTATCCAGCAACACTATGTATAATCTTTTAGGGAAAAATGGACATTCAAAGAAATAGAGAACTTACAAGCATTCTTGATGATAAGACAAGAACTGAATAGAATATTTGACTTTCAAATACAAGTGAAATTTAAAAAGGGAAATAGAAAGGGAATTCATAAGTGGCTTAATAAAGTTAAAATATTTACGTTTCTACACCACAAATTGATACATAGGGACTTTCTCATTATTATGGCAGATAATAGTGTATATAGACAGGGCACAGGTGTGAGTTGAATATGAAGGGAAGATATCTAAAAGTTAAATAATAAAATTAAGGGGTGAGAGGAATGTACTGGGAGAAAGAGAAATGGAGAGATAGAATGGGATAACATGTTACATAAAAGAGTCAAGAAAAAACTTTTACAGTGGGGAGAAGGGCAGGGAGGATACATGAGAAGGAGTGAGTGAACCTTACTTTCTTCAAAATTGGCTCAAAAAGGGAATGACGTACACACTCAATTGAGTATGGAAATCTATCTTACCCTACAGAAAAATAGGAAGTGAAGGAGAAAAGAGAAGGAGGAGTGGTAATAGAAAGGAGGGCAGATTGAGGGACAGGGTAGTCATAAGAAAACACTTTTGAAGAGGGACTGGGTCAAAGAAGAGAGAAGATAGAGTAAATGGGGGGATAAGATAGAGGGAAATACAGTTAGAAATAGTTACTGTGACAAAATTGAAGCAAGTTTCTCTCATAAAGGCCTATTTATCAAACAAATAGAGAAGTGAGTCAAATTCAAAAAAAAAAAAAAAAGAGCCATTATCCTATTGATAAATGAGCAAAAGATATAAACAGCTATCTATAGCCATATGAAAAACAATGCTCTGATTCACTATTGATTGTAGAAATGCAAATAAAAACAATTCTGAGATACTACCTCATACTTAATAAATTGATTAAAGACAAAAAAGGAAAATGATTGATGGTAAAGTGGATGTGGGAAAAATAAGATGCATTGTTGGTGGTGTTGTGACCTAGTTCAACCATTTTGCAGATTGAAGCATGCTTTTTGCTCTCCATTTTTTGTTTGTTTCTTCTTTCTTGTGGTTCCTCCCATTAGTTCTAATTCTTCTTTACAACATGATTAACATGAAAATATTTTTAATATGAATGTATATGTACAGACTATATCAGATTTCATTCCATCTTGAGGTGGAGGAAAGGGATGGAGGAAGGGAATATTTGGAACTCAAAATCTTATGGAAGTGAATGTTGAAAATAAAAACATAATTAATTAATATTTTTAAAAAAGAAATGATAAGAAGGATGCTCTCAGAAAAACCTGGAAAATACTTACATGAGCTGATGCAAAGTAAAATATACTGTGTGCAATGTAACACCAATATTATAAGATGATCATCTATAAATGACTTATTTATTCTCACCAATACAATGGTCCAAGACAAGTCTGAAGGACCTGTGATGAAAAATTCTATCCATTCCCAAAGAAAGAACTGATGGTGTCTAAATATAGCATATATTTTGTTTTGTTTTTTTTCCTTTATTTTTCTTGAGATTTTTTGTTTATGTTTTCTTTCACAGTTTTGGAAATGTTTTATATGACCCATGTACATAACCTATATTGAATTGTTAGCATTCTCAATGTGGGGTATGGTGGAGGGAAGATGGGAGAAAATGTAGAACTCAATTTTTTTTTAAATGAATGGCAAAAATTGTTTTGTGTGTGATTGGAGAAAAAGAAAGTAAAATCCTAAAAAAATATATTCCATTCATAATCTTATTAGACTGTGAACTTAATTTGTCATCCAAGGCAATTCTAAGTGCCTTGGCCTATTCTTTCTAAGAATGAGCTAATCTTCTTGTGATCCATAAGTTTCATAAGAAAACCTCCCCTCCCCCTGCAATTTTCTCAGAGGCCGAGAGTAAATAATGAAGACATCAGGAAGAAAATATGGGGTCTATTACATGACCCCAGTGATCCTGAAAAGTCAATAAGCTTTCAAACTATTTTGATATTAAGACAATGCTCCTTTTCTGATGACACAGGTCTAAGAAGATGAGGAAATCAGTAGGAAGAAAAGTAATTAGGCTCATTGTGTAGCTTAATGACACCATGTAATGTATCTGCTAAGTGGATGTGAATATATGTAGGTTATTAAAGTGGGGTTATAGATCTGAAGAAAGTAATAACCAAACTCTAAAACATTTATGACAATATTTAACAAGCTAATATTAAATATGACTTTTTTTTAATTTCAGGCAACTTTATGTAATGAATGGAATTTGCCAGAAACAAGCATGGTTCAAAAGTGTATCAGCCTCATCCATCTTTTCCTCATTTGGTAATAATTTGCTTGGGTTATTCTCAAAGATGCTCTTAATGGATTTGTTTATTTTTTCACTGATATATTGAAGCTCATTATTAGTGTTTTCATTTAAAATGAGCCCAGGAATATTCATCTAAACTGGAAAGAAACTGCAATGTTATTTTTATTTTTAAGATTATTTTCCTTTATGTTTCTGGATACATCTGTCCAAATAAAATGTTTGAACTGAGGCAGCGAAAGAACTAAAGGGCATGTGGAGTGACTGAAGAAAAACCTCTGACATGTGAAACTCCATCTATAATAGAAAGTCTATATATAACCACAATATAAACAGATTGTCACGAGGTCTTATAAACATTTTCTGTGATAAGAACATAGAAAATTTTCCTCCATAAGTAATAAGTCATATTTCCACAATGATATCCTTATAGCAATCTTGAAAATAGATGCTACAATGATTGCCATTCCCATTTCACAGATGAGGAAACTGAGGTTACTCCTCTAGTAAACCAAAGAACAGCGTGGGTGCAAATTCACCATTTTTCCTGATGATTCCTAAAATCTTAGTCATAGTCAATTTTCCACTTTCTGTTCAATTTCTTCTTAAAGCTTGTAATCAATTGCAAAGTTCTATCTATTTCTCTTCCACAGTTTCTCATATTAGGCCATTTTTATTCCCATATTAATCCCAGCTTATTGCCTTTTACTTGGATTATGGTAATGCCCTGCCGGTTATCTTTTTATCATCATTCTCTTCCTCCTCTCCAATTCATCTTCCTCAGACCTCTCAAAATATATTCCCTAATTCACAAATCTAACCATTTGACTTTACCCCTCAAAAATATTCTATGGCTCCTTCTTAATATATCCATATCTATATCTACACACGTATATGTATGCCTATGTATACACACATACATATATATGCGCATACCTACAAATACACACAAATATGTGTGTATATGTATATGTATGTATATATGCATACATACACGTATACACCTACACACAAATATGTATATATGTGTGCATATGTGTGTATGTAAACATATATATATGCACACACACATACACACACACACACACATATATATACATACATGTAATTCTCTTTGACACCTTCCTTCCTACCTTCTCAGACTTATTTCAAACGATGTTATTGTAGCAATAATTTCAAATTTGCTCTGAAGCAATTATAAAACTTATAAACTGGTTACACAATGATTTTTAAGATGAATTGTGAATCATTCCGGTAAGCGCTGCCTGAAGTGAAAAATCTAATTAAAGTATATTAGTTGTGTACAGCTGCATAACCTATTCCTTGAGCTTGACTTTCTATTTCTTTTATCTATATCATTGTCCTGTCTGTACCTCATCACTGAAGTTCATTGTCCCCTCAGCTTCATCTTCTGGAAACCTTGTCCTCTTTTAAGATTCACATTTAATGCCACCTTCAATAAGAATGTTTTCCTGATTTTCAAGTTCTAATGTTCTGTACTGTAGCAAAGTGCCTTCTTTTTATTTATATAGCACATAGAACAATGCTTATAGTTGATTTCAAAAGTGGGAAACCCTACCCTAATTTGAACATAAAGCCCACTACAAATCATTACTCACAAACCCCCATTAGTGTGTTTATTTTTTAGTAGCTAATCAATGGAATAGTTTAAAACAAAAGATTTGAACAAAACAAAGAAATAGCAACAAAACAAAGTAAGCAATAAGAAAATATTCTTCCCATGTATAGAGAAGGAAGAACTCATCTTTGTGCATTCAAATTTAGCCTCAGACACTTATTAGATGTGTGACCCTGGGCAAGGCAATTCAATATATTTGCCTCAATTTCCTCAACTATAAAATGGGCTGGTGAAGTAAAGGGCTAACCATGCTAGTATTTTTGCCAATAAAATCCCAAATGGGGTCATGAAGAGTGAAATACGACTGAAAAAGGATTGAATGACAACAAAAATAGGGGGCATATGCTCTCACAGGTTATTATATACTGAGTGGGGAAATAAACATACAGAGAAAGTATATTCTTACTGAGCATGTTAAATTATAGGGCACATGCCAGGAAGACAGGTGGCCAATGCATAAATGCCACCAGATCTACTCAAAAAACAAACAAACTTTTTTTGAGGACTCTACCAACAAACAAATAAATACGTGATCTTTATATAGGCTAATAAAAAGGAGGATATTGCCCATATACTTAATGTTGTCTCTTTTTTTGCTAGTTTCCTTATCCTAACATCATATGAATGCCAATCAAAGGTTTTTTTTGTGTAACCTGATCTATGCTACAGTTCTGGGTCACAGTCACAGGATGAGGAGGAAACCTAACAAACCACAACTTGCAATCTCATGGAATGGTCACAGCTCAAAGGATAAGAATACTTGTGGTGGTTCACAGAAGAGTACAGGACAAGAAAGTGGGTGGAACCGAAAACTTAAGGACCCCTAGAACTAGCTCTGAAAATACCTGCAAACCTCCCCCCCCCAGCCCAAAACACAAAGCAAACCTGGAATCCCATGACAGTGCCCCTCCACCCCAGGAGCAGAGCTCAGACTTTAACATAACATTAAAAGTGGGGGGGAAAGACTGGAAAAATGAGCAAACAATACAAAGAGAACCTGACTGTAGAAAGTTCCTATTGTGACAGGGAAGATCAAAACAACAACTCAGAAGACAATGATGTTAAAATACCTAACAGCAAAGTCTCAAAGAAAAAATGTGAGTTTGTTCAGACCCAAAAGAATTCCTGGAAGAATTCAAAAAGGATTATAACAATCAAATAAAAGAGATGGAGGAAAAAATGAAGAAAGAAGATTGATGCAAGAACATCATAAAAAATGTCAAAAGCTTGGAAAATGAGGCACAGAAGAAATATTGAAGAAAATAATACCTTAAAAACAGAAAAGGACAAGGGGTAAAAGAGGCACAATACTCACTAAAACAGAATTGGTCAAATGGGGAATAAAAGAGATGTACACAGAACTCCTTGAAATTACAATTAACTAAATTTAAAAAAAGAGATACAAAAGCTCCATGAAAAATAATTTCCTTAAAAATTAGAATTGGGTAAGTGGAAGCTAATGACTCCATGAGGCATCAAGAAGCAATCAAACAAAATCAAAAGAATGAAGAAATAAAACACGACATGGAATATTTCATTGGAAAAACAACTGATGTGAGAAATAGATCAAGGAGAGAAAATTTAAGAACTATTGGGCTTACCTGAAAGCCATAATCAAAAAAAAAAAAAAAAAAGAACCTAGACATCATCTTTCAAAACCTTATCAAGATAGCAAGATATTCTGGAACTAGAAAGTAAAATCAACACTGAAAGAATGCACCAATCAGTTGCTGGAAGGGATCCTGAAATGAATATCATAGCCAAATTCCATAGCTCCCAAGTTGAGGAGAAAGCATTCCAAGCAGTCAGAAAGAAATAATTCAAATATTGTGGAGCCACAGTAAGGATAAACAAGCTTTAACATTTTCCACATCAAAGAATTGAAGGTCTTGGAATATGATATTCCAGTGGGCAAGGGAACTAAGATTATAACCAAGAATTCCCTACCCAGAAAAACTATAGCTCCAAGAAATTGCAGCATGTGCAGAGGGCACATCTGTAAATGATCTTGGCAGAGGGGCTTAACCAGATTATGAGTAATAAGCAAATGAGTTAATGGTCTAGAACTTAGGGTCTTGAGGCTACATGTGGCCTTCCCTGTAGGTCCTTGGCTATGGCCTTTTGACTGAGTCCAAGTTGTACAGAACAAACACTTTTACTAAGGGAATTTGTTCTGTGAAGTTTGGATTCAGTCAAAAGGCCACACTTCAGGACCTAAAGGGCCACATGTGGCCTTAAGGCCACAAGTTCTCCACCCCAGGTCTAATTGCTTGGTGAGTTAAGGGGTGCCTGCCCCAAGCATGTGAAGATTTCTCAAGGTGTAATGGGCAGATGTGAACAATTTGTTCTAATGATCATGAAAGTGGCTGAAGAAGGCACTTTGGAGTACTTAGAGCTTAGTCAGACATCAAAGACACCAAGGTCATCCATTGCATTCTATGCCATTGCCAATTGTCTTAATTTTTGTCTTACCACTGGACTTTGATGACTTTGGAAGAGAGTGAGGCTGAAAACTTTGTGTAACTCCCTCACTTAAATCCAATTCACACATGAATCAAATCATCATCCTTTGTTGTCATTGGTCTTCTTTGAAGATGAAGGACAAAAATCAATATAGACAGAGGACATGAGTGTGAGTTGACTATATTGGGATTATATCTAAAATAATGAAATTAATGGTTACACAATAAATGCCCTGGGAGAAGGGGGAAGGGAGAGGTAGAATGGTGTAAATTATCTCACATAAAAGAGTCAAGAAAAAGCCTTTCCAATGGAGTAGAAGAAAAGAATGGTGGACGAAAGCACTTGAACCTTACTTTTATAAGTATTGACTCAAGAAAGGAATAACATATGCAATCAGTTTGGAATAGATATCTGTCTTATCCCACAGAAAGGAAGAAGGTGCTGACAAAATGGAAGGCAGATTAGGGGAGGTGATAATTGAAAAGAAAACACTTGAGGATGGACAAGGTAGAAGGAAAGTGAGAGAGAGAGAGAGAGAGAGAGAGAGAGAGAGAGAGAGAGAGAGAGAGAGAGAGGCAGACAGAGAGTGTGATAAACAAAGGAGACATAGGATGCAAGGAAATAGCAAATATAACTGTTAAAAACAAATTGCAGAGAGGACTCTGGGAAGATGGCTTAGTATGTCAGAAAATTTTGAACTCTCAAGATTTTCTCCCACAAAAGAGTTAAAATAGCACCTTAGGGCGAACAAAGTGTGGGTGGAGATAAATAAGAATAGGGGCACAACCTGTTCTTCCTGGGACAATTTGAGAAAATCAGAAGAAAAATCCCAGGAAGAGGTTTGGTCCCTGTGAAGAGTAAACACCTCCAGGCTAGGGGCTCTTCTAACAAGTGGCAAGTGGCTTAAACAACAAGTGGCAAGTCCTGGGGTTAGTTGGTTTGAGAATCTGCCTCAGCCCCAGGCACAAGAACTTTCACCTCCATGCAACTTTCACTCAAGGGGAGTTGGAAATCTGAGCCACACACACACACACACACACACACAAAGATACACAGGCAAAGGAGAAAGAATACAACCATAGAAAGCTATTATGGGGATAGAGATGACCAAAGTTCATCTCCAGAAGAGGATATTGAAGTAAAGAAATCTCCAGATTAATGTCAAATGGTCACTTGCCCAAAAATAATTCTTAAAAGATCTTTAAACAGGATTTAAAAACCAAGTGGCAGAAAGGGAGGAAAAACTAAAGCAAAAAATAAAGAATAATCCAAGAAAAACAAGAAGGTTATGAAAAGAAAGTCAAAGAATTAGAAAAGGAAATTCAGAATCTTAAGTAAAAAGATGACATCTGGAAAATTAGACTTGAGCAGAGTGAAGCCAAGGAAATTATAAGAGATCAAGAAATAACCCAAATATAAATAATGAAAAAATAGAAGAGAAAGTAAAACATCTTATGAGAAAAGCAACAGATTTGGAGAAGAGATCAAGAAAAGAAAATATAAAGAATGATCAGTCAAACAAAGTTATGATAAAAAAAGAATCTTGATAGAATAATACAGGAAATAATTAAAGAAATTGTTCTGAAGCATTAGAACAAGGGGGGAAAGTAGAAACAGAAAAAAAAAATCCATCAATCACCATTTAAAAGAGATCTTATGAGAAAACCTCATAGGAATAGCATAGTCAAATCGTGAAACCTCCACCTCAATATAAAATATTAAACACATCAAGATTAAAACAATTTGAATATGGTGGTGCCACAATTAGACTCACACAAGACCTAGCAGCAGAGACATTAAAGGACCACAGGTCTCGGAACATAATTTATGAAGGAGTGAAAGAACTGGGGCTCCAGTCAAAAATGTCATACCCTTCAATGTTAAGTATTTTCCAGAATGAAAAGAAAAGACATTTGATAAATTCTCAGACTTTCAAGACTTTGCTAAAAAATCCCGAATTTAATAGAATATTTTACATACGAGACCCAAGAGAAATATAAGGTTCATACCAAAGACTGATAATAAGAAATTCAGAAGGACAATTTACTTTTTAGTTTTCATATATAGAGAATGTAAAATGTATGTCTAAGATTCTTATTAATAATTGGGTAGCTCATAAGTAAGACTGGGGAGAACTTGAGTAGGATATGAATTTTAAAAGTAAAACCATTTGGGAACAGTTAAAAAGAATAATTATTTTATACAAATGAGGTGGAAGAGGAAGACTCGATAGAGAGGAGTTAGATGGGGGAGAAGGACTGTTATTTCTGGTAGCCTACTTTCACTGGGAATGTATATAAGAGGAAAAAATACATACATTCATACATACATATATATGTATATATATATGTATATATATACACATATAGAAGAGTATAAAATCTTCTAAATTCAGAAGAAATATAATGGTAGGGGCATAGGAAGGGGGAGAGGACAAGGGAGATACCTTTAGAGAGGAGTAGCAGGTAATACTTAAAAGGTGGAGTACAAAAGTGGGTTTAAATTTATGGGAACAGGAGGATAGGGGATGGATCTTTGGAGGGGGTAGGCAAGTAAGAGGAGGGGGAAGGTAGTGGGTGGAAGTAAAGTAGAGGAGGCAAGAGGTTTAGGAAACAAGAGATATACACAAACATAAAAAACAAAGACCAGGAGTAGAATATATTTGGGAAAGTATATGCCTATGTGTATGTGTGTGTGTGTGTGTGTGTGTGTGTGTGTGTGTGTGAGTGTGTGTGTGTGTGTATATATGTATATATATATACGTATATATGTATATATATGTATATATGTGTATATATATGTATATATATGTGTGTGTGTATGTATGTATTAATCTATAGTTATAAAGAAAGATATCTAAACTTTATTGCAGCTCTATGGTGAGTAGAGGAAGGGATAAAAAGAACAAAGTAAATTAATTCATAGCAGAGAACAAAAGAAATCACAAGAAAGCAAAAAAAAAAAGATGGGTGATTTTTCAACACAAGTATTGTATATCATACAAGCTTGCTTGAAATGAAAATTTCTTGTTACGGAATTTGAATCTTATGTTCTGCAATGCATATGACATGCTTTTCTTTTTTCCTTTTAACTCTGTATTTAAGTTCCAATATTTAAGTTTGTCATATGTTTTTGGTTCTTTTCTCTATTTTTTATTTGTGTTCTGTTGTTTGAGGAAAAATAAAATTAAAAAAATAAAAAGGAAAAAAATTCAAAGAATTTGCAGTTTTTTTTTCTGATAAAGGCCTCATTTCTCCAATATATGAATAACATAGTCAAATATGTGAGAAAACAAGTCATTCCCCAATTCATAAATGGTCAAAGGATATGAACAAGCAATTTTCAGATGAAGCAGTCACAGTTATCTATTGTTATATGAAAAAAATGCTCTAAATTGCCACTGATTAAAGAAATACAAATTAATGCTACTCTGAGGTACCACCACACACCTATCAGATTGGGTAATATGACAGACAAGGAAAATTATGAATGTTGGAAAGGATGTCTGGAAATTAAGACAATAATGCACTGTTAGAGTAGTGAACTGATTCAACCATTCTAGAGAACAATTTGGAACTACGCCCAATAGTCTATAAAATTGTGCATATCCTTTAACCCCACAATACCACTGCTAGGTCTATATCCCCCAAAACATAAAATATACAAAGGAAAAGGTCTTATATGAAAAAAAATTATAGCATCTCCTTTTGTTATGGAAATAATTGAAATTAAAGGCATCCAAGGGCATGATCACTTATGGAATGGCTAAACTAGTTGTATACAATTGTGATGAAATACTATTGTGCTATGAGCAATGATAAGCCAAATGCTCTTAGAAAAGCCTGGAAAGTCTTACATAATTCAATGCAAAGTCAAATGAGTAGAACCAGGAGATCACTGTACACAATAACAGCAATATTGTATGACCATCAACTGTGAATGATTCAGTTATTCTTAGCAATACAAAGATCTAAGACAATTCTGAAGGACTTTGGATTTAAAAAAAAAAAATGCTTTCCACATCCAGATGGGGTTGAGGGGATTAAACTCTGATAGAGTCTGACTACAAATGGAAGTATACTTTTTAAACTTTATTTTTTCTTATTTCTTTGGTCTGTGTTTTCTTTTACAATGTGAAAAATCTGGAAATGTGTTTTACATGACTGCATATGTATGATCTTTACGACAATGCTTGCCTTTTCAATGAGGGAGCAGAATCGGTGGGTTGAGGGATGGACAGAATGTGGAGATCAACACTTCTAGAAAATGTGAAAAGATGTTTTTATGTGTAATTGAGAAAATAAAATATTAAATTAAAAAAAATTTCTGTTCAGGAGAGTGGAGGAGAAAATGATTTATTTTATATTTTTATTTTTTTACACCAGTCCTTTCTGATGTCAGTATATATATATATATATATATATATATATATATATATATATATATATATATATATATATATATATATATATATATATATATATACATATATATATATATATATATATGCCCCTCTTCCTTCTAACCCAGCATTTAATCTTCTCTTATAACCAATATCTTAAACAAGAACTAAAAGAGGTGCCCACCTGACAGTATATATGGTATGTATCATTGAGATTCAGTGGCATCAGCCTCCTTTCTGTTTTTCTAAGGTATTTTATCTCTTAACTCAGGGCATTTTCGCTTTCTCTTCCACATACCTGGAATATACTTTCTTTTCATCTCTGTCTCCTGACTTATCTGACTTTCTTCAAGTTTCAGAATCCTACCTTCTACTGAAAGACTTCCCTAATCTTTCTTAAATGCTAATACCTTTCCTTGATTATTTTTAATTTACCCGAAATAGATCTTTTCAATAGTAATTTTCATGCTGTCTTCCATATTGTTATGAATTTTTTTGATCTGCCATCCTTAGCTTAATGACTGATACATACTAGGAACTTAATAAGTGCTTATTTACTGGTAGACATTACAGTGTCTCTACTTTCTACCTCTTTCATGAGAGAAGGGAGATGTGTTTCTTAATCTGTTCTCCAAGACTGAGATTGGTGTATAGCCATTGATTGAGGGTGTTGTAGAGCTGTAGATGTAGAGTGTATTGCTGGGAGATTTGGGATCTTTTGCAGTCTGAGAGTCTGTGCTTTGAGTTGATGCTGGGTTGTAGTTAAATTCATTTACATGCTGAAATAATACCAATTTTTACTAAAGAAAAAATAAACAAAGCTATTTTGGCAGTAGATTTGTACACTTATGGATAGGGATGATGGATGATTATGAACAATATAGTTGTTAAAGCAGAGAGAGTGAGTGGAATGTAAAGTCATCTATAGATCAGTCATTTAGCATTTATTTATTGAGTGCCTATTATGGGTTTGGCATAAAGCTAAATTGTTACACACATGAGTATTAAGAAATGAAAGAAACTTTACTCTCAGGGATCATATATTCAATTGGGGAAGCTAAGGAGCATTTGTGTAGATTCTACAGAATGCTATATTGTAAACATTTTAATAGTACATAGCACAATAATGTATACATACATACACATAGATGGATTAGCTCTAGATCTATCTATCTATGTATCTATCTATATCTACATGTATAAATATATAAAACCAATATAGTAGGTAAATAAAAGATATTTGGGGAGGAAAAACACTAGCATTTGATGAGACTATTGAAGGCATCAGCTAGAAGGTGATACTTGAGCTTCATCTTAAAGAGAAAAAAAGAGATTTAGCTAGGTAGAGGTGAAAGTGAAGAGGAACTAAATACTTAAAAGTAAGACAGAGAGTTCATGGGTCCTAAGACTGGGTTTTGTATGTTGTATGTGAAGAACAAAGAACAGTTTGGTTGAATTACAGAGTGTGGGGAAACTACATAATAAGACTAAAAGATAAGCCAGATAGTAAAGGTTTTTAAAATTGAAATAGACTAGTTTATATTATTTCCATAAAGACAGTAGTGAGTCACTGCGAGTATTAGAATGACATAGACAGATCTTCCCAAAAGAAAAAATTCTCATGGGAAGCTGTGTAGAGGATTGATTTGAGCGATTTGAGTCAAAGACAAAAATTTGGAAGATGATTTGTATTTCATCTGGGAAGATAACAATGACATATATTAATATATACATAAAAATGTAAAATAAATTCAAATACAGCAATTATGGAGTAAGAGCACCAGCACCAAAATTTAAAACATAAATAAATGAGATGAATATTGAATAAGAGATGAACATAGCACTACATATTGGATAGATGATAGTTACAAATGAACAGATATTAGTTGAATGTGGACTTATATTTAATGAATGTCAACCTTAAGGAGCATAATATGCTCACAAAATTGGAGAGGTAGCTGAGTAAGATAAAATATAGAAAGAAAACTATAAAATAATGTCATTAATATAGTTGGATGAAAAATATTGAAAAAAATAGTAACATAGAGTCCAAGGCCCTCCTTTCACAGATGAGGGAACTGAAGCCCACATTTGCAAAGCCTGTAAGTTTTGGAAGTAGAATTAGAAAGCATGTCTTCCTAATTCCGTGTCCCGTTCTCTAACCACTATACTTTGATGCATTTCTAAAATTAGAAAGGTGTTGGGGACAAAGCCAAGGTGGTGAAATAGAAGCAGAGACCTGCTTGAGCTCTCTCTCCAAACACTCAATAAACCTATAAAAATGTATCTAAACAAATTCTAGAGCAGCAGAAGGCACATAATGACAGACTGAAGCAAATATGCAGCCCAAGACAATCTGGAAGGTCAACAGAAAGGGTCATTGCGCTGGACTGGGAGCAGAGCACAGGATGGAGCTGGAATAGGCCTTAGAGGACTGAATCACTGGCAGCTATGGTAGTTTCCAGAATTCTCAACCCACAAACACCAAAGACAGGCTAGAAGGTCACCTGGAAAGGTCTATCGCCTAGCTGAGAGGAGAGCATGGTCTAGGCCCAGACCCAGCCCCAGTCTTAGGCCACTGCAGTCACATGATGGTGGTAGCCATTGCCTAAGCAACTGTCACTTCTGGAGCCCTCCACTTAACAAAGAGCTTGAAGGTCAACTGATTGCTGGGAAGATGAGCAAAGAGGGAAAAAAAAAAAACAACCAGACAACAGATTCTTGATTTCTTGATGAAAAAATATTTTCTTACATCATTGGTGATGAAGAAAATCAAGGGATGAAACCAGAAGAAGACAACAAAGCTGAGGCTCCTGTATCCAAAGCCTCCAAGAAAAATTTGAAATCATCTCAGGTTGTGGAAGAGCTCAAAAAGGATTTTGAAAATCAAATAAGAAAAGTAGAAGAAATATTGGGAACAGAAATGAGAGTGATGCAAGAAAATCATGAAAAAAATGAGATAACAGCTTGCTAAGCTGTTCAGCCAAAAAATGCTGAAGAAAATAACACCCTTAAAATTAGACTAACCCAAAAGGCAAAAGACATCCAAAATGCCAATGAGAGAAGAATGCCTTAAAAAGAAGCATAAGGCAAAGGGAAAAAGAGGTCCAAAAGCTCACTGAAGAAAATAATTCCCTAAAAATTAAAATGGAGCAAATGGAATCTAATGATTTTATAAGAAATCAAGAAATTGATAAAACCAAACCAAAAGAATTTAAAAAATAGAAAAGTATGTGACATATCCCATTGGAAAAGCAATTCACATGAGAAATGAGTCCAGGAGAGATAATTTTAAAATTATTGGAATACCTGAAAGCCAGGAGCAAAAAAAGGGCCTAGATATTTTCTTTCAAGAAATTATCAAGGAAATTTGTCCCGATATTCAAGAATCAGAGGGTAAAATAGAAATGGAAAGCATTCATCAATCACCTCCTGAAAGAGATCTGAAAAGGAAAACTTCTAGGAATATTACAGTCAAATTCCAGAGTTCCCAGATGAAAGAGAAAATATTAAAAGCAGCCAGAAAGAATCAATTCTAGTGACAACACAAGATCTATGGCTTCTAGATTAAAGGATCTGAAGGCTTGGAATATGATATTCCAGAGATCAGGATTAAAACCAAGAATCACCTACCCAGCAAAACTTAGAATAACACTTCAGGGAAAAAAATGATCACTCAATGAAACAGAGGACTTTCAGCTGTTCTTGATGGAAAGACCAGAGCTGAATAGAAAATTTGACTTTCAAATACAATAATTGAGAGAAGCATGAAATGGTAAATAGAAAAGAGACTTAATAAGGGACTTATTAAAATTGAACTGTTGACATTCCTGCATGCGAAGATTATATTTGTAACTCATAAGACCTTCCTCAGTATCAGGTTACTTGGACGGAATGTGCTTACCTGTATGTATGTGTGTGTGTTTGTGTGTGTGTGTGTGTGTGTGTGTGTGTGTGTGTGTGTGTGTATTATATGTATATAGAAACAGGAAGAGAGGTGGGGCACAGAGTGAGCTGAATATGAAGGGATGATATCTAAAAACTAAAATTAAATATTGAGAGAAATGTACTGGGAGAAAGGGAAAGGGAGAGGTAGAATACAGTAAATCATGTCATATAATAGGGTAAATAAGAGATTTTACAATGGAGGGGAAGAAAAGGAAGGTGAGAGGGAATAAGTGAAGCTCACTTTCATCATATTTGACTTCAGAAGGGAATAGCATACACACTCAATTGCGTGTGGAAGTTTATTTCACTCTACAGGAAAGCTGGGGAGAAGGGGATAAGAAAGGGGGGCAGTTTGGGAGAAGGGGTAATCAGAAGCAAATTCCTTTGCAGAGGGACATGTCAAAGGACAGAACAGAATAAATGGAAAACTGTACAAGATAGAGGGAAATATAGCTAGTCTTTCAGAACATGATTGTTATGGAAATGTCTTGCATAACTTCACATGTATGATCTATATCAAATTGCTTGTTTTCTCAGTGAAGGTGGATAGGGAGTGGGGAAGGGAGAGAATATGGAACTCAAACCTTTAAAAATGAATGCTAATAGTTGCTCTTATATGCACCTAGGAAATACAATATATAGGCAATGGAGTCTAGAAATCTATCTTGCTCTACAGTAAAATAGAAGGAAAGGGATGATAGAAGGGAGGGTAGAATGGAAGAAAATACACAGTGCCTTGGAATGAGAGGTGGGGGAAGATGGGGAGTAAATCTGAAATTCAAAATTTTGTGGAAGTGAATGTTGAAAAGTGAAAATAAATAAATTTAATTTGAAAAGATTAGAAACCTGGCTTCAGTCAGGTATTTAAAAATCATATGTCCTATGATCAGAATGTATGCATACCAACCATCAAATTAATAACTAATCACATGATCTTTCCAATAAAGAAAGAAAGTTTAATACATTATAGAAATAATTTGTAGTAAAACAACATAAAAACCATATATAACATGATCAAAAGCATTTCCTCTAAATAAAGAGCTAATATTATGGAGAAAAATCAGAATATATTGAAAAAAGTCAGAGGTAAAGGAAGAATATTACCTTTCTCCGTTACTTATCTAGTGACAGAAATGTAGAGTGCAAATGAGATGAGAAAAAGAAGTAGATAAAATAAGCAATTAAATAGATATATGATGCTTTGTTAAAGAGAACTACAAAGATTCAAAATAATAATCATAATATTTTAAAAAATAATTTCAAGTAGCCAGCTAAAAATTAAGTCAGATAAATAAACTTCATTTTTTTTTGCTGTTTTACTAACAAAACTCATGAGGGAGAGATGGAAAAATTCTTTTAAAGAGACTGAAATATTTTTAAAAAATTTTGTGTTAACCTAACAAGACACACAGAAGTTTTATAGAAATAAAACTATACCATATTATTTACAGAAATTAAGGGGAAAACAATTTTAAAGCTTGTTTTTATTTACATTTGGGGAATACAAATGTGAGACAAAAGTTATTTTTAAATTAATGTATATATTTGATCACTTCCCAGTAAGTTGGTCAAAGATTTACTTTGTAGAGTAAGACACAGTTCAAGGCCTAGTCATTTGTTGGCTTAGTCGTTGTCTCCACATGCATAATCAGTTGATCAACTAATAAAGCATTTATTAAATTTATTACCACATGCCAGATGCTATGCTAATTATAATACCTCTTTGACTCCCCACAATGTAAATCTCTTCTTCACAATTTTGTACAATTCCTTCAAAGGGGATCTCTAATGCATTGGAAAAGTTTGTTTCTCTTAAAATATTCTGTGTACCTCTGAATTATATGGGCTCTTTTGCTATTATAATTCATTCTTGTTTCATGAATGGCTTACTTTGTTTCCTGATCAAAATTATTTTAGATATTCATCAAAGTCTATGAATTTAAATCCAATTCACCAAGTTTTCTTTTGTTCAGATTATTATACTAAGCTAAGTATGGCTAGCTAGGGCATGGATTTCTTTATTCTGTGAGTACAATTACAAGATGATATTGACCATTCTCATTTACTCTGAGAAGAATGATATCAAAGAAATTTTGTGCTGCAGGGCAGCCATCACCCAAGTAAAAATTTATCCATTTCTCAAGGCCCTTTATCATTGACCTAAGTGAAAAAAAAAGAAACAGGTAGAAGACAGACAACTATTTGATATATTCACATAACCCTTCCACATGATTCTACTGAAAGCCAATTTTTCCAGTATAGGGCAAATTCCCTCTCCCACCTGTCTGAGGTTAAAGGGAAATAAAATACTGCTCAGTGAGACACTATTCTAGAAAAGGAGAGATAAACCATCCCCACAATTCTTATAAATAATAGACAGGATGGTTTTACTTAATAGCAATCAGCTTCATCATGAGCCTAATAAATGGAGAAAAAACATAAACTGACTTTGTCATTCTGGCAAAACACGTATACCGCCCCCCCCCCCCCGCCCCCATCAAAGACACACATTCAGTTCATGTGCAGATGTTCCCCATCCAAAAAATCAAGGGATGCCCTGATTATCCCCACTACATGAAATATAGTTTGGCTTGGGAAAGCTCACTCTTCATTTTGCATTGTAGACTTCATCTCTAAACTCCTACCTGAAGGAAGAAGGCTGTTAACCCCTGGCACATTGGATCCACAGAATGAAACAAATGGAAAGTTTTCTGAAAGATGTAGGATTGTATTCAGCTTTAAAAAAACATTAGTTGATGTCAACAGTGGGAGGTAGACAGTCTCAGTATAGGAAATTACATAAACAATCAGAATCAGAATATCATAGGGCATGCAATGAGAATAGGGAATCATCCAATTTTGGTGAAGCTTTGAATACATCATTGTTGTTCAGTTATTTCAGTCATATCTAACTATGTATGACCACATTTTTTTTGGTCAAAAATACTGAAATGGTTTGACATTTCCTTCTGCAGCTCATTTTACCTGTGAGGAAACTGAGGTAAATAGAGTTAAGTGTCTTCCACATGGCTAGTAAATGTTTGAGGTCAGATTTAAATTCAGGAAGATGAGTCATCCTGACTTTAAGACAGTTACTCTATTAAGTTAAGCACTGTCCATTTTTTTTTTATTTACCAGAAAGTCAGATCTCTCCCTATTTTCAGCAGAATATTTGAAGCAGAATCCATCTGCTATTAAACTGCTGTGATTGGTCAGAGGATAGGCACAGCCTACTTCCTACTACTGCTTCCCAGAACATACCCATATTATCTACTAAACAATCAACATATGAATAATGTCCCACCTCTGCTCCTTCATACTTAAGCTATGTTCAGTGTTTTGTAAAGTGCTTTTTATAAGTTCTACTCAGGCTTGAATGAATGCAGAGCATGATTCTTTATTTGTAGATAGAGAAGTGTTGATGATTTTTCCGTCCTTTCAGTTATCTCTTGAAAGGGTTGCTGGAGCACTTCCTGCCTTATTTTTGAAAGGTAGTTACTCCCTTGAATAGAAGAGTGATCTCCCCATATCTGTCAAGAGCAAAGATAGCATTCATGATATTATAATAATTATAATAGATCATTGAGAACTTGGGCAGATGTGAAGAGAATGTCGCTTCCCAGGTTATTATTGTTACAGATAAAGCTGAATTCTTAGAACCATGTTAGTTTGAAGCCATTTCTTATCAATAGTCACAGACTCTAAAAATCTGTCCAGCTGAACTCAGAATGTTGACTCTTTTTCAAATGTAAACACATGGCCCAATTGGGGTAAGCATTAAGAGGTCCATAGTTGCCCGGTGATACTGAATTTGTAATCAGTTTTTCCTAAAATAGAATCTGAAGTGCCTACCCAGAAGGAAAGATTTTTCTTTTTTTTTTAAGTTGCATTGTTTTTTAAAATTTATTTATTTAACTTTTAACATTCATTTTCACAAAATTTTGGGTTCCAAATTTTCTCCCCATTTGTCTGCTCTCCCCACCCCTAAACACCCAGCATTCTAATTGCCCTTATCACCAATCTGCCCTCTCTTCTATCATCCCTCCCTTCCCTTGTCCCTATCGTCTCTTATTGTCCTGTAGGGCCAGATAACTTTCTATACCCCAATACCTGTATTTCTTATTTCCTAGTAGCAAGAACAGTACTCGACAGTTGTTCCTAAAACTCTGAGTTCCAACTTCTCTTCATCCCTCCCTCCCCACCCATTCCCTTTGGGAAGGCAAAAATTCAATATAGGACATATCTGTGTAGTTTTACCAATGACTTCCATAATAGTCATGTTGTGTAAGACTAACTATATTTCCCTCCATCCTATCCTGCCCCCCATTGTTTCTATTCTCTCTTTGGATCCTGTCCCTGCCCAAGAGTGTTGCCTTCAGATTGCTCCCTCCTCCCGTTACCCTCCTTTCCATCATCCCCCCCACCCTCCCCTCCCCATCACACCCACTTTCCTGTATTGTAAGATAGGTTTTCATACCAAAATGAGTGCGCATTTTATTCATTCCTTTAGTGGAATGTGATGAGAGCAAACTTCATGTTTTTCTCTCACCTTCCCTCTTTTTCCTTCCACTAAAAAGTCTTTTGTTTGCCTCTTTTATGAGAGATAATTTGCCCCATTCCACTTCTCCCTTTCTCCTCCCAGTATATTTTTCTCTCACCACTTAATTTCATTTTTTTAAGATATGATCCCATGCTATTCAATTCACACTGTGCTCTTTGTCTCTGTGCGTGTGTATATGTGTGTGTGTGTGTGTGTGTGTGTGTGTGTGTGTGTGTAATCCCACCAACTACCCAGATACTGAAAAGTTTCCAGAGTTACAAAGGTTGTCTTTCCATGTAGGAATGTATACAGTTCACCTTTAGCAAGTCCCTTATGACTTCTCTTTGCTGTTTACCTTTTCATGCTTCTCTTCATTCTTATGTTTGAAAGTCAAATTTTATTTTCAGCTCTGGTCTTTTCATCAAGAATGCTTGAAAGTCCCCAATTTCATTGAAAGACCATTTTTCCCCTGAAGTATTATACTCAGTTTTGCTGGGCAGGTGATTCTTGGTTTTAGTCCTAGTTCCTTTGACTTCTGGAATATCATATTTAACGCCCTTCAATCCCTTAATGTAGAAGCTGCTAGATGTTGTGATAGCCTGATTGTATTTCCACAATACTTGAATTGTTTCTTTCTAGCTGCTTGTAATATTTTCTCCTTGGCCTGGGAACTCTGGAATTTGGCCACAATGTTCCTAGGAGTTTCTCTTTTTGGATCTCTTTCAGGTGGTGATAGGTGGATTATTTCGATACTTATTTTGCCCTCTGCTTCTAGAATATCAGGGCAGTTTTCCTTGGTAATTTCATGGAAGATAATGTCTAGGCTCTTTTTTGATCATGGCTTTCAGGTAGTCCCATAATTTTTAAATTGTCTCTCCTGGATATATTTTCCAGGTCAGTTGTGTTTCCAATGAGATATTTCATATTATCTTCCATTTTTTCATTGTTTTGTTTTTGTTTTATGATTTCTTGGTTTCTCATAAAGTCATTATCCTTCATCTGTTCCATTCTAATTTTGAAAGAACTGTTTTCTTCAGTGAGCTTTTGAACCTCCTTTTCCATTTGGCTAATTCTGCTTTTTAAAACATTCTTCTTATTGTTTTTTTGAACCTCTTTTGCCAATTGAGTTAGCCTATTTTTCAAGGTGTTATTTTCTTCAGCTTTTTTTTGGGTCTCCTTTAGCAAGGTGTTGACCTGCTTTTCATGCTTTTCTTGCATCTCTCTCATTTCTCTTCCCAATTTTTCCTCCACCTCTCTAACTTGATTTTCAAAATTCTTTTTGAGCTCTTCCATGGCCTGAGCCCATTGAATATTTATTCTGCATGTTTGGGATACAGAAGCCTTGACTTCTGTGTCTTTCCCTGATGGTAAGCCTTGTTCTTCCTCATCAGAAAGGATGGGAGGAGATATCTGTTCACTAAGAAAATAACCTTCTATGGTTATTTTTCCCTTTTCTGGGCATTTTCCCAGCCGGTGACTTGACTTCTGAGTGTCCTCTCCACACCCACCAGGCCTCCAGATCCACTCAGCCAGTGCTTGGGGTGTGAGATTCAAATGCTGCTTCCCAGCCTCAGGGCTTTCAGCAGGGGCAGGGCTGCTGTTCAGTGTGAGATTAAGTTCAGGTGCTCAGGTGGGGGCAGGGCCACCACAAGGGGCTCAGTTCCCTCAGAGGGTTTATGCAGAGACCTTCAACAATGGATCTGAGCTCCTGCCTGCTTTGGGAGCCTTGTCTGCTGCTACCCCTGCTGCTGCCTCCCAAGGGGGCCTGAGTTATGGGGACACCCTGCTCCGCTCTCAGCGAGCCAAAAAGACTCTCTCATTGACCTTTAGCACCCATGGGTGGAGGGACCTGTGAGGCTGCTGGAGATTCTGTCCATGAAGCCTGCTCCAATCTGCCCCTCTTGGTGACTTGCGGTCAAGGCAGGGCTGGGCTCTGCTCCTGGTCAGTGCATGATGGATCTTTGATGTCAGTTTTTCAGGGCTCTCTGGAACATAAATCTCCTCCACTCAGTTATTCTGTGGCTTCTGCTGCTCCAGAATTTGTTGGGAGTTCTTCTTTACAGGTATTTTATGAGCTGTGGTTTCAGAGCTAGAATATGTGTATCTTTCTACTCCACCATCTTGGCTCCTCCCCCCAATTTTTTTTTCTTAAATAAGAGAAGGCATGTGCTGCCAGTTGTTAAATCAGGGTCAATACTCCTTTGGGTACCAGATCCTTTGGATACCAGGTCCTGTGTTCCTTCATTTTGTCTGCATGAAGCGACTTTGCTCTACAATAATTCCCTAACAAAAAACAGGAGTAAGATAGAACCATCAATATGGGGCAAAGCATCTTATCAATTTCTTTAGAACATGGCTTCTTAAGATGGAACTTTTTAAATACATGGGTAGATAGATAGAGACAAGTAGATAGCTAAATATAGTTTGTCTCCTTCATAAGCTAATGCATTTAATTTAAAAAACACATTCTGAGAAACAATCTTTAGGCTTAAGGATGGCTCCAAAGAGGTCTCTGACATAAAGGAAAAAGCAAGATGTTCTCTTCTCAAAATCATGAATTTTGTTGTAAGTCCAAGACAGGTTAAGGTTCAAACTAGTCAGTCAAACTTACCAGTCAGTCAGAATTCATGAGATAAAATGTGAACCATGAGTTCCACAGGAGTCAAAAGTATGACGCAGTAGCCAAAAAGAATTAAGAAAATAGTATAGGGTAATATCATCTTGAATAATGGAAGTGAGAGTCCTATTATACTCACTGGTCCCTTGGGCGGTACTATTTGAACCATCTTCTCCAAGTCTGGGTATTACATTTTAGCCAGAACATTTACTAACTTGGTTGTGTAGAGGAGAGATATTAATATATTAAGAAGACTGGGGATGATGTCATAGGATAATATTTGAAGGAAAGGAGGACATTTTTATGAAGGGGAAAATAAACAACATGTTTTAGAGAGACACCATGGCTATCATCAAGTACATGATGCCCCCAAAATCACAGTGTGTTTCTTTAATCTCTAGATGAAATTAATAATTTCCTCCAATCATTTATAGTCATATTCTGAGGTGGGGTACATAGACTTCATCTGATAGACAAAAGAGTCTTTACACACACAGACACAGACACAGACACAGACACAGAGACAGACAGACACACACACACACACACACACACACACACCAAATTCTTAGCTATTAGAACTTAATCATTTAAGGTACTAGCAGGGCTGTCAGATGGAAGAGGAATTCAACATTTACTATTTGATACCAGAGACAGTAGAGCTGGAGACATAGGTAGAAGCTGTAATGAGATCAAATCTATGGTCCATGGGGTTTTCTTGGCAAAGAGACTGGAGTGCTTTTTTTTTAAATTAAAAAAAATTAAATTTTCTGTTCCAGTGAATTATGATAAGCATACATTAAGTGATTTGCTCAGGGTCAGACAGATAGTAAATGTTTGAGGCCAGATTTGAAGTTAGGTCTTCCTGACCCCCAACCTAGCATTCTAACCACTGCACCACCTAGCTGCCTTATATGTATGTATGTGTGTATATGTATATACATAAATGTACACATTTAAGGCAGTTAGATGCCTCAGGTGACAGAGCATGAGCCAGAAAAGACTTTAGTTTAAATCTGGTTTCATACACTTACTGATTGTGTGACCTTGGGCAAGTCACTTAACCCTATTTCTTTCAATTTCCTCATCTATAAAATGAGTCAAAGAAGGAAATGGTAAACCACTTCAGTAATTTGCAAAGAAAGCCCCATGGAGTCATGAAGAATTGGACACAACCAAAAAACAACTGAACAATAACATGTGTATATGTACTGTGTGTATGTTTCTCTGAATATATATATACACATGTGTGTATGCATATATATATATTTCCCTCCCTCCCTGAGTAGCATCTCCACTGTGAATTATAATTGAAAATAGATAGATAGAGTTATTTTTTTGCTTTCTTTATAGAGATTGTACTATTTTAGTATATAATCAAATAATCTTTATGATAGTGAAAGAGTGCACACACAACCACACACAGCTTAGCAATAGAAACCCTGCTCCAGTGATTCCTGGACTGATGCCATTTCTAAGACTTTTGAACACTGCTCATAGGACCATCTCTCTCAGAAACCAAACTAATTTTCTACCACTGAATTTGGACATATACCCTGGGGATTCATGGACTGTCTTCTTGGTGTTGACATGTTCTAGGAAGAATTACAATCCTGGGAAATTCAACTCATGCATTTAAATAGAAGGAATCAAAAGATTACAGGCAGAGGGGCCCTTAGAAACCATCTTTGCCAAACGATATTTGAATAAGAATTCCCCCTAATGCTTTCCCAACAAGTAACCCTGATTGAAGACCTCAGATGATAGATAACTCACAACTGGCATTGCATTTGACCTATGGAAAAGATCTAATCATTAAGAAAGCTTTCCTACTTTTGCACTAAATTCAGTCTCCCTATAACTCCTTATAACTTTCACTTACTTTGACCTCTGGACCCAAGCAGAACAAGTCTACTTGTCAGTCCTTCCCAGTGAAAGCATTCACTGATGGAACGAAACTCAGCATTCATCAGGTCTAACTCATGCCTAGAAAAGGATACTTTGTTGCAACACATGTAACCTGTGATTATCCAGCCTTTGTTTAATTATCTGATGACAATGAATATCTCTTCCTTCTCTTTTCTTCAGACTAAAAACAAATTACTTCAATAAATCCTTATATTATGTGAATTGCTACTTTACTCTACAATAGATTGATGATTTCAGCAATATGGGTCACCTCAGTGAATGAAGGCCACAGCCCCATACTACTGTTTACTAAACATTGAGCTATTTTGTAGAGAGTGATAACCCTAGACTTAAGGGACCTGGATTTGAATTCCAAAACCATCTAGATGATTTAGTGGCAAGAGTGTTTTGTCAAGAAGATCTGATTTTAAATCTGGCTTCAGATATATTCTAGCTATATGGCCACTGGTAAGATATAGAGCTCTTATATCATAGGGTTATTGTGAAGATGAAAAATGAGATGATGTATTTAATGGTCTCTACAGATTTTAAATATTTTGTAAGTTCATATTGTTATTATTATCTTGTACTCAACGCTGAATAATTGTATGAATATAGATAATTTAAACTTTCTAAATCTGTTTCCACATCCATAAAATGGAGATTCTAAGATGTATCGTTCAAACTTCAGAGCTATCATGAGGGTAAAATGGAATAATATATGCAAAGCATTTTATAAACCTAATAATATTATCTAAATTTCATATATTTTAATTGTTTTATGTCTGCACCTAACAGCAACAAGAAGTTTTATTAGTCAGCATTGATAGACTCCATGTCTGTTCTCTGAGAATTTAGGGGGTAGGCACATAGTCTCTCACAACCTCTACACTCAAAGTTTCTTATGGTTTGCTAGAATATGGGATATTGGGCAAAGTTTGAGATCCTAAAGTCATATCCATTCCATGAAGATGAATTTGAGAATTTTGGAGGGTTTGTGTTATAGTTCACTTCATATTGCTTCTGATAGATTATAAGCTCCATGAAGAGGGGAATTATATCACTTTTTTGCTTTTCATCTAAGACTCTGAACATAAATCCCTGCAGGTACTTAAAAATATTAAACTAAATGGACTGAATTGAATAACAACATTTTTATTATGTAGATTGTACGTTAGATGAGTAGAATCTGTCTTGGAAAAACAATCACGTTTCTATAAAGCTGGCCCCAGAGTCCTTTACACTCATGTTTAAAAAATATGTTTCAAAAAAACATATCAGTGAAGAAAATAACAACTTGTTTTCTCAGCCCTGGTGAGAAAGACAATGTCATATGAAGTTCAGCATTTCTGGTATGCATAAAATAACCTGATATCCTACAGAACTTCATATCTGGACAGTGGGGTTGATGATGGTCTGTGAGGGGCTATGTAATGTGAAACTGTGAGAAGACCCAGCACATGCTGTCTTTACAAATCATCTCCATTCTTCAAGGTTGATTTTAGGGCTACCCAGAAAAATACCATCACTTGGCCCTACACAAAAGGAAAAAAAATGCTATCAGATTTTAATTTTCGTTAGTTCCAGTAAGCTAATCAGCAGGTATAATATCGGGAAAAATAAAGATAGATAGACAGACAGATGGACAGACAGACAGATAGATGATAGATAGATGATAGATAGATAGATAGATAGATAGATAGATAGATAGATAGATAGATAGATAGATAGATATAATAAATAGATATTTGAGGAAAGCATGAAATACTTGATAAAGCACTAAACTTGAATTAGGGAGGTCTGGGTAAAAATCCTGCCTCAGACATTTGCTGTTTCACCTTAAGCAAGTCACCCATACACTCCTTACCTAGTAGGTCATCTGCAGTTGAGGGACTTGTTATTTATGACTTCTAATTTTTCTGCCATCTAGAAATCTCTGACCTTGTGTGTATTAGAATTTGCAAGCAAAATGGCAGAGTGAAGTTGGCAATTTCTTTTTTCTAAGCTTTCCCAGCCCAACTCTTTTAAGTAACATATAGAAGCAAGTTGAGTTAAAATGTGAGTAGAATATCAATACAAAGTCACAGTGTATCATTTTTCTGAGTCAGAGCAGCTTAGGAGATCAGAGAGAAAGGTGGATGCATGCTAGGGTACCAGCTGACTCAGAACACTATAGTTTCTGGAGGTGGTGGAAGCAACAGCAACATCCACAACACTGGGAGTACCCCATGCCCAGGTATGATAAGGAGACTAAACACCTGGCTAGAAGGAGATACCAGAGTGTGCTTGCATGCATATAGGATTGAATACCATGGCAGCTCTGTCCTCCAGTACTCAATTCTGGGTTGCAATCAGTTCCATTGTAGGGAAGTGTAAGGGAATTGCCAGCCCTCAGCTCTCTTGGACAGCGTACACTAATCACGGCTCAGGTAACCTGAGGGGAGATTGGTAAATCATGAACAAGATGGCGCTGGGAGGAAGGGTTCTGCCCTTGTTCACCACCAGATACTTCCTGAAACGTGGCTGGAAAGCAGTAGCAAAACTTGCTTAAACTAGTTTAATCTTGCTTGTGCTGCTTACGTAACTAAGGCGTACATGATACTATATAAGTGCGTGAGCTAGTTTGCATAAACGGAGGTGCCTTACATCTTTTCCTCCAGCCTCATTGTTACTCACAGTGAGCTCCTTCAGCATGGACAGTCCCTGCTGGTCAGATAAGACCTGTTGGCTCAGGGTGAATGGCCCCCACTGAATCCCGTTCAGGGAAGGGCATTGTGATTATCAAGGAACAGGAGGCATACCTAGGTAAGGAAAAGAGCATAGACCAGGAAGGTAGTAATCATATCAAACCCTGGATCACACCACTTTGGAAGCATCAAAACTTTGGATGAAAATAATTGAATATAATTGAAACAAAATAATCATTGGACTACTGGAAAGCCATGCTCAAAAGAATGTCCTAGACCCCACACTTAGAGATGCAATAAAAGGAAGCTTCTCAAATATCTTAGAACCAGAGAGGAGAGTAGAAATTGAAAGAATCCTCCACTCACCTCCTGAGATGCCCAAATAAAATCTTCCAGAAATATAAGCAAATTCCAGCGTTTCCTAGTTAAAGAGAAAATACAGCAAGTAGACAGAAACAACTAAAATACAATGGAGCCACAGTCATAGTCACAAAAGATTTAGCAGCTGCCAGTGTAAAAGAGTGGAAGATTTCTGATATGATATTCCATAAGGCAAAATAGCTACAATTATTACCAAGAATAATCTACCTTAGAAAACTAAATAGAAGACTTCAAGCACTCTGGAATGGGAAAAAAAGAAAAAAAAGAGCTGAATAGAAAACTTGACCTTCAACCATGAGATGCAAGAAAAGCATAAATTGTTGGGACTGGAAGCTCAATTCCGTGTGGACAGTCTCGGGCAGGTAAAAGTGGGACTTCTAAATCTTAGAGTCTTACGAGGCCCTCCATGAACAGCGGGGGTTCGAGAAGGTCAGACCGAGCTAGCTCGGCTAGCTCGGGTATTTCCGCCTCTCCCCTGGAGATACCTGATGGGTGGAGTCTCCCTGCCCTCGAGGTCGTCCCGGATTGGAGCACACCTAGTTACCTAACAGCACGGTATTGAGATGCAAACTGTGTGGCTGAAGATTAAGTAGGATTGAGGAAGCCTAAAAGCTCTCTTAGCACGTGTGGAGCCAAAGAGAAAAGTAGGGCTCCGCTTCTTTTCTTTCCTCTCTCCCCTCCCCCTCTCTCCCCGCTTGTACTTCTACTTCCAATCCCTTAAGCTTAGCCTTCTTAGGAAATCTCCCCCTCTTCGTCCTAAGAAAGAAGACCCCCTGCACTTGTAACCGAAACCCTGTAATAAAGCTCAACCCCTGTTTGACTCTGGAACGTCCTTTCTCTCATACGTGCAACCAGCGTGGCCAGCCGAAGACCTGGACAGGTAAGAAAGACTCGGGTAGCCCAATACAGGCCTCTAGGCTTGGCAATAAATAACTAAACATGAAAGAGAATTTATAAGTAACTTAATGAGGTTAAACTGTTGATACACCTTTATGGGAAGGTGATACATGTAGCATAATTTCATTGATGTCATAGACAATGAATTAATATCAATAAAGAACATATATGCACTAAGTATCAGAGCATCCAAAATCTTGAAGGAAAAGTTAAACGAGTTATAGGAAGAAATAATAAAAATTATACTAGTAGAAGTATTTAATTTACATTAGTTAGACCTAGATAAATTTAATCATAAGATAAAAAAGAAAAACATTAAAGAGATGAATAGAGTTTTTACAAAGTCAGATATGAAACTGGAGCATTATATAACTCCAAAAAATAAAACCATTCAAGAATAGCCAGAAAGGGCAATTGTCTTATATAAATGAAGTGCAAGAGGAAGAACTGATATAGAGGAATTAGATGGGGAAGGAGGGCTCTTAATTCTCGAGACTTACTTTCAATCAGGAATGGGTTAAAAAGGGAAAGAATACATATACATCTAGAAGAATATAAAACTTCTAAATATAGAAAGAAATAAAACAGTAAGTGGATAATGGGAGGATGAGGTAATAGGTTAGTTGGGGGATATAGAAGAGTATTTATATTTATGAGAATGAAAGGATAAAGGAGGGAACCTTGGGAGGGTAAGGGAGGGATCTTTTGAAGGGAGGTTGAGAAAATAGGTCAAAGAGGCATTTAAAAGGGTGCTTGAATTTATGAGAATGAGAGGATAAGGGAGGAATCATTGGAGGGGTAAGTTAGGTAATAGGAGGGGAAGATGGTGGGGTAGAAGTAAAATAGGGGAGTCGGGAGAGACAAGAAATAAGATACACATAAACATAAAAACAAAGATTAGGAATAGAATCTGTTAGGGAATACAAACGTTTACAGATATATGTATATACTTATGTTTATATCTATCTATAAATAGAACTATGTTTAATTGTAATTTGGGGGTGAGAGGGGTGAAAAGCAGAAAAAGAACAAAGTAAAAAGCTGAGAAAAAAAGAAATCCTACAAGTATGCGAAAAAAAGATTGACATCTCTAAACACAACAGATAGTATTTAATATATGGGCTTTCTTGAATTGGAAATTTATTGCTATTTATTTTGAATACTCTTGCGTTCTACTATACTTACATTGTGCTGTGTATGTCATGTTCTTTTTTTATTTTCTTACTTTATATTTGTCTTAATATATGTTTATATGTTTCTTTTTCTTTTCTTATTATGTATTTAAGTTTTAATTTAAAAGAAAATTTAAACATTTTAAAAAGTTAGATATGATTCACCTCTGGAGAATATTGAATGAGAATAGAAAGAAATATACTTATTCTCCATTTCTCATGACACCTTCAAAAAATTGTCCATGTATTAGACCACAAAAATCTCACAGTAGCAGAAAAGCAGAAATATTATATGTACTCATTTCAGATACAAAAGCAATAAAATGACCTTCCATAAAAGAGCTTTAAAGCATATAGCAGAAGCAATAGTACTAAATAATATAATTCTAAGAATGAGTGAATAAAAGAACAAAATACAGAAATAATGAATAATTTCATCAAAGATCATGACAATAAGACAACATACCAAAATTGGCGAGATGCAACCAAAGAACTGGTAAGGGGGAAAATATCTATCTATCTATCTATCTATCTATCTATCTATCTATCTATCTATCTATTGATAAACAGATAGATACAGAGAGAGAGACAGAAAGAGACAGAAAGACAGAGAGATAGACAGAGAGAGAGAGACAGAGAGAGGCTTACATGGATAAAGGAAACAAAGATAGAACAATGAATTGGGAATGCAATTAAAAATATAAAAAGAGCAAATTAAAAATTCCCATTGAAGTACTAAATTAAAAATCTGAAAACCAAAGAAGAGATTAATAAAAGTTGAAATAAAAATAATGGAATTCATGAATAAAAATGAAATTCTGGTTTTATGATAAAAAACACAATAAAATAGATAAGACTATTGTCAAAATTTATTAAAGAATAAAATCAAATTATCAATATGAAAAATGAAAAGGGTGAATGGACCATAAATGAAGAAGAAATTGAAGCAATGGTTAGGAGCTATTGTGCCCAACTACATAACAACAAACTGACAATTTCAGTGAAATAAATAAATATTTAGAAAAACATTAAAAAGTATTAACATTAATAAAAAATTTAATTAATTTTGAAAAACATTAAACAGAAGAGGAAATAGAATAGTTAAATAATGCTACCTTAGAAAAAGAAATTTAAAAAGACATAAATGAGCTCCCTAAGGAAAAAATCCCCTGGAACAGGTGACTTATAAGTTAATAACATGAAATAGGTAAAGAAAAATTCCATTATATAAAATCTTTGATAAAATTAAGTAAAGAAGTTCAACCAAATTCTTTCTCTAAGAGAAATTTAGTTTTGATAACTAAACCCAGAAGAGCAGAAATAGAGAAAGAAAATCTTATACCAATTACCCTAATGAATATCAATGAAAAAAATTTAAATAAAATGTTAACAATGAGATACACACACAGAATACAATGTTAATATACTATAATATTAGTATTGTAATAGAATAAAATGATACTAGATATTATGATACATAATATAAATGACAATAATATTTAATTATACTAATTGATATAATGAAATAATGTAATAGTAGATTATAGAAACAATAAGCATAACTGACCATATCAATTATAAAAAGCAAAAAAATCACATGATAATGTCAGTAGAACCAGAAATACCTTTTCACTAAATGTAACACTCATTCGTATTAAAAATACAAAAGTATAGGAATAAATGGAGCTTTTTTTAGAATGATAAGTAATATCTAACTAAAACCAGAAGCAAGCATTATCTCTAATGGGAATAAATTAGAAACTTTTTCAATAAGGTCAGGGGTAAAGCAAGAATGTCAATTATCCCCATTCTTATTCTGTAGTATACCAGATATCTTAGCTGAAGCAATTAAATAAAAAAAAAAAATTGAAGGAACAAATATAGGAAAGAAGGAAGTAAAAATACCACTTTTTGGAGATAATATGAAAGTATATATAGATCACCCACTTGAAAGTCAACAACAAACAAAACTATTGAAATAATTAAGCACTTTCTCAAAGTTACAGGATATATAATAAAAGAAATTCCACACAGATCATCAGAATTTCAATATACTAACAACAAAATTCATTAGGAAATGATAGAGAAAAATCTATTGGAAATAGTTCAGACAGTATGAAATATTTGGGCATTTACTTACTAAAACACACAAAGGAAATTATATGAATCCAATTACAAAACACTATACAAATAAACAATATAATTATGATTTTAAAAAATAATAGTAGATACCATATCATGGGAATATTCTAAAAGAAAATGAGTAACAAAAACAAAACAAAACAGAAACTCTACTAATCAACATTTGAAATAATTTTTCAAAAGTTATATTTATGAATACAAGTGAGGTTGGTGCAAAGGCATGATCATATTGGATACACTCATTTTCTCAAATTGTCATTTTCCAAAAAAATGGAAATTTTGATTTTCAGGATAAAATAGGATGGATGAATTTTTGGAAGAACAACACAGGAGTTACAGTGGACTTCAACATCAATATGAGATATTAGTTATAAATGAACTCAAAATTAAAAACAAACAAACAAATCTTAGATTTCATTGAAATATTGAGAGTCATAAGGTCCAGAACAAGAGAGCTGACAATACTTTTCCTGTTTGCCCTAGTCACATTACATTAACATTACAATTTTTAGTTCTGGGTACCATATTTTCAGTAAATCATTGATCAGTTGGAAAGCATTCAAAGAAAGGATCACAAGATGTGTGAAAACTTGGAGCTCTTTCCATCTAAGGATAGGTTTTATAACCTGGAAATTTTTGATCTGGAGAGAGGAATGAGACTGTACCCCAGTACCTAAGTTGTTGTCCTGCAGAAGAAGAGCTAAATTATGTGTTCTTGTGGGACCAAGAGAGCAAAACTAGAATTCATAGATGAATATTGAAGATAGATTTACACATATAATTAAAGAAAACATCACAATAGTCAGAGCTGTTCCAAAGTGAAGCAGATTGCCTCAGAAGATCATGTACTCTATTTCACTAAAGATCTTCCACAAGTAAGTTGTCAGACACTGGAGTATCACAGATCCTATTACCAGTTGGAGGTCAATTGAACTAAATTGATGCTAAGGTTTCTTCCACGTTTGAGATGTTATTAATCTGTGATTTCTAGTGCTCTGTTCTTTATACATCTGAAAGAACTATATAAATATGAGATATTATTTTCTTACAATAACATCATTATTATCTAGTTGTTATGACTAATAAAAGCTATAAACTACTATTGTTAATCTTGTTAATAATTAATTAATATTGTTAATCTCTAATACTCAGCTATTATGGTAATTCATTAGTTATGTGACTTTAAGAAAGTCACCTGACCCCTTTCATTTTTATATCTGCAAAATGAGGAAAATTATACTTTTCCCCACTCTCCAAATGAGACTCTTCTGAGGAAGAATATAGACTGTAAAACATCATAAAAATGTGAGTTATTAATGATGGTGATATGATAATATTTTCCAAAGTGACATTTCCCTAACCATTATAAATTATTCAATCTGCACGAAGAAGGAATTCTATAGAAAGTCTATGTACATTTTATACATATAGTTAGAATGCATATATATTTGCCTTGGTCAGAGGCAACACCTTAAATCACCACTCCCTCTCCCAAAAGAGTGGAGTCAGGTTTGCCTCAGTTTGCCTCAGCCTCACAGAGCAACTAGCATAATTCTTGACACATAGTAGGCAATTAATAAATGTTTGATAGCTGATTGATTAAAGTAATATGATATAACAGAAATAATTCCAGAACTGGTATTAGGAAGACCCGGCTTTGCTCTCTTGCTCTGAGACTTCCTAAATTATAAGCTGAGACCCTTTACCTTAGGTCTGTAAACGTCCCTTTGACCTTTAAAAAATGAACGTAATGATCATACTCACCACATTGCAGGTTTTTGGGAGAAATATCTTTTCCAATCTTTAAGGTGTTATACATATGTGAGTTATAATTATTATATTGCAATTTAAAAAAAAGTATTGTGGCATATCTATACTAGCTGATTTCATTTCAAAAATAAAAATTAATTGTCTTCTACTTTTCTTGCCATGTGAGCACCAGCTCAGTCAGTTTGTTTTGATTGCTGCTTGGAAGGTAATTAAAAGAAGATAATCATTTTGTCACAAATACAAGTACACAAACACAATTGAATAAGCCTTGTAGTTGTGGATGTGAGCTACATGCTGATTGGGAGTCTCTGGTATGAAATCCATTAGAGCCGCCACTTTTGTTTTAACAGCTGTTGATCTGCAAAAATATTCAGTGTCAATGTTTATATTAAACATTTAGACACAGTGAGCAGTTTGCATTGTTTTAGTGAAATAACAAGTTTCAGCAGTTACCAGTTTCAGCAGCTGTCTACATTAGAACTCTTCTCAAAACTTTATACTTAGTATGCAACTAATCCAGATGCAAAATACATTGCTTCTGTTCCTGGCTCTGCCACTGTCTTACTATGGGACCATAAACATGTAACTAAGAATCATTGATGTCAGATTTAAAAGGCATGCCTCCCTCTCACTGAACCTCAATTTTCTTGTTAAGTAAAGAAAATATTGAACTAGAGGAGCTCTAAAGTTCCTTCAAGCACCACCATTCTGTGATTATCCATCTCATTAATGAATAATCTTAATTAGGCACAACCCTGATCATTCATTTCCCTTTCAAAGTCTTACAATGACCCTACAACTCATATCAAACTTTTTTATCAAACACACATATGCATACATACATATATGCACATATACTCATGTCATGTAGTGACATGATCATATTATACATAATTGTCAAAGGGCTTCCCAGCTGCGGCTTTTGAAATTAAGACTGAGGCAAGTCTTCCATTCAAGATTCTCCAGTTTCTGGCAAAACTAGTTTATTCCTGGTGTATTGGACCACTGCATAGTCTTCATTCAAACCAAATTTTATTACTGAATAATCTAATACAGGATTCATACTCTCTCTCCTCCATGCCTTTGTCTTTGGATTCAGTACACCTATTAGACTAAAGGGTAGAGAATTAGAACCATGGGTCAACTTTCAAAGGGTCAAATTTAGGTTTAATATCAGGGAAAAAAATCTCTCTAAGATTAAATCCACCTGTAGAATGAATTTCCTTGGTAGAGCTATTTGGTCTCCATTCAACAGAGGGCTGTAAGCAAAGGATGGTTGCAATTTACCCAGTCTATTAATTTAAGGATTGTAATTCCTTAACTGGAGTCTCATTGATGTGGCTATTCTCACTAAATGCAGAATTCCACCTATCCTTGACTGTCTATCTTCCTCATCTACATCATTTCTGTCCATAACTTATATAAGTGTATCATGAGGGGTCTACTCAATAAACTAGGGCCTTTCCAACATTTAGCGTCAAGAATGTAAGTAGGACACAAAACATGGCTATTAGTTTATCCTTCTTTATGAGTCAGTGACCAGCCCTTCTTCTTTTTTATTTTTTTGCTCATATCATCCTTTGATGATATATTTTACTGCAGATTCACCTTATAACTTCCAATTTGTTATGCAAGGCAATCTTCTCACAATGACCATAGATTTCCCCATTACCTTCTTAGAGGCATTCATTTTTAATTCCTTGTAGCCTATTATGTTCTATCCATTTGCATAAGACAACGTTTAGACAATGTTGGTGTTAACAAAGACAGCATTTTGTTTCAGGGAGAAATTTGGTCATAAAAAAAAAAAAAAACATCACTTTTCCAAAGCTGTCAATATGCTCTTCTCCTCTTGCTTTGTCTGAACCCTATAAATTATCTACCTGTCTCTATATCTATTAATATACATATATGCATATACACATATACACACACATTAAGATGTATTTGTGTATACCCATAAGCAGGTATATGTATACATATATCCTTATACACATTTATGCATACACCATGTGTGTCTATGTACATTTGTTTATTATATATGTATATACGTGTTTATTTATATTTATGTGTATATATTTCATGTCTACAAGCAAAACTAGAACTGTGATTTCATTCACATAGGGAAATTGTGGATGAGCAAACCTGTCTACCAGTGAAGGTCCAAATGTTTTCTGCAACATAGTGTCTTAGGAAATTACTTGAGGTACTGAGAAGTGAAATGTGTTACCTAAATTCGTATGGACAGCACATGTCACAAATGGGATTTGAACTCAGATTACCCTGCCTTTGAGGTTAATTCACTATCTACTAGGCAAATTCCTCTATATTTAATTCAGTGCTTAACTATGCACAGTTTGGCTGATAACCCCTAGCCTCTATGACATATGCATGGCTATGAACATATCTGTGTGTACGTGTGCATTTGTATGTGTATGTATTGGTAGTATATACCCATGCATATATTTATTTAGATATGTATGAATGTATACAAACAGATATATTTTGATGAGGGGGACAAGAAACTATATCTGTGATTTACTTGTTATAGAAATTTCTTGATAAAATTATCTTCTGACTAACATCTGTATCTTCTTACTGCAGGGATAGGGAACCTGTGGTGTCAAGGCCATATCTGATCTTTTAGGTCTTTGCCTGAGAGGCCTTTTGCCTGAGTCATAGGTTTATAGAACAAATCCTTTTATTAGGGGACTTATTCTGTGAAGCTTGGATTGAGTCAATGGGCTGAACTTGAGGACCTACAGAGCCACATGTGGCCTTGAAGCCACAGGTTCCCCACCTCTGGCTCAGTCAATTTATAGTCTTAGTAAATTGTCCTTGGCACTGAGATATTACTAGCTTGTCCAGGGTCCCACAACCAGCATAAGCCAGAGGCTGAACTTGACTCTCAGGCTTAATTTCTCAGTAGTGACTTATAAATATGTATTTAACTATCTATAGTTACATATCTATTGTATCTGTTACGTTTACATATAAGTACATCCACAGACTGCTGCATTACTTCTGTAGGTTGTCCTTCTATATATAATGGTCTCCACAATAGGTAATAATCCTTTTTTTTTCTCTTTGTATCCTTCATGCCAAAAGAGGCTCTGGGAGAAAATAGTTACTTAACACTTGTTTGTTGATTGGTTGATTTAGGTGGAAAAGGAATAAACATTTTAAAATGCCTCCTATGTATTAGGCACTGTCTTAAGCACTTTTTTTTTACAAGTGTTATCTCCTTTTATCCTCACAATAACCCTGAGAAATAGGTGATGTTATTGTCCTCATAACAAAGTTGAGGAAATTGAGGCAAACACAGCTTAAGTGAATTTGCCCCTGTCACTCAGCTAGTAAGTGTCTGAGGCTGGATTTGAACTTTCATCTTTCTAACTACAAAGCCAACACTCTATCCACTGTGCCACCAATGGACTCTAAGAGAAGCACTATTATTATTTTAATCAGCAAACCAATCAATAGGAATTTATTAAATATCTACTGTGTGCACTCTATATAGAATTTAAACAACGTCAACAAACAAGGGAATGTTCCCAGTCTCCAGTGAGCTTATTTTGTATCAAGAGGCATGTACATGTGTTCCTGTATGGTTGGTTTTGCATAAATGTTTAGAGTAGTTATGAATCCATCCTCTATAGACTTATTATTTGTTGATGGATCTTTGGTATAGATAGTGGGCAACCATGAAAGAAAGAAAAAATACTCAGTGCCCTTTATTCTTGTCATATTAAGGCCTCTCCAAGGAGGTGGAGATCAATAATTTAAAAAGAAAAATTTTAAGACAAGTGGATAGCCCCTCAAGGAATATATAATCAGCATTTTTCTGGACAATCAATCAGTCAATCAAAAAAGCGTTTGCTACGTGCTTCCAAGACTTAAAGCAGGACCTGTCTTTTGCCTTTTTCTGTATTACTAGTGCTTAACAAAGTGTCTGGCTTACATTAGGTGCTAAACAGAACTATTTATACACTCAGCTATTTATTGATTTTTGATTATTGATTGCCAAGCATTTTGCTAAATATTAATGATACACAGAAACATCAAAAATATGCCCTGTCCTCAAGAAACCTACATTAAAATGAAAGGGGCAATGTGAATATAAATAGATATAAATGTAAGTAGGTATAAAGGGATTTATGTTCCAACAAGGCCTAAAGCTGCTAGGAGCAAGTAGACATAGTCTAGTTGGTAAGAGACCATTACTGCTCAAAGATGTGTCAGTTTTCTACTGAACTATGTTGGTAGTTTATGATGTACTGTTAAAGAGTCTACTGGCATGTGGTTTTTATTCAACCTAATTGAAATGTAGCCTTAGAGGTGAAAACATTTACAGTTAGGGAGAGCAGGAAATGCTTCCTTCAGAATGTAAAGTTGAAGGTGAGTCTTGAAGGAAAGAAAGGCTTGTTGAAAGTGAAGAGGAGGAAAGAAATCTTTCCAGGAATTGGTGACAACCAATGAAAAGGCACTGTGAATATGGTGTTTGAGGAGCAGAAAATATGCTGATGGGATAGGAGCAATGTGTAAGAAAACCAGAAGGTTTGGATGGAGCTAAGGTAAAGAACTTTAAATAAAAAGAGGAGTTTATATTTACTCCTAGATATCAAAAAAACCTACTGGAGTTTATTGAATGGGGATGACAATATCAGACCTGGGTGTTAGAAAAATAACTAACAACTGACTTAGATTAATTAGATTGAGGAAAGATTTGAAGCAGGGAGATCAATTAAGAAGCAATTATACTACCAGAGGTGATGAGGACCTATTATGACGTATGGTAGTGTCTCTGTTCGTGGAGAGAAGGAGATATTGAGAAGAGATGGCCTGGAGAAAGATAAAATATCATACATTAACTCATTTGGATATAAGGTACAACTGGTAGAGAGGATTCAAGGTTGACACTGTGATTCAAGTCTAGTTGTCTAGGATAGTGGTATCTCTGAAAAAAAATGAAAGTTTAGAAGAATAGGTTTGGGGGGTAAGTTGATGATTCCTGTTTTGAACATGTTGAGCTTGAGATATCTATGGGATATTCAGTTTGATAGCAATTGGTGCCAGGGGACTGGAACTGAGGAGGAACACTAGTGTTAAATATTTAGATCTAGGAAGCATCTGAAAAAGATATCAAGTCATGAAAGTTTATTATATCATAGAGGGCATGATTATAGAGGAAAAAGATAAGACTCAGGATAGAACCTTCATACAGTTACCTTTCATTGGATGATAGAGGTGAAGATGAAGCATATGGGACAGAAAAGGAATAATCAGAAATGTGAGAAAAAGCTGAGAAAGTGTTATCATGAAAACTTACGAAGGAAAGAGCAACCATGAGGAGAAGGTGATCACACATAGCAAATGCTTCAGAGATTTAAGAAGCATGAGGATTAAAAAAGACCATTAAATTTGGCAATTGAGAGGTCATCAGTATCTTTGGAGAGGACATCTTGAGTGTTATCTCATCCACGTATGGGTGAGATTGTGAGCCATATTACAGAGCTTGTGGAAGGACTTAGAAAATAAGAAGTAAAGGGACTGCATAAGTTTCTTCAAAGACTTTAGCTGAGGTGGAGTGGAGAGATGTAGAATGAGAGCTAACTGGCATGGTAGAATCTAGTGCAGATGATGATGATGATGATGATGATGATGATGATGATGATGATGTTTATTTGCTTGTTTGCTTGTTTTGATTTGTTTGGGGGAGTTTTACAGATGGAGGAGAATTGAGCAGTTTTATGGGCAATAGGACAGGAACCAGTAGACAGGGAGGAATTGGAATTTCCTTAGGAAGAGTTGATAGCGAGGGCAATCTACTAAAGAAGACAGAAGGGGATCCTGAGTACATCTAGAGAAGTCATCCTTGGCAAGGAGAAAAGCCTCTTCTTATTCAGACATTCTTATGAATAAAGGGAGAGTGGAGGATGATGTCAGGAAAATGTGAGATGATAATGGCACTTATCATGCACATTATGAAAATTCTTTCCCTGTATTGGTTGCACTGAATGGCCACTGAAGATTCTTATGATTTGGAATCCTGTCATTCTATCATTCCATCTCTTTTCAAGGTGAAGATCATGGAAAATATCCTGAATTATTTTTCAATAGTATAACTATATAATAAAATGAATAAATAGATCAGTAAATAAATATCAATTCACCTTATATTAAAGCACAATCTAATAATTGAACCTTATCATGTAAGCTACCTTCATAGAGTTCATAGGCACTTAACAACTTCTATGAACATCATTTTCTTCATCTACCAAAGGAAAATAGTAATAATACCTAACTCTATATAGATATTTGATGATAAAATGAGATAATGTGCATGTGTAAAAGGGGAGGACAGAGAAGGCCAATTCAATTTCTCAGGTAGGGGTTAGGGAAACAGCTTCCAGATAGGCATGATGGCATGTACTCCGGTATTTGGAGCATATGTAGATGTTTTGGAACTGATTCTGGCCAGTATGAGAAATGTTGATTGACTTAGTAACCTTTATTGGGATGCATTCAAAACTCACTAATCAGTCAAGGTCAGTCACTTGACTTGGACTTTTTTTTGTCCCATATGTTTAAGGGAGGAACAAAGGCTGAGACTATAAGGAGGAAGTAGGAGAAAGATTTATCTCACCATGACAGCCACCATCAGCCCATAAAAAGATGGCTCTGTTACTTCTTCTTTCTCTGTTGTGTCTACAATTATTTCTTTTAGGTGAAGAAAACTATGGTGATGAGCTTTGAAAGGACTGAAGGACTCTTACTTTTATCAGTATCAGCTCACTCATTCTCATTATTTTAAAAGGGTTTCTGGTAGAACTGGTACTGGAACAAGTCATTAACCTGTTGTTAACTCTTTGTATTTGATGTTCTAGAGATTGTTGCTTAGGTTAATAAATAATTGCTTTTTTGATAGGATGCAGATATAATCTCACACAGAAAATGTGTGTACTTGGTATGACTCTACTAGCAGACATAACAAGACTGCTATGTATCTCTTCTTATTTCCACATGTTTTTTACCTTCTCAAATCAAGATGTCAATGCACTTAAAGCTTCTGTATTCCAGGTAACTTAAAGATTATGAATATTTTCTATAGAAGAATCTATTAAAACCATTTTTATATGAACTAATAATATATCCAAGGGATTTTGGCTACATTTTGGACTGTATTCATCATCATCATCATCAATCATCATAGCTATCATATAGAGCTTTATGATTTACAAAGCACTCACAAACATTCTGTGATATGGGTACTACTATTATTTCCTTTTTACAGATGAGAAAATCAATGCCAAGAAAGACTAAATAACTAAATAACTGGTATCACCCAACTATTAAGTGTCTGAAGCAGGATTCCAACTTTGGTCTTCCTTCCTCCAGGTCCACTGCTGTACGCACTAGATTATGTTAGTCCTTAACAGATCAAGAGGACCAAAATTACATCACTATGTTCGGGCCAATGTACAGTGCATGACCATAGCTGGCCAGACCAAATGAGCTCGGAAGGTTCTACCATAGGTTAGGCAAATAGAGTCTGTATGAATATTGGCAATAAAGATGTCTCTAAATCTGTGCATCTTGTGGTAATTTGGTGGCACAGTAGATAGAGAACCAGCCCTGGAGTCAGCAAGACCAGAGTTTAAATGCGTCCTTAGATACTTACTAGTCATGTGACCCTGAGCAGGTCGATTAACCTCGATTGCCTCCTCCTAATAAGTAATTAAAATAAATTTGTGAATCTCCTGTTTCTTTTGAGCTACTGAAATTCTGATTTGCTCATCACCTTCTTTGATGTGGGTATGTCATGCTATTCATTCCTGTGTCAGTGTTTCCCAAATCTCACAATCAATTTCAAAGTTCTTCAGAGGGACCTTGAGAGTATTCTTTTATTACTTTTTTTTAACTGTACAAGCATTTTCCTCATGTGAGTTCTCCATAAAAATAGTCTTTTAGACAAATAAACATTTGCCATTTGAACAATGTGGGCAGATCATCAAAGTTGTGCTCTCTGCAGGAGGATCTGAATGCTTAGAAGTTCTATTTGCTAAAGACCTCAGTGTTTGGTACTGTATCTTGCCAGGTGATCTTCCGAATGTTCCTAAGATAATTAAAATGTAAATGATTCAGTTTCTTGGTGTGTTACTGGTATACTGTCCAGGTTTCATAGGCATACAACAATGAGGTCAACACAATGGCTCTATAGACTGTCAGTTCAGTATGCAGCTTAATACCTTTTCTTTCCCCCATTTTCCTTCAGAACCTTCCAAACACTTACCTAACTCTGGCAATACACGCACGGATGTCATCATCTATGCGTATATCTCTTAAAAGTATACTGCCAAGGTAAGTGAACTTATCCTAAGCACTCACAGTTTTTCCATTTGCTGTTAACTGCTGGTTCCACATATGGATGGTGTGGTGCTGATTGGTGGACAACCTCTGTTTTCTTGGTGTTAATCGTCAGAACAAAATTAGAATAAGTGCCAGAGAATTGATCCTGTGACTATTTGTTGCATGTCCATCCATGAACTAGCTTTACTGTTAGCTGTACCCCCTCCACATACACACACACACACACACACAGTTGTAGATTTCTTGAAGGCAAGGCTTATGCATTATTCATTTTTTTAATCTTCTATAAAACAGTACAGATTTTGCAGATGGATGATTGGTGATGTCTTGACTTTTGTCTGAACTGAATTAAAGTGAGGCAGAATTGAGAGTCATCAAAGTCCATTGGCAAGCCAAAATTCCAGATGACTAGCAATGGCTCATGATACAGTGGATAATTTTAGAATTTTTGATGTCTAACCAAGCTCTGAGTCCCTGCTTCTGCCACATTTATGGCCCATTGGAACAAATTGTTCACATTAGCCTATTCTGCTTCACATACTTGGGGTCAACATCCCTTTGCCCACAATTTGCCATCAGGTTTGAGGCCCATCAATTACCCTCAACCTGGCTTAGTACATCAATCAAAATGGCTTTTCTAGAATATAGTTGCTATAGATGCCAATGCTTCTTAGAGCCACCAGTGAGAATTAGATGGTAGGAGGATGACAAAGATAGAAAGCAACTCTGAAAAGGGTTCATCAACCCTCACTCTAAAGGCTCTCTATACACCCCTCTATGCCATGTAGCTATTACCAGATTATGGTCTGATTCCAATACAGTTAGTTAGTTAAGTTGTCTAGACTATTTGGAGTTCAATTTTTTTTTTCCTATTTGTTGTATGGCTATTTGTTGTATGTCAGACCATGAAAGAATTTTGTTGTTAGCTGTATCCTCTCCCCACTCAACTAAACTGTAAGTTTCTTTATGGCAAGGGTTATGTAATATTAGTCTGTCTAAGCTTCCATCAAGTTTAGTATAGATTTTGCATATGTTAAGTACTAAATTAGTATTTATTGAATACTTGAATAAATTAAAAACTGCTGTCTCACATTTTGTTCTTGTTGTTTTGTTATGGACACCATGATTCTAAAATATAATTCCAGCCATCAGAACTCTATTTTTATCCCTGGCTGAAAAGTTTTACAGAAGTTTCATATAAGCACAACTCAGGACGATGTCCTCAGGGAGAGTCACAGTATATAAAACATCTCTGCTGAGAGCAGAGCATGCCAGAACTATTACACAGCAGAGCCCATAATCCAATGATCCAAAATCAGTGGTCTGACTGATAGAAAGAGAAGACATATTCCAATAACAAAATTGTATTTTTATTCTAAAACTTTAACATGGCCCTCTTCCCCCACCTGGAGGCATCTCAACTTTAAAGCCAGATGAATTTTGTTAACCAGCATTGAAATTTCCATATGATTCTTTGCTCAGTGGAGTTAGTGGAGTGTTGGAGACTTTGCTAAGTTCTAGGAATGGGTAATGCAGGCTTCCATAATCACCGAACAAGAAGGAAATCTATCAGAGTGTCTAGTTTTCTCATCTGTCTGTATCCTATGTATATAGGACCATGACCAGCAGGATCCCCAGAAAGGTGACAATGGACAAATAACTTCCTCTTTCTGGGCTTTGGTTTTCTCTTCATCACAACACTGGATTAGGAGACCTCCAAAGGTTTCCACTTGCTCCAACAGGCTATAGTCTATGAGTATCTACTCTCCAATTAAAAAAAAAAAGAAAGAAAGTTTGGATTATACTTAAGTTAGAAAAGCCTAGTTTATGTCAAAAGAATTTCCTGGCAAGAACTTCTTTTCATGAAAGCAAAATGAGCACACATTGTGTAAGATCAGAATATTTGATGCTATTTGATAATAACTATTTTTTCTGAATGTTTCCATCATACATATAATATATATATATATATATGTATTCAAGGATTGAAAACTTTTAAAAAAGATGAATGATCCTATCAATATATTTTATTTACACATTTTTTCATTTAATTCAAGTTAACAAAAAATTGAAGAATGCTTATTAATTTCTTAGAAAATACATAGTAAAATTCATATTTATGTGGAAGAGATGGGTTTACCATTTACAGATTAAAAACGTATTGTATGCAAAACACCTGTGGTCCAAATTGTGATGTAATATTGAATGGACAGCCCCATGATCTTAGACCATGTCTTGAATATGAGCATCATCCTAAGATAATTACTGCAAATGCAAAGTAAAGTGGACCTGGAAATGAACAGGGAAAAAAGTTGGTCAGAGCAATATTGGAGAAACTGTGAAGTACTTTCAATGATCACAAACTTCCCTATGAAAACAGACCAAAACACCACTTTAGCACCAATAATGCCTCAGAGATACTATAAAACTAAAATTCATGGAATTTCACCATTTCAGAAAAATTTAAATTACAAATAACCTATAAAGCAAAGTGCAAATAAGTTTTGGGTCTAAGTGGTTCTTACCAATATAGATGTTTGGATGAGAAGTAGGTTACATTGTTTAAAATATGTATGACTGGAAATGAAAGTGAATTAATTAGATGGTGACAATGAAGGACAACAGATTAGGTGGCTTTAGTAATATGATATTTTGGAGATATTCTTTTTTTAACATTTATGAAAAAAGATGAATGATAATCAGAAGAATAAAACTAAACAGAGTGGTGGCATTCCACAGTAAATGGAGGTCAGACCAAAGTGTGTGTGTGTGTGTACATGCATGTCTGTATGTGTATGTGGGTCTATGTCTGTGTATCTGTGTCTGTGTATGTATTTTACGTTATCAACAGTATAGAATAAGAGGTAAGAATACTTACCTCCAAAGTTAGTGATTCATTAGAACTAGCTTTGTGGTACACTAAATACAATGCTATAGTTGGAGAGAGAATACATACATACATACATGCATACATACACACATATGTGTGTGTTCATGTATAAATACACATGTACATATATCACACACATGTATACACTATATGTGCATATATTTATATGTATATGTGTATGCATATATACATACGTAGATATGTAAGATTTATATATAATCTTTAAGGCCCGCAAAATAGTTTACAAACATTACCCTACCTGTCCCTTCAAAGAGGGGGGAGGACAAAGTTAGAAACAACCCTAGCCTCTTCTTGTGTCTGGGAAAGGAAGACAATGGTTTCCAATAGCCCAAAATATCCAGACAAAACTGGTTCAACTTCTGACAGTATCTTTATTTACCATTTTTAACTTTCTTCAGTCTCAGGAAAGGGTTAATTAATAGCTTTCTCATATCAGAAAAAGACAGGACCGTCAGGGCTTTTGAGTTTTGCAAAAATTCTTTGTGCCCCCAGGAATTCTTCATCTATCAATTCACAGCATGAAAACAATCACATTATGTTCTTCCAAGGGCTGGCAAAGATGGGATTGAGACTGATGGTTTTTAAATGAGCAGAATTTGCTGATCTGGCCCAGAAAAGAATCTTTACTATTAGGAAATGGTATTTGTAAGAGGGGAGTTAGGCACAGTCCACAGAAGCCTCCCTTTGTGAATGTGCCTTTAAACTCTGGGGCAGACCGCTTAGCTCTTCTGAATTCACTGCAGGACACACAGTTCAGCAGCCTTGGACTTAGCTGGCAAGCATTGGACAACGCAGCAAAAGGCAACAGTTTCCTCTCACCATAGCTTCGCAGGAGCTAGAAATGCAAAGTTGATTAGTGACCATCTAGTCCCATCTTTCCTTTTACAGATAAGGAAACTGACTCCCGAAAGGACAAGTGTTTTGACCAACATCTCATGGCAAATAAGTGAATATAAATTTAATACTTTTTAATTCTATATTGCCACCATATATATCACTTTAAAGGTTCCTCTTCCACAATGCTTATGCCCTCTTCCACAAGCCATTTACTACTGGAGATATGTTAGCAGTGGGAAAAAAAAAAATAATGCAATCGTGCTATGGAATAGAAATTATTTTTAAATGATTTTTAAACTATTTTAGAAGAATGCATGTATTAATACAAATAATTTAAATTATGTATTTATCTAATCTAATGGAGAATTTACTTGGACTTCCTGCTTAGGTCATATCTTGAAAGACAAGATGGCATAGTGGTTTACATGGTAGACAGTAGATGTGGAACCAGAAAGACTCAGTTCAAATGCAAAATCAGACACTTGCAAATTTTTTGACCCTTGGCAAGTTACACGACTTCTCCAAGTCTTTGTTTCTTCATCTATAATATGGGGATAAATTTGTTTTGTATATAAAATAAGATGTTGTAGTTAAATGTCTTTGCAAACATCTGAATGCTATATAAATAAATATCAGCTCATATTAGCTTGTGATTTTAAATATGCTTGAAGTCATTATGTTAAAGTTCATAAAATCTATTTTATAATTCAAATTTTTGTTAATACTTTAGTTAGACCAACCTTATTATTCTTAGTCAAAATCATAGACTATCGAAGCAGAAAAGAATCTCAACAGTCACTAAAATCATAGAATATCAAAGAATATCTCAACAGTCACAACAGTCCCTCTAACAGTCACTAAATTCAAACCCTACCTAAAGCAGAAATTTCCTAGCCAATATTCCCAAGAAGTTATTATGTAGTTAGCTCTTGAGCACCTCTGTTTGTCAAGAATTCACTATCTTTAAAACAGTTCATTCCATTTGGACATTGTTTTGTTAGGAACTTCTTTAAAATAAGTCAAAATTCACTGTGCTTTGACTTCTCTCTATTATTCCCCTTATGGAGATATAGAAATTTCCCTGATAGAATGTTATCCATATAGGGAACTCCCAGGTGAGGAAATGCCCTCTACAGATTTAGGTTGGCAACTTTTCTGCATCTTTGAGTCTTAGTGATTTGTATGTCTTCCCCAGGATCATACAGATAGAAACGCGTCCAAGGTAGGCCTTGAACAAAAGTCTTCTAAGCAATGAAAATTGCTTTTAATATATTATTCCATGTTTGGCTCTCTGTGAATAAGCAAAACAATTCTTTTTCCTCATTATAACGACTTATATACACCATATATGGAGATAGACACTTGTGTTCCTCTAATTTTCTTCTATCAAGTTGTATACAATCCACAAACATAAGAACTTTCACTGATGATAAGAATATGGCAGCTATAACCTCATCTGTCTCTGTCAGGGTCAACTAAAATCTGACTGAAACAATTAATTATATTACCAGGAAGACTATCCCAAGGGGCCCCCTTCCTCCTTTATCTTCCCCTTTCACCTTTTGTCTCCTTGCCATGGCTATCCAGAGCTCATTTGGGGCTACTCAACAGCTCACGTTGATTGGATGAGATGGGAGAACTTGTCAACTTTATTACTTCTCATGAGATGTAGGATGACCAGGCCTTACCATCTGCCCTACCTCTATACCCTTCAGAAACCACATTGCCATCTCACCTACTGACTTTATCTAAGGTTTTGTCAGTCTTTATTCTATATATACCCTTAGGTCTTGGGAGACTTTCCATCTGCCCTGCAGCTAAATTACCTTTTGTTTCCTGTTCTCTCCCCAAGTTAAAGTGTGAAGTCTTTGAAAGCTCTTGGTATCAATATCTCTATTCCTAGTTATTGCAATACACTAATATTTAATAATGAATTTTATTCATTGAATCATTCATTTATTCTATAATTCATTCACTGCTTGTTCAAATAGTCTCATCCTTTACAATAATGCTTCAAAAGTTCGAAGACTGGTATTATCATGCCATAACCTTCTCTTCTCCAGAATAAAGCAATCTCCATTTCTGTACCTAAATCTCAAACGGCATGTTTTCCGTTTTCCTCATCTTTCTGGTTGACCTCCTGTGAATACGTTCCAATTTGTCAAAGTCTTTACTGAGATGCATTAACCAGAACTGCCAGAAATTAATCAGAAGAGGTCTGTGTAACTTAGAAAAACCTTGTAAATAGTAAGAAAATGGCGTTATTAAATTGTCTAGTCAGTTCAATAATTATTTATTACGATTCTCATAAATTCCAGACACTGTGATAAATAATAAGAATGTAAATAAAAAGTTAAAATAAAAATAATCCCTGCTGTCATGAAGTTTATATTCTAATGAGGCAAAACAACATATAAAAGGAAGCTGAGAAGGATGTGCTGAGGGACTGATGAGAGTGAATGCGAAGGAAGAAGTTCAGAGTCAATAGAACATCCTAGAGAGGAATGTTGATGTAAACATGACTGACCTGGAGAAACTTCCTTAAAAATGAAATTATTACAAGAATCCTGCCATTGGAACAAAGATATGGAATGGTGCTTTAGGATGAGAAGAGTCCTGCAACATGGCAGAGAAATAAATCTGTAGATTCAGCAATGTAACATGAAGAAAAATGTAGCAAAAGAGGAAAATATATATATATGTGTATATGTACATATGTATGTGTGTATGTATATATATACATATTAATTTTTCATCAAATAATAATTTAATATGGTTCTATTTTATGAGCACAGTAGTGATGTATGTGCTTTTATTGACACTAGATTGATTCAGAATGTATATTCCTTCCACTCTGAAGCTGGATCACCTTGAGTTTCCATGTTTAGTTAGTCTGTTCATTTGACTTCTGAATTTTATGCTATACACATGACTCATTGATCTCTTTTGTTATATTTTTAATTCTGTCACTTTTTAGCATGAATATTACTTCAAGGAAATACACAAAGGGATAGTTCATATAGAACACACTGTAGTGACTATCAGGGACATCCCAACCACTTTTGATGTAGAAAAGTCAAGTATTTCAAGAATCATAAGAAAATGTAGACATCATAGAAAATGATGAGAAAAAATTGGCATTATGCAAAAGATAGATCAAGTAATGCTGGGGGGAAGGGTGAAGACAAGGAAATGAAAGGAAAGACTTTCTGTCTTAGAATTTAATTCTATTGTTCTATTGTTGTCTCTGTTTTATTGTCTAAGTCTCTTGAATTTTGAGGTAAAAGGAAACAAATCAACAACAACAATTTATATGGATTATTTCAAGCTGGTGCATCCTTCAGCATCTCCAACCACCATCTTTGAAGGACAACATATTATAGGTAATCCTGAGGCCTCACCAGCATCAGAGTTTTCCAACAATATTGACAAAAGTCTCAACAAACTCTCCTTTGGTTTTTCAGAGGGTGATCAAGGTAGAAAGGTTTATAGCAGTATCGTACCTCACATCACCATTTGACACAGTTGAAGGCAAGATTCAGGTCAAAAATGTTTTAGTTTTAAGAATTTTATTTGCTTTTTAGTATTTATGGCCTTATGAATTTCACGTGTTATGAAAAGGTAAATATTTGATTTTTTTAAAATTGAGATGTTAACACAAAAGTTCACATAATTCTAGGAAATTACCAGCAAGAAAGATGTTTTGTATGTTACCAATTTTATTCTGTGTACTGCATTTTATGGGTTATTTCATTGTTACTCTGTTAAGAAAAGTCCTTATTATAATAATTAAGGTTTTGTTATAAAGAATTGTATGAGAAAAGTATATTTTTAGCAATCTCTAGCAAAAAAGAATACAGTTTTTGTTGGTTGCAGAAAAATAACCCCCATTTGCTATAGGCTCAGTGTATAAGAATTCACATTTTTCACTGTCATGCAGTTTTTTAGGAATATTACCCCCACAAAAGTTGAGGAGTTATAAAGCAAAGGTTAGGGGAGGGATTATAGGACTGGGAAGTCACAGAGCAGAGGGAGCCTTAGGGCTTTTCCAAGAAGCATTGATTTGATTACTGTTCCCAGAGGAAGAGGTGAGAAGTTCACAGTAGAGGAGGCAGGAAATGATAGACAGCTTATGTGTGTGTGTGTGTGTGTGTGTGTGTGTGTGTGTGTGTGTGTGTGTGTGTGTGTATATATATGTATATATATATATATACATATATATATATGTATATATATGTATATATGTATATATATATACATATATATATAGAACACATTTATATTAATTATCTGTATAGCCTAGCTTAGTGTTTATAGGGTCAGGGGATTGTAGCTCTAGACTTGATAGAGGCATTAAAGGTCATCTTCTCCAACTTTCTCATTTAACAAAAAAAAAAAAAAAAGAAACTGAAGATCAAGGTGAGGGGAATAAAGATGACTTGAAGGAAAAAACTATTTTTCTTCCTCTTTCTTTCCTTCTTTCTTTCTTCCTCTCTTCCTTCTTTTCTTTTCTCTTCCCCTTTTCTTGCTTTCTCTCTATTTATTTTTTCTTCTTCTTTCTTTTATTCCTGTTTTCCTTTCTTTCCTTTATCTTTCCTTATTCTTCTTCTTTCTTCCTTTTCTCCTTCCTTTCTTCCTTCTCTCCATCCTTGCTTTTCTTTCTTTTCTTTCTCCCCTTCCTGCCTTCTCTTTGTCTTCCTTATCTTTTTTTCTTCCTACCTTCTCTTTTCCCATCCATTCCTTTTTCTTTCCATGCTTTCTTTCTTTCTTCTTTATCTCCTGTCTTCCTTCCTTCCTCCCTTCTGTCCTTCCTTCCTTCCTTTCTTCCTTCTTTTGTTTTCTTTTTCATAGCCCAGCACTTAACACAATGCCTGTACCATAAAAATATTTAATAAATACTTTTTTGACTAACTAGTGTCAGATAAGGTCTTTGCTCTCAGGTAACTTACATATAAGTGTCAAAACAAGTCAATGCATAGTCACAGCTTCTCAGCTTAATATTGCTTCTGAATACATGCTTTTCAAGAAGAGTTTAGTACAGGGAGAAATGTGCATGTGCTGCAATAGTAGGATATAGAGGAGATAAGGCTTTAGAGGAGTTACAAAAGATATGGAAATATGGAGGTAAGGCGTTAGGGCACTGAGAATAGAGGGAAAAGTGTGAGCAACAGCCCAGGTCCTGATAAGATCATGAAATGCTCCCTGAGACATTAAGAAAAGAAAAACAACAGGAAAAAAAAGTTACAGCAAAAAAAAAAAATAAAACAAACATCCAGGTAGAGGAGTTTGGCCTTTCATTTATAGACCAGGGAGTATCTCTTAAAGTTCTTGAGCAGGGCAAGAGGAGTAGGGGTGGGGGTGGAGGGTGGACAGGGACATGGTCAAATCTGTTTTTTGTGGGGAAAGATTATTTTAAAAGGTGTATGAAGGACATATGAAAGAAGTGAGTATAAGAAGCAGATGGCAGGAAGCTATTTCATGCTAGCAGAAAAAAAAAAAACTGTGACCATATATTAGCTATAAGATAGGAGTGTATTTCATTAAGAATTGTTTTGTCTTTAAACTGGCAAGGTATTCTGATCAAAAGCTAATTTGGTTTTGTTCAGGGAATTCCTATTTATTTTAGGAAATCTTCCACTAGTGGTTTCCAATTCCCTAGATTTAAAACTGCCTGAATTAATTTAGAATAGTCAAACAACTGAAGAATCATATTTCAACAATTTGACAAATAACTGATCTAATCCAGTGATTCAGGCAATGCTGAAGAAAAATCTAAAATGACCTAGATCATAACAGTTCTTTGAGTTATTGACAGGTGGAATGTGATTTTACTTGACTGTCTATCTAATGCAAATCTAAAATAATGGCTTGGGGTATCTGGAGAAATGGATTCCTATTCTACCTAGTTTGCTTTCCTGTGAGATTACTTTAGGCCATACTATGCTCCCAAATCTCAGTTTTTTCATCAGTAGATTGGGAATAATATTTCTCTTATCTATCTCATAGAGTTATTTGGACAATTAAAAGAGAAAACTGATGTAAAACGCTTTGTAACTCTCCAGCATAGAAGTACACATTTTACTTGCTTACTTTTTGTTTATCTCTCTTCCATATTTGGAAGTTTACTTTAATCTCCTTCCTCAGCACCCCCCCCCCCCCCCGAATCCTGGTCAAAGAATGTATGTTCCTTAAAGATAAAGATGTTTTGTTTTGCTTTTCCTGTGTATGTTTTTTTTTTTTCTTTTTATATTACCATTTCCTAACAGAATGCTCTTCACCCAACAGGCATTTAATAAATATGCGAATTGGATTAGATAGATAGTAGTGAATGAATGAATGAATGAATGAATGAATGAATGAATGAATGAATGAATGAATAAAAACATTATAAGTGATATAGGTCTAAATACAAACCACCCCTGAATATAAGTTCTATGGAAACTGCTACTAAGTACAAACTTATAGATTAGAGATGCACAGAGAAGTAAGGTAAATAGACAGACAGACAGATGATAGATAGATAGATAGATAGATAGATAGATAGATAGATAGATAGATAGATAGATAGAGAAGTCGATCGACCCTGGTAACAAACTGCAATTCCATATTTGACCCCTACCTATTATAATGGGAGATGACTGGCAAGGCAGATGAAACATATCCAGAGTTAATTATGCAGTTAGATTTTGTACAAGCCAAAGAAGTGTGACCCATATTTAGACAAATATGATAAATAGTAGCTATTATTCATAGTTTCTGCCACTCAAGCCCAATTAATCATTCACAATGTGAGGGTGGGACAGTAGCAAAATAAGGCGAAGCCAGGTAGGATAATGTATAATGGGGGCAACCATGTCTTGAGGTACAATTACAATCACTATGAAGGCCCAGTAGGAATCCTGAAAGATAAGCTAATTGTATCATTATTCCAGATTAGTTTGGGTTACTATACCATAAAGCTAGTGCTTTACGAATTCAAGAAATAGAAGGCCACGATAGGATATCCCTGTTCAGAACTATCATGACACATGACAGTGGAGCAAGTGAGGTTCCTTCACAGTCTGACAACAGAAAAAGATAAGGCATATTAGGAAAAATTAGAAATGTCAATATGCTACTTGCTGAAAAAGTTTGGTTTTTGCATCATCATCATCATCATCACTATTATCATTATACTGGTTTTTAGTTTCTTTGGGAAAATAGAGAAAACTCTTGATTATAACAAAAATAATATGTGAAATAAGTTTTAATAATCTTTCACAATTCCAAATTGGAGGGGATTAGATAGTATAAAACAAAATGCACCCATTTTTTAAAAATAGGAGCTAGATACAGAAATGGTCATTTTAGTTAGCCTAAAACAGAGATTTTTGTGTATCTGTTTATCTGTATGTATTGTAGACTACTAAGTCATTCTAGTGAAGCCTAAGAACTCATCAAAATATTTTTAAAAGCACAAAATAAAATATATGAGATTAGGAAATTGTATGGAAATTTGACTCATAAATATATATATATTTAAAAATCAGAGACCCCTTGAAAGGTAGACATCTACCCCTTGGGTATTTGTTGACCCCAATTTAAGATCCTAGATCAGGAGTTAACCTCTTTTTTTGTGAAGTGAAAATTATTGGTACCTAACTTAAGTTTGGCTTCATTAACGTACCCTATACCTTATGAATAGGAGACTAATAGGCATATTTCCAGAAAGTATTCACACTCAGCATTCCATTGATTTCTGCAAAAATAACATGATTCCATGAAGCTGGTCACCATCTTTTAGCAGAAGTGCTCAACTCATTTTGTCTTTTCTGTAAAATTCCATCTAAAGTGGAATAAAAAAGATTATCATTTAAGACAAATTTAACTTCTATCAGTCATATTTAGTGTTCAGAATCCTATGCTAAGAACTGGAGAACACGGTCAAAAAGAGAGATGGAAGGAATCAAGCAGGGATTGATGTATCATACACACACCCACACCCTCCCCCCCCCCCCCACACACACTGTTTCTGTGAGTCAGTGAAAACTGCTTTGTCTGGTATGGCTTCAGCAAACAGAATCTTTGTATGCTAAGGCTCAATGGACCCAGAGAGTGGCCATTGCTCTCTGCCTCCCAGCTCCTTGCTAGATGGGATACAGTTAAAATTAAGTTTTCTAAGATTCTGACTGCCATTCATCCACATTTCAAATTAGAAAAATCAGAAAAATATCATGACTTTAGTAGTCCAGAATATCCCACTGCTTCACCTTCATTGGTGAGGGATTATTCTCTTTTTAGTGCCAAGTAAAACTCTAAATTAGTTTAACTTCTGATAGTGTGTGTGTGTGTGTGTGTGTGTGTGTGTGTGTGTATTTTCTGGGGAGGGGGGAAATTTGATCAGAGTATTCAATCTTCCAAGCGCATAGTCCACCACCCTACACTTGATGCTGGAGCCAAGGGAAGGAACCCTCACCTATACTATTTCCCGTCGCCATATATGTTCCTTCCATGGCTGCCACCACTGTGCGTCAATATCTCCCTTTGGGATCAGCTCCCTCCTTTCTTACCCTGTAATAACTGCAGTGACCAGCACTAAGCAAGTGTATGAGAAAGATGGAATATGCTACATTCAGTCAAACCGGTAAATTCATTACTGATAGGGTGGAGGACATAAAAAAGATCAATAAAGGTTTTCTAGAAGATGTAGTATTTTCCAGGGCTTTAAAGAAAGGAGAAAAATTCAGCAGCTGATGAGAATGAGGAAGGACATAATAGATATTGGGAATAATATGAACATAGGTAGACAGACAGAAAAACAATGTGAGAGAGAATAATTTAATTTGGTTAGATCACATTATTCATATAAGGGGGAAAAAGACAAAAGAGGATGACAACAGATAACCAAGATCATAATTAACTGAATAAGGAGACAAAAACGTAATAAATAAAAAAAATTCTTAGAGTGAGCCCACAAAGATGTGTGTGTGTGTGTGTGTGTGTGTGTGTGTGTGTGTGTAATTTGATTATTATAGGAAAAGTGAGAATTGGAAAAGATGATGATAGTGAATCAAGAAGAATGGGTCATAGATACTGAAAAAAAGTATTAGAATTGTAGAATAGTTAGAAGGGATCTTAGAAGATATCAGTGTCAGACTCAAATAGAAACAGAAGAACCTTATCTGTACATACAATTCTTTGTAACTATATACTGATTTAGATTGAAAATGAATTGTTAGCTATATCTTATATTTTTATTTATTTTGTTAACTATATTTCTATTTTAATCTGATTCAGCACAAACTAGTGAGGGCTGTAGCCCTTCTGTTTGATCTAATTTAAGTCAATGTCATATCCAACAAGTGGTCATCTAGCTTTTAGATAAAGACCTCCGGTGGCAGAGAACTGCATCCCAAGTCATTCTACCTTGTCTTGAACAACTTGTTCAGAAGTTTGTATTGTGCTGAGATGAAATCAACCTTTCTCTGACTTTCCCCTTCTGGTCTCAGTTCTGCCTTCTAGGGACAAGCTGAATAATTAAAATCTCCACACTGAAATCCTTCACATACTTCAGGCAATCAACAATCATTTATTAACTACTACATTTCCAGTATTAGTCATTTCAAGATTGTCATCATATAACTGACCTAGTCTTTTCTACATTTTGTTACAAACATCCCTGGTTAATAGATCATAAGATGAAAAATCACAGAATAGTGGACCTAGACTTGAAAATCTTCCTAACTGGTTTCCCTGTGTCATGTCTCTCTCCTCTGCCATAGGTTCTCCAGAAAAATTTCAAATTGCTTTTGTTTGTTTTCAGTAAATTTAGTAAATTGTTTAGTAAAATTTAGTTTTAGTAAAATTAGTAAATTTAGTAAAGTCTAACCACAGTCATATGCTCAAGAAACTCCAATGGTTTGTTATTACCTCCTATATAAAAACTGTATAAATACCTCTTTTGCATGTAAAGCTCTTCATTGTGATATAAGAAATCATAAGCTCAATGATCTTAGAAAAAACTTAAGACTTCTGAAGCTTTTCCAAGTTTATCATAGACTAACCTCCAAAAATCTATTCTTTTTCTCCCTGGGCACTTTGCCTCCCCCTTTATACCTGTTAGTTTGCATATTTGAATGTTTCCTTTGGTTTCTGACCTAAGAAACTGTACTACTTGTGTCCTGTACCTGACATTCTATCTCTTGTTTTTCTGACCCATAATGTTCTCCATACTTGAAATGACATTTCTTTTCCCTTTTACCACTTACTATCCCAAGCTTCTTTAAAGGATCAAGTAAAATTCTCCTAGATAGAGACTATGCTGATTCACTTCTCAGTGAAATGGCAGGCAGACTACAGACAGACAGATATCATATGTACTTATGTTTACAATTTATTCTTCTACCCCCGCTAAAGAACATAAACTCCCAGAAGTCAGGTATGGTTTCATTTTTATTTGTGCACCCCCAGTGCTGACACACAGTAGGTTCTAAACAAATGTTTTTCAAATAAATGAATGGACGGGTGGATAAATTGGGGACTCAGTAGATAGTATTATTTGAAAAACTTCCAGGTATATTATTTTTTGCATGGAGGCTTGTTTATATTGGGGTTAAACACCATAAATTTAGCTGACTGCATTTTATTGATGAGCAAAGTGATCCCATGTGGATAGTGGATAGTCCTGGAAATCACTGAGCAGCTTTTAAAGAGACATTCTTGAAATATATTTGATAACAGGAGATTTACATTTAGTATTTTATGCCCCACTGTTTTTTATGTATTTTTTTGGTCAACAATGTTGCAGATACTCAAAACAGCATTGTTTGAACAATTTGTGTATGAAATACTTAGCATTTAGTCACAGTCCTCCAACCCCTATCTCCTCAGTAGAGATTTAATTTTAATTTGATTAATTTAAATTTAATTTTAATTTGAAAGTTGTTCATAGTGTTAGGTGGTATAATAGGTAGAATGCTAGAATTGGAACAATTGTTCTCCCCATTATATGCAGTTTCCCTCATCCTGTGCTCCCCCTGGAAACATGACATAATTCTAGTCATGCGACCTGTGTTCTTGATTCAGAAATTTTCTACTCCTTCATCTATTTGGATGCTTTCTTTCTTGACATCTATAATTCTCACAAATTCTCATTCTGTTTATCAATTTCATTGCCCTTTCATCTCCTACAGGGTCTGAGGACTGCTCCTCTCCCTTCACTTCTAGCTGTGCGGGCTCTGAAATTCACGCAACTCTATTTGCTTTACTCCCACATCAAGCACCAACCTAGTAAGTTATGAGGTTTGGAAGATAAAAAGTCAGTTGAATGATAAAAATAATGAAAGTTTCCTGGGGGTTGATCAAACCAGTCTGTCAACAACAAATAGGATATTTCCAAACAGATGCAGGAAATATTGGCCCAAAGACAGAATAAGAGGGAAAAGAGGAATAACAGGAATTGATCAAACTCAAAGGATACTAGAACTAGAAAGGGTCTTATAGATAATATTGTTCAACTCCCTGACCCATGAATGGATCCTGGAAGTGATGCCAGCCAATTCTTTATTAAAAGCAATTCTAGGGAGGGAGGTCACTGTTATATTCAGGAAACAAAAAACGAACACAGAAAGGGTCTCAAAGAACTAAGAATTGTATATAGAAGCATGTTGGATGTAAATCGGCTTTTGTTCTCATATTTGAATGCTTTTGTGTGGCTTACAGGCAATGAGGGCTTGACTAAGAAAAATAATTACAATTTACATTACAATGTACTTCAAATATTATTGTAAAGGATCCAGGCTGCAACCATTTAAAGTAATTAGAGAGTTCCAGTATCCTTATCTCTATTTTGAAAAAAAAAAAAAAAAAAACAAAAGAAAAAAACCTGGAATTCAGAGAAACAAAGAAATTTTCCCAAGTCATACAGTGACTCTGTGATCCATTGAGAAATCAAAGACAGAGTGATGCCCTTTCTCTGGTGCTTAGAGATGTGCCAGTAATTGACCATACAGTTAGCCTCAAAGGATAAGTTCTGGTCCTAGAGTGTTGTCAAATCATGCCTGATTCATCGTGACCTCATTTGGGGTTTTCTTGGTAAAGATACTGGAGTGATTTGTCATTTACTTCTCTGGCTCATTTTACAGATGAGGAAACTGAGGCAAACAGGGTTAAGTGACTTGGTTGGGGTCATATAGCTAGTAAGTGTTTGAGGTCACATTTGAACTCAGGTCTTCCTAATCCAGGCCTGGAGCTCTATCCACTGTGCCACTTAGTTGTCAGTTCTAGAGTACTGAGACAAAGTGGGAAGCAGGTTGATTGTGACTCTACATGGAGTAGGATCATAGAGCTAGAAGGAACGCCAGAGGTTGTCTAATCCAAACCCTTCATTTTAGAGATGAAATTGGTGCCCAGTAATTTTCAATGACCTGTACAGGGTCACATAGTTTGTAAAATATAGAGACATGAATGGCGGTTAGCATGATGAAGAATATAAGGTCTTTGAGGGCATTCACCATATTTGTTTTGTCTTTGTACCTTAGTTCAGTGCTTTGCATGTAGTAGACACTAAATAAATGTTTATTTAATTTGATTAGATGGAAGAAGCCAACATTTTATTGGCAGGCAGATTCTGACCTTGAATGCTTTAGGAAGGGATCTGGTTTTTTTTCCCCTGAAGAAAAAAGGAAAAAGAGAAAGCACAGAGGAATGTCTTAAATAGTGATTTTAATATAGGGTAAAATGATCACTATCTTTTAAAATCTGGCTATAACTTCCATAGTGTTTATCTTGCTACAATGTTAGGAAATGAATGAGTCATTCAAACTACATTCAGGACATATCCCTGGTCTATAGGCAGTGGGGGAGAGGGGATAAAGTATTGGGCTTGGTGCACAGATTTTATTTCCAGATCGACCGCCTACCTAAAAATCTAGATTTGGTCACAACCTTTTACTGCTGTGGCTTCCTTTTTCTCACCTATAAAATGGGAATAAAATGTACGCATAACCCACCTACAATGATATTTGTGAGGACCAAATGAAGTGATATATAAACTGGTCAGGCTTCTCAGAGTGGTGCGGAGGAAATTCATCCAGGTGGTATGGAAGAAATAGCTAGGTAGGGGCAGGAATATGGAAGTCTGTCAGTTGGAGTTTGACCTTGATCACTGTTTGATCCTTGGCAAGTCACTTCATAAATTCAGTTTTCTAAAAAAAAATCTGGAATAACAATACTGTTACTATCATATTTCTTGTTCTGCTGCTAACACTTTTATATTTCAAAAGGGCTTTTATTTTGTCAGTGTGACTCTTCCTTTACACTGATGTAGATGCCAGCTCCTCCCTAACTTAGCAAATGACTTTAAAAAATGGTAAATAGAAAAAAAGAACACATATCATTTGGCCAATTTTCTGATGAGATTGCATCAATGATAATCAATAACAATAAATAACAATAACTACTACTACTTCTAAAATTAATCTGAACAACTCATTTATACATATTACACTTGCCTTTCTATCATAGTTATGCATGCAAATATCTTTGACCAATATTGAAGTGAAAGTTTTTGAGAGAAGATTGCGTATCAAAGATAATAATTACTATATGAATTCATCACCTAACATAGTCTTCCTTCTTTTCCTCCCTTCTCATCCTCTTTCCCTTTCCTTCTTCCTTCCCACCCTTACTCTGTTTCTTCCCTCTTTTTCTCTCTTCCTCCTAACCTTCCTTCTTTCTACAACCATTCATCCACTAATTCAGTAGACCATACAATGAAAACATTACTGGGACAGAACAGAGAGATAAATAGATAGATAGACAGGTAAGAAGAAATGTAACATTCTGTGTTATACATCTACATATTCATATATATGTATACATGCTTAAGTATACACATATTTATGTATTCCATATTAAATTGAATATTAAATTCTGTACTAGAATGTGCTGTTTTAAATTGAGATCATAATATATAGCTCTCATATGTATCCATTGCTATACTGATATTAGGGCACCCTGAAATGATGAGTGAGAATATACAAACACACATACATGTAAAATATATACACATATACACATGTGTATATATATATATATGCACACACATGTGTGTAGGTGTACATATGAAGATGTAGATCTATATCGTATATATCTATATATAGGCATATAGATATACTCCGAAGTGCTGCATAAATTATGTATGCCTATAATTTGTGCAGCTTTTGGATATACAAACTACTTTTCTCATACCACCCCTCTGAGGGAGGCAATAAAAGTATTATTTCTATTTTGCAGATGAAAATTTAAACACCAGAAGTTGAAAAAGGTCACTCAGAGGCATATATAGTAGGTAACAGGAGTAAAGACTGAATCAGCAGTCTCTTAACTCTAATACAGGGGCCCTTACAATTAGACCATACTAACTCAGTGCATTGGCCTGTTCATTGCCACCGTTTCTAATTAAATAAAGGTCTTTGACTTAATGAACATTTCCGATCTGCTCATTTCTCAGAACCTTTTTGAAGCAGCACCCCCTCTTTATCATCATGGGCTTCCTTTCCTACCAAAGCTGAGATCAAAACCATTTATCATTCTATCTTTGTCAGTGGTTGCTAGCCGTAGCTTCCCTTGGTCATCCCTGACGGGATATGCCTACATTGTTTTTTAGAAGACTCCCATCTGGAGAGCTAATTTGTTCCTGCTCCCCTCAGGTGCCACAGACTGCTGAGCTATCACTCAGGCACGTAGAAGCCATTCAACCTAAATAATTAAATTAAATGCTTACTGACATTGAAGAGACAGAAGAAACATTATCATGATCCCAAAGACTTTCTCAAGTCCCTCAAGAAAGTCACAGAATATTAGTATAGAGACACATGATATATTCAGAACTGAAAGGATGGCAAAATAGGATTTTTACCCATGTGACATCAAGTGTAGCTTAGTGATAATAGACATTCAAGACTGTAATCATTCATTGCCCTCTGATACTTCAGTAGATCCATGATCTTATGGTCATTGATGACTCCTATAAAGTCTTCTATGAAAGGCCCACTCAATATCCTGGAGATTTTCTGATGGTTCTCTTAACTGTGATATGGTTCAAGTCTAAATATTATTCTCTTTGTCATTCCTCTCTCTAGATGCATGACTGACTTACATCTCTTTTTGCTTATACATGATTTCTGTAACGATGTTCATTCTGTCACTTCTTGAATACAAGTTATTGTTGTTTATATGTGATTGCCTACATAAGCCCATCATTTCAGCGAGCCCAGTTGGCAAGGGTGTATTCAAACATTATATACCATGGACTCAATTTATTGCAGCCCATTCTAGAATGAAATTGAATTTAACAGGAATACATCTTGTATCTCTGTAAGGATAGAAAGAAGAAAGGAAGGAAACTAGCAAGGAAGGAAGGCGAGAAGGGAAAAAAGGGAGAGAGGAAGAAAGGAAAGAAACATTTTAGAGTATTTATTATTTGCCAGGTATTGTGGTTAAGTCCTTTATAAATATTGCTCTTGAAAATTATGTGTATTATCCTTCTTGTATATTGAAACTAAATTAAATCCCATGGGGATTTAATTACTAAAAATAAATCCTTCTGATAACAGCCAATTTTTCTGTAGTATTCATTAAAACAATTGATTAAGTAATTAATTTATAAAAAATAATTTAATTAAATATTACTACTTCCATTTTGCAGGTAAGAAAACTGAGGTTGAGAGTTTAAGTAATTTGCCTGGTAATATAGTTAATAGCTAACAGAATTAATAGTTATTTTCGTTTACTGACTAAAAGTACTGTGTTTTTTTTTTCATTATGCAGTTTTTTGTATACAACATATTTAAAGATAGCATTATACCATGGCTCTAATGCAGGGGTTCTTAACCTTTCTTATCATTAAAGATTTTGGAGAAATGTATGAGTCACTTGTCAAAATGAGGAGGGAATGGTAAAATTCAGTAAGAGAGTAGAAGAAACATTTTTTTAAATCCAAATTCACAAACTCCATGAAATCTATTCACCTGTCCTTAATGGGTCCATGGGCTCCTGGTTAAGAACCTTTGATCTAAAGCATTCCAATATCTTCTCAGTGTAAATTTCATTGCCTTAATATTTTAAAATAATAACCCATGTCATAAAGACAAAAGTCCTGAAAACTGCAGTTAGTGAGACACAAAAAGACAGGTAGAGGAATCAATTTATTCTCCCCAAACCCCCCTTTTAATGGGAAATTGTAGTACAAGGTAAGCCACGTACTGTTGGGGGGAAAAAAGCCTATCCAGGAAGAAAAGGAACTGTTGGTTATATCTTCAAATAACTTGTGCAAAGTAGTAGACTACTTCTTATACTCTAAAATATAAAGACATCTATTATGTTATTTGATCCTTACAAAAATCTTGTGTTATATGCAGACATTTTTTAATCATTAATATTTCATAGATCAAGAAACCCAAGACAGGAGAGTAGAATTATTTTGCTTAAGTTGATGTAGTACTCAATGGCAAAAGTATTCTCTGAATAGTTTTCTGAAAGTGTTAATTCTTCAAATTATCTTCTATTTATTTGTCTTTATACCTATCATACCTGACAGGATACTCCCAGAACCAGTCTTCACTAATATGTTTTCTACTTTAAAACGGGACTTTTGTTTGCGTGCTTTGCATAAAGCAATTATTTCACAAATATCAGTAGACTAAAATTGTAGATAAGAAGACAAACCTACTAAAATATAAAGGGATTATCCTAGAACTACCAGGATAAGAGTACGAAGAAGTAATATGTCTATGTCTTCAATTGGGAGCAACAGGAGTCAAGTAGAAGATTTCAGAAAATATGTATTTAGTAAAATGAGTAGAAGGAGTTTCCTGAAAATTAATCACAAGATAGCCTCTAACTACCACTTTCTCTAATACATCCATCATATCTTTGCTAAATTAATTTTCCTGAGCTTTGGATTTAATCATGTCACTTCCTGGCTCAAAAAAGAGTTCAATCACTCTCCAAAAAGTGAATAAGTGACATACACTTTAAGTCAAGGCAATGGATCAAAGTTGGGTCAAGAGATATAATATTTTATAGTACTCAGTACAATGACTGAAACATAGTAGATGCCTTAAAAATGCTTATATGCCTCTCAGTACCCATTCAAACAATTTGCAACCAAGTGAGACCTTAACTTCCAAATCAGCAAAGTTTTTCAATTTAATGAAAAATAAATTTGGTGCCTAACAAGCATTCAATAAAATCTGGATAATTGACTTGCTGATTGAATATCATTTAATAATCATACTATGTATGGATGGAGGTGGTGGTACAGGGAGGGTTACAATCAAGAAAAAAATGACATAGTTTTTGATAGAACTTTCAGTCACACAGGAATTTGACATACACAAATCTCTATAATGTAAATTAAAATATAAAGAATTCATGAATCAAACAGAAAGGCACAAAGTATCTGAGGAAGATGGGATCAGTTCCCAATGAAAGTTTCAGGGAAGACTTCATGGAGGAGCTGACATTTAACTGGGGCTTTAAAGGAAAAAAAAAAATGATCCAGGAGGTCCTAATGTATAGTCAAAGATACTTTCAATATGGCCCTCTGAAAGCTACACATGGGTTCAAGGAATTATTTGGTCAACATTCTTTTTAATCCACAATTAATTATCCAGTTTGACTGAAAATTAGATTGTACAAAGGAAGAATGCAATTAAATAAAGTTAAGAATGGTAAAAGTAGACACAAACTTTGAAAAGCTGAGTCATAGCACATGCTATGGACAATAAGAAGCCAATGGATTTAAACTGAGGATGTTTAACCAGCAGAAGAAAAGACTTGAGGTCAAGAGGAGAAAGGTCAGCTATTTTTTAGACTTTGTTAAGGATGGTCATTTAGGAAAAAAAAATATGTTGATCTTTGTCCCTGAGGATTGGATTAGGAACCATGCATAGAGGCTGCAATGTGGCAAATTTGGGAAATCTACTAATTAGTTTTACTCATAGGTTGGATTGCAAACCTCAAGAGGAAAAATTTTCCCTCACATCAAAGGTTCCAAGTTGGATGACAAATTTATTGTGAATGTTCTGAAGGAGATTTGCGTGATTTGTGCTTGGTCGTGTCTAAGGTACTCTCCCAATTCCACAATTCTATGAGAGTACGATGCTTATTTGATCAAGGTGGCTATATGATGGCTTTGTGTATTAAGGAGATAAATGTGCTATCAGTCTGAAGGCTGGATAAGGTATAGAGAGACTGTTAGCAGGACAAATTAAGTGGCTATAATAGTGTAATAGATGAAAAGTGAGACTGACATGATATGGACTGGTGAAATTTGGCATAGAAAGGAAGAGATGGATTTGATTTGTGGTAGTAGAATTTACAGAATTGGATAACAAAGGAACTCTTCAACTTGTTGGGCAGATGCCTTTTTTGAACAAACCCATAAAAGAATCCTACTCTAAGATGGGAGCTATCTCAGAAAAGTTCTGCAAACAATCCTTTTACAGAAGATGAGAAAGGGATAAATTAAAGATTACCAATTTTTTTTTAATATAAGTGAGATTATACTGTTGCCAAAAAGAAGAATGGTAAGGCTTAAAGGAGAAAATAGTTGGAAAAGTAGGTTTGAGAGGCCAAAATAAACCGAATCAAGTCACTGTTAAATTAGCTTTGAATATTGACAATGTTCTGGTTGTAATAACAAGAACATTCTGCAACATAGAAGACTTGATTAAAATATCTTTTGCCCCCTATCAGTTTACACACACAAAAAAGTTCTACATCATTTAGGTGTGTGAGTATGTATGTATGTGTGTATGTTTATGTGTGGAACCCTTCAAGACCCATAAAAATATTAAGATTGTATGTGTTAAACACAATTGAGTTTTAAATAAAATAATATCTAACCATGCATAATAAACCCTCTACCAATCTGGATGCTAGAAATGTAGACTTATAGTGAAGTGGAGAGACAACCTCATCTCAAGATGACAGAAGAGATAAAATGTCCAGAACAGATCAGTTAGACTAGAATGCCACCATCTGTGGATAATCAAAGAATCATAGATCAAGAATTATAAGGGACCTCACGGTCATTTAGTCCAACTGTCTCATTTTGCAGATGAGTAAATCAAAGCAAAGAGAAAAAAAAATTGACTTCTTCAATGTCACATATAAAATAATTTGTATAATCAGAATATGAGCCCAGCTCTTCTGTCTCCATATTCAGCACACTTTCTACTGAACCTTGATGTCTTTCAATGTGCCTTATTGTGTGATATATACACCAATGAGAGACATTATTCTTGAAGGAAGGAATCAGAGAATGTTTGGAGTGCAAATAGAATCAACTCTTACCCTCAGTAGGACCATTTAACATCCTCATGGAGGGAAGGTCAAGGAAGGGACCATTGTTTCATATAAATAGACTACTGATAAAAATGATGAATAGAAGACCAAACTCATCTATATATTTTTTAAAAATCTCTTTAATCTAGATAAGAAAATTATCTCTGAACTGGAAAGAAGAGAAAAATACACTTAATAGGAATTTAGAGCCATGAATAAGTGAGAATATTTTATAAGGATAATAAGCTGTCCTCAAAGAGTTCAAGTTATCCGACTCAGATGAACTACATCTAAGCATTCCAAATAAACTAACATATGTGACTTGGAAATATGAGACAAATCCAAAAAGGAAAAATTTAATGTACCGTCTAGAATTTAGAGCTGAAAGGAGCAACTATGTTGTTCTTTAGTCATTTCAGCCATGACTGACACTTTGTGACCCCATTTGGGGGTTTTTTGGTAAAGATACCAGAGTGTTTTGCCATTTCCTTCTCCAGCTCATTTTACATATGAGGAAACTGAAGCACGTGGGGTTAAGTTTCCTGCCCAAGGTCAAACAATTAGTAAGTGCTTGAGGCTAGCTTTGAACCAAGGTTTTCCTGACTCTAGACCCACTAGGCCCAGGGCTGTATTCATTGTACCACTTTGCTTTCCCTGAAGGATTGTTAAAGACCATCTAATCCAAACCATTCACTTTACAGAGGGATATTAGGTAATGTTCCTTTCATAAGAGAAACTGTTTGTTGCTGAAAGAGATAGAAAATGAACTTTTGCTCATTTGGTATATAAATACATGATTCACTTGTGGAAAAAAGTTTCTAGAAAAAATGTGAAGATCAGACAAGATTTAGAAAACTGCCTCCTAAATGAAGGTACTTAGAGGACCTTTTGAAAGTAAAGAAATTATTCAGAATGGAAAGCATCATATTCCATCACTCATTTGTATTTGGGTTTTGTTTACTTTTTATTTTGTTTTAATTTTGGTTTCAAAGGTTGCAAGTAACCAGGCAATAAATCAGATGAGTATTTATAAGGAGTGGAAAGATTAAATATGAGTTGTTGGGTTTATAACTAATAATAAGTAATGTTAGTATTACCTAACAAGAAAAGGGTGAATAACTCTCCACAAGGAGGCTGAGTTGATGTATTCAATGCCGATAAAAAGCCAGTAGAGGACTTTGAAAAAAAAATTAATACATAAATTAGTAGAAAGCAAGGTTTATGCTATGCTCAGAGACCTTTTATTTGAATCGAGTCATTGCTTCACAGACTGTTTGAGCAAAAGTCTGGGGTAGTTGCTGGAAAAGCTGTTTAAAAAAAAACGATTTGAACTCTGCCCAGTTTGAGCTACTGCTATATGTAGCATTTCAAGAAGGAAACTTCTCAGGATATATTCTTAAGAAAAACAGCAGTAATAAAGATGGCAGCCTTGGTGTACTTTTCATAATCATCACATCGACAGTATAGTCAGTTCTGGATGCCATATTTTTGGAAGAAAATGAATAACTGAACCTGGCCCAGGTGAGGGTAATTAGTATGACAAGGGTGCTAGAAACCCTGCCATATGAGAAGAAATTAAGAGAAGGGCAATGTTTTGTATAAAGGAAAGACAATGGGGGGAATAATAATTTATGGATTAGAACCGTCATTCTTGCACCTTGTGTCAGAATGAGGATCAATGTGTTGAAGCTGTGGTGAAGAAGATTTAGCCTGGAAATAGGAAAAACCAAAACAAAAAACTAAACCTTCTAAATAATTAGACATGTCCAAATGGTGATTGGCTGACTTAGGAAGGCAGTATTTGTTTATCACTGAATGTCTTCAAGTAGAGGCAGGATGTCACAGAGAAGATTCCTGTCCAGGTAGCAATTGACCTGGCTTACTTCCATAGTCACTTACGAATATGAAATTCTGAGATTCTGTGACTTGCTCAGGATTACACAGTTAGATCACACATAGCAGAACAGCAAATTGGGTTCAGTTCTTCTCATAAGCAGTCAAGGGCTTTCTTCATTATTCCACAATAATTCCCTATGTATCATCCTGAGTTCAACCAATACCTTTAAGACATTGATCTGTCTTAGCTAGATGGCACAGTGGTTAGCATGGCTTGAAGTCTTGGCTTCATATATGAATTCGTACACATTAACTCTGTGACCCTGGACAAATAACAACCTCTAGTTGTGTCTGTTTCCTCAGCTGTAAATTAGTGTGATAGCACATAAATACCAGGGTTATTATTAGCATAACATATGACAGTACTTGTAATACATTTAGCACAGTGCCTTCCACACAATAGGTGCTTAACAAATGTTCCTTTCTTCTCTTTTCTTCATTCCTTCTCTCCTATCTTCTTTCCCTTTTTCCTTATGTCCCTCATATCTTTCTTTGTATGAAAATCTGGTGAAAAATGAAAGAGAATAGCCAGATTAGTTTCCTTAATACCTTATGCAGACTTATTATTTAGCTAGAACTTTGAATCTGTAATATTTTGTGGCTCCCATTTAAATCCTCGGCTATTTTAATGAATTCAACTGACATTCTCAGCCTTAGCTGATCCTAAATGATCAACCACAAGGGCAAAATTTGAAAAGGTCCAAAGATGCTGTAATAAACAACCTGAATTGTCTCTCCTCCTCTAACCTTTTAACAACTGTCATTGCTTTAGTTCGAAGAGGTGGGGTGATCTAATTAGGGCAAATTGAATAAGACGGCTTTTATGCAAAACCTCGAGAAAGTTAATTGAAATCAATCCATGTTCGCTGAAAATGCTAGAGACATCACTGATAATTTAAAGCAATTAAAAGATGTTGTCCCGAAGCAAGGCTGAGGCATTAAGTTTAAAAGCCTGTTAAAGGAAAATTACCTAAAATATTTAAATGATATCATTCAGCTAAAGTGAACCAGGGACATCTAAGCCAATTAGAAATACTACAATATTCAATCAGTCATGCTGAGGTTTCCATGAGCTACCTAGAAATGCCTTCATAAATGAGGGTCCTTTGTCACTTCAAAACAATGTTTTATTTGTAATAGAGCCATAGACTTTTAGATTCAGAAGGGAAGATGCATTAGAACACCCATTATTACAACACAGAACAAAGAATGTAACAGTAGGAAGGGATCTTGGAACACAGAAAGATATAACATTTAATGAGAAAACTTAAAGAACCTTACACTATCTTGCGCTGTCCCTTCATTTCTCAATGAGAAGAGTTACCTGATCTTAGAAGCCAATGGGTGGAAGGGGCCTCAAAAGTCATCCAGTTCAATCTGAATCGAATCTTTATATAAAACCACTGAGAAATGCTTTCCAGACTTTTCTTGCAAAATTCCAGCACAGGTTGAGGAAAATTAAGCTTATGCCGAATCTTTTAATAATTAGTATTATTCTAAAGTCTACACTTTTCTCCATTTTGTCAGCTTCCATATCTCACACTCACTAGCTAATTAGTTTAAGTTGGATCTCTGCTTTTATTGACAGAAAACAAACAAACAAATAAACAAAACCAGGAGGCAACTTTCTTATTCTTCTGTCTCCTTGTCAAAATTACTGGTAATTTTGGTCTCCAAGGGAAAGGGCAGAGGTGGGGAACCTGATTGGAATGGTTCTGATTTTCTTGACAAGGTTATTAAAGGCAGTTGAGGCACATGAAACAATTAACAATCCTTAATCTTGAAGAGAAGCATGATAAGCCACATGGGAAGACCATCTTCCTTTTTCCCAATTGTAGACTAATCCAGTCACCTGAGGATTGCTCCTGTCCCAACAAGGAAGTAAAAATGTCTTACCTTTGCCAGAAGAGGTTCAAATGATATACTGTCAGGCTAATTAGAAGGAAGACACACCTAGGTTTAAAAGACCCTCTCATTTGGAGTCTTTAGTCAATGAGAGAGATCACTCACACAATTTATTGGTTATTGCTGATCTAACTAATAAATTGATCATGCTCATAGTCATCATGGCCCACTTTATTTATACTTTGCATGTCACTTAATAAACTACCTGTCAAGAAATCTTGCCTCAGTTTACCACAATGTCATTTTTCCTCAATACAAGGGCAGCTCCATGCCTTTGGAGATAAGTCATTCAACTTATGGACACATATAGTTTTCAGGAATACTTTTTTTTTTCCCATTTAAATCTTAATTTGACTTTATGTGATATCTACCCATTCATCCTAGTTCTTCTTTCAGTGGAAAAGCAAAACAAATATACAGCCAACACACACACACACACGCGCACACACACACACACACGCACACACACATACATATAAACTCTCTATATTCAATGTCTATGTATTTATATTCTACTATGTCTATATAACACATGTATAAATCACATATACATCTATATATGTATATATATGCATATATACTCTCTATCTCTACTCAAAAGCTACATCTATCTATCTATGTATATATTTTCACCTATGTTATATAATATATGGAATGTAAGGGCGTTCAAGGAGGACTAGCAACTCCTTGTGTGCAGGCTTACTGGGCCCTTTTCAGGGCTGATTATCCACCATTGGTGTCTACCTTCACCTAACTCTTACCTGTGCTTTGAAGAAGCTGTAGCATGCAGAATGGCCACACCCCAGTAAACAGTCTTGACAGATGGGTTAAGGTTGTAGGTAACTAATAGGTTTCAGAGATACTGGTGAGTTAGGGACATGTCTATCCCGAGCATGTAAAAACTTTCCCCAGTAAAATTGATGGATGAGAACAATTTGTTCCAACACCCATGAAAGTGGCTGAAACAAGCACTGTGAAGCACTTAAGGCTTGGTCAGGCACTGAAGACACAAAGGTTATCCACTGTATCCTGGGCCATCACTTTGTGAACTTTTGTCCTACCACTAGACTTTGGTGATTCAGGAAGGGAGAGGTAGATGACTTGTACAACTCTGCCTCACTTAAATCAATTCACATGCAAGTGAAGACATCACTTGTGACATTGGTCCTCTTTGCAAATTAAAGATGAACAACAATAATATATAGACATATTCATGTATGTATGTATGTATGTGTGTATATTTGTATGTGTATAAACTATCTCTACTCAACATCTATATATCCATATTCATCTATGTCTATATCTATACAACATATAAGTGCTTTAAGATTTGCAAATTCCTTACATCCATTATTTCATTTCCTCATCACAACTACCCTTTGAGATCGCAGAACTTTTTCATATGACAGTTTTTCAAATATTTCACAGCACATATTTTTTATGTCTGCTTCTCTTCTCCTGATTAAGACTTCTAATTATTATAATTATATATTTTCTAACCCTCTCACTACTCTATGTGCCACCATCTTTAAAAACCTCAGTACTGTTAGATAGTTATAATGGAGACTGATCAATAAAACAACCAACCAAACAAACAGAAAAAATCTGGCTAGTACACAGCATGATTACATTAACACAAATTCAGAACACTTTGATAGGCTTTTTAAGAACCCTCCTCTTTTTTTAATGCATAGAGGGTACTTGATTTGTATGGAACTTATATTCCACTAACATCCCCAACAATGCTTCAAACTGTCATGTAGACTTACTGTTCACAATGCACACCTGTGAAGATGATTTTTTGATCCCATGTTTGGCATTTTACAATTACATTTTCTTTTGCTTCCCTCAAACTGCAGATGTCCAATATATACATGCAAAATGCTTTGAAGCCTTGAACAGGGATATATATGCTAGGTATTATTATGATCATAGAGCACTTTGTACTTCACAAAATTTTGTTCATCTATCATCTATCATATTTGGTCTTTGTAATAATTCTATAAGAATGTTTTATATTTCTTAAAGAAGCTGAAACTCAGAGAGTCCATGCGATTTTTTCATGGCAAGAAATATGATAAATGTAAAAGGAAAGGGATGTGAACCTAAGCCTTTCTCAACTTTAAGCAGAGTACTCATTCCACAATATCATAATGTATATAACCCATCTATGAGACAAGCGCTGTACAATGTCCTTGCCATGCTACAAATTGTAGGATAAAAAGACTTCTATATATATTATGTGTTTGTCTCTTTTACTTCATTTCATACTAAATGTCCAAAAGGACATGAGCAAATACTATTTATATGAGCTAAGCAATATATATATATATGTTTCTCCCTTGATACTTTTATATTCTCTCATAATAATGAACAGTGGTATAATTTGTTTATAACTTCCTCTGAGGCAGTAGCTAGGTGACTCAGTGGGTATAGCACTGGGCCTAGAGTCATGAAGACTTGAGTTGAAATCTGGATTCAAGTAGTTGCTAATTGTGTGACTCTGAGCAAGTTGCTTAATCTTTGTTTGCCTTAATCCACTGGGGAATGAAATAGCAAACCACAGTATGGTCCACAAGGTCCTATAGAATCGAACACAGCTGAATGACTGAATCACAAATAACCTGCTCAGATATTAACCTGATTTATTTCCTATAGTAGAAATTTAATAGATGTTTGGTGACTTGAAAAAAGAAATTCATAGTCTTTGTAATCACATCATTGAGCCATTAAACATAAAAATCATATACATAGATGTACATGAATTTTGAAGATGTACACTGCATATGTAACTGACACTCAGAACTATGTAGTTCCCAATATTGTACTAACATGTATTTTTCTTAATAGTTACTAGGAAAAATATCTCAATTATGGGCATATTCAGTGCACCAGTTGTAGATCATATTCTTGGTGGTAATCACTTACTGGTCAGATTAGTATATGTTATCTTGAGAAGTCAAATATTTGGAGATTAACTGGAAACAAATTTAAAATGCAAACTGTTGTCAGATGAGTAGAAATAAAAATATTAACTCAATCTATTTCATATCATGTTGAGCAACCACAATAAAAATGAATTCTTATCACTCTTTTCTCTATGTAAGTTCTATCAAGGTGGTGGCACAAATTGAAAGTATGTGTAGGATTTTGAGTTTTACCAAGAAATAGCCAGAGGTCATCTACCTCAATCCACTCAATTACATAGGGAAAACTGATTTAGGGACTTTCCAAGCATGACAAAGCAACACCTGCCTGAAAGGGGATGGGGAGTTTCAAACTTAGGTCTTCCTGATTACAAATCCAGTGGTGCTTTTTTTTTTTTTTTTTTCCATTACATCCTGGCCTGTTCTGTTTTGGGAGAGGTGAATAGCATGGAGCCAGGAGGGATCTTCCTTGATGCCACCTTAAAAGTGAGAGGCAGAGTTATGCAGTAGAAAGATTGCTGACCTTTCCATAAAAAGATCTGGGTTGAAAACTCAACTACAACACTAATTATCCATGAACAATCACTTCACCTCACTAGACCTGTTTTCTCCTCTGTACAATAGGATAGGAGCACTTTTATCACCCAATTCTAAGAAGTGTTAGGAAGAAAGACCTTTGTAGAACCTAAAGCACTACTAAAGATGAGAATTATTACTATTAGTATATGACTTAATATTGTAAGAGATCTTAGTGATCATTAATTTAACTATTGTTTTACATATGAAAAAGTTGGAGGTCATGTAAGTGAAGTTGCCCAAGCCTATACAAAATAATAAGCAGTAGAATATGAAATTGAATCCTCTTAATCTGATGACAATTGTAGAGCCCTTTTTCATATATCTTGCTTGAGAAATTATGAATTCAAAGTCACCCAGTAGAGGAGAGATCAAGGAAGCAAAGACAAATAATCACTCAACATGATGTCATTCAGGGCCAGGATTAAAAACGCACACATACACACATACACACACACACACACACACACACACACACACACACCAGTTATGGGACAAGGCAAGTGATCATGTAATGGAATGAGGAAGTCAAAGTGAGACTGAATGTCTCTGATCAGTGTGAAGTGCTCTTATAAGTTGTATTTAATTATCAGGGAACATTTGGGTAGCTTCACCCACTTGATTTGAGGGGCTGCTAGTTCCAGAAGATGAGATACCTCTAAAATGGGGGAGGAAAATTCTCAAGGTCACAAAGACAATGAAAAGGAAACCCAGGGATCAGCTCTTTTTAAACTGCTTTCAGGCTTATGAACTTGCCTCCCTCCTACTCAAGAGTTTCCAGTTGTTTTCTACTGATTCTAAGGTTGAAAATACAAACTCTTCAGCTTGATTTTTAAGACTTTTTATGATTTAGTTCCAGTCTATCTTTCTAGGCTTATTTCACATTATTCTGCTTCTCCTACTCTTCTATTCTACTTAAGACTCTTCTCTGAATTTGGCCTTTGATATCCTATCTTTGTACCCTTCTATAGTCTGCCTCCTATGGGAATCTTTGGTTTATCACCAAGCTTATGAGTGTTCTCTCTCCCCTCAAATATTATTATACATATATGTGTATATTTGTGTATAGACATTTATGCTTATGTACATTCATAGCACATGTATATGTGTTGTGATAATATGCACTTATCCACTGTCCAAAGCCATCTCCAAGGAGACAGGAATTTTTTTTTTTAATTTGTCTCTATCTCCAGTGACAAGTACAGTCTCTTCCACAGTTTCAGAATTTAATAAAACTTGCTAGTTTGGATAAGATTGAATGATAAATAGATGAAGTAAAATTGCTCTCTGACAACATTATGGAAGTTGTTAATCCTTGGTCCTATGCTTGATTGTATTAACAAATCATAGAATCATGAAATTACAAAGTTGGAAGAGCCAGGGAATGCATCTCATCAACTCTTACTGAAAGATAATCTTCTCTACAACATGAACAACAAGTGGCTGTGTCCATACTAACTCCTGGGAATGCCCATTTTAATTTGATTCAGTTATAAATATTTAGAGAATTAGGTAGAAGGTAAAAATCTTTGTAGGTCTGTCCTCTTGAGTCAAGGAAAAGAAATGTCCCATCCACATGATCAGCCTTCAAATAATCACAAAGAAAATTTAAGCTTTAAGTTTTCCATTCTCCACACCAAACATCACAGACCCTTCAACTGATATCATATGATCTGACCTCTAGTCTTCTCATTATCTTGGATCACTTTCTCAGTATGCTCTAGCTAGCCACTATACTTAAAATGTCCCTTGAACAAAACACAATCCTCCAGATGTGAATTTAAAACCAAATTCAACAAACATATATTAAATACCTAATTGTTGTGGTATTGACACCGTCTTTGAAACTAGGGGTAATATGATAGTTAGGTAAGGGGATGATAATAAGCATTTATAAATCACCTTCTATGTGCCTGGTACTGTGCTAAGTACTTTTTAGCAAATATCGTCACACTTGATCTTGACTCCTGACCCAGTGTTCTATCCACTAAGATGCCAGTTGCCTTGCATTTCAAGAAGACAGATCTTGCCCTTGTTATACTTACAATTTAATGCTAGACTGATGTGTGTGTGTACGTGTGTGTGTGAAAATACACAATACTCTACAAATGCATATGAAGGATACAGCCAAAGATTCTAGGGAATAAAAGTTGTTACTATAAAGGGATTGGCAGAAGGTAGAAAGGGCTTAGTAGAGATGAAAATTTATAGGATAAAAAAGTGTTCAACATATAGACCTGAGAAAACTGTAGATGCAATCTTTAACAAATCAAATCAGCATGCACTTATAAATCTTATATTATGTACCAGACACTCTTATAAGTGTTAGCAATACAAATGCAATCAAAAAGAAAACTGCCCCTTCCCTCAGTGGTTACAGAATATATATAAAAGGAAATTGAAAAAGACAGAGAGTATTGACTTGGAGGTGGGGTGGTAAAGATAGAAGCTTTCTAGGCTGCATCTGGAATGTGGCTTCAATAGGCCTAAAGGAGCATAGATGGCTGGACATTATTCTTAAAATGGAGGTGCCAGAAGGAACTGACAAGTCAGAGGAAGCGCTGTCTGGGATAAAAAGTCAGAATCTGGAGAGTGAACTTCTAAGGTGCTGTAGTATGATGGAAAAAGAAGTCCATGAACAGAGCCTAGAGAAGAATGGGGAGTGGGCGGAGAATGTGGGCAAAGGCAGAGAGGGAGGGAAGTGCAAGGCTTTTGGTACTTTGTAAGCGTTGCTTTATAGGATTCTCATAAAACTGCTTAAACACATAAAACTATTGTGCAAATGTGATTATCTTATTTTGTAGATGAGGAAACTGAGGCTTAGAAAGGAGACACCGTAAGTTGCTACATGACAGAGTCAGGACTCAAAGCTAAAGTGCTCTGATTTCACTGTAGCATATTTCCTTCCTCAAAATTTGTGAGCTGTCCAAGGTATTCAAAGATATGCAGAAATTACAGCTGTGCAGTCAGCCACAAAATGGCACAGCATTTCTTGAGGGGCAGAATTTACCTCCTTAAATCACATATTTGATAACATGATGTGATGTAAATAGTATTTGACTTGGACTGCTAAACACTAGGTTTAAATCCAACCTCATCCCATTATAGCTGTGTAACCCTAGGGAAATAAGGATATCAAACTCTCTCTCTCTCTCTCTCTCTCTCTCTCTCTCTCTCTCCCTCCCTCCTTCCCTGCTTCTTCTCTCCCTCTCTCTCTCTCTCTCTCTGCATGTGTCTCTCTGTCCTTCTGTGTGCCTCTGTTTCTGTCTCAGTCTGTCTCTGTCTATTTCTCTTTCTCCCTCTATGTCTCTCTTTCTCTGTGCCTCCTTGTCTTTCTCTGTTTCTGTCCCTCTCTCTGTCTGCTGTCTGTCTCCATCCCCATCTCCATCTCCATCTCCATCTCCATCTCCATCTCTCTCTCTCTCTCTCTCTCTCTCTCTCTCTCTCTCTCTCTCTCTCTCTCTCTCTCTCTCTCTCTCTCTCTCTTTCTCTCCACTTGTCAAATGACAGGTTGTATTTGCTGTACCTTTCACCTAGTCACAACATTCTATCTTGTAATGTCCTATGTTTTTAACATTCTACACTATGTGTGGACTTTATTTACTCTTACCATTCCTTATCATAACTACCTAAAATATAAATTCTCTTCCAGCTCCAGCATTCTATGATCTTAAGATGGCTACTTAAAATGTAACCATGAGAATGCTACCCTATTTAACACTGTGCATTGGCTCCCAAATACTTGCTAAAATATACTTCTGACTAGAAAAGTAAAATCTGAATCGATGAATTCCAAAAGAGCCTATGCAGCATAATATTGTTCCTAGATGAACTGCACGATCAGGCAGCCGTGTGAATTTATGTCCTCTTTGAGTATGGTTTAGCCATCTTCAGTGTTGGCCCTAAATTATATGTTATTTTCCCTTTTGTGTGCTTGAAAGAGAGGAAGTGTTGTGTAGTAGGAAAAATGCTGACAGATGTGAGCTTTTTCTCCCTACTTTATAGGGGAAGCAGCTTGGTATAGGGGAAAGAATGCTGAAATGGGAGTTATGAGACCTGGACCAGAATACTAACTCTACCTTAAAGTGGACTTAAGTAAAGGCATATGAAAAACTAAGTCACTATAACTCTTGGAACATCAGTGTCATCTTCTCCAAAATGAGGATAATGATCTATTAGCAAACTGCTTTACAGCGGTTTTATGTAGAAAATTATTTAGCAGGTAGGTGGCACAGTAAATAGAGTGCTAGTCTGCTGTCAGGAATATCTGAGTTCAAATTTAGCCTCAGACACTTATGAGCTATGTGACCTTGGGCAAGTCATTTAAGTGTTGTCTACCTTGGTTTCCTGAAACATAAAATGGGGATAATGATAGCACTCATCTCCCAGGGTTGTTGTGAGAATCAAATGAAAATATATATATATATATATATATATATATATATATATATATATATATAAATCATTTTAGTGTCCAGGGCATAGTAGGTTTTGAATACAGTCTTGTTTCTTTTCTTAAAGGATGAGAGAAATATGTTCTATTATTGTGATTGTTGTTATCAGTATCATGTCTTTTCATCAATTCCACTTGCCAAACTTTTGAAGTCACAAAATCATCCTCCAACTGCTAGGGTCTTTCCCCTCCAAAATTGCTTTCCATCTACAATGGAATATTTTATATATATCTATTTGCATGCTGTCTTTCCTATTAGGAGGTGAGGTCCTGATGGCCAGTAACTGTTGTCTTTCATTTTATTACTAGCCATTATCACTTAGATATAATACATGGTTAATAAATGCTTATTGACTAACTGATCTCTTTACAAATTTTAGGGAAAAAAATGACTGGATCTAAAGTCACAAAATGTGGCATTGAATTCCAGTGCTGCCCCTTAGAACCTATGTGGCATTCAGCAATTCTCATAGTTGCTTTTGTTTTTCTTTCAAAATGAGAGGTTTGGACTAATACATTTATCAAGGCTCCTCTAGCCCAATATTCAAAGATTCCATGAGAGATCTAGACTGAAAGAAGGAACTTTATAGAGTTTCAAAAACCCAACTGGTTAACCACAGTCAAGACCCCAAAGTCCTTGTCCTCCCAAACCAATAAAACAAAATTTAGTTTTCTTTTCCTAAATAAGATGATTCTAATCTTTAATTATTGTAGCTCTCAGTATGGGCTCTTGGCCTTTATCACAGCCTGTTTGGTGACTTCAATAGAAGACTTTCTGTATCCAAACTGTCAGACCTTTTGTCCTCTTGTCCAGAACATCTCCATCTCTCATGGCATGCTCAGTGATCTCTGATCTCTCTCTCTCTCTCTCTCTCTCTCTCTCTCTCTCTCTCTCTCTCTCTCTCTCACTTTTATAGCTTTATATCTATAAGAGATATATAGGTAGGTAGAGAGACAAGCAGACAGATAGATACATAGAGTTAAGACCTTTTGCATGGAACTGAAATGTTGAATCTTGGACTGCAATGCCTTAAAATAATGATGCCATTGTATACACAGAATTTTAGAGCTGAAAGGTTCCTCAGACAACTTTCAACCATACTTTTTTGGGGGTAAAGGGGAGGGGGAGCGGTGTGTTTCTACAATGTAAATGAAAAGTTAACATCTACCCTGTGTTGAAAGATCTCAAGAGAGAGGAATCCACTATTTCTCAAGACAAACTGTTTCATTTAGGACATGTCTAATTATTTGACTTTTCCCTTCTTATATTGACCGAGATGAATTATGCCTCCCATTGATCTACTTCTTTTCTCTAAGCTCAAGTCAAATAAATCTAATTCATTTTCTCCATTACACCTTTTAAAATACTAAAAATAACTACCAAGCATTCCCTATGTCATTTCGTCCCAAGGCTAGTCATCCCCATGTCCTCTTATAATGTCTCCAGACCCTTAGCTTTCTTGTTTGCCTTTCTCTCAGAATGTTCCAATTTACCAATGTCCTTTCAAAATGACATTACTCAGACCTGGATTAAATGCTCCAGACATGGTGGGACCACAGAGAGAGCACTGTGACTCTAATGGATATCTTTCCGAATGCTATCAAAAATGGTCTTTCCATTTGGGAACAACCTAGCTCCTGATCTTTCTCTAATTATTCTCTTTTTTATGATTCTAGGAGAATTAAATCAAATTCTACAATGTTTTCTTTAATATAAGGTACTACATATTTCTGTGCTTCACCTTTGGGATACATAAAAAAAGAATAATTTTAAGTCTATGTTGTCATGACACCTACAGTCATACAGGAAAAAATACCATAAACTATAACATGCATTTATTTTTCCCTGCTAATTTGGTCATAAAATACTCTAGAGTTTGAAACATATGGTTTCAACCTACACACATTGTCCAATAAAAGAAGAAAGAAGGAATACCCTGGAAGGAAAAATAAAAGGAATTGTGGGAAATTTTGGACCAAAGCAATGTGTTGTGACTATTTCTAGATTTTAAATGTTACAGTTGAGCATAATCTCATCTTCAATATCTTCTAGTACAATTTCACCAGCATTTCGATTTTCTCATGGATCTTCTTTTCTCATTACCAGTAACATTACAGTTCTTTGTTTCTCAGTTTGTAAAATACTTATGTAAATCATGCTAAGAAAAATAGAGTCATTTCCTATGACAAGGAATTGAGGAAATCATTTTTAATTGGAAAAGAAGGAATCTAAAGTGAACAGTTATGTTATGAAAATTATGAAAAGCTATATGTAGGAATATTGCATAGCTCATATCCTGTCTTCCATCTGCACTTTGTAACCAGGGTCCTAATATTATTTTAAAAAAGAATGTCTTAATTTTGGGTCCATTAACTTGTTTATTAATAATTTAAAAAATATTTCAACAAAATTTTCTGTCTTTGCAATCACACGTTTTATTTTGTGTTTCTAAAAGTATAATTCTGAAAATGAATCCTTAGAACTTATCCCACAAACAAAATGATTTACACACAAGGAGAGAAATAGTTAAGAAACAATGTTTAAATTTATCCCTTTTTATTCTTTTTTTAGCTCTTTGATTCCTGTGTCAAACTTCTCAAATTCTTAAAAGGAAAAGGGGAAACTGAATTTTGTACTTTGTCAATATGTCAAAACTTCAAGATGTTAGTTACTTGAGGGCAGACATTTTATTTTTTTGTTTGTTTTCTTTTTGGTAATGTATTTGCTTCTTTTGATTTTCTTTCTTTATTCCCAGGTTTTACCAAAGTTACTGACATATAGTAGGTACCTAATAAATGCTTGTTGACTTGACTTTAATGGGAGTGGGCAATCCCTCCACTGATACAAATAAATAGGTTGCTTTTGTCCCAAAATTTATTTGGGGTACTAGTCTTCTGATAAGTCTTTTTGAATTTAGTGTGGTTTATCTTCTGATGTTAGGCATAGAGTCTTTTACTGGTTGCATTACTAAAAAGGGATTCTCTCTTCTTAGGACCAACTAGAACTTGGCATGATCTAGGAGCACCAAAGCCACCTGCATGCCATGATGTATCAATAAAAGACATATGTAGGAGACTCAATGAACGTTTAGGCTAAAATATGAAAATGAATTTTGTCTACGAGTTTAATTACCTGAAAAGACTTGGTTTTAGTTTGGCTTGAATTGGAATTATTATCTTTGTGACACATTCCATAATTATAACTTCCATATATTTTGCAAATAATAAGCACAAATATTTAACTTTTTTGCTTATCATTACATGGACTGGATACCTGAGCATCATTCTTTCTTTTCTGCTCACCATGTTCAGACAAAAGGGACCCTCAATTTCAAGACTGAATGCATAATAACTGTATTACTAGCCAGGAGTTTGATCCCTTTAATGTACCCTACTATATTATTTTACTGATTTAGTTTTGGATAAAATAGTCTAGGACTACTATTTCTTATCGTTTCCAACCTTCTAGTTCTTCATTTTCAGCCAAAAGGAATTGTAACACTGCTGTGCCGGGTGTCCTAAAATAAGGGACTTACTGTCTCCAAAGGCAAATGCTGGGCATGGAAGGGGCTTTCAAAAATACAGTGTTTGAATTTTAATAAACTTTAAAAGGCAAAACGTTACAAAAGAAAGCGACAGATAGAAAGCATTTTGGAAAGTGGGAACATTTCAGGTCTCAGTATTGATATTCTGGCCTTAGCTGAGGCTGTCAATATTAGGCAGGCCACCTTTTCTTCCTTTCCATTTGTCAGCTCCTGACATCTTGTAGCTGAATCTTCAGGCAGTCAGGTGTGGTAAGATGGATGTGTGATGGTACTAAAAATCAAATCTGTTCTAGTCTGTCAGCCCAGGGTCAATGCTGTGCAGAAAACTTTGAATTAAGTCTCCCTCCTGAGCACTTTCCTTTCACAACATTTCACCCAAAAGACCTACTTCCTCCATAAAACAAGGTTTTGAACATGTAGAGTCTCATCAAAGCAATTTCCCTCCATCCCATGTCTTCATTGGTTCCTCTCACACTTAGCAGTTATCTCCCTTCCTCTCTCAAGTCACACCTATTGCTGCCCCACTCCCTTGCCCCTTGTCTTATGTAAGAGATAACACCAGCAACCACCACAAATGCTCTAGGTTTATATTATGGACTGGCATTTTTTTATTCATTCTGGTAAATCAGGGGAATAATGTAGATGTGGTGATTTTTTTGAGACAACTGGGGTTAAATGACTTTACCAGGTTCATATAATTAGAAGGATTCTGCAGTCACATTTGAACTCAGGTCTTTCTGACTTCAGGATCAGCACTTTTTTCACTGTGCTACCCAGTTGCCCCCAATATGTCTTAATTCAGTTTCCACAATCAATCATTTTTCCTTTTTTCTTTGGGGGGAGGAGGAGGCAATTGGAGTTAAGTGACTTGCCCAAGGTCACACAGCTAATAAATGTCTGAGGCTGGATTTTAACTCAGATCTTCCTAACTCCAAAGTCAGTGTTCTGTACATTGCACCACCTAGCTGGCCTAACATAGTTTTCTTATTAAGGCATTTGATAAAGTCTATAACAATATCCTCATGAATAAACTGGAGAGATATTGGCCAAATGAGAGAAAAATGTGCCTGTATTTGGATCAGGTACGGAAGACAGTAAGCTGACTACAAAATTGAAAAGTAAGGGAAAAGCTTCCTGGATAGCATCGGTGGACATTTTATAGAACTTTCCATTATTATCAAATACACTTTGATACAAAATCCCACAGTGTCAACATATGTATCATAGTGGTGATTCTATGTGGGCTATACAGCTGCATTACAGTATGGGCTACAGAGTGTGGGCTATACAGCTGTAATACTGTATTTACTGGGATTAGACTATTGGACTTCAAGACAGGGAGACTTGGAGACTTGGGTTCAGGTCCTTCCTCTGACACTAAGTAACTGTATGACCTTGGACAAACTACTTATACTCACTCTGCCTTAGTTTCTTCATCTATAAAAATGAGGAGGTTGGACTAATGGCCTCTAAGATTTCTTTCAAGTCTTAAATAACCATCTTTAAAAATTCAACTTCCAACCAATCTAAGGGGTAATGGAGATATGTGTATATGTCCAAGAGTGAGAAGTGCAGTTAGAGTGGAACATATTGTCAATACTGACTTTCACATCAGAAGCAGTATAAAGGGCATTTGCAAGTTAGTACATGACAGAAAATAAAAGGATATAATTGCAATGTAGCAAAAGGGAGAGATATCAGATGGAAATGTTGGTATGTTCACCAAATATTCACCCCCCAAAATGGAAAAAAACTTAGAAGAAAGCCTCTAGGTTGTCATTTGGAACATCTACAGAGTATTTATTGTAGGGACAATAATCACACAAGGTAACAAAGTAAATAGGTTGTGATTATGTCAGTGCAGAGAGCATCTGCATGAATGTATAGAGTTATTAGGGTTAATGATACCCTGGTGATCAGATGATAGCTAGTTGATGATATCTCGTGATTTTAAAAAATGGACCTAAAATGGTGATAAATAGATTAATGTCAACCTATAGAGTGATTTGCAATGAAGTGCTCCAGGGATCTGACTCTGACCCTATGCTATTCAATATTTTTATCAATGACTCAGATTAAGGCATATATAATATGCTTATAAAATTTGGAATGCCATGAAGTTGTTAGAGATTGCTAACCCTTTTGATGATTGAATTAGGATTTAAAATATTGACCAAGAAGAAAGATGAACTTTATCATTAAAGAGGAACATTTATAATGAGAGATGTAAAGTTTAGCACTTGAGTTATAAAAATCTTATGCAAAAGCATAAGATGAGAGATATGGGGCTAGACAACATCTCATTTGGTAAAAATCTGAGGAATTTCGTGTATCACCTGCTACATGTGACTTTCTTCACCAGTGAGTCAGTCATTAAGCATTTAGAAGGCAGCTGTGTGGTGCACCAGGAATCAGAGAAAACCTAAGCTCAAATCTGGCCACAGGTACTTACTAGCTGTGCAACCCTAGGTAAATCAGTTCATCTCTGTCTGCCTCAGTTTACTTATATTTAAAATGAGGTTAATAATAACACCTTGAAGAGTTGTTCTGAATATAAAATGAGAAAACATTTTCAAAATGTTTCATTAACTTTAAGTACTGTGTAAATGTTAGCTATTATCATCTTCATCACTATCATTATTCTCATTATAATTTTTATCCATTATTATAAATTGGCTTTTCAACATTCCTAACTTGCCTCACATGGAAACCTGTGTGTCTCCAACAAGTGTTGTGTAGCCTCCTTTTATTGGCTACCTGTGTCTTTAAAATCATTTGTAACAAGACACCCTCCTTCTGCCATCTTTTCAGCTGTTCTCCTAGCTGCTGCTCCCATTATAGATACTCTGAACGGAACTAGCGAGAAATGGACCTGGGAGTGTTTGTTTCTGGTTTATGTGGTTGGTCCCTCAGTTTCAAGGCCCCATTTCACTGAGAGTTCAAGTCATGGCAAACTTGGATCTAGGATTACAAACAGACTCAGTAGTGGAGGATCCAGGTTGGCATGTAAGACTCACAAAGTCAAAGTACCTGGGATTCAACCTTGAGGTGGGTTGTTGGACTTGAAACTGGGATTGTACTCTAAGGGAAATGAGCTAAGCTATAAATCTCATTCTTTTTCACTCTTCAGAGACTGAGATTGTACAGGAAGGAGGTAGAATTTTTCAAGTAAATATTCCTCATTATAAAAGCTCTATTGTATAACATTATCATCAGCAGTATTGTCATCAATCAATTAATTAATCAGGCACTATACTCCAGATATTAGGCTAATCACGGAGGATACAAACAGTTCTTTACTCAAACAACTCACATTCTGTCTAGGTAAATATCATGCACATACACACTAAGAGACACACAGACATATACATTTAATATAAGATAATGTAAGCTGGCATAAGGGGAGTTAGGTGGCTCAGTGAATAGTGTATAATGCTGGAGTCAGGAAAATTCATGTTCCAGAGTTCAAATGCGGCCTCACATATGTCCAAGCTGTGTGACTCAGGGCAAGTCACTTAATGTTGTGTGTCTCAGTTTCCTCATCTGTAAAATGAGCTGGAGAAGGAAATGACAAACCACTGCAGCATCTCTGGCAAGAAAACTCCAAATAGGGTCATGAAGAGTTGACTAAAACAATTGAAGCAGTTGAAAGGAAGTTTAAGAAAAGCTGCACCTCCTCCTGCTGAATGTGTCACTTGAATTAAGCTTTGAAGAAAATGAAGATTTTCTAAAATTCACAAATATGTAAAAAGAATACATCTAAGGTTGGAAGTACCACTTGAGACATGGCACAGAGATGGGAGACAAGGTATTATGTCTGAGATACAGTAAGAATGACAGTTTGGTTCAAGCAATTATTACAGAAAGTTTTATATACACATAAATATAACTAGATAACTAATACATATGTATGTGTGTATGTATATGTTTATGTATATGTATGTATGTACATGTTATATTATATTAATGATATATATGTCATATATGCTAGATATCCAGGTCATAAAGGATTTTAAAAACTTAGCAAAGGTATTTGATTTGACCCTAGAGGTAATAAAGAGTCAGTGGGGGTTTTTGAGAAGGGGAGTCACATGGTCAGAAATATTCCATAGCCATAGCACTAGCAGATATGTGGAAGATGAATTGAAATAGGGATATCATTTAGAGAAGGAAGAGGTGATTTGCAGTTGTCCTAGTGAGAGTTGAAAAGGGTGTGAATTAGAGTGGTATCCTTAGACATAACAATAATAGAGAGCACTTAAAGGATGACAAAATATTTTTTTAATGTTTTAATGTTTAAATTTTGTCTCATTGGATTCTCAGTACAATCATTTGAGGTAGTTGCTTTTATTATCCCCATTTTTACAGATGAGGAAACAGAGCAGTTAAGTGACTTGTCGAGAATATGGATCGACTTCACATCTTGTGTAGCCATGAACTTTGGCCATCATCTCCCTATCTGTTCAGTCACTATATTTTCCAGAGATTTTATCCTGGGGGAGAATTTAATCTATGTGGCTTTGGAACTCCCACCCTGGGCTGAGCTGCCATAACTTAGGAAGGACTTAGTTCAGATTCACATAGGCCATTTAGGGAGCTGGTCCCAAATCAGTCATACTTCACATCTTACCCAGTCATCCATCCTATCCTTTTAAACAACTGCCTTGAAAGTGTACCTGTACCTCATCTCACTTTTCATCCCTTTCCTCGGGAATTATAATCAAGCAAATATTGCCATTTGTTATGGAAAGCAGCAAGATGGAGCAAGAAAAGGAAACAAACATTCGTTAAATGCTTACGACGTGCCAGGCTCTGTACTAAGAGCTGGGCATTCAAATGGAAGCAAAAAGAAATATAGTCCCTGCCACGAAGAAATCTGCAATGTAATGAGAAAAGACAACACAGAAAAAGGGGCTGGAAAGGAGAAATGGTAAAGGGCCCACATTTGCATGGTGTTTAAGTCCTAAGAGTAAGATACATCTAGGAAAGGAAAGAAGGTTGTATGACCTGGGTCTCTCCTCCAAATAAAGGAGCCAATAGAAACTTACCAACGGGGAGACCAGTAAAGCAGAGGCATGTTCTAAGATGAGAAAAGCATTGATGAACATTATAGGTAGAGAATCTACAGCCTTGAAGCCAGATGTGGCCCTCTAGATCCTCAAGTGTGGCCCTTTGACTGAATCCAAACTTCACAGAACAAAGTTTAGAGTCAGTCAAAGGGTCTCACTTAAGGATCTGGAGGGCCACATCTGACCTCGAGGTTACAAGTTCCCTACCTCTATAGGGGAAGACTGAAGCCGTGGCATGGTAACGTGGTCCAGAAAGATAGACATACCCAAGAGGAGAATGGCCATGCTCATCCATATCCCTATGTTTCCATTTCCAAGCCTTCTTACTTTAGAGACCAAAAACACCCTTCAATGCGCATTATTCCTCAGTAGGTGCTATATATATATATATATATATATATATATATATATATATATATATATATATATATAATTTCCATGAGATCAGGGACTGTCTTATCTTATTTTCATCAGCATTTAGCATGGTATTTAACATATAGTAAGAATTTAATGAATGTTTTTTTTTTCATTTGCTCATTCAAGAAAGAAGATTGAGTGATAGACAGGTAGTAGGATATCAAGAAAACAATATCATGAAAATATCACAAAAATTCATAGGCATTATGCCAGTTATGCCTTATCAATTGAGACATAGGATCTAAAGGAAAACGAGTATAAGGTTCCATTTTCTTCTACCTTGGACAGGCCAAATCTGGAATATTCTGTACCATTCTAGACACAAGTTTTAGGAAGGATTTTGATAATCTGGAGAAAGACCAGAAGGGATATCCAGGATGGTGATGGGAGTAGAAACTACAAAACAAGAAGGGTAGATGGAATGAACATAGGATATTTATCTTGAAGAAGAGAAGTTTGGAGGAATGACTTAGTCTAAGAGAACCAAACTAGGAACAAGGGATGGAAGAAGACAAGTAGCATTCATTCAGTGTACACTATTTTAATTAATGAAAATCTCACTACATAAAAAATTCAATAATGCCCAAGGAGGGGAAATGACTTACCCAAGGTCATATAAACAGTAAGTATCAGAAAAAGGGCATGACCCCAGGTCCTTTAATCCTAAATCACTGTCTGGTTCTTATATTCTGTTTGTTATCATTCATGTTCTCCCCAGCCCTTACATTGCATCCTAGAAGACTCTAGACTTTGCTACCATGCACTTATTCTAGTGTCTTCCCTCCCCTACAAGCCAGTGTGGTACTTCTATTTGATTGGTGACCTATATTTAATTATTAAAAGTAATTTTACACTTATTATCTCATTTAATAATCACAACACCTCCATGGAGTTGGCAATGTAAATGTTGCTCCCAGTTTTCACATAAGAAATTTGACAAAGAGAAAGGTGAAGTGACTTGCACTATTGATGGAGTTAAGTTTTGAATCCCACTTTCTTTCTAGAGTATTTTCTGTCATGGTTCTTTTCAGGGTAGAATGCAATCAGTTGAAATTTACTAGTGAGAACTTTTAAAAATTATTTTCAACATAAGCCTTTAAACCTTGGATATCAGCAAATACTACATATCAAGGCTTGATTTATTCTCTTGTTGATTGTCTAGACCTAAGAAAATGAAAGCAAAATATTCATAATTCAGATCAAACAGTTGTTCAATAGATTAAGAATGATATGGACAGAGAAATTTGAAAAAGCCATGTGAAAAGCAGTGGTCCTGATGCCATGCCTCCTCAGAGCTTTCAAGAATGAATGCCCAGAGCTTGCAGGAGAGTACCTTTCAGTGAGACTTTTTCATTCACCTTCAAGTCTCCTTTTAGATCAGAATCAGAACTAATTGTTCAGGAAATTTTGTCCCGAAATGTAGCTTGTGAAGCTTCCTTTGATGGACAGCAATGAGCAGACACAGCAGGAAGAGCCAATGTCAGTGGGGATTGCCTTAGAGGAAAGTCTGACAATTGTCTGAGTAATGAAAAAAGTCACTCTGGGGCTATCTGCTCCTCCTCATTACTGAGCTGAGTTCCACGATGGCAAAAGGAGGACAAGTTCACTTAAGTCTAGTGCCTTGTTGGATTTCTTTTCATTTCAGTCATTTCCTCATTGGTACTGTATATTGGTTAAAAAAAATAAACCGTAGTAATAGAAGTAAAACCCTAACCCTAAAACTATTTTTTCCACAAAACTAGACGTCCTGATGAAAATTCAATCCAATAGCACTGAATGAAAAGTGCAAAAACAAAAAACTCACCTTTTTTATATTTGCTGTTCTGTGTAGAAGCATGAACTGAGAACCATATAAAGCTGAAGCTGGAAGGAACCTTTGAAGACAGAAATTTTAGAACTGAAAGGACCTTTAGACTACAGAATGTCAAAACAAAGAATAATGAATGTTGGATCTGGAGAGACTACAGAACACAGAACATTGGTGGGACTTGTGCAGGAGGGAAGACGCTAGAATGAGTACATGGCGGCAAAGTCTAGAGTCTTCTAGGATGGAATGTGAGGGCTGGGGAGAACATAAAATGACAGCAAACAGCATATATAATATTGCAATGGGAAGGAACATTTTTCAAGTATAGAAGATGTAATTTTAAATCTGTAGGAATGAATAGAATACAGAATATAGAATGTTAAAGTCAGAATGGATGAGAAAATACAGGTGTCAGTTATAAAAGACTTTAGAATATAGATAGCCAGAAAAGAATGCTCTACCATTTTGTTATAGCAAGAATGGACTTCAGAATGCAGAAAGTTAGTGTTGGAAGGGATCTTTTCTTATCAAATATTAGAAAATAGAATGTTAAAACTGGAAAGAGGCCTTAAAGATTCCACAGACCCATGCCATCATATAATAATAATAAAATAATAATAATAGTTGTTGTCCTTCATTCTCGAAAAGTACCAAAATGACTTCATTATGCTAGAGTCAGGTTTCAAGGTGTCTGACTGTGGCTGATCAGATCAATACAACCTCGGAATTCTCTAGGACATATAGGGCACAAATAGTGTGCATGAACATTTGGGAGAGGATTCTCTAAATTTGTTCACAGTGCATTTCCTTTGAGCTGTATCAATTCTGCTTTGCTCATAGAGCACAGCACCATATCTGATGTGGGTATGCCATGGTGAACTGTCTTGTGCCAGTGTTTCCCAGGTCACACAATTCAAAAGTTCTTAAGAGAGACCTTGAGAATTCTCCTGTCACTTCTTCTGATCACCACATGAATGCTTGTCCTGTGTAAGTTCTCCATGAAATAATCTTTTTGGCAAGTGCATGTTTTGCATTCAAACAACATGACCAGCCCATTGGAGCTGAAAAAAAGAAAAACTCTGAAACAGAGCTTGACTGCTTGGCAATTTAGTTTGAGTAAGGACCTCAGTGTCTGATACCTTATCCTGCCAGATGATCTGCAGAAACTTCCTAAGGCAATTCAAATGGAAGTGATTCAGTTTCCTGGCAGGGTGCTGGTATATTTTCCAGGTTTCACAGGCATGCAACAATGAAGTCAGCATAGCAGCTCTGTTGACCTTCAGTTTGGTAATCAATCTAACAACTCTTCTCCCACATATTTCCTTTGAAGTCTCCCAAACACTGAGCTAGCTCTAGCAGTGTGCTTGTCAACCTTGTTATCAATGTGTGCATCTCTGGAAATTATACTGCCAAGATAAGTGAACTTATCCACAGCATTTAAAACTTCTCCATTTGCTGTAACCAATGGTTCCATGTGTGGATAGTATGGTAGTGGCTGATGGAGCACATGTGTTTCCCTGATGTTAATTGTTACGTCAAAATTAGCACAAGCAGAAGAGAATCCATCCACACTTTGTTGCATTGCAGCTTCAGAGGCTGCACTGAGTGTACAATCATTTGCCAACAGAAAATCAGGTACCAACAATCCCTCCACTTTAGCCTTGGCTTGTAGCCTTTTCAAGTTGAAGAATTTACCACCAGTGTGGTAGCTGACCTTGATACCATGTTCATCCTCATTGAGTACATTTCACAACATAGCTGAAAACATCATACTAAAAAATCTAGGAGCAAGTACACAGCCTTGTTTCACTCTCTTGGTGACTGGTAAAGCAGGAAAACACTGTCCATTTTCTAGAACCTGAGCAATCATACCATCATGATATTAACAAACAATGGTGATGAATTTCTCTGGGAAATCAAATTTTGACATAATTTTTTTCTTCTTTTTAATTTATTTTTAGATTTCGGCATTCATTTCCACAAAATTTTGAGTTCCAATTTTTCTCCCCATCTCTCCCCTCCCCCACCCCATAATACTTTGCATTCCGATTACCCCTTCCCTCAATGTATCCTCCCTTCTATCACACCCTATATTTCCCTTATCCTCATCTTTTCTTTTTTCTTGAAGGGCAAGACAAATTTCTCTACCCCATTACCTATATTTCTTATTTCCCAATTATATGCAACAATAATTTTCAGCATTCATTTCTAATACTTTGAATTCCAACTTTTCTCTCTCCCTCCCTCCCTACACATCCCCACTGAGAAGGCAAGCAATTCAATACAGGCTATATATGTGTCGTTTTGCAAAAGACTTACAAAATAGTCGTTTTGCAAAAGACTTACAAAATAATCATTTTGTGAAAGACTAACTATATTGCCCTCCATCCTACCCTGTCCCCCCCTTTATTTTCTATTCTCTCATTTGATCTTGGCCCTTCCCAAAAATGTTTACTTCTAGCTGTTCTCTTCTCCCATTTGTCCTTCCTTCTATCATCCCCCTCACCCCACTTGTCCTCTTCTCCCCTACTTTCCTGTAGTGTAAGATAGATTTTCATACCAAATTTAGTGAGCATATTATTCCCTCCTTAAGCCATATGTAAAGAGAGTAAGCTTCTCTTTTCCCATCTCATCTCCTCCCTTTTCCACTCCATTAAACAAGATTTTCCTTATCTCTTTTATGAGTGATAGCTTGCCCCATTCCATTTATCCCTTTCTCCTCCCAATATTTTCCTCTCTCACCCCTTAATTTAATTTAATTTTTAATGGATATTATCTTTTCTGATTCAACTCAATCTGTACTCTCTGTCGATATGTGTGTGTGTGTGTATAATCCCTCCACTTATCCAAATACTGAGAAAAGTCTCAAGAGTTACAAATATTATCTTTCCATGTAGGAATGTAAACAGTTCAGCTTTAGAAAGTCCTTTATGATTTCTCTTTCCTGTTTACCTTTTCATGCTTCTCTTGATTCTTATGTCTGAAAGTCAAATTTTCTATTCAGCTCTGGTCTTTTCATCATAAATGCTTGAAAATGCTCTATATCATTGAATGACCATTTATTCCTTTGAAGTGTTACACTCAGTTTTGCTGCATAGGTGATTCTTGGTTTTAATTCCAGTTCCTTTGACTTCTGGAATACCCTATTCCAAGCCCTTTGATCCCTTAATGCAGAAGATGGTAGATCTTGTGTTATCCTGATTGTATTTCCACAGTACTCAAATTGTTTCTTTCTAGCTGCTTGCAATATTTTCTCCTTGACCTGGGAACTCTGAAATTTGGCCACCTTATTGCTAGGAGTTTCTCTTTTCATGTCTCTTTCAGGAGGTGATCAGTGGATTCTTTCAATATTTATTTTACCTTCTGGTTAGAATATCAGGGCACTTTTCCTTGACAATTTCATGAAAGATAATGTCTAGGCTCTTTTTTTGATCATGACTTTCAGGTAGTCCCATAATGTTTAATTTGCTTCTCTTGATCTATTTTCCAGGTCTGTTGTTTTTCCAATGAGATGTTTCACACTATCTTATATTTTTTCAATCCTTTGATTTTGTTTTTTAATTTCTTGGTTTATCTCATAGTCATTAGCTTCCCTGAACTCCAGACTCTCTTTTAAGGAACTATTTTGTTCAGTGAACTTTTGAACCGTTTTTTCCATTTGGCTAATTCTGCTTTTTAAAGCCTTCTTCTCCTCATTTGCTTTTTGGACCCCTTTTTTCCAATTGAGTTAGCCTATTTTTAAAGGTGTTATTTTCCTCAGTATTTTTTTGGTTCTCCTTTAGCAAGCTGCTGATTCACGTTTCAAGCTCTTCTATGGCCTGAACCCATTTCATATTCATTTTGGTGGTACTGGAGTCAGAAGCCTTGACTTCCTCTGACAGTATGCCTTGTTCTTCCTCATCTAAAAAGATGGAAGAAGATGCCTGTTCACCAAGAAAGTAACTTTCAATGGTCTTATTTTTTTCCCCTTTTTTGGATATTTTCCCACCAGTTACTTGACTTCTGAGTCCTCTGTCAAGAGGAGGCTCCTAGTGCTTCTCCTCCACCCAGTACCATACTCAAGGCTGAGATTCAAATCAGCTGCTCAATTTTCCCAGGGGTTTTGGGTGGGGGCAAGGCCACCACTGAGGGCTGAGGTTCAAATCAGCTGCTCAATTACCCCAGACATTTTAAGCTGAGCTGCCTGGACAATGGACCCAGGCTGCTTCCACAGCTATTACAGCTGCCCACTGCCCTCTGCTATTGCTGCTGCCACTGTCTCTGCTGGAGGGACCCTGCTCCCTTCTCACCCAGCTGGGAAAGCCCTTTCACACTGACCTTTGGAGCTTTATTTGGAGCTTGTGGGTTGAGGGATCTGGGACCCTCCCTTTTGGGAATTCTGCCCTGGAGATCTGTTCAGGTCCTATTCCTCCCAGTGCCACATGGCTAGGGCTGGGCTGTGCTCTGCTGAGATTCCCATGAACTAGCTCTTTCCTGTCGGCCTTCCAGGTTACCTTTGGCTGGAAACCTCTTTCACTATGTTGTTCTGTGGCTTCTGCTGCTCTAGAATTTGTTGAGAGTCATTTTTACAAGTATTTTGTGGGCTGTGAGGGAAGCACTAGAGTATATGCGTCTTTCTACTCCACCATCTTGGCTCCCCATAATTTTCCATAAATCCTCATGACTGACAGTATCAAAGACCTTGGTCAGACCTACAAATGTTTTGTACAGACCTTTGTTCTGTTCCTTATATGTCCCCTGGAGTTGCAGGGCAGCAAATACCATCTTGACCATATCTCAGGCCTTTCTGAAGCCACTTGTTCTCAGATAGATGACCATCTTCCATCTGAAACATCAATGTATTAAGGAAGACTTTGACAAGAATCTTGCCACCAATGACTAAGAGAAAGACCTCTCCCTGTGATTGTCATGTGACAATACATCTCCTTTACTTTTGTAGAGATGAACAATGAAAGCATCCTTCAACTCCCAGGGGATAACCTCCTCTTGACATAAAACCTGGAAAATTTCATTCAGCTTTTGTATAAGCACTGGTCCCCCACCTTATAAATCTCAGTTGGAATAGAATCAGCACCAGGTGTTTGCCACATGAAAGAAACCTAATGGTCCTCAAAACCTCTTCAGTTAGAAGTTCAGCTAGGGAGGGATTGACTTCAACCTGAGGTAAGCAGTCAGTGGCTTCAGCATTGATTGATGATGGTCTGTTGAGAACTCCATGGAAGTGTTCAGCCCATCTCTCTAGGATCATGTCCTTATCACTAATCAATGTGGCTCCATCTGCACTGAGTAGTTCAGATGCACTATAAGTCTTTGACCCATAAATAGCCTTCAGGGCATCATAAAAGTGCTTTGGATTGTTACCATCAGCATAAAACTGAATTTCATCTGCCTTCTCACTGAGCCAAGAATCGTGCATGTCTCTGAGCTTTGCTTGTACTCTACTTTTGATGGAATTAAATGGCATTTATAAAGACATTTATGATTTCCAAAGCACTTTGCAGATATATCATTTTATCTTTACAAGCCTGGGAAGCAGATGCCATCATTTTCCCCATTTTACAATTGAGTAAACTGAGACAGAAAGCAGTTTGTTGAAGGTCACAGAAAAAGCAGGTACTTGAGACAAGATTTAAGTTAAGACCTTCCTTTTTCCTGATCCAGTACTTGATCCATTGTGGGACCTAGATGACTCTATTATTGAATACAAAGAGAGAGTAATTAATATTTAACTATTAAATTAATAACTACTTAATACTTTGTGACACATCTTTTTCCTCCTAATTTTTAAGACCCCATTCCTGAAAAGGTCAGTCAGTTTGTGATGGATCCTGAGTAAGGTAATCTTCTCCCAACCACAAGCCATCTACCAAGGTAGGGACTCTTACTTTTCATTTATACTTAAAAAAAAAAAAAGACAACCTCAGTTAGATTTTTATCATGGGACATATGTTCTTGTCCTTGATCCCCTCCATTAAAGTTTAACTTAAACACATGTTTTTCTTAAGGGGATTTGTTCTGTGAAATTTGGATTCAGTCAATGGGCTACACTTGAGGACATAGAGCACCTCTTCAGTTTCCCCACCCCTGGTTTAGGGCAGTCTGTCTGTCTGTGTTTGTCCTTCATTTTTGAAGAAGTACATGACATCATAGAAATGATGACCTGGTTTAGGGCAACCCAGCTCATGAAATCAAAAAAATACCACACACGTGGTCTGAATGAAAATGTCTTCCCCGGCCCAGATGACTTGAGGTTGCTCAGTCTTATGATCAACTACATTCTCAGCAGAAGGAGTTGAAGACTTTTAGCCCATCTCCTAATTATATGTCCACCAATCAGTGTTTAGTTTCACTTATCAGGGGAGTTCCCTGTCAAAAGATATTTTGATTTTAGGTATTTCAGACTTTCGTTTGGCATCTTTGTTTACCAAGAGAAATCACTGATTATCAATATATTGAATATTGTCTAGCCTAATCAATAAATGGAAAATTGGAAGGAGTGGTTATTTATGACCCAAATAATCACTTGGAATGATTTGATCATTAGATTCATAGGATATAGAGCTGAAAGTAACCCTAAGAGATCATCTCTCCTAACATCCTACTTTTTCAAATGAAAAAACTGAGATCCAAAGACAAAGATATTTTCCCAAATAAACAGACTGATTTGAACCTATTTCTTTTGCCAGTCTATGTTTTCCTTTGGACTGCAGACAGTTATTTTTGGCATGTTATCAATAAGGTCCATGACAAATATTTGGATATTTCCAATCACCAAAACCTTTGGTGGCCTGCAGACAAACTACAGCAGTCATTGAGTGATTTTCCCTCTTGGTGCTCATATAGACACTGGCTATATCCTGAGCCTCTGGCACATCATTTGTAAAGTATTGGCTGAGCCTCCTGGAGAAGCATTATTGTTTCCGTGCTGTTTAAGTGTTTCACCAGGCTCAGGTGGTGGAAAGCTTCTCTGCCAATAAATATACCTTAGGTTTGATTTAGAGCGATTTGCTGAGATAATAACAGTTAAAGAATGTGAATACTCTGGCTCATAAGAAAGCCTTTGTGCACCTTTAAATTATACCCAATTGGCAGCAGCCCTGCTGAAAAGTAAATTTATGAATGAAAGGCGAAAATACATTTTAAAAACACACACTCACTTCACTACTTATATATTTCCAACTTAGTTGGAAGCTCAGAGGAGGAGTTAGGGTGGTTGTTTCCCCAGGAGGTTGCCCTGGTATAGATTAAGACACTGGGCCAAGACAGGAAACCCCAGTGCAGACATTTAACACCAACGTCACCTTGGGCAAATGGATTTTCATTCAGAGCCTCAGTTTCTTCATCTGTGAAAGGAGGGTAGAGTTTTCCTTGCATCAACTAGCTTCAAGGGTTATTGTGAAGAAAGTGTTTCATAAATCTAAATAAACAAAGATGGAAAATAAACTATTATTATACCCCTTCAACTCACCACAAGACAAGGAGAAAGCTTAGCCTACAGTTACTCTCCCTCAAATCTGCAAATGGTTGCTGGGAAAATGAGGCTTTTGTTAATTAACATTGTGATATAATGGAAATTAGAGTGCACATGGAATTAGGGTACATAGGTTCTAGTTCCTTAACTGCTGCTTGCTTTAGTCAGATAAGTTCCTCCCTTTAAACATCATTTTCCCTTTCTGTAAAATAAGTTTAATAATGGTACAGGCTTTAATTATGCCTCTAGATTGCTGCAAGGAAGAAATGTCCTGTATCAATTAAAAAGTACTAAGAAAAGGTGAATTTATTTTTAATTAACAATCTAACCTAACACCCACTTTGCAGAATCTCTGCCCCTATTACTTTTGGGGTCTTATCTCAAGCACAATTTTGCTGGGCTTGGAGTAAAACCAGAGTTTAAATTCAAGCTCAGACATTTACTAGTTGTATGACCATGGAAAAGTCACTTACCCTCTGTTTCCCTCAGTTTTCTCATATGTAAAATGAAAGTAGCACTACTACTTACAGGGTTGTCATGAGAATCAAATGAGATATTTGTAAAGCTCTTAGCACAATGCTTGACACAGATTAGGCACTAAATAAATGCTTATTCCAAGAGAAGGGGAGGGGGGGAAGGGAGGTGAGAGAAAGGAGGGCAGATTGGGAGAAGGGGTAATTAGAATGCATGCTCTTTTGTGGTGGAGGGAGAGAACAGATGGGAAGAAAATTTGGAACTCAAGATCTTGTGGAAGTGAATGTTGAAAACTAAAAATAAATTAATCTGAAAAATAAAAGCTTACACTCCCTTACTACTCAACAGTCTATCATAATATAAGACATCCTATTGACTGCCTACCTGATCATCACACTTGACACTATCTTGTGAAGGTAAAATTGAAGGAAAGAGTGTTCTATAATAATATTTAATCTCTTACATTTAAAAACTGTTTTCCAATTTATAAATCCCAAGGTATTTAAAAGCCTTCATAGGCTCCTTCTCCCTATATTGGTGATGCATTGTCAGATCTAGGAGATAGAGCCACATGTAATATAAAGACACTTGGTAATAGTAATAATCACCTGCATTTATATAGCTTATTAATATATGTAAAGTGATTTAGCACTATTATTTTATTTTATTCTCACAGCAACCCTGGGAGGGAAGTGCTATTATTTTTCTCATTTTTTTTGTTGTTTTGGGCCTTCATTCTCAAAGAGGATTCATGACATCACAAAGTTAATGTCTTGACATGCATGGGAATTGGATTTAAGTGAAGCAGAGCAGCATGGAGTCATCAATCTCACTCTCTCTCCTCCAGAATCATCAGCATCCAGTGGCAGCACAAAAGTCAAGTCAATTGGTGATGGCCCAGTCCTGTTTTATTGATGAAGAAATTGAGACAGGGCGATGCTAAGTTACTTACCCGGAGTCATACAACTGGCAGAACTTGAACTCAGATCTTCCTGAATCTAAATGCCCTACCTCATTCATAGCTGCCTTTGGGGAGAATTCTTATCTGTGTGGTTCATTATCCCAACTGGAGAACCTTTGAAATTTACTATATGACATCATCCAGTCTGTTGTTAATGCAAACACAAGGTCTACCTTAGCTGGCTGATTTCCTGATACTATTTTTTTCCCCCTTGTTCTCATACTCACATTTGTTTCTGATTCTTCAGTGGCAACACCCTCACCACAACATTCTCATCTATTTCACAAAATACCAGAAGCAAGAAAACCTTCTGATTTGCAGTGTGGAGGGTAGGGAGCTAAGAAATAACACTAAAACCATTCTTGAGATCAAAGTGTCTACAAACCCAATCATACTTTAATCACTTTCAGGAAGGCAGAGTATTTCAGTGAAAAGAACGATGTACTTAAAAGACTGGGAATTTCAGGTTGTTAGGTGGGGCAGTGAGTAGAGCGTTGGAATCAAAACTTGAGTTAAAATCCAGCCTCGAACACTGATTAGTTGTGTGATCCTGAGCAAGTCGCTTAACCTTTGTTTGCCTTAATTTCCTCATCTGTAAAATGGGAATAATAATAGCACCTACCTCCCAGGGTGGGTATGAGGATCAAATGAAAAAATAATTGTAAAGCCCTTAGCTTTAGATAGTAACCACTATATGAATGTTAGCTATTTTTTATTAATTGCCTCTTACTATGAGCTGTATGTTTTCAGACGTCACTTTCCTGCTCTGAGCCTGAGTTTCAGAATTTAAGAAAATGGAATGATCAGTGTCTCTAAAGTCTAAGGACTGTGATATTTATTGCTTTGTGGATTTGGGAAGGTCATTTACCCCTTATGAACTTCAGTTTTCTCATTTGTAAAATAAAATTAGGCTCTGAAGTCCTTTCTAACTCTAGATCTATGAGGCTATAATCCTGTGACAGATAACTCTTCAAGTAACTTCCAGCTCTAAGTTGATATGTGGTCACTTCCAGCTCTAAGTTGATATGTGGTCCTCATTCTCCATATTATCACTTGATAACCCACAGAGGAAAGATGAACAACATTTCCTAAGAGCATTTGAGTAATTCCTTGTTCTGGATACAGCATATCCATTTGTCTTCACGTATAGCTCACCATTTCTTCTTCTTCTTTAGTTGTTACACCATGAAAACTAATGATGAACTTGATGTGGGAAAGTCGGATTTGGAATTCTTATTCTCATCCTTACTTCTTACTTCTGTGACTGTCAGCCAGTGACATGTACAGTCTGAGTCTCATTTCTACAATTAAAGTAAACCTAGCAGGATAAAGCTGGATTGCACCAAAGGTAGCTATGTCAGGAATCTGAAAGATCCGAGTTCAAATTTGACAACAAACACTTACTAGCTCTGTGATTCTGGGCAAGTTTCTTAAGCCCTGTTCACCTCAATTTCCTCACTTGCAAAATAGAACTAATTGTAATATCTCCGTTTCAGGATAGCTGTGAAGGGTTCAAATGGGCACTTAGGACAGTACCTGGTAATAAGTGCTTAATAAATGCTTGTTTCCTTCCTTCCTACTCACCCATTAATGTCTTCTTGGACATTAAGAGAAAAATAGTTTAATAGCATCACACTGTATTAAGGAAGTATGATTTAATATTAGTATTCATTCACTCTGGCCTCTGGTCTTCAGCTCTATAGCTCCACCTAGCGTTTGAATTTCACTTTGCATACAATAGACTCAGCTCAAGTTAGGATACATCTCAAGGTCTTTATCTCTCTCCCATGCAAGGAAGAATCATAGGGAAAGGCACCTAAAGGATCTCTGAGGGCATAGTTTATCATTTATATGCATTCTTTGTGATTTGAATAACCCCTTCTGGAATGGGCCTATTTGCAACTTTCTGTAAGCATCCAAATGAATACAATTGTAGAAAAGCATTTAAGTCTTGTTATGTCGTATAGTGAATGGAAAATTCGATCAGGAACCAAGAAAGAAATGTGGACTCTTATCCTGATTTAATGTAATTTGGTTTAATGAAATTCAATTCACCAAGCATTTATTAATCATTTACTAAATAAAAGTCTGCAGGGCATAAAAAGGCATAAACCAGCAGTCCCTGCTGTCAAAGAGTTTAGAGTACATCCTTCTAGGAGATTACACATGTGCCCAGAAAAGTCATTACAAAATATATACACATTATACACAGTGATTTCAAGGGAGATGGTACACTAGCTGGGGAGATCAGTAAAGACTTCTCATCAGTGCTGGCTGCTGAGCTGTGCTTTGAGGAAAGCTAGGCTTCTAGGAGAAGGAGGTGAGAAAAGAATGCATTCCAAACATGTGTCATACTACAGTGGAAAGAATATTGAATTTGGAGCCAGAATGCGTAGGTGTGAATCCTTCTTCTGGTCTTTACTTATGTCACATGTTACTTCTAGCACTCTGGACAAGTTATGTAAGCTTTCTTTGGGACTTACTTTCTTCATGTGAAAATGAGAATATTAGACTACATGGCTTCTTAGCAACCTTCCAGTTCTAAGTCTGTAATCATGTGAAACCTCCACAAAGGTACAGAGGGGAGAGGAGTGTCCTGTGTACCTTGATGCAGCAAAGTAGAGTTCTGGGCCTTGAGTTGAGAGGAGATGGTTTCAAATCTGACCTACGACACTCTCTAGCTTGGTAAGCCTGGGTAAGTCACTTAACTCCTGTCTACCTCAGTTTCCTCAACTGCAAAATGAGGATAATAATTAATTTATCTCCAAAGTTGTTGTAAGGATTAAGTGAGATAATATTTGTCAAGTTCTTAGCACAGTACCTGACACAAAGTAAGTTCTTAATAAAGGTTTCTTTCCTTCTTCTATAGAAAACAGGCAACAAGTCAGTTTGAACCAGAAAGTAGTAGATAAGAAATTATTTGAAATAAGACTTGAAAATGGGTGGGAGTCAGGTTGGGAAAGTGGCCAATAATGTCAAAAACTTCAGAAAGTACAAGAGAGTGAGGTCTGATCTTCTATTAACAGTATCAGCTAGGGCAAATCGCTTCCTTCTCTGAGCCACAGTTTCCTCCTCTTTCAGAGGGTATTGGACTTAATTCATTCTAATATAGTTTCCAGATCTAAAATTCTACAGTTTTTTTTTCTCCTACACCTATACGTCTGAATATTCTAATGATCACCCTAGCTTTGACATTTTATTTTATGTGATCCAATCATGCTAAAAGATCCCTTTCATCTCTCACATTCTAGAGGAATGGAATTATCTAGTGACTTGGAGTAAGGAGACCTCTGTTAGAATCCTACCTCAGACATTTACTATAGGTATGTGACCTTCATCATTTTATAGAAAATTTCTAAGTTTCATTTCCATCTGTAAAATGGCGATAATATTATTTGCTATATTTGTCTCATATGACTAATATAAGGAAACTATTTTTTCCCAAGCTTTATGTAAAAGTAACCCCAGACTAGTTTAGACTTGCCTATTTCTAATATTACTGCATCCTCAATCACATGAATGGGGTAACTTCCTCTGACTGTCTGTCTGAATCTGACAAGTTAACTTATCAGTTAAAACTGACAAGATTGATCTGTTTATTCTTTTTTGGCCACATCCTCTTTTCTGCTGTCCTTGTTCTTTTTAGAATGTCTATCTGCTGTGACCAACATAGTTGCCATGAAGTGAGCTGGCGAGAGGGGAAACACTTGCTTTCTCTTGCTCCCTGTCTTTTATAGTAACTTGAAAAATGGGCCTAGTGGGTTTTTTTTTTTTCTGTTCCATATTGTTTGTCCTCAGTTTCAGAAACTGGAGATGATCATGGATTATGGTCACAACCTTGGAGCCAGAATGGCAAATGGGTATAGACAACCAGGCCAATATGGAAGCCCAGAGAAGCCAAGATTTGTGGGACTTCAATCCAAGGGACATCTTGGTCTTAGAAATGAGAATGTCCTCTATGGGGACCAAGCTAAGCAGTGAACCTAATCCTTTCCCCCTTTCCAAAGATAGAGATGATTACAGAGGGTAGGGGAAGAAGGGTTTATATTTTCCATATTTTGGGGGAGTAAGTTTGGATATAGTTTTTATTTGCATATTTTTTGAAGTGAATATTCCTTTGTAAGGAGTTCAGTATTACACAAATAAGGATCATTTTATTATGATGTGTTCTAAGGTCTTATTTCATGAGATATCGTGGTCAAGGAACTCAAAGTGACCCACCTCATTACAATGAATGTATAGCTCTATGCACCTAGCGAGACTAATATTTTTAATCACAAAGAATTGAAAATTGAAGGAATGCACATCAATTGAGAGTGGTTGAGCAAATTCTAATATATGATTCTGATGGAATATTATTGTGCTATAAGAAGTGATGATCAGGGTAGTTTCAGAAGAACATGGATTTTTGTGAATTGATGCAAAGTAAATTGAGTAGAACCAGGAGAATATTGTACATAGTAATATTAATATTGTATGATTATTGGCTGTTGATGACTTAGCTCTTATCAGCATGAAAATGCAAAATAATTCCAAAGGACTTATGATGAAAAATGTTTTCCACCCCAAAAGAAAGAACTGACACAATCTGAATGCAGATTGAAACATGCTGTTTTTAACTTTATTTTATTTATTTGTTTCTTTGTTTATTCATTCATTCATGTATTTATTTGTTTGTTTGTTTATGTATGTAAGTGCTTTCTTTTACAACGTGACTAATATGGAAATATATTTTGCATGACTGCATTTGTAAAACCTATATAAAATTGCTTTAACCTCTTAGAATGAAGGGAGGGGTGAAAGGAAGGGAGAGAATTTTGAACTCAAAACTTTAAAAAATGAATGTTAAAAATTGTTTTTACTTGTAATTGGAAAAAAATAAAATATTAAAAAGCAAATAACAACAAAAAATAAGTAAGCTGGGCCTCAGAAAGGAAAATGCATTGCAAGATCTTTGCCTTTGCTTTTATTGTTAGGTAGTATATGCCAAAGTTTACATTCTGCTACTTAAACCTATAAAAATTCAAAGTGACTGGCATGCCACAATGAACTATCTGAGTAGGATTTGTGGAGAAAAACTCCACCTCCACACCTACCTAGTGAAGGGACTCCTAAAACATACAAGAGTCACACAGGATGGGCAGGCATAGTTGAGCTGAAATCTTTATCACTGGAGATCATATGCACAGAACTCAGAGCCATTTGAGTTGTTGGAGCATTAGATTTTCCAATCTTTTCCTACTCTAGTGGTCTATGTTTCTATAATGCTAAGTGTTGTTAGTTTTTTTCTTTATTTGGCATACAAGAATTCCCTACTCACATGGAAGCCAAAAATTCATAAACTTTACTCCATCTATAAAGGACTGAGGGAAACTTCTTTGCTCTTCAAAATCATTAAAGCAAAGTTCTCAAAATTGGCACAAATATTTTTTTAAAGCCTTTTTTACTTTCCCATTTTTCTTAGTAAAGCTACAGTCAGTTTGTCACTTATTAGATTGACCATACTGCAATTGAATTTGCAAGGAGCACAATAGATTTCTTTAGAGGGACTCAGTGCCTAGCTTCAAAACCAAAATAACCTATATCTGGCACATATTAACATGGTAACTATGGTCAAATAATCTGATTTCCAGAGATTTAAGCAACACTATGGAACAATAAGTTATAGAGAAGATACAAATCTATATTGATAGAAGGGGTTTCTGATCTCAAAAGCTGCCTATTCAGTGGACATCAATTTCATCTCTAGTCCTACCCCATCCAATAAATCTTAAAGTTTTCAGCTTGGATAGTGTATCTAAGAATAAGTCCAAAGGCCAAGTCTTCATTTATGAGGCTACCTATATATAAATCAGAGATAAAAACAAAGACTTTTGAATAACTATTATCCACAGCGAAAGAAGGATAATTAGGAAATTCACAATCTTTTTCTGTTTGGCTTTCCATTGCTAAAGCTAATTGTTCATGTCTTTAAGTAAAAGCTTCGATCTAGATCAGAGTTCTTTGTCCATGAACGTGTCTCTACTGAGCTTGATACTCTGGTATTAACCAAGACATGTTTTCAAAAGAAATACCTGACAATAATTAGAAGACCTGGCAATGACGCAAATCATATATCTGCTAATTATACTTACTTTACACCCTTTCCAGAGATAGAGATGATTATAGAGGGTAGGGGAAAAAAGGATTTAAATCTTCCAAATTTTCAGGGAATGAGTTTGAATACAAATTTTTAATTTATGTATCTTTTGAAGTGAATATTTCTTTGTAAAGAGTTCAGTAGTACATAAATAAGGATCATTTTATTATGATGTGTTCTAAGGTTTTATTTCATGGTAAAATTATGTAATTTCCTCAAAACCACACAGGGAAGGTTTGTAGAAACAGCAATGTACATTGAATAAAAGCTGGATTTTAATGTAGGATCTGAGAATTCTCTACAGTTAATTTTTGGGAAGTCAGTTTCCTCATCATTAAAATGAGGATCTTAAAACTACTTCTTCCTACCTCACAAGAGTGGTATGAGCATTATGTAAAGCTGACCTATAATTATTAATAGCCTATCTGGGGCATAGTTCTTTCTTCTGTAAAATGGGAATTATAATAACTGTATTGTAATTCTTGTTGAGCTTTGTGAGCAAAACATTCTGTAAATCTTTAAGAAATCTAGGAAGCTGAGTTCTTATTTTTAACCACGCACCAAGAAGAACCAAGTATAAAAATAACACAAAAGTTTCTGACGTAAAATATTGAAAGGTCACACTTACCAGAAATTGCCCTGATTCTACTTCTAATTCTTAAGTCTAATATTTTTCCTAGCTCAGGTTTCCAGAGGATTTATATTCTGCCACCAACAAAATGGTAAAAGGTACCAAAAAATTGCATACAATGTGATTAACATGACATATGGTCTGACCCAATCTGAATCCGTATTTCTAAATCCAAATCCTGCAGGATAAGGTATAGTTCTTAGAGTATAGTGCAGAGTTCAAGTATAAATTTGCAAAATCTTATTTTGATAGCACCCTGCAGAGAGAAGGTAAAGATGCCTTTCTCTGCTTCGAACTGCTTAGAAGTGTTAAAAGTGGCTGGCTGAGATGGGTAGGCAAATCCGTGGATTGTAGATTCGTAAGGGAGCTAGCATTTAAAAGTAGTAGGAATGGCAACAGACCTAAAGCATATATATCAAGGTTCAAATGCCAGCTTCAGTCTTTCCTGTCTGTATGAATATGAACAAGTCACTGTTTTTGGGTCTCGGTTACCTTCTCTGTAAAATGAGAATAATTATCTACTCCACAAATCTGGGTCACAGAAAGGGCTTTATAAATCTTGGAAATCCTTAGGAAAATGGGAATTTGAAGACTGGCATGAAATGATGCTGAGGGAAGTGAGTAGAACCAGGAAAACAAATCACATAGAAATTAAAATATTGTCTAAAAAAAACAACTTAGGTGGTAGATTCGTACATACAATAAAATATAAATTTTTGAATGTTTTCAAAGTGGGAAGTTTGTGTTTGTTTCCTTTGACTATGTTTATGTGATACAAGTGGATGGTATTTATTCCTTTATTTTGAAGAGAGAGAAAAAGTATGATAATTGAAAAAATCAATTAAAAATACAACTTTGAAAGATTTAAGAACTCTAACCACTGAAATGACCAAATGCAGCTCCAGAGGATTGAAAATGAAAGACGGTGATAGAGGTGATATAAGAATGAGATTTACATTTTTTGACATGGCCAGTGTGTAGACTTGTTTATTTGATTAAAACAACAACAATGGTACTTATTATATGTTTAGCACTATGCTAAGCTCTTTAAATTTATTGTTTCATACAGTTAATATTATTATTAGCTAAAAGTTAATTATTATGGTTAATAGTATTATTATAGTTAATATTATTTTCATTTTATAGATGAGGAAACTGAGGTATATAGTGTTTAAGTTACTTGCCCAGAGTCGCATAGCTAGTAAGTATCTGGGATCAGGCTTAAATTCAGGTTTTCCTGACTCCAGACCTGATGCTCTATCAGCTGAATGACCCATTTATCACACATGAGATTTGATTTTGGAGGGAGCATGGAGAGACAGAGGAGGTGAATGACGGTGATGTAAAAAAAATGAAAAGAGGGTCATAAAAGCATTTACAAAACACACAGACGGTGACAGAAGGAGACTGAGAGGGAGATACAGATAAGCTAGGCAACTTTCAAATCAGTGCAGAATTTGTTATACACATACAGATATATATAAGTATATATATATACATATTGCAAAAAAGCAACCTGTCCATAATGGAAAGTCAATTTCATATATAATACTATTATGGCCAGTTTTTCATTTGGAAATTCTCATGTTAATTGGTGCTTGTAAAGTTTGGAATAACAAAAAATTATTTTTGAAAATCATTGTCAATGTGAGATATACTTGTTATTCTGGTTTGGACATGTGCAACCAGAAAACAATTAGTAAGTTGTTTGCTCTCTCATCAGCAGAAAAAGGCTGAACTTAATGACCTCTATTAATGTCCATCTCTATCTCTGTTCCATACTTTTAGGTTCCTAAGATCCCTTCCAACTCCAATATTCAATAGTCTAGAGGGTCTTCCAGTAATTAAGTTCTATGATTCTATATTTTATACACATCTGGATTTTAAAATTGTTTAGAAAATGTCCACGTTAATTCCAGGGTGAAATTAAAAATATGACAGTTTCCCATTTGCTACCAGAGAATAAGACAGTGGCTTTGATTTCTAAGGCAAATCCCTTATGTAGGAAGTGCATAATCATTTTTCATAGGCAAAACTAGCTTGGAGGCTAGGGGCCTCCAAAAATACAAAGCACAGTGCCATATTGTTAAAGGACAGAATTAATGCCTCAAATGCTGCTCCTGGGGATGAATGGCCTGCCATTGATTTTTGTTAATGGAAAAATTCCATCAACTCCAATGAGAATTTTGCTTCCTGATTACTAGGTCAAAGCTATTATTCAAAATCTTTGTCTGATCTTTTAGCACTCTGGGCACAGTATTAGTGTTTCGTGAGATACTGTGTACCCTTGGGTGAGAAACAGCTATCTGAAAAGGAGCAGTGTTCTTTAAAGCAAGAGCCCTGGATGGGTAGTGAGTAGTTCTGCACCCAATACTTAGCTCTGTCATATGAATATGACCCTACAGAATTCACTTCACTCTACTTAGCCTCAGTTTCCACTTATAAAAAAATGAAGTTATCTCACAATGCTATTTTGAAGATAGTACCATATAAAGAATAAAGTGTTATACAAATGATATATGTGCAATAATATATATATATATATATATATATATATATATATATATATATATATATATATATATATATATATATATATATGGTTTGAAAAAAAGGTAGTACTGTACAAAGGATAGCTAGAGTGATATCCTAGGAATCAGGAAAACCTGGGATCAAGAATGGCACATACCAGCTGGATGATAATGGACAGTTCCCATGCAACTCCACAGATTACAAGTTACAGAAAACTTTTATAGGATAATCTATCTGACACAGCAGGGATTTTCCATACTGGGATTTCTCCATATTGATAAAATGACCAGGTCATAGATAGAAACACAGAGGAACTGATATTTGGAAATATGTGTCTATAGATACACACACATTTATACACACATATTGAGACAGAAACATATGAGAAAGAGAGAGAGAGAGAGAGAGAGAGAGAGAGAGAGAGAGAGAGAGAGAGAGAGAGAGAGAGATAGTTACACTCATTTTATTTGCCATTGTTTTTTTGTTGCTATGCATATGTATTGTCCCCAATAGCATCAGTCGGTCCTTTCTTGATTCAACCACCCTAAAGAGAAGTATTAAAAGAAGACTTTGTAGGAGGTTGAACATTACTAATTTAACAATAACGATATTTCAAAAGATGTGTTATGTCCTTGGCATCTGTACTCTTCTACCAAAACAGAGTTCCATCTGTCCACACGTTATTAGATTTGCGAATTTCTGGGACCAAAAAAAAAAAAAAAAGTCATTGGCTGTTGACCAACCTTCTGGTAATAAAACAGTTCTTAGTTCACTGGGTTGGTCCTCAGACAACAAACACGAAACCCGTTTTGACACTGATCTTTGAAGATGCTTTAGTTTGATAGGCCTTTGTCAGACATTATGTTGCACTAAAACCTGGGAAAGCTCAGGGGGTATCACTACTGTATTTTGCCCAGGAATGGAAGGTATACTTTAAACTTTCTTTTACTCCCAACACTTAGCACAATGCCTGGCATACAATATATACTTAATAAAAGCTGCTGATTAATAGATGAGGTAGTGGTTAAATGAACACCAGGTCTGGAGAAGAAAAAGAAGGCATCCTAGGTAGAGCAAAGGAAAGGGAGAATCTGAATAGGGAACCTCACTGGTACAAAACAAAAGCTGGGACAGGTGTTTTGTTTGCTTTACTTTGAATTTTTTTGAGTAGTAAAATCTTAATAACTTTACTGGTGATAGAAAAGGAAAAAAAAAACAGATGAGAGAGACATATCAGAGCATACAGCTGTGTGCACAAGCTGTGTCACTTACCCTACCCCCCCAAATTCATTCTCTTGTTGTTTTCACTTGTGATCTCAACAGAGGCTGTGCTGATGAACTACCATGGTTTGAGGTCTGGTCCACCTTTATACACATCCTGAATCATAAGTCAACAAGAGACACTGGAGAAGGAGAGTGAGAAAAATCACTATACCCCTTGCCTAGGCATGAGCAGTTCTTTTTCTTCATATAGTCAGTGGTTACTGGTTAATGGATGAGTGACATAATTTGGTTTTGACATAACTTCATATTGTCGTTTTTCTCTTAGATTAATTGGTAACTCAATGGATGTTTATGTTAAAAATAAAAGAAAATAAAGTGGCCTTTCAACGAAGGATTTTCCTGCTCTGCCAGAGCAGTTTGCTCCATTTCACTGACTTGTGAAGAACATTTTATGTTGTTTTGACAACCGATTGGCTGTTGGTCTTAGCTGGTATATATGTTTAAGAAGTGCTTTCCTTTGCCCAATATTAGACTTCTTCAGCAATATATCTAAAATGAAAACCAATTAATTGAATATATATGTATATATATATATGTATATATATATATTTCTCTAAAAACTGTCCCAACTTTACTGAATGAGATATTTCAAATGAATCCCTATTTCATGAATGTGGATATTATCTCTTTTAATGTCCTTTCAAAAGCCTTCTATGCCTTAATTAAAATACTTGCTATTTTGGTAAGTTAGTTGATAATTAAAATAGTTCAGAAAATGTTCAAACAATCAAGAATTAGTCATTAAGAAGCATTTTAATAAGCACTCAGTCACCGAACTAAACAGTCACCAGGAATAAAACAAAACAGTTCCTGTCCTTAAGGTACTTACTTTCTATCCATAGAAATGAAGCAAATATAAACCATTTTCTTGTGTGTATTTATATGCACATGCAAATATACATACATATACACACAGACACATCTATATATAGTACTCATATATACATATATGCATACATGCAAGCATACATATCTACATGTACACATACACATGTAAACATATACACATTCACAGGAGTGCATATGATTATATAAAATAAGTATATAGAAACACATATATGCATGGATCCACATGCATGAATAGGATGTATGTATGCACATGCATGTATATATGCATATTGCACACATGCATATATAATGCATAGATATATTGTGCGTGTGCATGCATGTGTGATATATACATGGATGAATATGTATGTGGTACATGCATGCATATATGTTTGTGCATGCATGTATATGTGCATGTGTTTGCATGCACACATTTATAGACATTAAAAGGTAGGTAATATCAGAGAGAAACTATAAGCGTGAGAAATTCCTGCTGTGCAGACTCCCTCCACCCATTCTTTATAGGCTTAAATGTTGACTGGGATACTGAAAGGCCAAGTAACTCAATTCCATTCAATAAACATTTATTAAACATTTCTTATTTTCCAGGTACTGTGCTAAGTGCTGGAAGTATAAAAAGAAACAAAAGATAGTCCCTTATTTCAATGAATGTGCAGTCCAATAGACTGTCTCATGATCATTTAGTATGTGACAGAGATAGGACTGGAATCCATAGATTCATAACTCCAAGGCCACTATACCATGTTGCCTTTCAGTTATCATAAACCCATACTTTATAGATAAAGAAGTGAAGACCCTGAGAGCTGAACTGATTTATTCAAGGTCAAATAACTCATAAGTAGAAGAGTTTAATTTTGAACCTGGTTTTGGTTCCAAGTCCAGTGTTTATTATATCATCAATGTTCTCCATGGTTGACTGCCTTAGTAGAAGATTTTTTATGAGATGCTCTGGATGAAAGCAAATCCCCTAGTGGTGAAGCTTTTGGTAATGAGCCTCTCCAAACTTAGTAAGATTTGTCCCCAAGTCAGAGAATGAAAAGTCTTTTTCTCTTACAAAACAAATCCTATAAAAAAATCTGCAGAATATCTTTAAACCAATATATCCCCAGCTACATCCTGAGTTCTGACTTTCATTTTATCCAAGCTTATTTGTGAATGAAAGAGTCTAAATGACAGACAGACAGAGAGATCAAGACAGAAAGAGGCAGAGGGAGGATGCTGTCAATTAAGAACAAGACAATTTATTTTCCCTCTTTATTATAAATATCTTCAGCAAAATGACACTAGATGACTTTCTGAGATGTCAAATCTTCAAGTCTATAGAATACATAATCACGTAAAAGACTTCTGGTTACATTTATTATATGATGAATCATATTACACACTTCCTTAGTGAGATCCATGAATCTCATACAGATGTGATCTTTTGAGTATAGGTCCTCCCTTCAGCAGAGCAAGTCCTTACATATACATTTCTTCTAATGCTGTGTAATTCTTGTTCATGGCACTCTGTAAATCTTCTAGAGCAGATCTACTTGGCACGCTAAATATCTTCTCATTCTCTAGTATTACATAGTATTACATATGCACATATTCTTTCTGTCTGTTATGTCTCATTCTCACTACATTCTTGGCCTATGTCCTCATCATGATCCTATGTTCCTTAAGGAGAATTTTTTTTTTCCTTTTCTTTGCATGAAAGATATAGGTAATAGGCAGCAATCTATTTGCATCCAAAATGTGCCTTTCCACTACCCTATTGACATGGAAGGACAACAAGGTGACTCAGTAGATAGAGCACTGGATTTGAAATCGTCTTTAAGACTCATGTTCATGAGTTCAAATCCAGTCTGACATTTTCCAGCTTTTTGAACCTGGACAAGTCACTCAACACTGTTTGCCTCAGTTCCTCATATGTAAAAAATGAAATGGCAAACCACTCCAGTATCTTTGCAAAGAAAACTCCAAATGGGGTCACAAAGAGTCAGACATGATTGAACAGCAAAAATAGACATGGGATCTTCCAAGAGCAAGATGTTCTATGAATTATGTCCATAAGATATGAATGCAAATTCATGAGAAAATATGAATGCTTATAAATTAGACTTTTGAAATAACAAATAGTCAGAGAAAATTATAATTTTCCAAATGTAATCTGGCTCAACCTCCTCCATGACTCAAATCTGGATCCATCTCATTGTGCAGCTGTGGCATCTGTGTGGATTTTGGCATTCATCTGTGGATGCCAAACTTCATCATAGAAAAGATCCATGTAGCATTCATCTCTGAGCTCTAGATGTCTGTTAGCCTGAACCATGGAAAAGGCATCATACAATAATATAAATAGAAAAGTGCAGAAGTAGAAGTGACGTCAGAGGTCACAGTTTAATCCTTACTGTCAGAATAAATACCATCTAGAAGATCCTTGACAAGTGGGCCCAAGTCTTTTCTCAAAAACCTCATACAACGGACTTGACTGCTTCTCCACATAGCATCACTAGACAACTATCATTACTACAATGTTTTGCTCTTTAATTGAATTGACTTCTATCTATTTATCCCACTTTTTCATCCTCTGGGGACAAAGAGAAAAATTCTGATTCCACTTACATATTGATTACCCTTTAGATATTTTAAGATTACTATCATATACTATTTATATTTTTTATACATTAGATATTTTTAGTCATTTCAATTATTCCTTACATGGCTTTTTTTTAACTCCCTTTATTATTCTCCACATTGTTGCCAAAGTAATTGTCCTTAAGCACTGATCTGACTATGTTTCCCCACACCGGTCAATAAACTACAAAGAGTTTCCTGTTCCCTCTAGAATCAAATATAAATTTCTCTGTTTAGCTTTTAAAGTCCCATTGTAAATCATGTCTCTTCCCACACCATTCTTCCTTCCCTTCTTAAATATAGCACTCTATCTCCCGCTTCCATGACTTTGTAGTGGTTAACCCCCATGCCTGGAATGTACCCTCTCCTCATCTTCACCTCACTGAAACTCCCTTTTCCTCTGAGACACGGCATGTGTAATACATTTAATATGAACCCTTTCCTGATTCTTCCAACTACCAATGTCTTCTCTCTCTAAAACTACGTTGTGTTTAACTACTTTAGAATTATTGGTATTCATTGTCTTATATTTATTCTGTATGTATGTACTTATATACAACCTTGATGTCTTCCTCATTTAAATGTAAGCTCCTTCCCAATATGGATTATTTCTTTCATTGAATTTGCATCTATAGAATTTGTCACAGTGTCTGTCGAATAACAGAAACATGATGAATGAGTGATTGATCCTGGGCTCTCCTCTGTGGATCTTCAAGTTTGTCAATATCCTTCTTAAAACTTTTCTTCAGGAAGAGTACAATACTTGCAGATGTATTCTCACCAGAGCAGGTGATAACAAAACTATTGCCTCTTTAATTCTGGACACTCTGTTTCTATAGTACAATATGTTAAGTAAGAAAACTTTAACTTTTGGGGCTTCAGTGTCACCCCATATCGAGCCTGAATTCCATGCTGCACTCGGACGATTATAGATCAAGAAAGTTTTCTTCCTTTTTATGTAATCTTCAACATAACTGATGATAGAATACAGAGTTGTTGGCCAGCTAAAGCTGGGAGCCTATGAAAAGATCCAGAGTATTTAATTCAGTCATTTAAGTTTAGTGAACCTCAGTTGGCATTTTACCTCAAATGGAAATAAATTGTCACCTATGTTCATGCAAGGGATGAACCAGACTGCCCCTTGAAGTCCCTTATCCTTAAGATTCTAAATATAGTATAAAAATTCTCCAATCCACACAGATGATTCACAGATCAAGATATCCATAACTATTTTCTCACTTTTCTTTCTGTCCTGTATTACTAATTCCTAGTAAATATCTCAAATTGGATGCCTCATAGGCATTTTGAACTTGAAATGTCAAATAAAGAATTCACTATCTTTTCCCCAAAACCAAACTTCCTTATCATTATAAAGGATACAGTCATCATCCTAAACACTAAGGTATGTAACTTCAGTGTCATCCTCAGAACCTCATTCTTATACTAAATATCTGATCAATTGCCATATCTTGTTGTTTTCATCCCTATTACATAATTTAGTCATACACCTTTCTCTCCACTCACACAGCTACAATATGAATACTCGTCCTCATCACCTCTCAAATGAATAATATAATAATTTTCTGAAAGATCTCCAAACATCAAGTCTCCCATGTCTCCAATATGTCTTCTACAAAGCTTCCAGGATGATTTTCCTAAAGTATAGCTCTAATCATGTGACCACTGTCCTTTCCTCTCCCCCACAAATACCCTCAACAAATCCCAGTGATTCTGCATCATCTTTAGGCTACCAGTCCTCTGACTGACTTTTACAGCCTTTCAAAACTTTCTCTGCTTTGTGATGTTCTAGCCTTATTACACATTACTCCATGCTATGAATTCTGTAGTCTATCCTTTCTGACCTCATTACTATTCCTCACATATGACAGTCATCTCATTTCTATGAATTTATCTTTCATTGGCTGTCTCCATGCCTAGAACTTTCTCTCTCCTAACCTTTGTCTTTTGTAATTCCTAATTTCTTTACCTCGAGCATCAGTTTTAGATGGATAGATAGATAGCTAGATGATAGATAGATATGCATTTGTTTGTCTTTTACATGTACCTAACTAGATATACAATTTTTCGTCCATTAATATAAAAATGAAGTGAAGGAAAGGATTGTTTGGCTTTTTCTTTGTATCCCCAGGTCCTAGTACAGTGACTGACACATAAATAAAAGCTGAATAAACAATTTATTTTTTTGTTTGTCCTTCCCAAAGGACAGGCAGTCAGGAGTTTATTGTGTCATCTGCATTCTGCTGGGGTCTTCTCTGGTTTGTAGCTGGGTCCCACATTACTCTAGAGTCAAGATATAACGTATGCAAAGAGGAGTTTTGGATGATGATATGTACTCACAGATTTGTCCTCAGTTCTGTACATGAGAAAAAGAGAGATTTTGAGAAAGGGAGAGCATGGAGACCAAAGTCAACTTGTTAAAAAAAATTCTTTAACTTTTTTGAGGTTGTCAGCAGAACATATTGTCCCATGCTGAAAATTATATCAGCCTTTCCCCCTAGAAATCACTCCATTAAAATTTAACTCCAAACCATTTCAAATTCATCTGAAAGAAGGAGGGATAAAGGATCTTAAATCAAAGAGATTTATGTATTCCAATAAAACTGTAAGATTTAGTTTTGATAGCAATAACACCAGAGCCAACAGATTAAATGCTCTTGAAGAATGATTATCACTAAAGTCGTTATTTTTTTTTTCCTTTCCCAAGATTGAATCACCATGCACGTCCTCTTTTACAGTCATACAGATTGTGCTTGTTTATTGATAAGTGGCTTATGAGATATGGGGATGGTTTGGGCGGAGAGCATAATTTACTTTTAATTTGATTTTGTCTTGTAAACCTGCCTTTCCAAAATAAGTCGTAGTTATTTATGATGGAGTATTTAGGGCACAGGCTCGAATTTGTGTTTGGGGAAGTCTTAAAAAGGAAATAAGCCCTATACTGAAAATCAGAATAAGTTTATCAGTAGGTAGCTGATTGACCTTAAACAAATCACTTCCCTCCTGGTCTGGGACTCAGTTTCTCTATCTGTAAAATGTAAAGATTGGACTAGATAATCTCTAGATCCCTTCCAGCACTGTTTAATGTTTTTTTTGTCACTCTCAGCTTTGACATTCTTTGTTCTAATATTCTACATTCATTTTTATAATGATAGCCATTCATACCTTTTCCTTTATTTTTCTTAAATTTTTGCCTCACTTTTTCTACAACGTTTCCAAAGATGCTGTCTCATTTGTTTTAAAAAAAATAGTGTTTTTTTAAGAAATAAAAAGAAAAGGAAGAAGAAAAAAGAAAAAAATGGGCAAAATCTACAGATACATGAGAAACTTCTGAAGATATATGTAACATTCCACATCCATGGACCTCCCATCTTTGCAAAAGAGAGAAAGCAGGATTTGTCTTTGAAGGGTTCTCATATCTCTTGGGATATGTTTCAAAAGTACTACATTTCTAGCTATGCTTCTAACATACTACATTACTAGAAGATCATTTCTAGCTCAAAAATTCTACGTTCTAACATTCTCCCTTCTAAGGATCTTTCAAGCTTTGATATTGATCTATCTCCTTAAATTTTATGAGGTGCCCAGGACTTCATGCTCATTTCATTCCCCAGATCCCTCCATACTCTCCAGAATATTCAAGCTTCATTGTCTTTCACTCTTTTTCCTTTCCAAATTATTTTTATGTATTCGTATTAGAAAGTAAACTCCTTGAGGGTAATGATTGTCTTTTTTGCTTATATTTACATTCTTATTCCTTAGCACAGTGCTTGGCAGATAATAAATACTCAATAAATAGTTTAATCTTTCCGTCTATCTACCTATCTGTATAAAACCAGATGACTCAAGTCAATTACACTGTACTATAGAGCTCCTTGACTCTTTACTGAATTTTGTTTTGTTTTGTTCTGCTTCTTTTTCTGCTCAAGTACCTATACAAAACAAGGATGACAATGTAGGAAGTAAGATAGAGTTTAGAGTGTCCTGAAAATTAAACAATAGCAGGAGACTTATCTTGCCCAATCCTCTCATTTTTTTTAACACAGCTTTAACTTTGAGAGAGGATGTGATTTCCTAAAGGTCACACTGCACCAATTCTGACTGCAGGACTAGAACCCAGATTCCATGAGCCTGCTTTTAACATTCATGTTAGTATACTGAATTCTTCTTGTCCAACTTAAAGGAAGGTCTTTTTTTCCCCTTCTGTACTTAGCATTCATTAGAGAGTTGCAGAGCCCTAATGGATTGATCAAATGATCCAGAGGCAAGTCAAGATAAATTAGATGCTTAATTTACACACCAAGCATTACAGACAGACTAATTACACAAAGACAGCTTGATAAAGTAAAGGAAGACTCTGCACACATTTACCATCACTCCCTTCCATAAAATTATAGTTGATATATGTGCTCTGGGCTTTGAGTCTTTCAATGGAGAATTGTGCTGTGAGCACTTTATAAAACACACCAGGAAAACCATAAGGAAGTGCATGTCCTCACATATTAGTCTGTCAGACGGGCTAGAATGATGGGCCGAATTTAACAAAATGAAAGGTAATTGAGAGAGATAAAAAGTCTTATACTTGATTCTTTTGTAACCCGACTGCACAAGTATTAAAAGGGGAAAACATGGTTAGAGAACTGGGTGTTGAAGATTTGGGGGATTTAATGGACTGAAAGCTCAACCCAAGTCTGATATGCTATGGCATTCCAAATTATGGATTTAAACTTAAACCTCATTGAGACAGGAATATTGTGCAGTGAAAGTCAGATGGAAGCTCCACAGTCTTCTTCCTTGGTCATATCACATCTGAAGTGAAAACCATATTATCAAGGCCAAATAGATGAGGAGAATAGAGACCATGCTTGGTAAATGATGGGTAGACTATTTAGACTAAATAACACTAACATTATGTGTAAGGGTGTTAGGGGAAGAGGAGTTGAATATATTAATTACCTTCAAGTGTTTGAAAAAAATATGGAATAGGGATTTGGTTTATTTTCTTTATCCCCACAAGGAAGAACTAGGACAATGGAAGGAATTTGCAGAGAGCTAAGGAGATAAAGTTCAACTTATTATAAGAAAATACTTCCCAACAATTAGAACGTCTTGATGGGAAATGGGTTACCTTGACAAGCAACAGGTTTGTCCTTATGGGAGCTTTTCAAGTAGAGGGCTGAAGTCTTTTAAGAATGCTGCAGCAAGGATTCCTGTTAGGTAACTAGAAAGACCTGATGTCTTGTGGTTCTGAAAATTTGTTGACCATCACTTCCAAGGTTTGAGTTAGTAGGATTAATTTTCTAGATGCAATTAGTTTTAGCTTGGGTAGATATCAACAGTGGTACCTAAGAAATGGTTGGGGGAGGCAATGATTTGCTTTTTCTTCTACTTTCTCCCTTGATGTCAACAGCCACTTAAAATACATTGCACCTTTTCATAAGAGATGGAAAATGTGCTTTAAAGGTGCATCAAATCTCATTTATTAAATGAATAAAACACTACTAGATATTATGAGATAAAAAATGACATAGCAATTCAAAACTAAAAAAACTAAGTTCCTTTTAATACCTAACAATGTATTGGAAAGACCTAATATGCATATGAAAATTAAAAAATGTATAAATTATAATTTGATAACTGTGTATGTAGAGCACAATGAGACCAGTGAGAGAAAGAGCACTTCTAGATGTGGCTACCAAGAAAAGTCTGATAGAGAAATTAGGATTCAAGCAAAGAGATAAAGGTACATATGGAAGGAGAAACGCTACATGTAGGTAAAGACTACCTTGAGGTAATGACCAAAAATCAGGAAAGCATGGTATTTATATGCAACTGGTGAGTAATACAAAATAATCTCCAGGGCAGAGTGGCAGGGGTTAAGATTAGATGGGCCTCAAATGTCAGGATAGTGAGCTGAATTTAATCCTCTTCTCAAAGGGAAATCAAATAAACATTTTTGAGTAGGGAAGAGTAGGGCTTTCTTTTAGGAAGATCATTCCAGCAGATAAATTTAGACTGAGTTAAGGGTGAAGAAAAAAGATGATAGAAAGTCAAAGTATTTCTGAGGCTATTTTCGAGGGCTAGAGAAGTAACTTTCAGTATAAACGTTTCCTGTTTGTTTGTTTGTTTTTTCATTACAGTTATGACTTCAGTGTTTCGTAGGAACGTAAAAGTAGTTCTAGAAAGATTTTATCAGAAATCATCAGAGAAAAGTCTTTATTTTGCTTCTTTCTTAGCTCATTTGGCTCCAGGAGTTAAGGATATGCACTCTGTCATCCTTATACTTCCATTTTATGAGGGGAAAATTGTTTCCTACCTATCTTCATGTTGCAAAATAAATATTATTACTCCTTCCAGACCCTCAGTTTAGTCATCTGTAAAATGAGAGGTAAGTAATGCTTTGTCACCCTTGGTGACTCTGGAAACTTTAGGGTTAAGGGAGAAGAAGAAGGAAGAGGAGAAGGAAGAAAAGTGAGAGAAAAAGAAGAGCTAGCAATTTGTATAGAGCATGAAGGTTCAGAAAGCAATTACCATGCATCTTTCCAATAAACCTTTCAGATCAGTGTGATCTTTATGCCAATTAAAAAAAAAACAAAAAACAAAAACTGAAGCTCAGAGGTATTATTCAACTTGTCCAGTATCACACAGCTTTCAAATAGAATCAGAGCTCAGTTCTTCTTGACTTCAGTACTGTGGCCTTCAAGTATAAAAGGCCTTAAAGATTATTTGAAACAGTATTAGATTTGCATTGTTGCTAGGAGTTTCCTTTCCCAAACCAATTAAATCATGGGTCTGTCCTTCTATTCCTCCATATCTCTCCCCTCTAAAAAAAAAAATAGTGGAGTATATACAGTCATAGTCAAAATCAAATCATTCTTCTAAATGTGTTCTGACTAAACAAAGATGGCCATCAATTTGGTCAGATTACATTTGGATTTGTCCTTGTGTGTTTTTATATCTGTTTTTTTGTTTTGGTTGGTACAAACCTATTATTTTTGTCATTGTGGAAAATCTCTTGTGTAGAAATTCCCTCTAAAAAAAATCATATCAACAACCCTTTGGTAACTTATAGTCGTAGATCTCTAAGATCTAAGATCCCACATGCCTGTGTCTCCTGAGTCATTGCCATTTATTGTCCAGAGATACAGAATTAGTATGTCAGATGTACATTTTAAGTCCATGTCTTCCTGATTCCAAGGCTGACCACTATTAACTACTCCATGTCAATGATCACAAATGGAATATTCTTTATTTTCATTTTCCCATGTTTTTTTATAGGAACATTAAGGAAATGGAGCAGGATTAGAAGAGGGTGGACAGGATATGGAGGGGTATTGATATTATGCCAAGCAATAGCTGGATTTAGGGCATGTGTCATTTAGCTCAGAAAAGATGAAATTGAAGGGAAGTTACTAACATTGTTTTCAATATTTGAAGGATTGTCCTATGGAAGGGAGTTTAGACTCATTCTCTCTGATTCCAGAGGATGTCGGTGGGATGAACAGAACTGTAGTAGAATGGGCATTAGCCAGAGGTATTATACATTTCAGTAGAATAGCTTGATAAAAAGGAAAACTGTCCAGAACTAGATGTTGTTTGGGTAATTATGTTTATCCATTCCTTATCTCAAGATGCATTCAAGCTGAGGCTAGATAACTACTTATTATTATGGTTTCAGACAGCTTCAATGCCTTGGATAATGGTCATAGGATATGAATTCTGAGACAACAAGGTATACTAGAAGGAAAGTTATCTCAAAGGCTATTGGCATAAGACTCTCCTCACTGGTGAAGATTAATTACTCAGTGCTATAAGCCTGTGTCAGTGGCAGAGTTGGTTAGAGACAGAAGAAAGAAAGATACTGGTCCTCTGGCAGGTTATAATTACATTCACACAGCCTGGGTTCAAATCCCTGTTCCGTCATGTCTGTGATTAAGTTAGTGCTTTGGGCTTCAGTGTCATCTTCCGTTAATTGTGAAGTTTGGAGGACAGGATCTCTAAGGTTTTCTCTAAGTCTAATACACAATGAATCATTGTGATTCTAAGATTCTATGCTTCTGTAATGTTTTCATTTGACTAGCGAGATTCCTACACAAATTAATGTATACATACATGTAACCTCTTCAGGCTGAGAATAGCATTTATACAAATGACTTTATAAGATTACAAAAGCAATTTACTTTTAATAATTACTTTGATGGCAATGATAATCTGAGTATGTGCATTTCAATCTACAACAAAAAAATAAATGTTTATTATATTTTCTACAAAGTGTAGAGCTACAAGTCCAAAAGACAAAACACCAACCAAAAGGTAGTTAAGTACATTATATAAGTGTCATTGGCGATGTGGATTTCCTTTGATTGTACTTGGTCACTGCAATAATGATTTCAGGATTTCCGGCTAATGTAGCACTTGAGTTTGGTATTTATCTATTTATCTTTAAATGGATCTGATTAAATCAGGATCTCATGCTGATTTGGTTTAAGGCATGTTTGAACAAATAACTGGTATCTAAATCTGTATAACACAATTTGGCTTTCCAGTTTCAGAAATTTTTTCCCCTTCCTAGAACTCCCATTAAAGTAATAGCTGCCATTTCTTTGAAAGACCATTCCCCAGATGGCAACCCAGCTGTGCAAAGCTTACATAGCACCACATAGTGGCTTGCAGGAGGACTGTGATGCATTGCTTTTCTCTAGGGATTTCTTCCCTCAGGGGGAAAAATGTGCTCTATTTGTCATCTCCTTTTCCCTTTCCTTCCACCTTGTCTTTCTTAATTAAAGCTCCATTAATTATACCTCAGGCAAATTTTTTTTTTATTTCTGACAAGCAATCTTCTATGTCTCCCCCATTCATCTGTATATGTAGACATGTTTGTTATATTGGATAATAATTTAAATTGAAGTATTTAGGAAAAGAGGGAGAGAGGGAAGGTTATTACTAAAGTCAAATAAGACATAATTCATATCTTCCAGAAGCTTACAGTCTCATGGAAGAGGGATACAAAATATTCCCAAATAGCAGCTAAAATGAGATTAATGTGAATTCAAATAATGCAAAATTTGGTTTAGTATGAATTCTAAAATAATACTAGGTCTAAATTAATATGAACTCTAATTCAATTACTGTCACATGGGCAAGTTAATCCAGGCTTTTTAGGTGCCTCTACTTTATCAGTGTGCACTTATCTACACAGTAACAAGTAAGTTTTTCTTGTTTATTTTTTTCTTTTTAATGAACCCTCAAAATGGACAAAATAAAGAATACTTCAGAAAAAATACCAGTAAAAGAAAGAGAGAGAAAGGAAGAAGGAAAGAAAGAAAGAAAGAAAGAAAGAAAGAAAGAAAGAAAGAAAGAAAGAAAGAAAGAAAGAAAGAAAGAAAGGAAGGAAGGAAGGAAGGAAGGAAGGAAGGAAGGAAGGAAGGAAGGAAGGAAGGAAGGAAGGAAGGAAGAAAGAAAGAAAGAAAGAAAGAAAGAAAGAAAGAAAGAAAAGAGAGAAGGAAGGAAGGAAAAAGGAGGAGAAGAAAAAAGGAGAAGGAGGAGGAGAAGAAGAAGGAAAAGGAGAAGAAGAAAAAGCAGCAGCTTGGTATTACATTAAAACTAAGATTTAATATAATTAATTAGTGTTAATATGATCATAGTAACTAAAAACTAAGGAGAAATGTCAGAATGCCTGAATCTACACTATCAAATATAAAATATGCAGGCAAAATAAAAGGAAAAAAAAAGAAATGTTGTACCAGCTTTTTGTGGTTTACAACAAAGAATAGAAATATTGCTGGGATAGAAATGGATGGTTTATGCTTGTATGAATTGGAGATTGCCATCAAAAACACATTTTGCTTAGCAGAGCAACCATTCAGACAAAGTTTTCAAATTTATTAAAGGCAGTGACAGAAAATGGAAATGAAACAGACAGTGAAAAAACTTTTGCTGCAAGTGTTGGTTTGTTTGATCGCTTCAACACTAAAGTTCAAAAGCGAAAGGGTAAAAACATATAATGAGGTGAACAGCATAGATAAAGATGTTGCAATTAAATACATTAATATTTTGAAGAAAACAATTGAAGGTAGGTTGATACACTGCTCAATAAAATTTTAATGTGAATGAAAGAAATTTGTTCCAGAGGAGGATGCCTCCCCAAAATTACATTTCAAAGAAAGAAAAAAAATCTTAACCTTGATATAAATTGTCTAAGGTTTAGCTTAGTAAGAATGAAAAAGAAATTAATTAAAACTAATGTTTCTTTATTGTTCTCAAAACCTCTATGCTAAAAGAACCTATAACCATATATATCTACCAGTTCCCTAATGGTCAAATAAGAAGGAGCAGATTACTAAAGCTGTTTTCAGAGACGGATTTTCAAGTAAATTTAGCCCAGATTAAAAAATATTCAAGAACAACAATATCGTATTTAAAGCATTACTGGTTTTAGATAATATCCCAACTACATTTGTTTCATTGTGTGAGAATGTGAGTATGTATATTCTCAAAGATGTAGATAAAGCTCTCTGCACCTCTTAGTGTACGCTTGATTTAAAGAAAGAGAAGACAATTCAGACAAGATTCCTAAAATATTAGAAATAACAGTACATCATTTCCTCAATGTAGGCTTAGCATTAGATATGATATTCACTTTTTATATTTTTAATTCTGCTTTCTCTAATGAATCTATTACTTTCTAATAAACTTGAGTTACAAATGCATTTTCTTGTCTTTGCGGTTATATTACATTAATCAACAGATTAAAATATTTTAAAAATTCATTGTATATTTCCATTGGACTGGAATCAATTATTATATTTAACATGTAATTATGATTTTAAGAGTATAAATTTTAATAGTATATAATTTTAATGGTATAAATTTGAATAATGTGACCACTTCACAGGATTCATTATTCACACTAATCAAGATCTAGTTGTATGTAAAATGTATTCCTTCAAAATAATAGATTTCATTTTATAATAATGTGAGGTTTATAAAGTACTTTCCTCACAATGAAACTGTGGGTACAATTAGTTCAGGTATATGATCCCCATGTTTCAGAGGAGGTAATTAGATATTCTATAAATAATAATAAGAAGAGTGATGGTTATGAGGAGGAAGATAAGGATGATGAGATGATGATGATAATAATCTCCCTATCAGGGGCACGCAAAGTGCCATGTGAAAAATGGAAAGGGAAAGATCATTTCTGATTATAAAAATTAAGGAAACCTTCCTGGAAGGTTACAGAGTCCCAGAATCCCAGACTGGGAAGATATATAAGAGATTACACAGCCTAATTCATTCCTCACCAGAGATGCCATCTATAATATCTATGATAAAGGATGATCAGTTTAGAAAGTGCCATTTGAAGTGAATATTGAATAAACTATAGGATTTCACCAAAAAGAGATGCTATGAATTCCAGGCTTAATGTAGATCCAGGACATGTACAGATGAGAAAGAATGGTATAGGTTTGTTTGAGCATAACTGGATAAGACAGATTATAAAGGTCCTTAAACAGCAATCAAAGGAATTTGACTTTACCTTGTTTCAATATAGTCGCAGAATGTTTTCCAACAGAGGAGTGACACGACCAGAGGAAGATTATTCTGCAGCTGCGTGAAATAGAATATGAAGGGGTGAGCATATGAATACAGTACAGTGGAAAGAATGCTGTCTTTGGAGTGAAATTCTATTTTTGACCTTTACTGCATTGTGACCTTGACCATGAAATTCAACCTCCCTGGGCCTCATTTTCCTTATGTGTAAATTGGGCATGGGTGGGTGTAGAATTAGATGACCTCTAGAACTCTGTTTCCCAGAGATCATTCTCACAACTCAGGGAGGTAAAAAAGAGGGTCTATATTATGGTGGTATATACAGAAATAGGGGGCACGCAATAGATGTGAGCAATACTGCAGTTGTCAACAATATCTCACCCTCTTTCTCTTTTCTCTCCTACTTTCTCTCTCTTCATTCCATTTATAAATCAGAAGAAATAACACTAATGCAGTACACTTTCTAATACGATATAGAAGAAATTCTTGTTCAGCTATGGCTAGGATGAGGTAAGCTCTGAGATGCCCTTTACTTTTCCTATTCTGTGAAGACAAACCCAAAGACCCCCTCTAAAATATTAGTGATGAAAAATTATCAGTTCTGGAGGTGCCATTTGAACAAACTCTTGAATAAGTCTGAAGGACTTATACAGGAGATGATGTGCATTCCATGCAAAGGGTAAACTCATGGCATGTAGAGGTGACATAAAATGATCCAGTTGGTTAGAGCATGAAAATATATCCATGCGTATACTTCTATATGCATGTATAAATAATAAATGCTAACAAAAGTATAATTGCAATATATGCCATTGAATTCCAGAGAGAATACTAGGGAGCTGTAATGGTAACTTAAATGGTAAGAACTTTCCCATTCATTAATAGGCCCATGTGACCTCCCTGGGTCACATGGAAGCCTGAGCCACATTACACTAAATCACATGAAACAGGAAGGGGTGGAGGTAGAACATAACTGAGAGGAAATCTGGTCAGAAGGTAGTCAGAGCTAGGAAGGATGCAGGCAAGGAGGCATCTGGCTAGCATGAGTGAGAGAGCTTGCCTGGGATTTTGCTTAAGGGAGCTGGTTTGCAGGAAATCTAGCAGGGAGAAGGCTTGGGGATGGTGTTCTCCTCTGCATTAGCTATTGTGTATAGATTTTTGTTACTATGATGAATTTGGCTTTCTGGTGTTTAAATAAATGTTTTTGCTCTGTCTTCCATATGCAGAGTTTGTTGTATTTTGATTCAGAATTGCACTGGGATATTCATGGCTGTCATAGGCACTGCGAATATCATGTTGTCACCATAGGAGGCTTTATGGTATGAGCCATATCCAATGGATCTTATGACTAGTGTTCTACCTGGTTGTCTACTGCATATATTTGATTCTCCCCGGACACTTTGGGATGAAGCCTAGGTGTTGGTGGGCAGCCTATTTCAATCATTCAGCTCAATGTCATGACACTTGCCACTGATACTGCTCTGACTTTAATTGCCTTATTTTTCAGTGGGTAGGTTCTGCTTTTCTAGCCTAACCTCTCAATACTTGGGGTTCTGTTTTTGTATCTCAGACTACGAACGTAGTATAATGTCACAGAAAACACTTAATTTGGAATGAGGGGCCTGTGTTATTTCATTTATTTCCTTAGTGACTTTTGGGAAATCTATTTGAACTATCTAGGCTTCAACTTACAGCTTTAAGTCTATGACTCTTTTACAACATTTTTTCTATAGGAAATTGTATTCTAAGTTCTCAACATCTGGTCTGAAAACATATTTCAGGAACACAAATTATTTTATGAACTAGGATGACCTCTCATTTATTTATTGGAAAGGTAGTATAATGTAGCTATTGCTATTACTGAGTCATTTTTCTCTCACGTTTGACTCTTCATGACCTCATATGAGTTTCTTTGTCAAAGATATTGGAGTCATTTGTCATTTCCTTCTCCAGCTCTTTTTACAGTTGAGGAAACTGAGGCAAAAAAGATTTAAGCGATTTGACAAGGGTCACACAATGAGTAAGTGTCTGAAGCCAGATTTGAACTGAGGAAGATGTGTCTTCCTGATTCCCAACTCAACATTCTATCCTCTGTCTGCATTCTATCCTTCTATCCACCAAGCTGCCAATGTAACTATACTTGCCATAATATTTATATTCAAGATCTAGCTCTCCTACTTACTATCATAATGATTTTGGATAAGTCTCTCCACCTCTCTGGCCCTCAGTTTCCTTATCTATAAAAGGGAAATAGCACTATCTGCCTTACAGGTTTACTATGGAGACCATAGTAGGTAATTTATTTATGAAGAATTACACAAATAGAAAGTAACATTTTTAGTCAACTTTTCACAAAACTGTTGAATACTTACAAATTATTGCCATTAGGAAAGTACTTTTCAAACTGTAAAGTGCCATATACGTATATTATTACTACATGAATGATCATCAATATAATTTTTCCTTCAGGACAGTGGGTACCTTATTAAAACAGTTTTAGAGGAAATCTGCAGAATGGTGAATAGGGGCCAAAGTGTGGAACTTGAATTAGACAGATCTCATTTCAATCCCTGCCTTCTATACTTATAAGCTGTGTGATCCTACGTAAATACATCACTTAATATTTCATAGACACAGATTTTTCACTTATAAAATGGGAATAATATTATCTGTAGTTTGTAGTTCAAATAATTCCTTTGGGGCTCAGATGAATGAATGAATAAATTTAAAATACTTTAGTGCTATATAATATAAATGTCAGGTATCACTACTATTACCAGTGCTGCTGCTGCTACTTCTTTAGCTGCTGCTCTTGCTGCTACTAACACTATTACTACTATTACTATAATTATTATTATTATTATTATAATTACTTCTGCTACTACTATTACTATTAATATTACAAATTACTATTCCTACCACTATTTCATTTTGAGATTCTGATTGGGATTATAGAATAATATTTATGAAAACCAGCTAAGCATTTAAAGGCATTTGTTTTTATTTTCCCAGGATGTCTAAAGAAGTAATAATGAAAGCAATGAAAAATTCCACCTGTATTGACTAGTGATTTTCCAATAACAGGAACACAGATATGAGTTTAAAGCATTTGAATTCAAAAGGAATTTTATTTTTCCCCCAGTGGACGAAAGATCAAATCTAGTTATTAATCTACAAATGTTTGGAACACAGAGTATTGATCATTGCATAATGAATCCCTTACATTTGCATAATGGTCAATAGCTCATAAAGAACTCTTAGGTATATTACTTACTCCAATAAACAAACAGCTACTATACAAATACATGTACAAACAAAGAATTCTCATTATACAGATGAAGAAACTGGGACTTTGAGAAGCAAAGTGATTTGCCCATGGTTGCATGGATCTTAGAGGTTAGAAGCAAGATTTGAAAATAGTTCTTCCTGACCTCATTTTCTAAACACTTTCCACTATACTTAACAATCTCCATTGTTCTAATGTTCTCTCCGCAATTCATCCTTAGTGACCTTCTAAAAGTATCCCAGCAAAGTAAAAATCTTCCCTATAGAAGACCAATCAAAATCTGGGAATGAAGACTTCAGCACCTAAGGTTGAAAGATCCAGTTCTTGTTAATCAGAAACCAACCAAACAAACAAAAACCAAATCCATCTATCTGTCCATCCATCCATCCATCCATCCATCCATCCATCCATCCATCCATCTATCTATCTATCTGTCTGTTCGTCTGCATGTCTATATCAAGTCCATGAGACGTGAGTTGCAATTAGATGTATTACAAAAGAAATGAATATGCATGTGGAATGCCTACAGAGTTTCAAGGAGTTCAGCAATATAGGGGAAAGTGGAAGTCATCGGAATGGAGAAAAGGACCCATTACATCCTGAAGAAAAAGAGAAAGGTGGTGGCAAAAGCACCGTTCTTTTCCCTTGGAATTGTCAGACCATGAAGATAGGGCAGTTGGCTTACCTACAAGGGTTCCAAGTACACAGACAGTTTCTCAGTCTCAAGCAGACTGACTGGTGCCTGTCTTTATAGCTTATTCATCTCCCAAGGGAGTCCAGCTAAGGCATCAAACAACAACTTATGGCAGCAGGGCCTTGATCCTTGACACATTCCGGGCATCTTGCATACTCTAGGCTAGTGTTTGTGGAAATTATAGCAATTCAAGAAGACCAGTCCATGGGGGGCCCTTACAATGCCCTAAATTGCCGTTTTTCTTTAATGAAGAAATGGAAACTGCAATTTTTAAAGTGGAGAGTTTTGTTGTTCTTATTGTTGTTCAGTCATTCAGTCCTGTTGGACTCTTCTTGACTCCATTTGGGGTTTTCTTAGTAAAGACTCTACATTCCCTCCCTCATTAGCATGAATCAACACCAGCTACCAGGCTCCATATCCTTGCTACCTACCTCTTATTCATTGTCCTGTGAGACCTATATAAGAAAGCTATTAACAACAGCAGATTTGACTGGGAGGGTTTCCCAATTCCACCCAATTCACTGGAGGATCTGATCTATTTCCACCATCTTCCCCAACTTTCCTTTATATTGTTTGCCATTTCCTTCTCCAGTTCATTTTACAGATAAGAAAACAATGTAGAGCACCAGCTCTCAAAGTATGGTCTAGGGACCTCTGGGAGCCTCCTATGTACTTTCAGGGGGTCAATGAGGTCAAATTATTTGTGTACTAATACTAAATCATTTATTTTTTTATTTGGAATCAAATGAATGTTAATAAATGTGTCCTACATATTCAAAAGTTCTTAGTGGGGTCTGTAATTTTTTTTTGGATGAGGGGAAGGCAAGGCAATTGATGTTAAGTGACTTGCTGAAGATCACACAGCTAGTAAATGTCAAATATCTGGGGTCATATTTAAACTCAAGTCCTCCCAATTCCAGGGCCTGGGCTCTATATATTGTGACACCTTACTGCCATGTCCTCAACTTTTTTTTTTTTTTAATTATTTATTTTTAACACAGTTTATAACAGATAAAGCAATTTCAACTTTTGGTCAGGTGATACCTCTTTTTAAAGCATTTACAATATGGACCACAAAAGAATTTTGTTTTTTTAAACATTAACCAACTGAGACACAAATAATACTTATGTTGCTAACTTCACAAGCTCTTGACCTAATTGTCTCCACAGTTTTACTAAGAATTAAGGACCCTAAGTTATTGTTGTTGGTCTAAAGTCCTATGCCTAATAGCTTAATTTTAGACAACCTCAGACGTTCCTCTACCCACAATCTATAATCGAATAGATCTGGTATTAAGCTTACAAACCTTTTGACTATAGGAAATTGCCACCAAAAGTAAGGATATTGCATGGATACTATATCACCCTAACTTCATGTCAATTCCAGGCAGGATTAGATTATCCACTTCCATTCAGTGAGGCTTAAAGTCTGCCAGGTGTCAGTGAGGAAATGGAGTCAGGAGAATCCCACCTCAGCCCATGCTGAACAGCCGCTCTCCCACCCTTCCCTTGAGATCACCTATGCAGTTCACACCAGCATCTCATCAGCTTACTGGCATCATGTACTGGAGGCTCAGATTGCCTTTCTTGCTACCCATACCTGGAGTTAGACTCAGAAGAACAGTCACTTAATAGTCCCATAGCATCTAAAAATGGCAAGTTCCAATAACCAGGTTTTAAATATGATTATAGTTTCACTTTGGCTAAGAAACATCTTTTGAGGCAAGTCTTAAGCGGCATACATGCCTTTCTATGAATGTTCTAGTTCCTGATTAAATGGCAATCATAAAAACAAATTTACCATTAAAACCTTGACTTTTCCATCAATGCCAAATTTTACCTGAGGTTACCTTCCTCTAGGAAATTTAGACTGAAATTCTTTTCTCCAAACTAAAGATGTCATTGATTTATTCTCAGTAATAAATTCAGTCTATTGTTTTAATACTAATTGCTTTTACCTCACTTTGTAACATGTCCAATTTTTCTCCCCATCACTCCCCTCCCCCTGCTTCCTAATACCTTGCATTCTGATTACTCCTTCCCTCAATGTACCCTCCCCTCCATCAAACCCCATCCCTCTCCTATCCCCCATCTTCTCTCTTTTCTTGCAGGGCAAGATAAATTTCCATACCCCTGTCCCTGTAGTTCTTATTTCCCGATTATATGCAATAAAAATTTTCAAAATTTGTTTCTAATACTTTGAATTTCAACTTCTCTCCCTCCCCCACTCCCTCCTCAGCCCTACTGAGAAGGCAAGCAATTCAATACAGACTAAATATGTGTTGTTTTGTAAGACTTCCATAGTAATCATGTTGTGTAATACTAATTATATTGCCCTCTGACCTACCCTATCTCCCCTTATATTTTCCCCCTACAATTGACTTTGTCCGTTCTCAAAAGTGTTTATTTCTAGTGACACCTTTCTCCCATTTGCCCTCCCTTTTAACATTCTCCTCATTCCACTTATCGCCTTCTCTCCTACTTTCCTGCAGTGTATATCAGTTGGTGTATATTAAATTTAGTGAGCATGTTATTCCCTCCTTCAGCTACACATGGGGAGAATAGCTTTATTTTTCCTCCTGTCCCCTTCTCCTTTATTTCCTCCATTGAATAATATTTTTCTTATCTTTTTTATGAGTTACAGCCTGCCCCATTCCATTACTCCCTTTCTCTTCCTGGAATTTTCATCCTTCAACCCTTAATCTTTATGTTATTTCATTTTGTGTGTGTGTGTGTATCATCTCTTCTGATATAACACACCCTGTACTCTGTATCTATCTATGTGTATGTGTGTGTGTGTGTATGTACAATCTCTCCAACTACCCAAATACTGAGAAAAGATTCAAGAGTTAAAAATATCTCCTTTCCATGTAGTAATGGAAACAGTTCAGTTTTAGAGAGTCTTTTGTGATTTTTCTTTTCTGTTTACCTTTTCATGATTCTCTTGATTTTTGTCTTGGGAAGTCAGATTTTTAAATACAGATCTGGTCTTTTCCTCAACATGACATCTTGAAATTGGACTATATCACTAAATGACCATTGTTTCCCTTGAAGTATTATATTCAGATTTGCTGGATAGGTGATTCTTGGCTTCAATCCCAGTTCCTCTGACTTCTGAAATATCTCACTCCAAACCCTTCAATCCCTTAATGTTGAAGCTGCCAGATCCTGTGTTATCCTGATTGTATTTCCACAGTACTCAAATTGTTTCTTTCTAGCTGCTTGCGGTGTTTTCTCCTTGACCTGGGAACTCTGAAATTTGACCACAATATTCCTAGGAGTTTCTCTGTTCGGGTTTCTTTCAGGAGGTGATTGATGAATTCTTTCAATATCCATTTTGTCCTCTGATTCTATAACATCAGGGCAGTTTTCCTTGATAATTTCATGGAAGATAATGTCTAGGCTCTTTTTTTGATCGTGGCTTTCAGGTAGTCCAATAATTTTTAAATTATTTCTCCTGGATCTATTTTCCAGGTCAGTTGTTTTTCCAATGAGTTGTTTCACATTGTCTTCTATTTTTTCAAATTTTTGGTTTTGTTTACTAAATTCTTGGTTTAACTCATAGTCATTCATTTCCCTGTACTCAATTCTCTCTTTCAGTGAATTACTTTGTTCAGTGAGCTTTTGAACCTTCTCCTCCATTTGGCTAATTCTGCTTTGGAAATCTCCTTCTCCTCATTGGCTTTTTGGACCTCTTTTTCCAATTGAGTTAGCCTCTTTTTAAAGCTGTTATTTTCCTCAGCATTTTTTTGGTTCTCCTTTGGTAAGCTGAAAACTTGTTTTTTTAAGGTCTTCTATTGCCTGAACCCATTTTAAGTTCCCTTTGGAGGCAGAGGCCTTGACTTCTTCTGACAATATGCCTTGTTCTTCCTCATCTGAAAGGATGGGGAGAAACACCTGTTCCCCAAGAAAGTAACCTTCTATGGCCTTATGTTTTTTCCCTTTTCTGGGCATTTTCCCAGCCAATTACTTGACTTCTGAGTTTCCTCTCCACAACCCCCTGGCCTCCAGTTCTGCCCAGCCGATTCTTGGGGGCTGATTCAAATGCGCTGCTCCCAAGCTTTAGGGGTTTTCAGAGGGGGCAGGGTTGCTATTCAGTGTGAGATTAAGTTCAGCTACTCAGGTAGAGGCAGGGCTGCCACACAAGGTTCAGTTCCCTCAGGGGGTTTACGAGGAGACCTTCAACAATGGATGCAGGCCACTGCCTGCTTTGGGAGCCCCTGTCCACTGTTGCCTCAGCTGCTACCTCTTTAGGGGGCCTGAGTTATGGGGACATCCCACTCCCCTCTCAGCCAGCTGAAAAGACCCTCTCACTGACCTTTGGCACCTGTGGGTTGAGGGATCTGCTATGCTGCTGGAAATTCTGTCCCTGAAGCCTGCTCAGATCTGCTCCTCTCAGTGCTGTGTGGCTAAGGCAGGGCTGGGCTCTGCTCTGGATCCAGTGCATGACAGACCTTTCCTGTTGGTTTTTCAGGTCTCTCTGAAACAGAAATCTCCTTCACTCCATTGTTCTGTGGCTTCTGTTGCTCTAGAATTTGTTGAGGGTTCTTCTTTACAGGTATTTTATGGGCTGTGGGGTAAGAGCTAAGCATATGTGTATCTTTCTACTCTGCCATCTTGGCTCCTCCCCCATGTCCTCAACTTTTAAAAATGTAATTAAGACTAAACAAGTTTGAGAACCACTGATGTATAGAACTCCATAATATAATATTGCTCTTTACTGCTATACATAGAAAATCATTCTCTAGTTCATACAAGGAGACTTAAAAATGTTTTTGGAGGTCCTGTAAGTTTATTACTTTCCCAGGTTTATAGACAGCATATGCTGATACTTCAGCTCAGGTGTTCCTTGTTCTAGGATAGTTCTCTAGATCTTGTGATACAAAGTGGCATATGAATGTATAACCATCCTGTTGTAGAGATTCTTCCTAAGTCCTATTTATTTTTCCTGTAAACATCTAGCTAGTGCAGCAAATAGAATATTAGGCCTGGAGTCAGGCCCTAATTCAAATTTAACTTCAGACATTTACTATCCATGTGACCCTGGGCAAGTCACTTAACTTCTCTTTGCCCCAGTTTCCTCTTCTGTAAAATGCAGAAAATAATAGTAATTACCTCCCAGTGTTGTTGTGAAGATCAGATGAGATAATAATTTTAAAGCACTTAGCACAGTGCCTTACACATAGTAAGTGCTATATAAATGTTAGCTATTACAATTATTGTTATTATATTTATCATTATTATTTATCTATCAGTCATTTATTTTGTGTCTACTTTGTGCCAAGCATTATGCCAGATTCTAGAATGTAAATCTGAAGAATGTGCAATCTATGAATTCGTACATATATACATACAAATATATACATATATACATGTGTGTACACATGTATTCTTTAAGGCTTTTCTAAGTGTAAACCACTCTCTGTATAAACCACTGTATGTATAAACCACGGTATTAAGGACTGAGGTACTTACTCAAATCTATGTCTATGGTCCTTCTTTTTTAATGATCCTAATAGCCTCTCAGTCCTACTAAATGACAAAGCTCTGGGGTAATTTAGACCCATTGAGTCAACCCAGCAGTAACTGTCTAAAACTTCTTTCCTACCAATGGAAGTATGAATATTGATTAAATCAATTCCACAGGATTTTCCCTTTCCATGTCCTACAATAGCATGAATTAACACGTTACCAGACTCAGTCTCCTTGCTACCTGTCTCTAATTCCCAATTTTGTGAGACCCACTTAAGAAACCTATTAACACCTCTAGATTTTCTTACTAGGGCTCTCTAAATCTACCCATGTCACCAGAAGCCCTGACCTGTTTCCACCATCCTAACCAAATTCACTTCAGAATGTTTGTCCCATCAACAAAACTGGCTTACTTTGCTACATTCTTGTAAGTTCAGTAATTCCTTCTGCTGAACTATTAGTATTTCAAAACTTCCTACATTTGTATTATAACACAATCCCATCCCTTTCATGACATTCACTACATATTGAATACTATAGTTATTTGTTGTTCATGATATCTGCTTGCCCTGGGAAGGTGATTTTGGACTCTGAAAGGCATTGACTAGAGTACTCACTCTCTATTAGATCCTATCAACCTAGAAAGATTTAACATACTACATCAGTAATAAGTGTCATGCCTATCATTTGAGTATCATTTAATAATCTCCTTGAAACTGCCAGTGAGAACTGGGTGAAGGTGAACACCAAAGGTTAATGAGCAGCCCTGAAAGGAGCTCAACAAGCTCTCACACCAGAGATGCTAAAACTCCCTGAACACAGGAGTATACAACACTTTCTTAATCCCTGAAGCTCCAAACTGTCATTCCCTAATCTGTTATCTAGTACTTTGTGTCCCTTTCAAACATCTATTCTAATATTTATTAGAATATATAAAATGTGAGATTCTGGAAGACAGAAATGAGGCTGATAACTTTCACTCTGCTTCACATTAAGCCAATTCAATGACAGTCATGTCAAGACATCACCCTTTGATGTCATTGGTCCTCTTTGAAAATGAAGGACAAATAACTGGGGCAACTGCAGATATGGTCCTCTCCCAAGGCTTATCCACTAGATGAGGATTTTTTTAACCTTATAAAATCACAAATGAAGTTTTAGAGAGTTTCTGGTCTTCATTTTGGGCAGAGGGAGGATCACTCTAATGAAAACTGATCCTTAAAGTAGTAACTAATTTTAGTTCTGGCCCATGGGGAGCTCACAGTCTAAGTGGAGAGGTGGTGGAGAGAGAAGAGGCAGGGATGAGTCTAATTCATCACTGAATTTCATCAGTGTCTAGGACTTCATATGTAGAATATTCACTAATGACGTGAGTCATAGCCAAAAGTTTTACAATCAGTAAATGTCTGTATATGATGGGAGACACAATGCATTTAAAATGCATTGCATATAGGCAAAGAGGCTAGTTCAGTGAAGGGATAGGGGGGAGAAGCTGTGTTGAATTATGAATGCACTTACCAAGCAGTAAATGTGGATTAACTCCCATAGATCTAAAGGTCATATGGGAGAGAAAGCAACTGAATTAATTACAGAGCATCTTGCTAAGTACTTGCAAGAGTTGGAAAAAAGGCAGGGAGAGTTATCCCTGTGTCATCAGTTAACTGTGCCCAAGTCTCCATCAGGCAAGCAGGTCATGTCATTTGACCACAAGGAAGAGAATGAAGACTTTGGTGTGGGAAAGGAAGAGGGAGAAGTCAGAGATCGCAATGGTGAAATGGCTAGTTGTTGTTGTGGGCCCAATAAATACTCATCTAGTCATATTTCCTTTCTCATTGAATCTCATAAATTTAAACAGATATGTTTGAACAATTGTGTGTTAAACATGTTAGAGTGCGAATATCTTAAATATATGGGACCCTTCAACTTCTCAATTCTGTGATTCATTCATTACATACCAATTTGTCTTATAGTAATTATCATCTGGATATTAACTACTTATTCCACAAGGGAATGGTTATGCTTTTTCTTTTTTATCTGTCTAATCTTTTCATATACTATTCTTAGATCATAAGCTGCTTGAGTGTGGAGATTGTTTGACTTTCATCTTTGTGTCCCCAGGTACTACACAGTCATTGGTGCACTATAAATATTTAATGAATTAGTTTAGTCAATCCTTAACTGACTAAAATATTTTGTACTTACTGTAATTTTGCATATGAATAATTGTACTAATGTGTATTGAATTCAATAAACATCCAGAACCTACTATGTACAAAGTTCAATGTTAAATTCTGTAAGGAAGTTGGAAGGAAGTGTAATAGCAATTACCCTAGCATGCCCAGGTTGGCTGCTAGCACAGGTTCTTAGAAATGCTTCAGTAGCAAAGATAGATGTTTAAAGGGTCAGCAATCTTCTTTTCATTACATTCACTACTTCAGGGTAAAAGTCAGCACCCTGAACTTCAGAGAAAGTATAAGTAGAGAAATAAAGACCAATAGACAGGGTTCTACTGCCTGAATCAAAGCAATATTGCTATACACTTTACATAGACCATTGGATTGAGAGAGCCTTTACATCTGAGCAGTCAGGGAGTCTGAACATACAGCTACTCAGAGTCTATGGAATCACAAGGTCCTTCTCATAAATGAACCTCCAAAGCAAAACCTGACCTCAGAGTATATGTACACTTCTCAGAGCCAGAAGGCATCACAAGCCTCATGACTCAGTAGCTAATGAACTTAGTACCAAAAAGTGTGCAAGCCTTCCTACAAGCAAGCCTCCCCTAAGAAAGTTTCCCTTAATGGGCTCCACATGAGAACTATTAATGGTTGGGGAAGATTTTCCCATTAATATTAAAGAAAGGAAGGAAGGAAGGAAGAAAGGAAGGAAGGAAGGAAGGAAGGAAGGAAGGAAGGAAGGAAGGAAGGAAGGAAGGAAGGAAGAAAGGAAGGAAGGAAGGAAATGAGTAGATGGGAAGAGGGAAGGATAAAAGTTAGAAAAAGGGAAATAGAGGAGAGAAAGAAGACAAAGGAAGAGGAGGGAAAGAAAAAAACAACCAGTTTTCCACTGATGATCTCATGAGCTTCTTGGGGGGGAAAGAAAATAATTTTGCTGAGCATTCCAGGAATCAGAGGTGAAGAGGAACTATATTCCAGACATGCTAGATTGACTGTGAAAATGCAGAGGACAGAAATGGAATGTTGAGTTGCAGAAATGAGTGTGGTCCAATTTGCCTTATATGTAGAGTAAATGAATCAGAGTAAAAATATAAAATATAAAAATATAAAAAAATAAAAAAATATAAAAATATAAAAGTAAAAATATAGAGCCTCCCAAAAGAGAATTTTTAAAGGGAGAGGCTAAAGCCAGTTTAGACAGAGTTATAAAAGGAAGGCTGACAAGGTCATATTTTATCTTAGAGGCAGGAAAGTCACTAAAGATTTTTTGAACAGGGCAGTTATGGAGTCACAGCTATGCTGCAGGAAGCATGTCTTAGCAGATATGTGGAGGATGCATTATATAGAAGAGAACCTGAAAGTGGGAAGACAAATTAGGGAGTATTGTAAGAGTTCAAGTAAAAGGTGACGAAGGCATGAACTACTGTAGTGGTGGGTGGAGAGGAGGGATAGAAAGCCAGCCTTATAAATATTATGCAGGTAAAATCAAAAGAGAGGGAAGAAGAAAGGATGAAGAAGATCAACTAAGTCATAAATTGGAGAAAGGTTACATAGAACAAAGACCGAGGAAAATATAAGTGGTTTTTGCCATTTAAGACTTGTTTGATAAGCTTAAAAGGAGTAGTTTCAGTGGAAGACTTGGAATTCAAAATGTAAGGAACTGAAAAGGGAGTGAGAGGTGAGGAATTAGAGGTAAAGTGTATATTACACTTTTCTAGAATTATTGCTGGGAGAGGTGAAGGATATAGGCTGTTGATTTGAAGTCATGATAGAGTGTAATGGTAATTTTAAATGGGGAGATTTTCTCATTCATTAACAGAACCATGTGACCTTCCTGGGTCACATGAGTCTAAGTCACATGGAGCTTGTGATGGGAAAAATTTGCTGAATGGGTGAAACAGAAAGAGGCTGAGCTAGAGCTGAGGTGAGAGAAAGTTAGTCTTGGGAACAGAGCTAGGAAGGATGCAAGCTGTTGGTTAGTGTGAGTGAAAGAGCTTGTTCATGATTTTGTTTAAGAGAAGCCTACTTGTGATTTGTTTAAGGGAGCTGGTTTATGGGAAGCCTAGCAGGGGGAAGGCTTGAGGCTGGTATTGTCCTCTGCATTGTTACTGTGTATAGATTTTTGTTTCTGCAATGGATTCGGCTTTCTGGTGTCTGAATGAATATTTTAGTTCTGTCTTCCATGTGGAGAGACTATGGTATTTCATTATTCAGAATTGTGCCACAATATTTATGGCCACCATAGGTGCTCTGAATATTTCATTGGCATTACAAATGGCAGTGGGGAAGGGAACACAAAATATAAGACAGATAGGCAGAGGAGACAGAGGAAGAAACAGATGCGCCAGGGTGGGATGATTTGCTTTGTTCCTCCCTGGCAAGAGAATGGGCTAATGGCACAGGGCTTTATGAAAACTGGAAACTGAGGTTAGAGAAGGGAGAACTTGGGAGACATAGAAAGATGTTTGCAGGGAATAACAATGAAACCAAGGAAAGAAATGGCAGGGGCGTATAGGAGAGGCTGGGACTTGCTAACAAGCTATCAAATTTTGTGTAAAAAGAGAGATAAACTGCAGGAGGAAAAGATTCGGATGGAAAGGGGGTTGTTGGCTGGTTTGCAGGAGAAGCTTTTTATCCTGCAGTGTTCAAACCATCCTTTAGGAGAGGAAGCTAGAAAATTTCAGGTGGTGGAAAAAAAAAGATGTTGTTGGTTTGGCTTACATGAAGTGAAAAGTTAACAGTGGGAAAGTGAATGCAACCGTAGCACAAGCTGGGCTTGATTTGGGTCCAAACACAGGCCAGGGGGATGTGTGGGAAGAGAATGAAACAAATGAGAAGGCTGAGGTTCAGTCAATACTAAGAAGGAAGCCGGAGAATCAGGGGGGCCTCCCACAGTGTTTGGGGAGGTAATTGAGGATTTTACTCAGCAGGAGTTCACAAATATTTTGAGTTGGTTCACTCAAAGAATAGGACAATCATTTGTACCTTGGATGGTGAGAATCAGTGAAAAAGATACATTTCCTCGCGAGAGAAAATATCCAGCACATTCAAAGTCAGAGCAGATTAATAAGAAAAGAATTATTTACTGCCTTATTGAGGGCAGGGGTAGATTTTGAAAGAATAGATGTCATTCCAAGTAACTAACTATATAAAATGTAGGGGGGAAAGAAGCCTGATTTTATATTGAGCAAGGAAATGAGAACTGCCCCTGCAGATCCTCCTGAAAGATTATCTCCAAGTTCATCATATCTGTAGGGAGAATGGGAGGTTGGCCAAGTCCCAGCTCAGATTAAAGAAAGTATACCTCTAGCCAGAATGATGACCCCAAAACTGCAAGTTAGAAAACAGTAAATAACAGTGAATGATATTATGACAGTGGGTTCGTGAACTCCAGCAGCATGGCTGACCCTCGCTGCTTCTGGTTATTGTCTCCTTGTTTCATTTTTTGGCTTTTTGTCTGTTCACCTTGTTTGTCAGATTTGTTTTTTGCAGGCTTAATAAATACCCTGCAGATGCCTGATTGCTTCAACTGGCTATCACCCCTTATTCATGACTGTAATATGTCACCCCTGGATCTAGTTCTGGATTCCAGCTAAAGAAAGGACGCCTCTAATGGGACCTCTTGAGGCAGGGATAGTTTTATGGCCAACTCAGAAGGAAGTAGCTAATGAAGAAGAGACCTTCACTCCTTATCCCAAGATTTTCGAGGGGCTAATGATGGGGTACTTGTGCTCAAACCCTACCCTAAGATATTGCTTTATGTGCTTCTTTTGTGTGATCCCTGTCATATTGTTGTAAAGTTCTATTGACACAAGTTGCCTAAAATATTGTTTTATATGCGTATTTTCTGTTATCCCTGTTATAGTTCTGTTGACACCAGTTGTCCCACCAAATCTGACCTATGTTATGAATAAGAAAGATCTTGGGGCTGCATGTAATGATAATTTAAAATGGGAAGATCTTTCTCATTCATTAATAGGCCTGTGTCACATGAGTCTGAGTCACATGGAGCCTGTAGTGAGAGGATTTTGTTGAATGGGTGGAGCAGGAAGAGGCAGAACTGAAGCAGAGCTGAGAGTTAGTCTTGGGAACAGTCAGAGCAAGGAAGGTTGCAGGTTCCTGGGTAGTGTGAGTGAAAGAGCTTGTCTATGATTTTGTTTAAGAGAAGTCTAATTGTGATTTGTTTCATGGAGTTGGTTTGTGAGAAGCCTAGCAGGGGAAAGGCTTGAGGCTGGTGTTGTCCTCTCCGTTGTTATTGTGTATAGATTTTTATTACTATGATGGATTTGGCTTTCTGGTGTCTGAATAAATGTTTTGGTGCTGTCTTCCATGTGGAGAGTCTATTGTATTTCACTATTCAGAATTGTGCCGGGGTATTTATGGCCACCATAGGTACTGTGAATATCGTATTAGTGATACATGGAGTCAAGAGAAAAATCAAGGAAATAGAAAACATAAGTAATAGTGACATTAAAAGTATGTCCCTATATGACTAAAGTAAAATTAAAAAAAAAATTATTCATGTAAATTGATAAAAGTGGTGAATGGGAACATATAATGAATTTAGGTTGTTTCCAACTGTGAGGAAAAGATATAGGACAGATAGGTAGACTGTGAACCAGAAATTAAACTCCATGAGAATGGACATGAGTGACCTAGATGCTAACGGATAATCATTTACTGCAATAAGAACTGGCATAAGGCCATTTAAATGGATGAAATAAACCTTGGAAGACAGGTTTCTCAGTGATCACATGAGAGGGAAGGTAGAGAATTTTCATTGATGAAGAGGATATTTGATTTATCGTTGTTCTGATCCAGAGTACCAGAGAGCATGAGAGGGGTACACAGTGCTAGAAAGAGTGGTCACGTATGCAGAGGAAGGAAGATTTTCCTGAGGAAATGGATGGGAGACCAGAGGGTCAGTAAATAAAGGAATCTAACAGAGACCCAGGACACAAGCTAATGGCAATAATGCTAGATACAAGTAGCTATATAACAAGGGACAATAAGACAAGCACACAAATTCAGATAGAGTGTTATGATTTTTTTGAGGTGAGATCATGAAAATGGGACCGATTCCAATTCAGAGAAGGCATAGATGTAGCCTCTGAGCTAGGACTTCCACAAAGGAATGGGATTCAAAAGTCTGAGATGAGCTAGGAGAGTCCAAGCCTCTTCAAGTAAAGGATGCTACCCTATTTTAAACAAACACAAACGAAAAACCTAGACACAGGATGAGTAGGAAAAGCAGACTGATCTAGAAGTTTGAATGGCAAATTATTCATATTGGATTAATGTTACTTACTGCTGTGAAGTTTTTCAAATATGCATATCATTCACTAGTTTGTCTATATACAGGTTGTGGTCAATATAAAGAAAACTGATCTACACGCAAACAGGCGTATCTATCTATATATGTGTCTAATCAATGCTCAAATGTAGACACATTTTAAAGGCCTACAAAGAACAATGAAGTTGGGAGGGAAGGAAACCCTGGTACCAACTAGCTCTGCTCTTTCTGAATCAAAGCTAAGCCCTGAAAATGTGAAATGGCTCGGAGTACCTGCTAATGGTTTTCATTGCTTCCTTTATTAAAGTGTTTATCCCAAGTGTGGATAGCTTCACATTTGCATCATTAATAGCCCTTTTTCAAAGTGTGTTGACTTTTCAGTTGGTTTCTGAATGGTCTTTAATCTCTCTGCTTTTAGATAAGAGAAATCAACCTCTCTCAGGGTAGATCTGTGCAAATGATTACCCAGACAGAAAACGGATTTGGCTTCTAGGACTGGAATGAACTTTCTGCTAAAATGCAATGTTCAAGGAATAAAGAATCAGACTGTTTGAATTGGGAAGGTTGCAAAATGTGCTATAGAATGCCAAAAAGAGAGAGAAACTTGAAAGATTACCTGGTCCAAAGACTGTTTAACCTTGTGTGTGTTCATGCATATATGCGTGGGATGGTCTCTGGATTTCTTAAAATCAAGTTTTTAAATGCATAAAATAAAATAACAAATGATCATAAAGGAAATGCCATCATCTATATACCTACATCTCCATCTATCTATCTATCTACATTCCTACATACCTAATTTTTTGTTTAATTTTTGTTGTTGTTGTTGTTGTTGCAAAGTATAGAAGAAGTCAGACTCTGGTGGAACATATTTGATTAATAGAAGAAAGTAAAGTTCATAAAGGAATGACTTTTTCCAGATTTTGATAAAACAGTGGGACTTAAAGCAAAGAAGGCTTGTGAACCCTTACTTCTGGACTCCCAGTCTAGAATTGTTTATGGTTTATCAGGCCTTACCTTTCTTTCACTGTCATTAGTCTGTGTTTCTCTCCTTGCTTTCAAACCAGGACAGTTGCATTGGTAATCTGGCCCTGATCTTAGGTTGACCTAAATTAGAGGGAAGAGGACAGTGGTTAGAGGAGAGAAAGCAACATTCATGTGTGTATGTATATATGTGTATACATGATATGTATTATATATATGTGTGTATATATATCTATATACATATATATTAAACTAAAATAATTTTAACTTAATGAATGATTGATCAGTTTTACCACTTCAGTACTCAAATGTAGACACATTTGAAGGTCCTTGAAGAGTAATGAAACTGGGTGGAGAAGGAAACCCAGGTATCAACTACCTCTGCAGTCTTTCTATCACTGAACCAATGATAGTCATTTTTGAAAGAAGCTATTTGGTAAATCAAGAGATAACGTAGAGGAAAGTTCTTCCTGAATACTGGTATTATAATTTTATAATGTATTTTTTGTTTTAGATGGGAAACTTCAATATGAAGAAATTCCTACCAAGGCTGACAAGCTCCTTCTCTACAATTTTCCTAGGGTTACACAGGAAGAATGTGTCAGAGGCAGGACATGACCCCAGATCTTCCTAAAAGTGAGACCTACTCTCTTGTCAATCAGATGTCTGTTTGTACACATACATTGTAAGACATATATTCAACCCCCAACCAAACCATCAACAAACATCTATCCTATTAACAAAGCATTGTACTTAGTTACAATGGAGGAAACAAAGAAGAATTTAACGTAATCACTGCTGCCCTCGTTGTGTTTATAGTCTACTAGCTCTAACCTTAGCAGTTTGACCTTAGACAAATCACCTTACCACTTTGATAATTAATTTTGGCTCATGGGGTTATTTAATCAGACAAATACTTATTCAGTACCTATGATGTACAGAATACTTATTAGAGGAGCTATGAAAATGAAAGCTACATGACTCCTTGTTGCTAGGAGCTCACATTCTAGTGGGAAATAGGAGTCATGCATATTGATAAGTATAGTATAAAATGTAATATAAATAATAAAATAATATAAATAAAATATAAAATAAGAATAATATAAAATATCATTTTTACAGTACTTTTTTATGACAGTTCAAAGGAAAAGTAAGGCTCCACACATGCACTGATATCACATCCCCTTTCTTCTCCTTTATACTATGGATTTTGAGGGTTGGCAACCAGCTGAGACCATCTAGCCTACGAAGCATGGTACCAGTCAATGCAAGGAAGTTGATGACAGATGCTAGACCTATGTGAGAGGGAAAGAGAAGGAAGGACAAGCAGAGATGAAAACACAGATCAACACCTTGGGTCTGGGAGATAATTACCAGGCCAGGGGTCAGAAAAAAGCAGAAATAAGTCAGAATGGATATGTGGATATTTGAGGGCAAGTCTAAGAGGAGAGGAGATGCCAAGAAGAAACTAGTGGCCTGAATCAGAGGAAGGGGGCTCTGATTTAAGAGTAGAAAATTGGCAGGAGAGAAGTATAACCCATATTTCACTATCGCTTTCCTTTAATTGTATACTGTTGCATGGCAGACATTCATCTACTTGCTTCTTAAAGGACAGATTTGTTAGAAGCTGAGAACTAGATTAACGTACTTTTATTCACTCATTCATTCATTCAAAAATTTTTATTAACCACCTACTGTGAACTAGGCTCTAGGAAAGTTATGTTTACCGCAAATTTCCATTCTCTATGAAGCTCATATTCTAGTCAGCCTGTCAATAATAATTTATTAAGTGCTTACTATATGCTAAGTGCTAAATGCTTCAGTTGTAGAATAAAAAATCAGAAGACAATTCCTGCCCTCCAGATTAATGGGAGAAGGGAATATATAAAAGGAAGCTGATGGGACAAGAAGGATATTTACCTTCAGGGCCATGATAGAGGAAGTCCAGAGCACAGGCTAGAGAAGTATAAGATATGGCTGGCCTTGGTGTCCTTTAGAAATGAAAGTTCTGGGAGGAGCCATCCAATGAAAGGGGAAATCAGTAGAGTTAGAAGGTGTTAGTAGCATGTAAATTCCAGGCCTGGAGTGAGGTTTCAAGATGAAGAAGTGGGGCTTGGTAGAAAAAGTCCAAAAAACCCGTTTACTGGAGATGAATGAGGTCTATTATACAAGACACAGAGTATCATAATTTACAATCTGCCACACTAAGTATATCAGTAGAGCAGCAAAGAAGTGTAGTGGATCAGGGACTGTCCTCAGTTTTAGGAGATCTGGGTTCAGGCCCAGATTCTGACACACAGGTTGTGAAATATGGAGCAAGTCACTGAATCTTGCCCCTAGACAACTCTTTAAAATTCTAATGTGCAAAGCCCTGCCTACCTGCATTGGTCAAGCCCTGAATCACTAATAGAGGGAATTTCTACATTGATAAAATCAGAGGTCTGATTAAAAAAAAAAAAGGAAATATTCATTAGCAATATGTTAATTAATTTTATTTGGAGGCAGGAGGGTTATGTTCAATATTGATTGTGTTACTTCCTACTTCTGTGACCTACTTCCTACTTCTAAAACAAGGTGTATGCCTTCCCTATAGATCAGTTTCCAAATCTATGAAACAGACTGTTACTTTTGCCTATCTCTCAGAGTAGTTGTGGGGTGTAACTGAGGTGATGTATATGATGATTTTGTTACTTGGAAGCCTGTACAGATATCTGTCCTCATTCTTCTACTTCTTGAAGCTGTTGGGAAGAAATCACCTAACAAGCCATAGTTATATATGCATGAGTAATTACAGATGAGGAGATGGGGTGGGGTGTAGTGATCAGAGAAGGTTTCTCATAGGAGTTGAAGTTCAAATTCGGTTTAAAATATATGCAAGAAGGAAGTCAGGTATACAGGCACCCAGGTATGTAAGGTCTGTCAGGTCCTCTGGGATAGTCTTGGAAAATAGTTTTAATCTCAAGGGAATCTATCATTTTATCCATTCCACCTTCCTCTTAAAAAACCTCTTTATTGCTACTCAAGAATTAGAGGCTACACCAGGCAATCCAAAAGTTGCTAAGTACCCAAACAAACTGGTTTGTTACTAACTACATGGTTATGAGGAAGGGTCATTATGGAGGTTTATTTCATATCAATAGATCCTAGACTTAAGAATGGAAGGCAACTAAGGATTCTTCTGGTCCTAGAATCAGAGTTCTAAAATTGGAACTTGAGATAAGAAAGAAAAGACAATTTATTCATGGTCATACGATTAGACTCAAATCAAAGTCTTCTGATCTCCCACTTAGCACCCTTTCTACTGAAATACAGAGTTAGGATACAAAAGGAAACAATAGGAAATGAAAGCAAAGTTTCCTGTAACTTGGGCAACCTGAAGCCTAAGTTATTCACTTTGTGCCTCATAGGAGCTATCCCAAGGAAAATGATGTACATGCTGGGCATGAACTTGGCACTTTAACCTGCAGACAGAAAATCCCCCTGGAACACTCTCATCTTGCTTGTAAGTTTGGCATGATAGGTAGCCATAACTGATTGTTTGCATTCCTACTATCATATTTAGGGGAATTGAATATTGGGAAGGGTGTTAGTGTATTTTAGATCAAACCAAATCTATCAATAGTGAAAAGAGACAGTGCTGAGTGTGAATTGAGTGAATGCTTGGGAAAGATCAAATCAGTTTGCCTTTGGGATAAGTGGTGTAGCCTCAGTGCTCACTTTTAGTCTAGGCATGTCATTATTGTGGTAGATTCCTGTCTTCACAAAGAATTATTTTAGGAGTGATGGTTAGGGATTGGGTAGGGATAACATTTGACTCTTTCAGATCTACATACCAAATGCACAAGAATCAGATTAACCGATGATGAAGTCAATTGTTCAATCTTGCCTAGAGCTGCCTATCTGGGGTATGCTGGCTGAACTGCTTCTCAGGTCCCAGGCCCTGAAGAAGAGGATATAGCAATGGGCATTCGACCTATGTGAAATATGCTGGGGGTTTTTTTGTTTTATTTTTGCTGGTTTCTAACCATCTATTCACGTTGGTCACTGCCCATAGCAGGTTTATCATTAAACAGAATAGTCACTCCATTCGTCAGCTCCAGAAAGGAACAATTTAATTTGTAAATCAGAACAATTTATTTTGTAAATCAGAAAGGAAGAGCTTTTCCATCTTTGACTATTGTCTTCACATTACAAATCAGTCTTATTCTGGCCCACCTAGAAAGGCTCACTTATGAAGCACTTAATGGATGAGTGCTTGTAAATCTACTTGAATCCTGGTTGTGGGTTTTTCTCAGTTACAGTAATTAACGAATTTGAAAACTAAAATTAATAAACAATCATAACAAGTTCAACTTCAATTAACATTGAAATGTTAGTTGGGGTTTTTTTGGCAAACAATTGACATCTAATTAGCATGTTAAGGACTACATCTGTTTAGATATTATTCTGATATCTTAAACATCTTTTCAAAGTGATTTATATAGAGAAGAATTATACTCATCATCAGACTTTATTTGGAAAATATTTCCCTTTGGTATTATTTTTTTTAATTTAATTTTTCATTGGAGGCCATTGCTGGCATCATGGTTAATCTGTGGGCTCTTTTAGTCTGGTGTATATTCCTCATTCTTTCCCTTACATTCTAAACTCATTAGCACAGTGATTTCCCTTGTTCCTTCTCCTTGAATTGCATGGTGGAAAAGGATCAACATTGAATTTTTGATTGAAATTCACAGGAATATCTCTAATAATATGAATATATTGAATAGAGCCATCCTAAGGATGCCTAAGGAAAGAGCACTGGACTTGAATCAAGTGCCCTTCAGCCTCAGTCTTGGCTCTGTTTCTAAATTGCATAGAAGAAAATGAGTTCAAATTGTGCATCTCTTACTGTCTTTGTGATCTTGGGGAAGTCACAACTCCTCTGGACTTCAGTTTTCTCATTGACGAAATGGGGGTATTGGAATAGTGGGCCTCTAGGGTCTCTTTAGTTCCAAGTTTATTATCTTGTAATTACTTAGTGAACCTCAATTTCCTCATCTATGGCAGAAATTCCTGTGGGCTGCATATTGACTTAGAAATCTACAAAATATCATTGTCTATGTTGTATTGCATTTTGTATGGTTTGCTAAACATTCCTCAGTTGCATTTTAACCTGGTTATATAACTATGTAAATTCTATTAGAATGTATGGATTTTGAGGACAGGAATGGTTTTTATTGTTGCCTTAGTATTGCTAGAGTATAGTAAGGACTTAATAAATGCTTATTGCATAAATTAATGAATTCATTTTGCTTTCTTCTCATAGAATTCAAGTTGTGTAAGTTCCTTGAGAATAGGGGATGTTTCATTTTTGTTTCTATATTCCCAGCTCCTAGCTTAGTATCTACCAGAGACATGTATTTGTGTATACATTTGTGGAGGCATGTGTATTAGTTATTGTTTATTCATTGGTAAAGGGGACTTCCTGTGTAGAAATCCCCTCTATCTAATTAGATGAACAAACCCTCTGGGACTTGTATTCTTAGAATGCTATTAGGGGAACTACAACATTAAGCAATTTGCTCATTGCTGGACTAATACTGTGATGCTCTCTCGAGTCTTTCTGCCTATAAGATTAGATCTCTACACTACAACAAATTGTCTCTCACTAGATGTGGATTGTTGCTAGAATAGATCATGTTGTTGTGGAAAGAGAAGTGAACAACTGAGAGATAGAAGACATGGTTTCTTTCCTGACTGTCATTAGCAAAGTGAATGACCTTGAGCAGGACACCTCAACTCTAGACCACTGTTACCTCCTCTATAAAATAAAGAAGTTAAACTAGATCTGTCCCTCTCACCTAGTATTCGGTGCTGTTTACAAGAAATTATCATGGAGAATTAACTTGATTTGTAAGAGGCCATCATCTTTTTTATCTCTTCAGATTGGGTTGGCAAATACCATCACTGCTTCTGCTCTAGCCAGCTGACGCATTTTCAAGGCATTTGAATGGACTTCATTGGTTTCAAGGGAATTGTCTTGGTCCCTCTGTCCCCAAGGTGCACTGTGCATTCTCTGATTCATAATCCTCTAGCATTTAAAAGGCATTAAACACAACCTGGCATGCTTTGCCAAGGAATCCTACCCTGGAAAGGTAAATTATGCAGAGCTTGAACTGAAAGAGGTCTATCTGGAGGAATACTGTTCTTATCCCCAACCCTTTCTTGGTAGTGAGTTTTGTGTCATTGCTAATCCTGAAAACACCAGAGAAATATAAAGAAAATGGTTATTGCCTTGTGTTTATATTTCAGTTCATCTCTGATTCAATTTAGGTCAATCACTATCTAAGAAGCATCGGTGTCTTGAGCCTAACCATGACTTTACATATTAATTCATTTTGATTGAGTTAGTTATCATATGTACAGTATTTTGTATATTTAAAGCTTTATATAAATGTGGGCTATTATTATTGCAGGGAGTGTTGTGGCTTTGTTTCAGGAAAGGCATCATTCATTGATCTTTATTTTTCATTCAAAAATGTATTAAGTGCCTAACATGTTCTAGGTTCTGAGAAAAAAAATACAAAAATATATACGTGACTTTGTAAGTCATGCAAGTAATAAGTCATAGAAGCAAGATTCAAATTCAGCTCTTTGGGAACCAAGTCCAACATTCTCTCTGCTATACTGTTCAATGTCTGATTCACTTACACTAGGCTAAGGAGTAGAATAGGAAGAGGACCCCCACAATGAAAATTTTCAACAAACGAGAACAACAGTCACTCGTAAGTTTTTCTACAATATTATCAAAACATTATATGAGTTCAAAGTTGGAAGGCTACTTTTATGCCCCTGCATAAATACTTTCCACTAGACTTTACCTGCATCTGCTATTATACTTTGTCATATGTCTAAACTGCTATCCACATCTACCCTCATCTTCCTTCTGAATTCCCATATTGATATGAGAATACATTATGAATTAATGAATTTGACTATAACTTTAACCACAGTTTTTTTCTGAGATCTGTTGTTTACTAATGTTGTGACCTTGGTTCAGTCGCTTAAAACTTTCTGGCCATCTGTTTCTCCATCTTTAAAATGGAGATATGATAATACCTACCTTCCTCTAACAGAGTGGTGGTGAGGGTCCAGTAAGATCACCAACCTGAGCTCAAATCCTAGCTCTGAAACTTAATATCTGTCTGAATTTTTCAATTCATTTAAACTCTTTGGGGCTCAATTCCCTCACCTGTAAAATGAGGAGTTTGGATTACATAGCCATTTATTTGGATTCTGTGACTTTCTTTTGTTTGTTTTTGTGCCTCAGCAAAGATAATTCTAGAAGATCCACAGGCTTCATCACATTGCTGCCACAAGGATCCGTGCCCCAAGAAAGTTTAAGAATCCATTTTCTTGATAGTATTCAAGGTGCTTTTCAGCCCTCAATTAATAGTCTGTTGATCGTATGTATGTTGGGAGGATTTTAGAAAGGTAAAATCCTTCACAAATATTATATTCTGTGTTATTAATATTATTGTTTTGTATGCTTGTCAATTGAGTCAGAAATCCAGTTAGATCTTCGAATTCAAAGGTTAATAAATATGGGGAGCAGAGATATGGTGTGGTATATGCAGATACAGTAACTGGCAGTTTGAATATCTATGTAAAACAGCACAAAATAGGCCTAGAAATCAGTTTTGCAATCATGATGAGAAAAAAATACAAGAAGCAGTTAGAACAAATTCAAGTAAACTGTGAAAGAGATAATAAGATCCTAACACCCATGAGATGAGACCATAAGGAATCTCATAGTAAAGAATAGATGAAGAACGAGGATAGGGCATTATGAGGATATTGCTAGACAATTTGTGAAGTTGAGGTATCAGTACAGCCCAGAGTGACTGGTCCAGGGTGGGAATTCAGGAGTGGGGAACCTGTGACCTAGAGGCCACATGTGGTCTTCCAGATCCTTGGATGCAACCTTTTGATTGAGTCCAAGTTTTACAGAACAAATCCTTTTATTAAGGGGATTTGTTCTATGAAATTTAGATTGTCAAAGGGCCACACTTGAGGACCTAGAAGGCCACATGTGGCCTCAAGGCTGCAGGTTCCTATTCATCTAATGTGTAGTATATGGTTGAGCACTGGGAGGGCTGGGAATAGAATGTGGAGAAGTGGAAGCAAGACATTTGCTAGCTTCCTATTTTTTCTTGGTAACTAGGTGTTAAATTTTCTTATAAGTATTCTTCTGAAGGAGAATTCTGTTAAAATATAAATGTAACTTCTGTTTCAAAATGCATACTTATAATCATTGTTATTTATTTACTTGCATCATTGTTCATTCATTCATTTATCCATCTATTTGTCTATTTTATTTACTTATTTTATATCATCTAATTTTCAGTGGTACCCTGCAAGTCACATCAATTCTAATTGTCCTAATCATATATGTGTGTGTGTGTGTGTGTGTGTGTATGTATACGTATAAATGTATACATACATATATACAGAAAGCTGGCCACGGAGTCACAAAGAACTAGATTCAAGTCAGGCATGACACAGAATTACTTACTGTGTGACCTTGGGTAAGTCATTTAATTTTTCAGATCACTCAACAGTGTTTTTAAGCCTATAAGTAACTCTCCATTCATGGAGGAAGTTTCTCGTTGAGGGTTCCCTATTCCAATAAAACAAAGATAAAAGATGGAAAAAGTAATTGGGGAAAAGAAATAATATACCTACTTCACACTGGAGCTTTGAAAAAACTATTTGAAAATATATTTGAAAAAACTAAAAAGTACTCTAGAAATGTGGGTGGTGGTAATCTGCTATTGGGAAAGCATACTGTTTGTGTTGGTTATTGCAGACATAAATGTGAAATGGTTCTTCACAACCAAGAAGAACTTGACTCTATTGCGTGAAAGTCTTTTTCCATCATCATGAAGTGGAAAATTCCAGAAATTATCAGCCTGATCCAGACCCACTGAGGGGAAATATTTCAAAAATTATATATAACCTAATCATCTGGGAAAAATGTCCCATTTCTGTTTGTCTCCTTGTAAACTAATCATGTGATGATTTGGATAATGCCTCAGTCTAGAAGTTAAGCTTCTAACTCTATAATTAAGAATGTTATGTTTTCTTTCTTTCTGTTTTTTTTTCCTTTCTCTTTTGTTCCCCCTCTCTCTCTTTATTTTTTTCCCTTTAATTATCCATTTCTTTCTTCCTTCCTTCCTTCCTTTCTTTCTCTTTTTTCCTTCCTTCCTTCTTTCCTTCCTTCCTTCTTTGTCATTTTCTTTCCTTCCTTCCTTCCTTCCTTCCTTCTTTCCTTCCTTCCTTCCTTCCTTCCTTCCTTCCTTCCTTCCTTCCTTCCTTCCTTCCTTTCTTTCTTTCTTTCTTCCTTCCTTTCTTCCTTCCTTCCTTCCTTCCTTCCTTTCTTTCTTTCTTTCTTTCTTTCTTTCTTTCTTTCTTTCTTTCTTTCTTTCTTTCTTCCTTCCTTCCTTCCTTCCTTCCTTTCTTTCTTTCTTTCTTTCTTTCTTTCTTTCTCCAGGAACATGTGCTTCTTTGGGATAGAAAAAAGCCAAATCTTAGAATGCTCAACCAAGTCACGGATCTTGTCCTCAAGATACTAGAGCAGTCCTGAGAGTTTCAAGTTCTGATATGTCTTCTTATTCACAGCATTTCCATTGGAATCTTCATATTCCTTCTCAAGGTCAGGCTACCACTGATAGAAGCCTTCTGCAGTTTCAACTTGGCTCACAAAGAGGCAATATTTTTTAGTCTGGGTCACATTAGCAAAATGGGTTGTATTTGGAATGTCCAAGAATCTCTTGCCATGAGCATGAAGACAGTTTTCAAAGTGCCACTGGAATGGCTTAGGTCCTCAGTAGGTGTAGTTCCCACAGATGTCACAGTTGTAGTGGATATTGAGACCTGCAGTTTATATAGCCAGTAAGGAATGGGTTTGCCATCCCAATCTACCTGCAAGATTTGGGGCTTGGAAATCATCTCATTTTCTTCATCTTCTCTTACTCCTTATTTACTACTGCTTACTTGTCTCAATTATTTGTTCTTCCTCTTCTCTTTCCTCTCATTTTTGTACCTATTTCCATTTCACATTTTCATGAGTGAGACTCCATTGTTCCCCCAAAATCTCTACATTTTTGGAGATCTGGGCTTCAAGGCAAGCAGTGTCTTGATTCCTCTTAGAGTCCCATTTGGTTCCTTGGTTCTCTCCTCTCCCCTCCCCTCCTTTCCTTCCTTCTCCTCTCCACTCCTCCCCTTCCCTCTCCTCTCCACTCTTCTCTTCTCTCTCCCTTCCCCTTTCTCTGCCTTCCCCTCCCCATCCCTTCCCCCCCCCTCCCCTCTCTTCTTCTCTCCCTTCTTGTAAATGGCACCCAGGGAGAAATATCATAAAACTTAATCATCCATCCTATCCCTCACCCTGCAGGGGAGAAAAATAATAGCATTTGCTTGCCTTTCCTTTACCCATAGCAACTTCTGTAATAATCTAAGAGGTCAAAGTTTCGTATCTTCAGATTGCTTATGTAAACTAAGTGAATGAAAAACAAATCTATTGAACTCTTACTCTGACCAAAGAACTTTCCTAAAAAGTACAAATATAAAAGTAAGAAGGTAGATTAGTATTTATTCTAGAGCCTGACTGACAGGAAGTCACACCTACTTTCCCAGCATGCTTTCCACTGCCAAAAAAATCAAAAGAGTTTCTTTCTAAAACTATTTCAAATTTTTTAAAATTATTACTACAAACAAAAGCAGAAATTCTGCTCTCAAGGAGCTTATGTTCTAATGAAAGAAACAATATGTAGGAATGTTTCAGCTTCAGGGAAGATGGAAAGTCCCCCCTGATCCTTGGGGTACATGACTAAAGCAGCTGGTAACACACCTTCTTTAGTGTTATTTTTATTTATAAAACCATATGGATTTCTGATATTGAACCACTGGATAGTGATGAGATCTTTCGTAAAAATACCTTTTTTTTTTTGTTTACTTGTTTGTTTTACCTTCTCCAGTAACTATGCATACTGTAGTGGGAGGGGTTGCAGCATCTGCAGAAACAGTTGCCAAGTAGTAACTGCCCAAAGTTTTATTCTATAGAGACTGGGCTGGAGGCAATACCAGTAAATGAGGGTGGGGATGGGAGTTATTTCTAAGGCTGTTGGTCTTAATATAATAAGCTTTCTTCATCAAGGACTGAGGGAAAGTAGAAGTGATAGTGCTGATCTGACTTACTCGGAGCATGCTGCTTCCAAAGCTAACTTGCCTGTCCTGTGGATATTAGGTGTTGGTGATAACTAACACCTTATGCATAGGGCATAATCTCCTAGATGATGGTTGTGAGTGGTAAACTAGAAGCTCAGCTAGTGGATTGGGGTTTCTGACATTCCTAGAGTTCTTGGGCTTCCTTATCCATTAATGGTATTTCTTGGTGGTAGTGAGATTGGAAGGCCCATTTTCCCCAAAGTTGTTTTCCTCAATAGTGGCTATGAGTGTGAGGCTAGAAGACATGGCAGTAGACTAGAGACTTCTAGCCTCAGGAATTGGGGGTTCAGACTCCTGGGCTGTTTTCATTTAACTCTGAGGGTTAAAGGTTAAAGTGACAGTTGTTTTTTACATTATTTGGCGCGTGCCACCTCTCTTTTATCTTACTTATTTATTTTTCAAAAAATATATTGGCAAGAAAACAATACTGAATTAAGAGAATCAGGAGATAATGAAAGAGCTCCGACAAGTGAAAAGACCTGCATTCTAGACCCAACTATATCATTCACTTGCTATGTGCCCTTGGGTCTCATTTTACTAATGAGGAAATTTAATTGGACTAGATATTCTCTATACCCACATAGATTAAAGTACGTTAGAGAGGCCATTTAATTGAAACCTACTCATTTTATAGAATAAGAGACTGAGGCACAGAAGAGGAGAGTAATTTACACAAGGGCCTACTCTACTGTCTCTAACATTTTATGCTTCTAATTCATTTTGACGTTCTGTTCTCATTACTTCTAAACTGGCTTCTTCTCCTCCTCCTCCTCCTCCTTCCTCTTTGTAATTTAAATATCTGTAGCTTTTTTACTACCATAGTCATTTAGAGGATAGAATTTGATAATAGACAGAGTTGGGAATATAGTCAGGAAGACCTGAATAAGAATATTGACTCAGACACAATCTTAGTTTCCTCATCTATATTGCTTTTTTGTAAAAGTAGTTTTATTTATTTATTTTTAGATGTTGACATTCATTTCCACAAAATTTTGAGTTCCAATTTTTCTCCCCATCTCTTCCCTCCCCCCAACACATAACATCTTGCATTCTGATTACCCCTTCCCTCAATGTTCTCTCCCTTCTATCACACCCTGCCCTTCCCTTATACCCATCTTCTCTCTTTTCTTGAAGGGCAAGATAGATTTCTATACCCCATTACCTGTATTTCTTATTTCCCAGTTATATGCAATAACAATTCTCAACATTTGTTTCTAATACTTTGAATTCCAACTTCTCTCCTGTCCTCCCTCTCCACCCATCCCCACTGAGAAGGCAAACAATTTCATACAGGTTATATATGTGTCATTTTGCCCAGGACTTCTATAATATTCATGTGGTGTAAGACTAACAATATTTCCCTCCATCCTACCCTGTCCCCCATTTATTCTATTCTCTCATTTGACCTTGTCCCTTCCTCAAAGTGTTTACTTCTAATTATTCCCTTCTCCCATTTGTCCTCCCTTCTATCATCCCCCTTACCCCACTTGTCCATTTCTCCCCTACTTTCCCATAGTGCAAGCTAGATTTTCATATCAAATTGAGTGAGCATGTTATTCCCTCTTTAAGCCATATGTGAGGAGAGTAAGCTTCACTTTTCCCCTCTCACCTCCTCCCTTTTCTCCTCCATTGAAAAAAATTTTTCTTATCTCTTTCATGAGTGATAGTTTGCCCCATTCCATTCTTCCTTTCTCCTCCCAATATTTTCCTATCTCACCACTTAATTTTATTTTTTATAGATATTTCTTCTAATTCAACTCACCCTGTGCTGTCTGTGTGTGCCGTCTGTGTGTGTGTGTGTGTGTGTGTGTGTGTGTGTGTATAATCCCTCCACCTACCCAAATACTGAGAAACATCTCAAGAGTTACACATATTATCTTTCCATGTAGGAATGTAAACAGTTCAGCTTTAGAAAGTCCTTTATGATTTCTCTTTCCTGTTTACTTTTCCATGCTTCTCTTGATTCTTGTGTTTGAAAATCAAATGTTCTCTTCAGTTCTGTTTTTTTCATCAAGAATGCTTGAAAGTCCCTTATATCATTGAATGACTATTTTTTCCTCTGAAGTATTATAGTCAGTTTTGCTGGGTAGGTGATTCTTGGTTTTAATTCCAGTTCCTTTGACTTCTGGAATATACTATTCCAAGCCCTTCAATCCTTTAATGTAGAAGCTGCCAGATCCTGTGTTATCCTGATTGTATTTCTACAATACTCGAATTGTTTCTTTCTAGCTGCTTGCAATATTTTTTCTCCTTGACTTGGAAACTCTGAAATTTGGCCTCAATATTTCTAGGAGTGTCTGTTTTTGCGTCTCTTTTAGGAGGTGATTTGTGGATTCTTTCAATATTTATTTTGTCCTCTGGACCTAGAATATCAGGGCAGTTTTCCTTGATAATTTCATGAAAGATAATGTCTAGGCTCTTTTTTTGATCATGACTTTCAGGTAGTTCCTTAATTTTTAAATTATCTCTCCTGGATCTATTTTCTAAGTCATTTGTTTTTCCAGTGAGATATTTCACATTATCTTCTATTTTTTCATTCCCTTGGTTTTGTTTTGCAACTTCTTGGTTTATCATATAGTCATCAGCTTCCCTGAATTCCAGTCTTATTTTTAAAGAACTATTTTCTTCAGTAAGCTTTCTCCTTTTCTATTAGGCTAATTCTTCTTTCTAAAGCCTTTTTCTCCTCATTGGCTTTTTGGACCTCTTTTGCCAATTGAGTTAGCCTATTTTTAAAGGTGTTATTTTCCTCAGCATTTTTTGGGTCTCCTTTAGCAAGTTGCTGACTTGCTTTTCAAGCTCTTTCATGGCCTGAGCCCATTGTATATTCATTTTGGAGGTACTAGATGCAGAAGCTTTGACTTCCTCTGACAGTATGCTTTGTTCTTCCTCATCTGAAAGGATGGAAGGAAATACCTGTTCTCCAAGAAAGTAACCTGCTATGGTCTTTTTTTTCCCCCTTTGTTGGGCATTTTCCCAGCCAGTTATTTGACTTCTGAATCCTTTGTCAAAAGGAGGGTCCTAGAACTCCTGCTCACCCCAGGACCCTGCTCATGGCTGAGATTCATATCAGCTGCTCAGTTCCCCCAAGGGCTTTATGCTCAGTGATCCAACAATGGAACAATGGATGCAAGCTGCTTCCTGCCTGCTGCTGCCTCCAGAAGCTTCTGCTGTCCAACCTCCACCACTGTCATGGGCTGGGGCCAGGGATGGATTCTGCTCCCTTCTTGCTCAGGTTGAAAAATCTCTCTCATTGAACTTTGGCAACTGTGGGTTGAGGGATCTTCAAACTGCTGCTGCTTCCAGGGATTTCATCCTTGAAGCCTGCTCCTTTCCTACTCCTTCCAGAGTCACACAGATGAGGTTGGGCTGGGCTTTACTCTGTATCCAGTGTGACAGGCCTTTCCCTTCAGCCTTCCAGGTCATCCTGGGCTGGAAATCTCTTCCACTCTATCTTTCTGTGGCTTATGCCGCTCTAGAGTTTGTTGAGTGTCTTTCTTTACAGATATTTTATAGACTGTGGGGGAAGAGCTAAAGTATGTATGTTTGTCTACTCTGCCATCTTGACTCTGCCCCTCTTCCTCATCTAGAAAAGAAAATAATAATAATAGAATTTACCTCACATGGTTGCTTTGAGGATCAAATGAAATAATATGTATACAGTATTTTATAATCCTTAAAGTTATAAATGAATATTAGCTATAACACACAAATAAACCTTGAAGAAAAACCTCTAAATCTGCAGGCATCCTAACCCTTCCAAGGACCAAATACTAGTCAACTATCACAGTATAGAGATTATAAGGTGATAACTGACATTTATAAATCTTTTAAAAGTTTGAAAATTAATATTTATTACCTTATCAAACCCCCATTATGTAGGATGTCCTAAAAATCTTAAAGCAGTTTATGTTTTGATAAAACTGTTGAAGCTAGTAAGGCTTAAAAATCACACACTTTGGAGACATTCTGTATTATTATCCCTAGCAGACGATGAGCCCATGACTAAGAAAAGTTGTGACTTACCCATGCTCATACAACTGGAAAGCATTGAAGAAAATATTGAAAGGCAGCTTTTCCTGACTTCAAGTTCAGTACTGCTTCTTAATTGACTTTACATAGAAATGTTTGAGAAGAAAATGTTTATTTTATAATCTTGCTACATTTCTGTACTCTCTAAAGCATTGTAAAAATATAAGTACACAAAATCAAAAGATAATAGAGAATACAGAATAATAAAAACAGAATAGAGTCTAGAGATCATCAAGTCCAACATTTTTATTTTACAAAGAAGGAAACTGAGAGAGTGGTTACATCACTTGCCCAGGGTTACATGGTTAGTAAATGTCTGAGGTATGATCTGAACCAATGTCTGCTTGACTCCAACTCCATTGCACTATCTATTATCCTTTCTCTAAAAATATCTTTCTCATCCTCAGCAGCAGTTTATGGGATATTGTACTATTTTTTTCTCTGGTCTAGGTGACATTGTGATGGGTTAAACATTGGATGTTCCATCAGGGCCTGACTAACAGGCCTTCAAACCGTGACTTCTTTCTACTACTGTCAAATTGATCCTAAATTGGGTTTGGGAAATTCCCTGTGTCTTTAACCAAGTAGATTAGGTGAAACTCCTCTACATACACATATAATCCTATTCCCTCCAATCTCTTCTTCTCTAGGTTGTTCCCTCTAGCATCAGCATTCTCTCCCTCACTGTTGGCTGCTTTGCCACATTCTACAAATACATCATCTCACCCCTATCATCAAAAACTTCTTACTTGATCTGTCCATCTTCACTAGCAATCTTGCTATAGGATGACTGGTGTCTACACTTCCTTTCCCTTACTCTTTTCTTAACTCTCTAAGATGCTGAAGTAAATGACTTCTAAGTTTCCTTCTAACTCCAACATCAAGTGAGCCAATGATTCTCTTACACTAGCTGGCCTAATTTTCTCAAATAGCTCTTTGAAACTTCAGAATAACAGGATCCTAAAACATAAAAAATATAAAAAAGTCAGAATTCTGGGGTTTTAGTTTCAAGAACATTTGAGTACATTTCCCACCCCATCCCCAGAAAAATATGCATTCTATTGTTTGATAAAAATGGAGGCTTTTTTTCTGTCTTTTGCCCCTGCTTATTCTCACCAGAATATGTCTTGAACTAAAAAAGGAAAGAAAGTACCATGAGATTTCCGATGAGACTGTTATTTTGAGATTTATGATCTAGCATTTCAAACTCAAAAGAGAGTTGGCTCACCATTCTAACTGCAGTTACTTGTTTGGATGGAACTACCAAAGTTTCAACAGTGCTAATATTCACCAGATGCTTGGGGGTGGGGATGGGAGTAAAAATCAATATGTACTTATTTTTATTGAAAAGTACACTTCTCAGACAGCACTTTCATAATCTGTCTGAGGTCAAAAAGTATGTGTATGTGCATTTGTGAATTAAAAAACACACTATATATACTCATATACATACACAGAAACATATATATGTATGTGTATATATGTGTATGTGTGTGTATGTCTATATGTCTATCTATATCTGTCTATATCGAGAGAAAGAGAGAGAGAGAGAGAGAGAGAGAGAGAGAGAGAGAGTATCCCCCTTCCATATCAACTTCTTACCTAACCTCAAGAATTAATTTTAGTGCCACTTTTTCTATGAAACCCTCCTTGAACCTTTCCACCTTCTCACACTCTCATCAGATGGAAGTAATTTCTCCCTCTCTTAAATCATTGCACTTTGAACTTGGCTTACCATATTCTAATGTGTATATTACTTTCCCATATACACTTTATTACCTCACTAGACCATTTTTTTTTTCCTAATGAAATTTCTTTCCCCAGTACTTAGCACAAGAATTTAGACTCAGTAGGTGCATAATAAACGTTTGTTCCCAGTTCTATTTTGCAGTATTCAAAGTGATTTCCTCAAAATTTTGTGATGATGGGGTTAGAGAAATTTCTATGCCCATCTTGCAAATGAGGAACCAGATTGTTAGAGAGAATTTTCTTGTCTAGCATCACATAGCTAATCTATTTCAGAGCCAGAGCTTGGACCTAATCTTTCAGATTATAAATCTAATGCCCTTCCCCTCTGAACTGCAAAGCTTCTTATTGAATAAAGGCAATGGATTTTTTTTTAAGGTTGATTTTTTTTCAACATAAAATCCAATTCTCTTGAAAGACTATGTCACCCAAATTGAGTTAATTATGCCTGCCGCATATTCCAAAAGTCTAATTGGGGAATCAAATAAAAACCAAGAAAGTCTCCTTTTGTGCTGCTTTTATTATTCAGAGTAAAGAAAAGTGACCTTTACTTTTTTTCTTCTAAGTGAGAATCCCTAGAGTCTTGGGTGATTCCACTGGATTCTTGGCCTGGCTGTTTAGACATGACCTTCCTCCACCTTTTAAATCACTGCTGCCTTCTTTGGCAAAGTCTGAGCAATTCCATTGGATTCATTAGCGTTTCTAAAGAGCTGTGCTCTGTGGCAGCAGCAGCTGCCTCATGTAATTTGGTATTGCTTCAATTTACTTGGAATTCTGTTTTAATACGCCAGCTGTTGAAGAGACTCCACATACTTACTATGTAAGGGACCACAACCACTATAAAAGCCCTTTTCTTGGCCAACCCTTGGAATGCGTTGTTCACTGCAGAAGTAGTCAGCCTGCCTCAGTGCCTCATTCAAAAGTATTGTCTTTTCTCATCTACAGTCTACTAAATAACCTGAGTTTTAATAAAGATGGTTAAGTGAGGATTTTGTAAATCCCTGGATTCTTGGATCAAGCCTGATTCTTCAAGCGTAGTGTCTGGAACACAGGAAATGATCATTCCACTATATTCTGTCCTTGGTAAGGCCACATCTGGAGAAAAGTGTTCAGTTCTGAGCCCTGTGTTTTTGGAAAAATGTTGAAATGGTGGCAAACATCCAGAAAAGGAGAGCTCGATTATGGTTCTCCAGACTATAGTGTACAATCATTGGCTTAAAAAATAAAGAAAAAAAAGACTTAGCATATTAGAACATCTTTTGGGGGACATGATCAATATGATTTGGTTTTCTTTGACTCTACATATAAGGTGCTATGTGTATGTGTCTGGGTATTTTCTTTTTGTCAGCTGAGGGAAGAGAAAATAAAATTTTGTTAATTAAAATTGAAATCTTAAAAGACCTGAGCATACTTGACTATGATGAAGAAAAACTTTAAGATAGCACAATAACATTCAAGTACATGAGGACCTTATCATGCGAAAGAAGGATCATATTTACTCTAGAGGATCAACTGATAGATGTTACAGAGAGCCAAATTTGGACTTGGAAAATCTTTGAATGGGAATGAGTGGGTTTTCTATCACCAGAAATCCTCAAGTGAATGCAAGAAGGTCACTTCTTGAGTGTTGTAGAGAGAATTCCTGTACAGGTAGACTTAGTGGCCCTGCTACGTACTCTGTCATACTGTGACAAAGTGATGCTTCCTTTAAATTTGACAGAGATTTTATGTGCATATTGGTTATATATTTCTTCACATTAGTCCCTTGCCAGTTGCTTATCATGGCCTTATATAGTATAACTATTAAATTGTGCAAAAATAAAAATTCACTGTTTAGACTTTCACCCTGAAAAACAAGGCAAAACTTAGGACAAAGAGAATCAAAGGAAGTTTATCAAGGTAACTATATCAAGGTAACAACATGTTGACTGACTAATCACATTTAGGTAAGTTCATGTTAGCAAAAGGGTGTAGTCCATGATACATCAGTTCCTTCCCAAGGTAGCAGGTACATGACAACTGCCAGGTACAAACAGGTAGGAGTTGACTAGCCACATGATGACTATCAGGTAATATAATACCTGCAGATTAGGTGAGGCTTCTCCAAACACTGACTGATAAGCAGGTCTGGGAAACAATGGATTGCTGAGTCAGTATAACTTTTAATAAGTAGAACACAAGCTCCAGCAGATTCAGGTGGAAAGATTCCAATTATGGAACTAAAGATATGTTCTGCTGTCCAAACAATAACAAAAACAACCATTATCACAAGAAACTTAGATATCTGATGATTGTATTGTTATTTGTGGGGTAGCCAAGTATCAGGGGGTAGAGTACCAGACCTGGAGTGAGGAAGATTCATCTTTATGGTTTCAAATCTGACCTCCAACTACTAGCTGTGGGACCCTGGTCAAGTCACTTGACCCTGTTTGCCTCAGTTCCTCATCTATAAAATGGGTTAGAGAAAGGAATAGTAAACCACTCCAGCATCTTTGCCAAGAAAATCGCAAATGGGGTCACAAAAAGTCGGACATGACTAAAAAACAAATAAGTAACAACAAGGTCAATTGTTATTGACCACTGTGAAAGATTAATCACAGTCTGAAGTAATGACACAGGAACTGGTGGGAGACACCTCAAAGAATGTGTGGTTTTGTTTTGTTTTATGGGAAGATAAAGTTGTCATAAGAGAGCAATTGGTCATGTGGGAGAAGCAGGTGAAGTTACAAACTAGATGAGGGTGTAGCTAGCTCTCCTGTCCTGAATGGCTAAGTTTAAAGGCATCTTGGGATAAGATTCTTATGTTCTGAGTTGGATATTCTGTGTTTCGTGTTTTCTTCTTACTGTCTATTCTTTGAACACCGGTTGTTAGTAGAGGCACTGATGCTGGTACCCTCAGTCAGCCAATCATTTAGAGAGCTAATGAGAACATATTAAGCATCTGCTAAGGTGCCAAGCACTATGTTAAGTGCTGAGAATACAAATACAAGTGAAAAACAAAAAGAGTCCATGACTTCAAAGAGCTTTTATTCAAAGGAGATGACAAGGATGACAACACATAAAAGGAAATTCCAAAGGTTAGGGCCTCTGTCCAGGAGCAAGATGGGGAAGTAGAGATTACAGCCTGCTGAGAAATGAAAACATGGGTGATCTGGTCACCTTCCTTAAATGGAGGCTCTATAAGGAGCAAAAGGAGCCATCCAGTCAGTGGGAGGGATTACAAAGCCACAAGATACATTTGAAGTGTGAATTTCAAGAGTGAAGTCATGTTCAGCATGATTAGATTTCTGGACATGGTAGAGAAATACAGCCTGGAGAGAAAGGAATCCTTTTAGTTCAGGTTCAATGTGGGGAGGAAAGGAGTTATTCATAGGGCATTGAACTGTTAACAAAGGCAAGTCTGCTTACCCCTAAAATAGCAAGGATATGCAAAAGGGATATCTGGGCAATTATCTTTAGTAGACAGAATAAACACAACCCCACTAGTTTCTACTGGTTCATCTGGGGAATGTGTAGAGATAAGAGTGCTGGGCATGGCCCCACATGGGAGGGGCATTATGTTACATGACCTTAGGTGATCAGGCTGCTAGATGGCACAGTGAACAGAGCTCCAGTACTGGAGTAAGGAAGGTCTGAGTTCAAATTCAGCCTCAAACACTCACTCGCTTGTGTGACAGTGGGCAAGTTACTTCACCCTGCATGCCTCCTTTACTCATCTGTAAAATGAGTGGGAGAAGGAAATGGGAAACAACATTTTTTCTTTGCTAAGAAAACCCCTAGTGGGGTCAGGAAGAATTCAACATGACAACAACAAAAGTGATCAGTGAGTAGGAGGCCATATCATCACAGCTAGAGGCTACCAGAAGCTGTTTCAAGGGAGGTGCAGTTTGACCCATTGACTCTACCCCCCCAAAAATTGAGTCCTAACTTTATTGACTTTTAGGTGAAATCTAATTTAAGCCATGTTGCCAGAGGCAGGGAGAGCTAAGACTGTACAAATTCATAATATCATGCTGGCAAAGCCCTTTTCTTAAAATCCAAAGCTGTAAACATTTCTACTGAGGGGAAAGAAAGTATCAACAAGACCCGGATACGCATTGACTAGTAGAAGTGGGGGAAATTCAGAAGAGGTTCCTACTGTCAGTCTCACTCATTTTCCTACCTCTCCTCTGCCCTGCTTTTCTTGATTTTTTCTCAACTTTCTTCCTTTGAGCCCCTCATCTCATATCCATGATGTTGTTAAAATAAAGCTTTTTTCAGGGTCTTGCCCTAGTGGATGAAGCAAAACTCGGGAATAAGACAAATGAGTTATTGTGGTAACCCAAGGCACAAACAAGTGTTGTGAGCAATGAATTTCAAATCTAGCACAGCTTTTGTGGACAAGTTTCCTGAGAAGACCAAGATAATGCTGATAGGTGAACATTTCTAAAAGGGATGGATTAATGCCATCTCAACTCACACCACATGATAGGAAGATTAGATTCATGATAAAGGGATGGAGTCAAAGTGCTTGTGGCTGCCCTTTCCTATGGGCTAATATGTACCCAAAGTCTAAAGAGATTTTAAAATATAATTCCTTAGATTGTCTCAGCAAAGTTTCAGTACTATATTACCCCCTCCCTCACTTGAATTCTGGCTTTCAATTAATTACAAGAAATGAATTTCAGTAGCAAAGCCTCAAAAACAAGAGAAAATAATCACCATCTTCATTATCTACCACTCTCAAGTATAATCATTTAAGATCTAATTAAGAGGGTCTTAACTCCAAGATCATTCAATCAACAAATATCTGTTAAATACTTACTATGTGCCAGCCATTTTGCTGAGCACTGGGGATATACAAAGAGGCAAAATACTGTTCCTGTCCTCAAGGAACTTACAATTGAATGTGAGAGACAATCATCAAACAAATATATGCAGGATAAGTAGAAAATGATTAAGTTAGAGAAGCTCTAGAATTAAGAGAGATTGGGGAAGCCTTCCAGAAAAAAAAAAATAACATTTTTGTTGGGAGTTAAAAAGGAAGGGAGGGAGGTCAATATTCAGAATAGAGGAGGGACAATATACCAGGCATGAGGGATAGCCAGAGAGAATTCTGGGAACAGAGATTCGAGGCACAGTGAGCAGTCCAGTATCATCATATCTAAGAGTAGATTTAGAGGAATAAGGTTGGAAGGAGCCACATTATGAAGGACTTTGAATGTAAATAAAGGCATTTTTTATATTTGATCATTAATCTTACTGCTTGGAGGCAGTAGAAAACTACTGCAGCTTACTGAATAGTGGTTGAATGGAGGATGGATTAGAGTGCAGAGAGATTTGAGGCAGGCAGATATACCGTAAGGCTATTACAATAATCCAGGTGTGAGGTGATGAGTACATGTGTTATAGTGGTGGCAATGTCAGAGGAGAGAAGCAGGCAAATTTGAGCAACATAGCAAAGGTGAAATCTATGGACTTTGCCAACAGATTGATCAAGAGGGCTGAGAAAGAATGAGAAATCCAGGATGACTCCTAGGTTGTGAACTAAAGGGACTGGAGAGGATGGTGTTACCCTCTACACTAATAGGAAAGTAGGAATCACTTCTGAATCTTCCTCACTTCTACTAATCAATGCAAGTATGAGGGTTTGAGGGAAAGATAATGAGTTCCATTTTGGACATATGATGAGTCAATATATTAAAAGTATTTCTTGAGTCTTACATTTTAACATGAATACAAGTCATGTGGCATGAATAAACACTGTGGAAATTCCAGTGCAGAATAATTTAGTTAGTGTGGGAAAACAGGAAGTAAGTTTTATTTCCACACTTTGATGGGAGTTGTGACCTAGAATGCACAGGTTAAAGAAACTAATGCACAGGCCCAAGGAGCTGTGTGAGGAAAGAGCTATCAGAGAGGAGAACATGGAGTCACATGGCCAGGGGACGGTATCTTGGGAAATCCAGAGTTCAGGATTCTACAAGGGTCCTGCCTCATCCTGACCTGGTCATAGTCCTTCTGGTGGCCATGCTGAAAGCTACCCGTTTGTTCAGTGGAAGGAATGTAGGCCGTTCCTCCTCTGAATTCCATTTTTAATAAGTTTTTCTTAATTCCTTTTTTGTGTGTCAAGTTTGTCTCTAACGGGGAGTAATGAATATACAGCTTTTTAGAACTGAACTGTCTTAACTGAAACAGATTTGCCAGTGGAATTGTAGGCAGATTCCCTAATCCTTTCTTCTATGAACTATTGTGTCTTCTACTTTTATTTCTCTGCCTATATTTTGCATTTCACAGGAAGTACTATTAAAACACATTTAAAAAGCTTTCACTTCTTGAATTCACAACCTTAAAGAGTTAATTGAAAAGTAGTCCAGGACATAAAACATCAAGAAGATTAAAATATTTGCTCCTGACTTCTTTCTGATTTTCCTCTCATTCTCAGCTACTAATGCTTATTATTATTAAAGATCTTTTGAAAATCTAAGAAATGCTAGATAATTTGGGATAAGGAAGACCCTTAATTTAACCTTGATAAAGAAGTTAAATATTCTCGTCCAAATTCAAACATATTTTCACTTAATGGCAGACACTAATAATTCCATTTGAACTTAGCTTCCTTTTTTTTTTTCTAATGATTAGTGCTGTCTGTGGAAATATAACTAGCACTTTAATTAGGATCATACAATAAAAGAATCTCCAAAATCTAATGGACATCAGATGATATCTAGTCCAATTCTTACTGCTGCCTCTAATGCATTAGTACCTTCTATTATACAACTGGTCATCCAGATTGCACCTAAAGAACTCCAGGGAAACAGTGCCTACTTCTTGCCAAGAGCATCCCAGTTATATAATTGATAGAAGTCAACTAGGAGGCACAGTGAATAGAATGCTGGGCCTGTAGTCAGAAAAACTTGAGTCCAAATATGAGCTTAGACGCTTATTATCTTTGTGACCCTGGGCAGGTCTATCCTGTTTGTCTCAGTTTCCTCATCTGTAAAAATGAATTGGAGGAGAAAATAGCAAACCACTCCAGTATCTCTGCCAAGAAACCCCCAAAAGGGGTAATAAAGAGTGAGAACTGAAAAATGACTGAACAACAAAAAATTATTAGGAATCTTTTTCCTTTTATTCAACTGAAATCTACCATACTTGTAACACCAATATACTTGTTTTAAGTCTTACTCCTGAGATGAAGGAAAATAAGATTGATCCCTCTTCTATATGATAGTCCTTCTGATATAGTTTAAGGTTTCGACCCTTTCCCTAGTCTTCTCATCTCTAGATTTGTGGAGAATTCATTCATTCGTTCATTCATTCATTCATTCATTCATTCATTCATTCATTCATTCCTCAAGTTCTCTCAACCATTCCCATTGCCCTCCTCTGGATATGTTCTAATTTGACAAACGGATTAATGAGTAACTTAATTATTCTTCCCTACTCTGGGACATTAGAGCCTACTGTGACATTTACAAGGAATTCAGAAGCAGAAATACCAGTTTACAGCCAAATATTAAGGTATATTTAGAGTTATTTTTTTTTCTTTTTTTTTTGCCTCTTGAAGATACAACCTCAAAATTAACTACAAAAGAAGGATTATTAAAGAAGAGCTGCAGAGAAACTCAGAAATGCTAAATAACTTTGGGAAAGGGAAATGCTAATTTTGTCTTTCTAAGGGAAGGTAAGATAGTAAATCTGATTCTTCCTCAAATGCAAACCAGACTGGAGAGCTGCTAGGCATTCTATTATAGAGTCAGCCTCTTCATCAAGATTATTATCACATAACATTTCAAGTAGTAATGCCAAAGTATCTGCCTCTCTTTCAGGGAAAAATCTTGGGCTGATTCTAACTAAACCATGCAGATGAGATCCAAGCAGAGGCAAAAAGTGACACTTGATAGCTGATTGACTATACTTGGCAAGTAGAATAAAGCTCTATTTGGGAGAAGAAAGTCAGAAAGCATAATAATTGTTTGCTTAGATTATGCCATAGTTTTTATTATTTTTACAACCTGTCAACAAATTGCTTTGTATTATGTAGATGAGTAGGGCTAGATCTGCTTTCTCTTCTATTATATGATAATGAGGGGAAACACATTATAATCATAGAATCTTAGAGTTGGAATAGATTATAAAGCCTAAGAAAGCATGAGATCTGTTTTATTTAAACCTAGGGTCTTCTGCAGTATCTAGCACAAGGCTCTACATACACTGAGAACTAAAGAAATGAATTCGAATGTTTCACCACTTGCATTTCCTTTAAAAAACAACCAACAATATTATTGTAGAAGACTATCCATAGGTTTCTCCTGACTGACAAAAGGGTCCTTAACACAAAAAAGTTAAAATAATAACTTCAACAGAATTATCTTGATGTGGACTGCTTCAGGAGCTGATGGAGTTCCTGATCAATGGAAGTGTTTAAGCAAAGACTGGATGGCCACATCTTGGGGATATTGCTGAATATATTCTGAAGAAAGGTTTCTTGGTCAGGTTTGGGTTGGGTTAGATAACTACTGAAGTTCCTTCCAAACTGACAATTTTATGATCAATAAATTTGCCTTCAAGTTACTTCTGCCTTCTGGGACTAAGGAAAAAAGTCATCCAATCCAACCTCTTACACAGATTCAAAATCTCTTTTTTAATATACTCTGAATCCTTCATTGTTAGGGGAGCAGAGAGAGAGATTTGTTTTATTTTGTTTTGTTTTCCCCTCACTGGTCACCAAATCTGGCGTTTATAAGCTGTGTTACCTTATGCCAATCATATCCATTTTGTTAGTTATATTTTTCTCATCTGTTGAAATGGGCACAATACTATCTTACTAATGTTAAACGTTTGCTATAAAGAACAAATGAAATAACACACTAGAAATGTTATCATGAAAAGACAAAAAAAACCTTACACTGTAAACTGCTAAACAAACATAAGGGATTATTATTTTTATTTTCATTACTCTAAAAATAATAGCTATCATATATACTACCTTTGATGTCCCAGAAACTTTACAAATATTATTTTATTTCATCTTCACAGCAGCACTGGGGTATAGGTGCTATTCCCACCCCCATTTTGACAGTTGAGGAAATGGACAAACAGAGTTTAATGACTTGCTCAAGGTCACAAGACTAATGTGTGTCTGAGGCTGTATATGGAGGCAAGTCTTCCTGACTCCAGGACAAGCCCTTTGTCCAGTACAACACTTAGCTGCTTCCACTAAATTACTCCTTTGATCCCTCATTGTGAGTGTGAGAAAAGGAAAGTATGAGAGACATAGCTTTCTAGATAATTAATCATCAATTTATTAATTGTGGTTAGCAGATAATCAATAAATTGAGGTCAACGGCCCTCTCAGAAACCAAAGATGAACCTTATGGACATTGAGTACTTGAATATGCTTGGAAAAGTGGTTGTCCCTGACAGGTGGGAGTCAATTCTGATTAGTTAACAATTAATGTGTCAATTTTAATGAAAAGTGGTCTCATTATAATGAGGAACAGGGACTTTGATCATGTCACTCTTAGACAAAGAAACTCATTTCTATCCATCCCACTCCTCACTCTGGCAATCTAGACAAAAGGGTCTAATCTCTACTTAGTCCTGCCTGAGTAGAACACAATGAGTCAAAAATTACTTAGGTTAGATTCTCTTGACTCCTTAGTCAGAAAGAAACTTTCCCAGTTGGATAAGGTCTCACCCCAGATTGAGGAAAATGTTAATCCAGTTTCATCATCATCATCATCATCATCATCATCATCATCACCACCATCATCATCATCATCCTGTCCTTCAGAGGCTGCTTTGACCAAGTCTTTAATGTGGAAATGGAAAGGGAAAAAAAGCTTGGATCCCCCATATTAGGAATTGTTTATTCATAATACTTGTTCTCATGAGATCTGGATTCTCCAAGGCCATATAAGTGCTCACTACAGCTCTTATTTGTTTTTCATCAGACCAGTGACTTTATTGTCAAATCGTCAATATACATTTATTAAGCATTATTCATTTAACCTATTAAATATTGTACTGAGCCCTGGATATACAAAGAAAGAAGAAAAGAGTCTCTGTCCTCAAGTATCTCATACTCTAATGTGGCAGACATTGTGTGAGCAATGAGATTTCTTGGGTGGTTGATTGCAAGGGGATTTCTTGTTTTCAACTCTACACCTCCTAAAGAACCATGTATTAGGTCACAGAATGAACTGATCTGCAACAGAGGGGAAACTGATATGCTGACAAAATAAAGGATTCTGAAATTATTATTACTAGCAGATAAAAACAAATCAGAAGTGATTTTCCCCATCTCTGATAAGAAAATATTTTTTCTTCAACTGATACAATACTAAAATTACTCTATTTCTTAGAGGTATTTTCCTTGGTACTTTCCAGACCTAGCTGATTCTTTTATTCCATACATATTAATTGCTTACATTTAAAAGGGGAAAAAATTAAAAAGGATGGTGAGTGATTTTAGCCCTTAGATGTTAGTATTTTTTTAAAATTAATGTAGATTTTAAAATTCCCTTGGTTCTCTGCCAAAGAGAGTTAGTTTATTTTTGCCATGGGGTAGATTTTCACTTTGTTTTAATGACAGATGATAGATATGTAGATAGATAGATAGATGGGTAGATAGATAGATAGATGGGTAGATAGATAGATAGATGGATAGATAGATAGATAGATGGATAGATAGATAGATAAGGAGTTGGGGGGAACTGTTTCTGTCCCCTCATTTTTAACTTCCAACCAATCATATTGTTCCCCATGACTCACCTATGTATCCAATCATGTTGTCCTCAACCCTATGATGTCACCTATCCTGCTCTGTAACTCCTTCTAACCTTATAAAAATGAGTTGTCCTCAACTTGGCAAGATATTGATGCTTTATTAATAGGTTCATGCATAAATTATCTTGCTTAGAGCAATTGTGCCTCAGTCTATCTTTGTCGAATTTACTCAGCATTATCATTAACTGTAGCTCCCCACAAATCTCTGCTTCCTCCAATCACAAAAACCTCCAAAAAACTCCATTGTAACTTATAACCAACAAAAGCAATCCACACATTTTTCATATCTGAAAATATGCTTCATTTTGCAACTAGCTCTTCAAATGTAGGAAATAAGCCTTATCATCAGTACCGTAATGTCATTATTGATCATTGCCTTGAGCAAAGTTCTAAATGACTTTCAAAGTTATATTTTCTGTATAATGTTATAATGACTGTTGAATTGTTCTGGTTCTAGTCTCCTCATACAGCATCAGTTCATAGAAGATTTTCAAGATGTCTCTGAATTTGTCTCTTTCCTTTTTTGCTACAAAGTAATCATCATCCATTAAATTATGTACCATGATCTGTTAACTATTCCTTAGTTATTAAGCACTGCATTCATTTCAATTTCTTTCCTATAACAAAAAGCACATGTATACATTGCTACATATACACATAAATACATTTACACACATATTCATTTTCCTCTTTCTCTTACGTCTTTGGATTATATGACTAGTAGTAATATTACTGAGTCAAAAGGAATGCACACCTCAGTGACTCTTTCGCAGGAAGGCTTGACCTGATTAATTATTTTCAATACAAATAATTTTTAAAAAACTTCCTTGCTTATCTAAAGTTCAAGAACTAATAGCTCCACATTATCGTAATAATGGAGAGTCTATATTTGTGTTTAATGTGAAGATATAAATTTCCACTTAAGAAGTTACAGTGTCTTTCTTCAAAATAAGAGAGAAACCAATTGAGAACTGGGCTAACGTGATTTTGAGGATATTGCCACATACCAGATATAAAAAATAAAGAAACAAGGAGTTGGAAAAATTTGCAGGGGAGACCTTTTGAATCCAGCGGCATTGTAACATCATAATCTGAGGCCGAATTAATATCATTGGGAAGACAGTTGTGCCTGACAAAGGGGTAATATTGATTCAGAAAAAAAAAATCTAGTCTCTTGTCTGTTCTAACAAGAAAAACACAGGTCTGTACATTGTTATTTTGCCAACTAATTAGTATCTCTGGGGCTATAAACCTGAGATCACTCAGATTCTGAGATATAGATTTTTTGCCCATTTATTTCTCCCTCTAGTGGTCATCCAAACCAACCCAAAGAACATTAATCCATAGATTCATTAGACATATTTTCAAAGCCTTACTATAGTCCTAACACCTTGCGTGGGGAGCCCTTCATGATTCACTTATTCTTTTATTTAGAAAGATACCTCTTTTAGCCACAGCACACCAGATGATCAACTTTTCACGGTTTAATTACTTTCTTTTTCATTCAACAGTCTTCTATTAAAAACTTACTATCTTCCCAAAACCATGACCAGGGAAACTTTAAGTTTACTTATGCATATGCAGTGTATAATGAACTGATGCTGAGTGAAGTGAGCAGAACTGGGAGAATATTACACATTGCAAGAGCAACATTGTGTGATGACTGATAGATTTACCTCTTTTCAGCAATACAAGGATCTAAGACAACTCCAAAAGATTCAGGGTGGAAAATGCTATCCATGTCCAGAGAAAGAATCATGGAGTCATAATTAGAGGGAAGTTCTTTTTTTTTTTTTTAATTTCTTCTTTATCATGGTTCTACATTTTGGTTCTAATTCCTCTTTATAACATGGCCAATATGAAAATAAGCTTAATATGAATGTATATGTAGAGCCTAAAAAAATGCACTGGACCAGAAGCCAGCAAGAACTGCATTGGAATCCAGCCTCAGGCACTGACCAGCTTTGCGACCCTAGAAAAGTCACTTAACCTCTGCCTGCCTCAGTTTCCACATCAGTAAAATAGGGATAATAATAACATCTAGCTACCAGGGTTGCTGTGTGGATAAAATGAAGTAATTTTGTACAGTGGTTTCAAATCTTAAAGCATTGTATAAATATTGAACTAATACGCTATTAATAATATTTTTTTACTATCCATTCAAAATACAGTGTTTACAATGTTTGATTAATTGTTTTGGGAGTATCAGGGAATTTTAATAGTTTAGGTAAGCTGCTGTTTAATCTAGGCTTTGAAGAAGGAAAAAGGAATAAAATAAACCACTGTACGTCTCACAAGATAAGAGTGCCTGACTTGTGATGAGGAAAACGCCAGCAGGAATCCTTCCTTAGATACTTGTTTACTGCACAACTGCTGAGAATTTGTTGGTCCAGTTCCACTGATGACATGAATGAAGTTGCTATTAAGTATTCCCTGTGGTTAGTAATGGACAGAAAGTTAGACTGGGTGACCAAATTTTTGTGGTAAAGGAAGAAAAGAGGAAAAAATAAGTTCTTGACCAAACTTCACTTCTACTTTGTCGCCCAAATCACATATACACACATATACATGTGCACGCTTCTTAAAATACTGGCTAATCCCTTATTATGGTTTTACATCATTGTGGGTGAGCAATTATTAGGGTGTGTGTGTATGTGATATACACACATGTACATATACACATAGCAAGGGATATATACATGTATGTATGTATGTACACATGCACACACATGAATACACATGGTACATGTATACAGATGCACATGTGCATGCATATAACACATGCATGAACTGTACATGTGTATACATCTATGCACATGCATATATAGGAATGCATTACAGGAGTATCTATAAATATGTCTCTGTGTATGTAAGCATATAAATGTGCATGCCTATATACACATATTTACATACATACATATACGCACAAATGAACATACGCATACACGCATACATATGCCTAAGGTAAGAACCCCCTCTTAAAGGCATAGAATCTGAGAGCACTAGGTGTAGATCGCACTTCGAATATAGTTAAGTCAGCAAGCCAACTCAATAAGCATTTGCTTAGCACTTACTCTGTGCCAGGCACTGTGTTAAAGTGCTGAGAGTATTAATATGAGCAGAAGAAAAACATCCCCTAACCTCAGGAGCTTGTATGCAAGTGTGGGGGAGATAACACAAAAAAGGAAACTGAAAGGTGGAGGGTGGGAGAGCAGAGAGGCTAGCAGTTTGGGAATGGCAGAGAAAGGATGGAATGAGGAGTGCAGCTGAGGGAAAAGTGAAGATATGGTTGGCCTGGATGTCCTTAGAATGGAGGTTCTGTTAGGAACCCGTTAATTTAAAAGTCACTCAGAGAGAGAGGCTGAACAAAGACCAGAGAACACCAATTGTTAGAGCTGTCAGAGAGCATTGTTGCAGTCAGTTGTGTCAGACCCTTCATGACCCCATTTGGGGTTTTCTGAGCAAAGATACTGCAGTGGCTTGCCGTTTCTTTCTCCAACTCATTTTACAAACAAAGAAACAGGATAAAGTGACTTGCCTAGAGTCACACAGCTTGTACATGTGTAAAGCCAGATTTGAACTCAGGAAGATGAGGCTTCCTGACTCCAGATCCAACACATTATCTACTGTACCACTAGCTGTCCTGAGAACATAGAGAATAGACTTTTCACAGAAGCGACTATAGGGCATAAGAAGTTAAACTACAAGAGACCTTAATCATTGCATGGTCAAAGTCCATTATTTTACAGAGTAGGAACTTATAGTAGGCGTACAGAAGCTAAGTGATTTCATGAAGGTCATGATAATAGCAGAACTGAGTTTAAACTTAATCTCTTCATTCTCATTTCCATGGTGGCATGGATACCTCTTAAATTGTACGTGATTTAAAAAAAAAAAAAAGGTGAATTGCTCTTTCATGGAAATGGAAATACATTGTTGTTTATTCTATTTTTAGTTCTCACATTATTAATGACATAAATCTTTGGGGATTTTAAGACCCGTCTCTCAAATGTCTCTATATGAGGAAGACTGGATCATGACATCCCATTTCAGGAGAGCAAGAACTTTTGAATAGATTCTCCCGACCATTAAACATAGCTCTCCTCATCCAATGTAGTTCACTTAAAAGCTTTCTCATAGACAGTGGTTTCCTGACATTATGTTAATGCTATTTAGAGAATATAGAAAGAAAGCTGTTTACATCTATTGCTCCGGTATATTTTCAAATGTTAGTACATATCCTTCCATACCTGGAAGTCAATTTTTCATGCATGCTTCCCTCAATAGCTGTCAATTTCCAGGTCCTTCTTTTCTCCTTCATTACCTTAATCCAAGAACCCTCATTGTCGAGGTCATACCAAATGGATTTGGAGCCTTCTCTATGCATTTGGAGAGGTAATTTTGTACAGACACATAATAAGTTTAAGTATCTTCTGTCCGCAATATTATTGCTTAGGCTGTCTTTCCAGGCATATGGTAAGTCAGGCTTCAATCATTGCCAAAAACTCTGAGCAAGTGAAAGTCATCTGAAGTTTTAAGGGTGGTTGGGGGAGTTTTAATGTCATACGCTGAAAAAAACATCTGAATATGGGGATATTACATAAGTGTCCCTGTATAACTTCCACTGGGTAACAGAGTCAGTAAGTAGGCCGAGTTAGATAAAAATAAAGGAACCTGTGTTAAGTCCTTGGACTGAATTCAGCTTGGGCATAGCACTATTGCTTTTATATTAATTTGAATAGTCTAAATGTCAGTGCTTTACCTTTGTATAACCTAGTAATACAGACAGAAAGCATATATCATTGTATTATTTTTATCTCTGCCTCTCTGTTATTGTCTCTGTCCGTGTGTCTCTATCCGTGTGTGTGTGTGTATATATATATATATGTATATATATATGTATACATATATGATATATATACATATGTCTGTGCATTATATATGTATATACACACAATCATAGCTCATTTTTCAAAATTTCTATAGGATGCTAAGATTTAAAATCACTTTTATTACAACAAGATTGCAACATTGATTGTTTAAATATTACTAGCATTTTTTTCAGATAGAGGAAAAAAAATAAGGTTCAGAACTATTAAGAGGAGAACAATAATCATGTAGCTATGTGTCAGAGAAAGGATTTGATACCAGTTCTACTGATTCCAAGTACTGTATTCCCTATGTTATAGCATGTCATCTCATAAAGTTAATCAAATATTAAAGTTATTTAATTGAACATTTGTTAATATCTAAAATAAATAATGAACTAAGATAATAGATAATATCACAGATAATCATTTAAAATATTTTGAAGCAACCGGGACAGTTTCACATCCTTACTATAATAACAGATAGTTTCATTTCTTGAAATTACCAAGGGACATGTTTTCCTTTTCCAACAGCACAAAATAATGTGTTCTTTTACTGACATTAGGATAAATCTGAATGTGTAATCTTGACCAGATGAAACTGTATTGACCTGGTTACCCCCACTTTAGCTATATTTTTATCAGTTGAGTACTAGACTGTTTTGTCATTTATGGATCATTCTCTTTTGCTATGTTTTCAATTCTGTGGTTTTTGAGAGTGAACATTAATCTATGAAGACATCAAAAAGTTTGTACATCTTAAAGAGCACACTACTGTGGCTGTTAGAAATGTTGCAGCAGTAGTAGGTATGGATATTTTCAAGGAGACAGCATTTGGCTCAAGGAAGGAATAAAATGCATTGTATTCCTTTCTTGAGCCAAGTGATGAGGGTAAGCTTCACTTTTTCCCTCTCACCTCCTCCCTTTTTCCCTCCATTGAAATGACTTTTTCTTACCTCTTTTATGAGATAATTTACCCTATTTCATTTCTTCACTTCTCCTCCCAATATATTCCTCTCTCACCCCTTAATTTTATTTTTTTTAGATATGATCCTTTCCTATTCAACTCACCCCGTGCTCTCTGTCTCTGTGTGTATGTGTGTGTGTGTGTGTGTGTGTGTGTGTGTGTGTATAATCCCACCAACTACCCAGATACTGAGAAAAGTTTCAAGAGTTACAAATATTGTTTTTCCATGTAGGAATGTAAACAGTTCAACTTTAGTAAGTCCCTTATGATTTCTCTTTCCTGTTTACCTTTTCATGCTTCTCTTGATTCTCGTGTTTGAAAGTCAAATTTTCTTTTTAGCTCTAGTCTTTTCATCAAGAATGATTGAAAGTCTTCTATTTCATTGAAATACCATTTTTTCCCCTGAAGTATTATACTCAGTTTTGCTGGGTAGGTGATTCTTAGACTTCTGGAATATCATATCCCATGGCCTTTGATCCCTTAATGTAGAAGATGCTAGATATTGTGTTATCCTAATTGTACTTCCACAATACTCAAATTGTTTCTTTCTAGCTGTTTGCAATATTTTTTCCTTGACATGGTAACTCTGGAATTTGGCTACAATGTTCCTAGGAGTTTCTCTTTTTGGATCTCTTTCAGGAGGTGATCGGGGATTCTTTCAATATTTATTTTGCCCCCTGGTTCTAGAATATCAGGACAGTTTTCCTTGATAATTTCATGAAAGATGATATCTAGGCTCTTTTTTCTGATCATGGCTTTCAGGTAGTCCCATAATTTTTAAATTGTCTCTCCTGGATCTGTTTTCTAGGTCAGTTGTTTTTTCAATGAGATATTTCACATTATCTTCCATTTTTTTGTTCTTTTGGTTTTATTTTGTGATTTCTTGGTTTCTCATAAAGTCATTAGCTTCCATCTCTTTTGTTCTAATTTTTAAAGAAGTTTTTTCTTCAGTGAGCTTTTGAATCTCCTTTTCCATTTGGATAATTCTGCTTTTTAAAGCATTCTTCTCCTCATTGGCTTTTTGAACCTCATTTGCTAATTGAGTTAGCCTATTTTTAAAAGGTGTTATTTTTGTCAGCATTTTTGGGGTCTCTTTTAGAAAGCTGTTGACTTGCTTTTCATGATTTTCTCATCTTTCTTTCCAATTTTTCCTCCACCTCTCTTATTGATTTTTAAAATCCTTTTTGAGCTCTTCCATGGCCTAAGACCATCAAATATTAATTTTGGACATTTGGGATCCGGAGGTCTTGATTTTTATGTCTTTCCCTGATGGTAAGTGTTGTTCTTCCTTATCCAAGAGGATAGGAGAAGATACCTGTTCACCAAGAAAGTAACCTTCTGTAGTCTTATTTTTTCCCCTTTTCTGGGTATTTTCCCAACTAGTTAATTGACTTTTGGATTCTTTGTCAGGAGTAAGGTGCTCTCTGGGGACCTGTAAAATCTCAGTTCATCAATGTGGCACAATGAAGCCTGCACACTGGTCTGCAAGCAACTGGAAAATTTTGTGCTCAGAATCTGTGAGTAGTAGAATTACTTCTCCATAGCCACCCTGTCTTCAATTCTGCCAGACCAGCACTGGGAGCTGAGATTCAAATCAGCTGCTCAGTTCCCCCAGGAACTTTAGGTGGGGACAGGGTTGCCACTCAGTGTGAGATTAAGATCAGCTGCTGAGTTCCCCAGGGGCTTTGTGAAGAGGCCTCCCACGATGGATTGGGGTTGCTGCCTGCTGTGGGAGCCTCTGTAACCCTCTTTGGCCTGTGCCCTGCCACCTGGGGCTGGAGCTATGGGGAGACCCTGCTTCCTTCTTGACCAGCTGAAAAAGCCCTCTCATTGACCTTTGGCACCTGTGGGTTGAGGGATCTGAGTTGCTGCTGGGGATTCTGTCCCTGATGCCTGCTCCCATCCTGCTCCCCTGCTCCTCCCAGTGCCATGCAGTGAAGCCTGGGCTGTACTCTGCTTTGCATCCATTGGCCTTCCAGGTCACCCTGGGCTGAAAATCTCCTCCACTCCATCGTTCTGTGGCTTCTGCTGCTCTAGAATTTGTTGAGAATCTTTCTTTACAGGTATTTTATGGGGTGTGGGGGAAGAGCTGGAGTATGTGTGTCTTTTTACTCTGTCATCTTGGCTCCACCCCCTAATTTCTTTCATAATAGGATTTAAAAAACAAAAACAAAAATATGTTTCAACAATTCTAGTAATTCTAATTTACCTTGTGACCCAGATGTGTTTTCCTTTGAGACTTTACTTATAGAGTAATTCTGCTCTTCAGAATTTATATCTTGGACATCACTATCTCTATAATAGCATTTTCTTATGGGTATTTTTTTGTCATGTGTCCAGTCTTATTTCTTGAAATATGACTTTATGTTAGTTCCAGGTATGCATTTGTGCAGGGAATGACTTGTTTTGCCCTGATTTGTATTCACTTGGATAATGCAGATTCTTTTCCTGGGACATTGATGCAGTGGAAACTCAGGTTTGTTGTTGTTCAGTTTGTGGTTGCTTCTGTCACCCTATTTAAGGTTTTCTTGGTGGAGATACTAGAATAACAGATGAGGAAACTGAGGCAGGCAGGATTAAGTGACTTGCCCAGGACCACATAGCTAGGAAGTGTCTGAGTCCAGATTTGAAATCTAAAGATGACTCTAGGCCTGGCATTTTATAGATTGCACCACTTAGATGCCCATTCTAAAGGCTTGTAAACTTTCAGCATGCTCTAAATCATAGGTTTCCAAAGTGGGTGATACTGCCCCCTGGGGGTGCTAGAACAATCCAGGGGGCTGGTAGCAGTCTTGGGTGCAACTGGGGAGTGTTGAATAAAAATAAGGGCATGGTAGAAGCATAAGAAAAGAAGAGAAGAGAATTAAAAAAAAAAAACTTCATACATGTTTCATCTGTTGCATAATAGAGTTAAGTCATAGTGACTACATTTTTCACGTAAACACACAAAACACAACTTATAACTAATCAGTAGTCAAATCTCCTGAGAGGTTTTAACAAGCAAGAGTTGGCAGGCAGGAGTGTTGCCCATTGTCTTGAAGTCCAGCATGTCTTGGCAGGAATATGTGTATGTAATGCTGAAGTCCACCATGCATTGGCCAGTATAATGACGTGTTCATAATATGATACTATATGGTTACATGGTACAATATTGCATCATCAAAATTTCAGTGCAGGGAAAAAAGACTCATAAATTTATAAGAAACTATTAAATATAAGATACAGCATTTATTTTTTTTAATGATGCAAAATTAGAAAACAAAGGATTAAAATAAGTCTAGTTCCAGGGGTGCACTGAGTAATTGATTTTAAAGGAGACAATAGGCCAAAGAAGTTTGAGAACCTCTGCTCTAAGCTCTCTGATATAGGGTGGAGTTTCATTGTTACTTTCCTGTTCTGAGCTTTGCAAGGTCCCAGCCCTGATGAGAGTACCAATAGACTGCTATTGTCCTCAGCAACTGTCAACTAGCTAGAAAGCTTTGTAGGTTCAAAGAACAGAACTTTATACTCATCCTCAGTATGAGGTCCTTGCCCAAGCTACTAAATTCACAATACCTGTCTGGGGTTAGGGTCAAACAGCTGCTTACATAAATTTTTGCCTGGCCTAGTACATAGTCACAAGCTCCTCAAGAACCCAACTCCAGGTTGACAGAGAAAGAGTTGTTTTATTTGGGTTTTTATCTTACTCATTGTACTGAATATAGGCTGGAGTCTTACCTGCCAGATTCATGTTCCTATTCATGGGACCTCCCTGTAGGCCCCAAAGGATTCTCCAGACCAAAAGAATTGGGAAGGGATTTTCTGGATTTATTCTTTCCCCAGTGCCCTCCAGCCTCTGGCTATCGCCTTATGCTAAAACTGACTGGGAAAAAATAAAAATTAAAATGATTTACTGCAGTTTCTCCTTGGATTTTCTGATCATTACTTGGTCTTTTCTGGAAATGTTATAGGAGAGAACTAGCGTATACTATTTCTTCTATCTCATTCCTCTTTGTTGGTCTCCTACGATACCTTTTGAGCAGTTGACCTGGAAATATGACTCTAGTCTGTTTAATTTCTTTTAAGAGATAACTCTTAAAAAGACAGCCTCTGGCCAGGCCCTGAAAATACAAAGGACACTTGACTTGGAGATTTTTTAACAACATGACCTTGGACATAGCAATTCACTTCTGTGCACCTCAGTTTCCTCTGCTATATAATGGGAATGACACTTTCACTTCTGTCAGAATCGACATGAAGTTCAGATAAGAAGTTAGATGTGAGAGGGTTTTGTAACTGTAAAGTGCTAGGAAAATATAAGTTGTTGTTTAGCTCCATTTTGTTTTATTATATGGTTTTCTTTTGGTATTATTCTTCCTTGCCCTGTGAAAGCAAGGTATTACATGGAACAATGAAAATAGTAGAAGGGAAAAGTGATGAAAGAGAATACTTCACAAATTCCAGGGCTGGTTGAAGCAAGAAAAGATTGAACCCCAAGTAATTCAAGGGCATGGCTGAAGGGAATACGTTCTTGGCCCTTTTTCAAGCATAAGAGGCTTGTTTCCATGAAAAGGAGATACAAGGAGATTGGAGGATCACATTTCTTTCCATTTTTCGTGAACAGAAGCAGTTGTGCAAAGGGAAACAACAATCCCAGAAGAAGTAGCTGAAAGAGACTGATTTGAAGATATATGAAATTCCTTCACTGTCCTCCTGCTGCTTCCCATTCCCTGGCCATTGCTGGCTTGAGTGTCTGTCTTGAGCGATGATTTCATTCTGTGGGGATGTAAACAGTAACAAAAGAACAAGATTGAACGTTGATAATGTGGAAAAATAAAATTCTGAGAAGGTTAACTTTGCTATTTCAGAATCCAAGCTTGAATTTTGAAATGGCAATGGAGGAAAGTAGCAGAAAGGCAGATTTCGGCTCAAAATAGGGAAGTATTGTGGTACAGTCAAGTCACGTCAACAAGATTTTATTAAGCACCTTACTATCTGCCGCACTAAATGCTGGGCATATAGAGAAAAGCAAAAATACAGGTTGCCCTCAGTGAGATCACAGCCTAATGGGGAAGAAAATATGCAAAGAATTTAGTACAAACAATACAAGTGTAGGATAAATTGGAAACAATCTCAGAGGGAAGGCATTAACATTAAAAGGGAACAGCTTCTTACAGAGGGAAGAATTTTAGACAAAGGAAAGAACACAATCTCTGCAGTCTAAGGACGTGTTTTCTAATCTCACATCTGATGCTTACTAATTTATATAATCCTGGGTTAGTCAATGAACCTTCCTGGTCTCAGTTTCCTCATCTTTAAAATGAGGGAGTTTGGCTAAATAGTGTCTGTGATTCATTGTAGCACTTGCTTATTTATAGGATAAATAATATTTATTTATCACTTTAAATTTACTAGGCACTTTACATAGATTCAGTTAGAAATAAGTCATTCAATAATCATCTCTTGAACTAAGTGCCTGGCACTGTGCTAAACATTAGGAATACAAAGGAAAGCAAAGGCACTTCCTGACCTTGAGGAACTCACAATCTAATGGGGGAACAAAACAAGCAAATGAACATGTGCAACATATATACATACATATATATATATATACATACATATATATATATATATATATATATACATATACACGCAATAAATAGGAAATAATTAATGAATGGAAAGCATTAGAATTAAGGAGAGATTGGAAAAGGCTTCCTCTAGAAGGTAGGGTTTTATCTGAGACTTGAAGAAAGACAAGGAAACCAGGAGGCAGAGATGAAGAGAGAGAGCATTCCAGGTCTAGGGGCACAGACAGCCAGAGAATGTGACTGGAGGGAGACAAGAGATAGAGTACTGGGTTCTTAGAATAACAAGGAGACCTTTGTCACTGGATTGAAGAGTATGTAGGTCGGTACAAGGTATAAGAGTAGTGCAAAGCAGAAGACTATATAAGGTATATTTGTACCTTAATGCAACCTTATAGAATACATATAGTAGGTATTATTATGTCCATTTTACAGACAAGTAAACTGAAACCCTGAGAGTTTAATGACTTGGTCATAGTCCCACAGTTTATAAGACTAATAGGTAGCATTTGGATCCAATGCTTCCTAACTCAAAGTGTGAAAATGTTAACTGCTATAATATGTCATAAGGAAAAATCTAACAAAAGGATTTTTAAAAAATGGAATGACTTGTCTCAAATGTGTAGTAAGTTCCTTAGTCTTAGATGTTTTCAAGTAGAGGCTTTGGTGCCTTGTTGTGATACTGGACAGATGATTCATTACAGAACTGGAGCAGACATTGATCACCTCTGAATTTCATTCAAACTGCTTTAACAATTCAGAATTAGAAAATATTATATCACGAAGGAGGTTCCAGGATGTCATTAGATTTTATTGTAGCATTTTAGGTGGTGACCCTGGATTCCTCAAGGCAACATCAGAAAATAACAAGCCCTTGCAGTTTTCTAATCAAACTGAATAAACTTCAAATGTAGGCCTGGGAAAAGAAGGACAATGTTCTTATATGAGGGGAACTAGTTCACTTAAGTGTGGATATACCTATCAGAAGCAGGGTATCTAATGGATAACAAGATTTTTTCTGACAGGAACTCATGAAAATTGTGGGCTAAGACACATGAGGAGTTTTTATCTGTACTAGTTGAGAGAATACTCACATTGATAAAATCATGAATCTTCCAAAATATCATTCTATGTTTCCATGATTCTAATGTAAGAGAAGAGATTTCTCACCTCCTCCTACCCCAACCTCAATTAATGTAATCAAAGAAAAAATCAAAATGTAGTCACATCATGTTAAGGGTGAGAGTGGTCACACATGATGGAATTTTTCTACATGAATAAGATGATGTGCCTTGTGATCCCTTCTTGGCCTGAGTCAAGTGAGAAACAGCATGATTGATTCATCAAATGGGATATTCATACATGTGGGGGTCTCTAAATAGTTGAGAGAATTTCAGTAGTTGATCAGACAAGTACTAGAAGAATGAGCTGAAGACCTGTGTTTGAGACCTGTCCTAGCTACTTTTTAGCTCTGTGATTCATTTTCCTTCTCAAAATTTAATTTTGTTTCTGCAAAGTGATGCAGACACTTCTAAAGTTACTTCCATATTTAAAAATCTATATTCCTGTAATGTGAAATTAAAAGATATAAAAAAAGATGATCAAGCACTTACTATATGTTGAATGTGAGGATCAGGGAGACACCATTATGGAAGTTTTCTGCCTTTGCAAGGTTTAACTTAGTAAGATTCTTATATGTATCACTCTTTGGACTACTGTGACTGACATCCACTCCATGCTGGGTGATAGGAAAAAGAAAACAAAAAAAACATTTTTTAGCATTGAGGATACTCTTTTTTCCCCCTTTTTGGGATCATTCTGTTAATGTATTAGGTAAATACCAGTGCCCCAACACAAAGTAACACTATTTTTTCAATACTTTTTCCATTCATCCCACAATTCAACTTCAGCTACTCCAAATTTATCAGTACTGCCATAAGTACACACCCATGGGGTAAATGAAAATTTGGCAATTGTTGCATCAAATATCATCATTTTCTCTTAAAATAAAATTTTCTTCCCTTCTTGTCTTGTCCATAAAGAATGAGTTGTCAGTTTGAAAGGGTAATGCATGTTTTGGTCATAGGGGTCCCAGTGGGAGCATACTTCTTTTAGATAGTATCAAGATTTGGGTGCCAGATTTTTGTTATTCAGTCAAGTCAGACTCTTCATCATTCCACTTGAGGTTTTCTTGGCAGAGATACTGGAGTGGTTTGCCAATTCCTTCTGTAGCTCATTTTATAGATGAGAAAATTAAAGTAAACAGAGTTAAGTGACTTGGCCAGGATCACACAGCTGGTAATTGGCTGAGGCTGGATTTGAACCCAGGAAGATGAATCTTCCTGACTTTAGGTCTGACACTCTATCTACTGTGAGACCTAGCTGCCCCCATAGCTGTTAGATTATCACATAGTAAAGAATGAATATACACTTGAAGAATGAGGTGAATTAGAAGCATTTCCAAAATTACTCATACAGGCATGACACAGATCAAGTAGGGGAATGTAAACCTTAAGCTCTTACTATTGAGAAGTAATCATTGTTGGGGCCCTGTCTGAGTTAGCCGGAGGGTCAACATCAAGGCCTGGTTGGTTCTTTCTACTTTGACTATGTTTCAAATTAAAGCATATAGCTCATAAAATGGAGCTCAGGGATGTCAGTCCTGATAAAGATTATCATTAAGACCTCAAAGAAGTATTCTAGAAGGATTTCAGAGTTAGAGCCTTTTTTTATGAAATAAGAGTTCACAGAAGTCATATACTGTTAGAGGCAGAAGGCTCTACAAAACATGGAATGAATGAATGAGTGAGTGAATGAGTAAATGAATGAAAAAGCATTTATTCAGCATTTGTTACATGCAAAGTATTGTGTAAAGCACCAAGGAAATAAATACATAAGTAACACAGTTCTTGGTCTCAAAGAGTTCATATTCTAATAGAGAAGACAAACTGTATAGGCAGCTTCAGCAGTGAGTCCTATGGTTCTTAGAATGTTAGAACATAGAATACAGAATAATACAAAATGCATTCATGATGAGTAAAAGTCTAGATTCATCTCGCAGTTCTCAAATTGTGTTCCTTGCATCTGAGGGGCTCTAAGATCCTTCCAGAGGGTGCAATAGGTCAAAACTCTTTTCATATTAAAACTAAGACCTTTTATTTGTCTGTTGAAATATTCCTCCCACTACATATCTGGATGAGGCCAGATTTTCTCCATATACTTCAACTAAAACAACATATCGTAACAGATTGAATACAGGAGGAGATATGAGAATCCAGCTGTCTTCTATTAAGTCAAGCACTAAAGACATTTGCAAAAAAAAAAAAAATATGTACAACAATGCCACATCCAAATTTTTTTTGAAAATAGATTCATTTTCATAAAATGTTTATGTTAAGACATAATTGGTTTATTATTTTAATGAAGTTTGTAAATATTTATTAAAATATCCATTTTCATTTCTAATATGTAAGTATCAGCAGCTACAATACACACACACACACACATGCGCACACAGACACACACACACACACACACACACACACACACACGCAAAAACCCTCTTGGAAGGATTCTCAATATTTTTTAAGAGGTCCTGAGAATAAAATGTGGTAGAGAGTGAAGGGAAAAGGGAACTAGCATTTATTAAACTACTAGAATATGCCGGGGATTTTGCTAAGCATTTTGTAAAGATTGTTTCATCTGATTCTCAAAATAATTGTGGGAAATCAATATTATTATTAATTGTGTTTTACAGATGAGGAAATTGAAGGAGACAGAGGTTAAGCAATTTGCCCAGGATCACACAATTAATAAGTATATGCAGCTGGATTTGAACTTAGGACTTTATCATTCTTGATACAATGCTCTATTCACGGCTCCATAAAGGCTTATCTTTCTGATCCAAGGGATTTAGAGAAATATTCAAGTATTTGGTTGGGTGTAGATGATCATGGAGATTTGGGGTCACTTAATCTTCCATGCAGCTAAGCAAATTATTTTATTTAAGTGACATTATGACTATTCATTCACCTAATAAACTCCAGAGGTGAAATATTACCCCCAGGATAAAATATAAATTACTATTGATGTCCTCTTTACCAATATGCTTCTGCACTCAGTGCAGTCTCTGAAGATGAGATACAATAAAGTATGGATCAACTCTCTGCTACTTGTCCTAGTTTTGTCCTGACAATTAACACCAAGAAAACTGTGCAGTCAGCACTTCACTATCCATACATGCAACCGATGGTTACGTTAGATGGAGAAATTTTGAATTCTGTGGATAAGTTGACTTACCTAGGCAACATATTTTCCAAGGATGTCCACATAGATGATGAGCTTGAAACATGGATTGCCAGAGCTAGCTCACTGTTTGAAGGAAAGTGTGTGGAGAAAAGGTGTATTTGACTGCTTTCCCAACTGAAGGTCTACAGAATCATTGTGCTGACCTTGTTGTATACCTGTGAAACCTGGACATTATACTAGTACCATGCTAAGAAACTGAATCAGTTCCATTTTAACTGTCTTAGGAAGATTCTGAAGATCCCCTGACGTGATAAGGTACCACACATGCTTTGAGAATCTTTCTTGTGTTGAATTGCCAAGTATTCAAACTCTATCTCGAACTCTATCCCAAAACTTATGGGATATATATATATATATATATATATATATATATATATATATATATATATATATATATATATATATACACACACATATTTTTTAATGACAAATGTAAGTCTGCCCAAAAGACCACTTTATGGAGCACTCACACAAGGTAAATGCTTACACTGAGGTCAGAAGGATCTCAGATACGAGGACACTCTCAAAGTCTCTCTGAAGCACTTTGGAATCAATTGTAAGATATAGGAGACACTGGCACAGGACTCACACTGTGCTTTATAAGCAGAACAGAATTGCAGTAGCTCAAAAAAAACAATGAGATATGAAAATTTAGAGCCATTTCCACTTCAAATTTCCATATGGACTATTTGTGCCAGACCTGTGGTAGAGCCTTCTGAGCTTGTATTGGTCTGATCAACCACAGTTGGACACAGTGTAATTGACCCCAATATGGTAATGTCTTTTTGGTCCTCTTCAAGGATGAAGGACAGCAACCAACCAAACCAATATGGGGCTAAAAAAGGAGAAAGATCAAGCGCATTCTTCTTTCTGTGGGCCTCCATCCCCATAATTCCTCTATGAATTGCAGAAGGCAGGGAGGGAAGGAAAGAAAAGTGGAGGATATGCCAATATGTTCTGAAGATTTCTTCAGTCTTCAAAAGAAATTTTAATAGCAGAACAGATATTATCTCCAGCTTCAAGCTAGCTCCATCATTGTCCTCATTTGCTGTGTCTGGTTTACCAGGATATTTTACCTGCCTGCTCAGAGACTCAGTTATAGGTCACAAGAAATATATTATAAACAATCCTTTTTCTACCATTACCCTTTTCTCCCTCCATGGGAAGGGAGGAAGAGAATAAGCATATACTAAGTACTTGGTATGTACCAGACACTGTACTGTTGTGTATGGTTTGTCCTTTGTTCTCCAAGAGGACCATGGCATCAGGGAGATGATGATATGACTTGTAATTGAATTAGATTGGAATGAGAGAAGGCTGTGCAAATCTGTGCTAAGTCCTTTAAAAATGTTAGAACATTTGATTTTCACAAAACCTCTGGGACTTTACAGTTAAGGAAACTGAGTCCGACAGGAGATATGTGACTTGCCTATGGTCACATAACTTGTAGGTATCTGAATTCAGCTTTTAACTCAAGTCTTCCTGACTTAAGGCCCAGTGCTCTATCTACTGCACTACGTAGCTGACACTGAGCAACTTACTTAGCATTGGTTTAGTAATAATGTAAAATTGGAGGCATAATTTTCAATGGGGCAAATCTACTATATTTAATAATGGATATGGTTTAGGAAGGTAGAAAAGATGGTTAGGGGAGAATTTAATAGGAAAACTGCCCATCTGAATCACCTTAGAGAATACATGAACTTATCCTAAATGAGGAAGAGGTCAATCTCCTTTTGTCCTGCCCTTACCTGTGGAAGTCTTGATTCCTCCTGAAACTTTAGTTATTTCTGTGAGAATTCATCCAGAGAGTTTAAAAATAATGTATCAGAGAACCCTGGGTAAGTTAGCTCTAAGGATAGAGAAGAGATAGATCTTGCTGCAGATTCATTCAAGTTGAATCTCTTTGTGAGGAAACTGGTTAAAGACATCTATGGCATGCCATAAAGAAAAAAAAAAGACTTATAGAAGCATACATTGATATCTGAGACCTGGCTTGGTCCCTGAACCACAGAATCTAAGAAGGTACTTAGTCCCATCAGTCCATACCTGAATTCAGTTCTCTCCATAAAGGGATACCCAGAAACACCTAAAGTCATTCCATCCTACCTTTGTTGATCTCTGCATACAAGGAGATTTTCTTTTACATAAAACCTAAGTCTGCCTCTTGAAATTTCTGAAAACTGTCCAAATAGAACCTCTCCCCAAGACAGAATTTTAAGTAGATGAGGACATTTATTTTATTCCTTGTTTTTGTCTTTTTGATTCTCCATAATTCAATTTCCCTGTTCTTTCAACATTTTCTCACAAGGCATACTTTCCAGACCTTATGTCCTTTGCTAAAATCTAGGTAAATCATGTTTGTGCTATTTCCTGATCCACGTCAGATGTTATTTTGGCATGATGTCTTCCTGATGAAATTGTGGTGAGTGTGGTCAAGACTTCTTTTTTTTCTAAAGATATTCCCCAACTATCTCTTTAACAACAAGGGAGAAATTTTTGCCAGGAACTAAATACAAGTACACTGTGCTATAGTTAGCATTCTTCAGTCTCTTCCCTTTTTTGGAAATCAGGACATTTGCCCTTCATCAGTCTTCTATTGCCAGTCTTTCATTGGTCAAGATCTTTCAAAGACTGATGACGGTCCCATTTCCCAATATTTTCCAGTACATAATTCTTCTGCAATTGTGACCTGACCTGATATGTAGAGCCATAAATTACAGTATATTCTTATTATTTCCTCATGGAATTTAGAGATATTAATGGCTGCTAAGTATCTCAGAGACACTGATTCCCTTATTCTTTTGACTTAGGTGTTTATGAAAACCTTTGTGACCTTAGAAGGAATGTCAAAAAGAGACAGACACTCTAAGATTGGAACTCCTTTTCTCTCACCCAGCTTTATTCAATTAAAACATTTATAAAGTCCCTACTATTTTTAAAGCATACTGTTAGAACCTCCTCCCCACTCTGTGTGTATGTGTGTGTGTGTGTGTGAAATTGTGTGTATGTGGCAAGCATCTTTTAAATGCCATTAAAAAGAGTCAAAATTCTAATAGCTTTTATTAACACTATCCTGCTGGACTACAAAAGGCCCAAAGCTCTAGCTTACTCCCAGAGCTGAATATTTTATTCTGCCTGCTATTATATTGCTACTTTTGGCTCCTATTTCCAATCTTCTTCTCAGCCTGACCTTACCCCTTTTCTCCTACTTCTTCTTTCCTTTAGTCCATTCAAAAAATGGAAGTTTCTTGAGAAGACTGACTTCTTCTTATATAATTTCTGCACAATTCAACATAAGATAATTGATGAGTTCATGAGTTTACCAACAGTATTTTTTGTTCTTAAATTTTGCCTTCAACCTAGTTGGTATATGTCTGTTTTTCTTTAGATAAAAAGAAAGTCTTTGGGAAATGACTTCCTGATTGGTCTCTTCTTATATATAGTTCACACAAATTATTCTTCCCCTTCTTTTTGTCATAACTATAAATATATCAGTACCAATGACTTCACAATACTTTATTACTGATCCATCAAATTATATGTATTTTTCAGGAATTCTACCACTACATCCAAAAGCAGCCAAGAGACCAGCTATTTCTCTTTGACAGTCATATAATCAGAATTTCACAGAAAAAAAGTCATATTGCCAATATTCCTCTCTAAAATAGGGAAATTAAATATAGGTGGATGCAAGTGGTTGCTAGACTCAGATTTGACACTTGGGAAAATGGCAGCTATTGGACTATGTGGATGTGTTGGGAGTAGTAGCAATATCAGGAAAATCTAATGTTATTTTTCAAAATGGGAGTAAGGACATTTGGGTTCTATTCCAACTACGACATCTGCATGATTTCAGAACAGACATTCTTAGCCTTGTTTTTGGAATCAGAGATCCTTTTGATAATCATGTAAAGTGTACAGACTCATTCTCGGATGTTTAAAAAAGGATAAAAGTGTATATATATATATATATATATATATAATATATATATTTACAAATGAATCCCATTATATTTATTTATTTTTATTTATTTTTTAATTATTTAACTTTTAACATTCATTTTCACAAAATTTTGGGTTCCAAATTTTCTCTCCATTTGTCCCTTGCCCCCACCCCAAAACACCGAGCATTCTGATTGCCCCTACCGCCAATCTGCCCTCTCTTCTATCATCCCTCCCTTCCCTTGTCCCCATCTTCTCTTTTGTCCTGTACGGCCAGATAACTTTCTATACCCCATTACCTGTATTTCTTATTTCCTAGTAGCAAGAACAGTACTCGACAGTTGTTCCTAAAACTTTGAGTTCCAACTTCTCTTCATCGCTCCCTCTCCACCCATTCCCTTTGGGGAGGCAAGTAATTCAATATAGGCCATATCTGTGTAATTTTGAAATGACTTCCATGATAGCCATGTTGTGTAAGACTAACTATATTTCCCTCCATCCTATCCTGCCCCCCATTGCTTCTATTCTCTCTTTTAATCCTGTCCCTCCCCAAGAGTGTTGACCTCAAATTGCTCTGTCCTCCCACTGCCCTCCCTTCCATCCTCCCCCCCACCCTGCTTATCCCCTTCTCCCCCACTTTCCTGTATTGTAGGATAGGCTTTCATACCAAAATGAGTGTGCATTTTATTCCTTCCTTTAGTGGAATGTGATGACAATAAGCTTCATGTTTTTCTCTTACCTCCCCTCTTTTTTTCCTTCCACTACAAAGTCTTTTGCCTGCCTCTTTTATGAGAGATAATTTGCCCCATTCCACTTCTCCCTTTCTCCTCCCGATATATTTCTCTCTCACCACTTAATTTCATTTTTTTAAAGATATGATCCCATCCTATTCAATTCACTCTGTGCTCTCTGTCTGTGTGTGTGTGTGTGTGTGTATGTGTGTCTGTATGTAATCCCACCAACTACTCAGATACTGAAGAGTTTCAAGAGTGACAAATATTGTCTTTCCATGTAGGAAAGTAAACAGTTCAACTTTAGTAAAGTCCCTTATGACTTCTCTTTACTGTTTACCTTTTCATGCTTCTCTTCATTCTTGTGTTTGAAAGTCAAATTTTCTTTTCAGCTCTGGTCTTTTCATCAAGAATGCTTGAAAGTCCGCAATTTTAATTGAAAGACCATTTTTTCCCCTGAAGTATTATACTCAGTTTTGCTGGGTAAGTGATTCTTGGTTTTAGTCCTAGTTCCTTTGACTTCTGGAATATCCTATTCCATACTCTTCAATCCCTTAATGTAGAAGCTGCTAGATCTTGTGTTATCCTGATTGTATTTCCACAATACTTGAATTGTTTCTTTCTAGTTGCATGCAATACTTTCTCCTTGACCAGGGAACTCTGTAATTTGGCCACAATGTTCCTAGGAGTTTCTCTTTTTGGATCTCTTTCAGGTGGTGATCGGTGGATTCCTTGAATACTTATTTTGCCCTCTGGTTCTAGAATCTCAGGGCAGTTTTCTTTGATAATTTCATGAAAGATGATGTGTAGGCTCTTGTTTTTGATCATGGCTTTCAGGTAGTCCCATAATTTTTAAATTGTCTCTCCTGGATCTATTTTCCAGGTCAGTTGTTTTTCCAATGAGATATTTCACATTATCTTCCATTTTTTCATTCTTTTGGTTTTGTTTTGTGATGTCTTGGTTTCTCATAAAGTCATTAGCTTCCATCTGTTCCATTCTAATTTTTAAAGAACTGTTTTCTTCAGTGAGCTTTTGAACCTCCTTTTGCATTTGGCTAATTCTGCTTTTGAAATCCTTCTTCTCCTCCTTGGCTTTTTGAACCTCTTTTGCCAATTCAGTTAGCCTATTTTTCAAGGTGTTATTTTCTTCAGTATTTTTTTGGGTCTCCTTTAGCAAGGTGTTGATCTGCTTTTCATGCTTTTCTTGAATCTCTCTCATTTCTCTTCCTAGTTTTTCCTCCACCTCTCTAACTTGATTTTCAAAATCCTTTTTGAGCTCTTCCATGGCCTGAGCCCATTGAATATTTATTTTGAATGTTCGGGATACAGAAGCCTTGGTTTCTATGTCTTTCCCTGTTGGTAAGCATTGTTCTTCCTCATCTGAAAAGAAGGGAGGAGATATCTGTTCACCAAGAAAGTAACCTTCTATGTTCTTCCCCCCCCCCCCTTTTCTGGGCTTTTTCCCCGCCAGTTAGTTAACTTCTGAGTTTCCTTTCCACACCCACCACACCTCCAGATCTGCCCAGCCAGTGCTTGGGGTCTGAGATTCAAATGCTGCTCTCCAGCCTCAGGGCTTTCAGCGGGGGCAGGGCTGCTATTCAGTGTGAGATTAAGTTCAGCTGCTTGGGTGGGGGCAGGGCCACCACACAGGGCTCAGTTCCCTCAAGGGGTTTATGTGGAGACCTTCAACAATGGATCCAAGCTCCTGTCTGCTTTGGGAGCCCTTGTCTGCTGCTGCCTCTGCTGCCCCTTCCGGGGTGGTCCGGGTTATGGGGATACCCTACTCCCCTCTTAGCAAGCCAAAAAGACTCTCACTGACCTTTGCGCCTGTGGGTGGAGGGACCTGCATGGCTGCTGGAGATTCTGTCCCTGAAGCCTGCTCGGGTCTGCTTCTCTTGGTGCCACGTGGCCAAGGCAGGGCTGGGCTCTGCTCTGGTCCGGGGCATGATGGACCTTTCGCGTTGGTCCTTCAGGGCTCTCTGGAGCAGAAATCTCCTCTGCTCCATTTTTCTGTGGCTTCTGCTGCTCCAGAACTTGTTGGGAGTTCTTCCTTACAGGTACTCTATGGGCTGTGGGTTTGGAGCTAGCGTAAGTGTATCCCTCTACTCCACCGTCTTGGTTCTTCTCCCCAATCCCATTATATTTAAATAAAATTATTAAAATGCTTTATAATTGTAGCAGAGGAATGGGCTTCATATGTGTAGAGAGATCCACATTCTATAAGACACACTTGCGACTATCAAGAGAGTCAGAAGATAAATATATATATGCTTCTTTAAGGATTGTGGAGACATAATCAGATTTCATCTGACTTCGGTTTGCTACATCATTTCTGCGGGGAAGGGAAACTCCCAGCTCTAAGTCTAAAGCTTGACCCTTTTCCCATCATACCAGTTCCATAATAAACATACATAGAGAATAGTAGGGGGAAAATTATCCAAATCATAGCAAACCAGAAATCAGAGAACATATATCAGACAGTGCAGAATGATGCTCTCCCATTAAGAGTGAGATAACCCAGTTCAGTGAAGAGAGAGTGCCTTGGATCTCACTCAAGGAGAAACTCCCCAAAGTATCTCACGTAGTAAGCTGGGGGAAAAGACATGGTGGATACTGTTAGCTCCTCCCATGTGTTCCCAGAACCTTTTCCTTTATAAACCTGAAGTGTGATTGACCTCTTCCATCTTATCTCTAATTTGAAAGTGAGGAGTGTCTGAAGTGACTTGACACTTGAAAAAAAATCAAAGTGTTACTGTTCTCAAAGGGGACTGGCCCTGAAGAGACCCAAAGAGGAATTCCCACTCAGTGGGATCCCCAAAGAAGAATCAAAGGGAAATGCCAAAGGCTTGATCTGTATCTCCTCTCATCAACTCTGTCCCACTCCTCCTAGATGTCAGGGCCTCCATCTCTACCAATAAGGAAAGAGTCTCATATTAATCAGCCTTGGGATAGGGATTACCTAAAGTTTACAGACTATGGTCAAAATTCTGCCTTAGAAAATTTCTGTGCCAGATTTCCTGTAAAATACATTATTTAGGTTACATTTAATTCAGTTGGGTGTGTATTTATTAAATACCTACTGTTTGTACAATTAAGTGAGTACAATGTCTTGAGTACATGCAAAATTTAAGGAAATATATGGCTATTCATCTCATGGAGCTTACAATCTCATTGGAAGATGTGGTACACATTCAAAACCACAAACCAAATTAGACAATTATGGGAAAGTTCAAACTTCTATATTTGTTTCTGGTAAGGAAAAGTATTTTCTAATTGGAAATATCAAAATTTCTCAGGAGGAAATTACATTTACCTGAACAAAGCCCTTCTTTCTAGAAAGTATGGCGTGTAAGATGAGAGTAACCATGACTTGAAGGGAGTATGTGATATTGGTCTCTCTGCCAAGGACAACTTATTGTTAGCAATGTTCAAAGTGAAGAAAGAATTTTCTAAAAAAATATGTTATAGGGGATTTGAAGAATGTCTTTCCATTTCTCCAGTTATCAGAGAATATTAGATTTCTTTTACAAAAGAAAATGGAAAATGGACATCAATTCAGAAAAAAAGAAAAAGCCCAGGCAAATGAGAAAGAAACTGGCTATGAAGAAGCAGAGGGTTGTACTGCACTGAAAAATTGGAGACAAGTAATATGAGATTTTCCCCACAAGGGACAGGGGTCCTCTGAGCAAGAAGAAGACTGTTCTCCCTGGAATAAAGATATATGGAATGCTCTATCAGTTGAAAGGTTGTTCACTAAGGTTTAAAGAAATAAGAGATGAGAGCTGGTTGGTGGTTCCTTGCTGAGTGAACTCCCATCTGATAATCTTAACTATCAACCTGAGACCATAAACAGAGAAGCTTAAGATCACCCTAAGGCATGAATCTATGCTGTGACAAAGAAAAGAAGGGCTAATTGTCCAAACCTGAGGATTGCCATCCACTTTTGGTGACTTCCTTGAATGTAACTGATATTACCATTAAACATGTAGAAAACATTTGTAAGGACAATGAAATCTTGGGCAAGAAATGGAATACCTTAGAGTTGCAGGAGGACTTTTCCTTCTAGCTGAAAACTCAAAAGAGAAAAAAAATATATAGTTTTGAATATCTGGTGCAGAAAACAGTTTTGGATTTCTGAATCATTACTTAAAGTACAGAAATGAGGGATTGCTGGCCAGGGGAGAATATACCTTGTAAAGGGCTGGATAAGGATCTTTTTTCCTGAAATGTTTCAGATCTGATAGAAGCGTTTTTAAACTAAAGGAAAGAGGAAAAGAAAATTATCTGGGCATATTCACTGAGCAAACCATAATAGTAGCAGGGGTTCTATGGCAACCTGGTGAACTCTTCTAACAATGGTAGTTTTTGAAATTCCTTAGTTAAAACATATATGATTACAAAAAAATCAGTTATGTTTAAAGGCAACTCTAGATAGATAAAACACACATACAACTCAATTGGTACATAATATACATATTATAGATAACATACATGTTAACTGTCTAACAACAATAAGAAATTCAAGGACAACCCCAACATAAAGAATATTAACAGGAAAAATAATAGTAGAGATGCAGAGAAAATCAAAGGACACAAAATCCAAGAGAAGAATCAACAAAGAATGTATATTAAAATGGATGTCAGAGATTCTCATATAAGGAGGTAAATTTGACACTTGAGACTTGATAGGTTGTTATCATTTAGTCATCTCAGTCATGTTTGAGTCTCTGTGATCTCATTTTAGGGTTTTCTTGGCAAAGATTCGGAAGAAGTTTGCCTTTTCCTTCTCCAGCTTATTTTATAGATGAGGAAACTGAGGCCAAAGGGTTAAGCGACTTGCCCAGGGGTCACAAACCTAGTAAGTGTTTAAGGTTAGATATGACCCCAGGATGACAAGTCTCACTCACTCCAGATGTGGCACTCTATCCACTGGGTCACCTGACTGCCCGGACTTGGTAGGAATGGTCCCCAAACTGAAACCTGACCCTGGAAGGCTACAATTTATCAAAAAGGAACAGAATATGTCGAAGGGAAATTTATATTATCTTCTTGTAAAATGCAAAAGCCAAATCTGGAAAGCTTGGTGATGAATATTTCCTATGGAGATGGAAACAGATGTGATTAAATTAATAGAGAAAGACTTCAAAAATCAGACCATATGAGGGGATGTTGGGCAAACTGGATATGTTTATCCTGGAGAAGAGAATTAGGCATGGTCTATCCACTGTGTCTAACTATTTGAAAGCTTGTCATGAACAAAAAGAAGAAAAGAGAAGAAGAAAATTATTTATCCTGGTTGGCCCTAAACAACAGGGCTAGAATCACTGAATGGAAGTGTCAGACGTAAACTGAGGCTTGATTTAAAGAACAAACTTCTGAACAATTAGTGCTATCCTAAAGCGGAAGGGCCTCCCTAGGAGATTATTGATTCCTCCTTACTGGAGCTCTTTAACAAAGGTGAATGACCATTTATTAGGTAGGTTGTGGATGCTGTTGTAGCCCCGTACTTAGGAGCTGTTTCTGGTATCTGGCCTCTGAGGACCATTTCAACTTTGAGATCTGTAACTGGAAAATGAACTTTGAAGAACATATAGGAAGGGAACATGGAAAGATGGACAGGTGGACAGGAAAAGGGGACTGATAGTTTAAAAGGGCACAAGCAATGGCCTGGAGGGGAAAACAGTTATTCATTTTGCTAACTGATCTCTTCCTCTCTCTCTCTCTCTCTCTCTCTCTCTCTCTCTCTCTCTCTCTCTCTCTCTCTCTCTCTCTCTCTCCCCCTCCCTCTCTCTCTCTCTCTCTCCCTTTCTCTCCCTCTGTCTTGATCGATCTCTCTCTCTGTCTCTCTCTCTCTCTCCCTCCTTCTGTCTCGATCTCTCTGACTTTCTGTCTCTCTCTGTCTCTTTCTCTCTGTCTCTCTCTGTTTCTCTCTGTCTCTCTCTCTCTGTCTCTTGCACTGTCTCTCCTTCTTTGTCTCTCTCTCTCTTTTTCTGTCTCTCCCTCTGTCTCGATCTCTCTGTCTCTCACTCTGTCTCTGTCCCTGTCTCTTTCTCTCTCTCTCTCTGCCTCTGTCTCTCCCTTTCTGTCTCTGTCTCTTGCTCTCTCTCTCTCTCTCTCTCTCACTCTGTCTCTGTCTCTCTCTGTGTGTCTGTCTGTCTTTCTGTCTCTCTGTCTTTCTGTCTCTCTTTCTGTCTCTCTCTCTGTCTCTCTCTCTCTCTTTCTATCTCTGTCTCGTCTCCCTCTCTCTCTACACACATATACATGTAACATATGTACACGTGTATATACCCATATTAAAGTGTTATAACTCTACAAAACTTTAAGTGTAAAATGTTAAATATTTGTTTTTGCTGTTCTTGTGGTTGCCATTATTTTCCAGTTGATCAAGATGCTCCAACTGAGAAGCAAATCTGGAAGTGAGGTGATGGGATAAGACTGAGAGTGGTCACTTGAGCCACAACCCTCTCCCTGCCTACAGTCTTCTTATTTTATTTATTTATTTCTTTTGGAGGAATTGGATAATTACAGGCTCCAGACACGGCCTTCCTTTCCACATTCTTTCAATACTGAATCAAATATGATTCAGAGCCTCAGACTTCATTTTGGTGTTTTTACTTGGAAGAGTGGGCCTGGCTGGTTATTTGATCAAGATCTTCCAGTTGTGGGAGATTGGCAAAGATAATTCTCTCCCAGACCCAAAGTATTCTGATTCTATATCTTCTGGAATTTAAAAAAATGCCTTTGTTACTTGTTTTGTTTTAGTTTGTTCTGTTTTGCAGTGCCATTTTTTTGGCCGTATTAAACAAAGCATTTACAGATCAAAGACCTAGAAGAGACCTTAGGGAGTACATAATTCAAACCCTTCTTTTGAGTGCATGAATGAATGAATGAAGGAAGCAGTCCCTTTGTGGAAAGTCTGGGCCTGTAAACAGAAAAGCAAAAATGTTTCTACTCCCTGGAAATTGTCTTTTTATTGTGGAGAGGCAGATAAGAAAACTGAGGCCTAAAGTGTGAAGGGTAACTTTTATCTTTCTTTATTGATTTATTTTTGTAACAGGGAAGAAATACGCATTTACATAGCATCACTGTAAGATATGCAATGCTAAAATTTAGCAACAATCCTAAATGCTTTACAAATATTATCTCATCTGAGAATCACAACAACCCTGATGGGGTACGCGATGCTATTATCCTCATTATGTTTCATAGCTGAAGAAAGTGAGACTAAATTAAGGTAAGTGAGTTGCCTACAATCACACAGCTAGTAAACCTCTAAGGTCATGTTGGAACTCAGATCTATCCTGACTCCTGGTCCAATGTTCTATTGACTGCACCATCTAGCTATCACAGCATAAGAAGAAATTAATGCCTAGGAAACTAGCATCAAGTCGTCACTCCAGAATTCAAACCCTGTTACTCTGTTTTGTATATTCCGTCCAACTACCAGTCACCAACTATTGCTTTTGGAAAGGTATTGCTAGAATTTGGTTGAATTTCCAGTTTGATGGTTAAATATACTGTTGAAATCTGTAAAAGTCAGTCTTTAGTAGGAAAGGCCTCTACCTCCCAGCACACTGAAGTCATTTTTTTTTCACTTGGTTGATGAAATATAAGTAATTTTGCAGTGTTCTTATCATTCTATACTTTTACTGCCAGCAGTTAAAATAGTTCATACTTATATAGGCTTTCAAAAGATACATACTGGACAAGAGTATAAGGTAAGTAATGTAGATATTGTTATTCTATGCATTTTTCAAATTAAGAAAGATGCTTACAGAGATATTGTGTGCAAAGTTGCATGGTCAAAAAGTATCAGAACAAGGGATTGAAAAAATTCACATACTTGTTTGCCTATAACTAGCCGCCTTCCGGTGTTTCCTGCTTTTGAGGTGTCGAGAGGAGATGATAGCAGCAGATTTATTATTTCAATGACGTAGGTAGCTCCTTATGAAAAAATTCCCCGTGTCAAAAGAGATGTAGACCATGGTTCAGTCACTTGAAGTAGTTTCCTGGGCCACAGAGATTTTTGTAGCACGTTCTCAGGTTCATTCACAGCCAATTTGTATCCACGGTGAGACTTGAACTCACAAAAAACTGACTCCAAGGCTGTCTATCCAATCCTGCATATTGCCTCCCATGTCACATTTTATTCATAAGAAATGACAATGCTCAAGGTATGATCGATGGGCATTTCAGTGAACTAAGAAAGAGCTCCTTAGACCAGAGGTATCAAATATCTAGCAGCAAGAAAACCTTAGCATTCTTCAGTGAGGCCAAAATCACTTTCAAAGATAATAGGGAAATATTTACAAAATAAAAGAAAGACTACAATAAAATGTATATGCTATTATTATACGGTTTTCTAAATCAATACGCGTCTGCAGGGATCCTTTTGTTGTTCAATCATGTCCAGCTCTTCATGAACCCATTTGGGGCTTTCTTGGCAAAAATGCCAGAGTGGTTTGCCATTTCTTTCTCCAGTTCATTTTACAGATGAAGAAACTGAGGCAAATAGGGCTAAGTGACTTGCTTAGTGTCACACCCAGTGAGTATCTGAAATCAGGGATATCAATCTTCCAGACTGCAAATCTAGTCCTCTATCCACTGTTATCTAGCTTCCCATAGAGCAGGGACCATTATGTAGAGTTTACGTGGCTTCCATTACTATTTGAGTTTGACACCACTGCCTAAGCCTACAGAAGGGAGAGAAATAATGGATTTTTTACATAAACATTTGTCAAGCATGTTTTACATGAAAGTGTTACTAGAAAGAAAAAACCCAACAAATAAAACTGAATTATATATGTTATTAATGTCTAATATTTGTCTACCCACAAGATGCTTCCATCTTTTGGGAGCAACATTTAGTAATTTTATCAAAACCTACTCTTGATTTGTACAGAAATAGCTAATGCTTTTAGAGAAGATTAAGGTCCTGAAATATTCTCTCAACCTCAGCTCAGCATCATCATTTTCAATGATTCAGTCTTTAGTAAGAGCACACATTCCTGTCCATTGGAGGAGAATTACAGTCAAGTGCCATTATAAAGCACATGGCTAGACCAGAAATCACTATTTGCACAGGGGAGGGTGCCTTTCTCATAATGCTCAGAAAGCCTATAGTAGAAGTAACTCAGTTATGGCCTTGGCATCCCTGGAGTTCGGTAGAATCATGAATGAAGAAAAAAATGTTATTTCTAATTGTATTCTTTGTATGATTAAAAGGAATGGTATATTCTCAGCAATATCTAAATTTTTATTATAACAGAGAAACTCAGAGACATGAGTGATGGAAAGAATCTTTTCCAGGTAGACGAAAGCTAGAATGGAACTTGTGGGATCATGTAGGATGTTGAAGTTTCAAAAGATCCTAGAAATTATATAATTTAATGGCCTTACTTTATAGATAAGGAAATTGAGACACAAAAAGTTGTGACTTTCTCAGGGTAAAGGAATGTTATAAAGAAAATGTATGTGTGTTGGGGGGAGCCAAGTATACTAATTCTTACTGTGTCACAAAGTTCATAGAGTTAGCCAAATAAAATGTCAAGTAGATCAATATCCCATTGGCAAGTATCATAGGAAGTTTTATTCTATGGGTAAAATGTTTGAATGTAGATCATAATCTAAAAACTTCCAGTGCTTGATTGGCCATGCAGACAAAGCCAGTCAGGAATGTTACCACCATGGATGTCAACACTGTGCTTTTTACAAAGGAACAAAATATTACTCAGAAGCAAATTGACAGAGCTCTAAGTTGCTAAATTTTACTTTCCATCCACGAAAATGTGAAAATAGATGGCTGTGTTTCAGTTGTTGTTCATTTATTTTTCAGTTGTGTTCCATTCTTTGTGATGTCATTTGGGGTTTTCTTGGCAAAAATACTGCAGTGCCATTTTTTTCTCCAGCTTATTTTACAGTTGAGGAAACCGAAGCGAACAGGGTTAAGTGACTTACCCAGGTTCATATAGCTAGGAAGTGTCTGAGACTGGATTGGAACTCAGGAAGATGAGACTTCCAGACTACAGTTCCATCACTCCAGATGCCAAGCATATGTTATCCTCCATTAAAATAGACATTCATTTTGGGATATGTTATAAAAGCATATTTAAAGCCTCTATTTAGTTTTCTGTAAAAATATTAAGAAATATTGTTTCTCCAGCCTAAGACATTTTCCAGACTTTCCCTTTTATTCAAGTGAAAATAAAAAAACTAAATTTTTCCTTTGAAATGGAGTAAAGGTTGATGACCAAACTTGATTCTTGTTAAGATGATACCCTTGCTTACCCACCCACCTGAAGTGATTAGCTTGGCGACTACCAGGGAACTAGAATTTCTGTTTTGAAGTTCAAGGTTAAGATATTGATCGCAGAAAGGAACTCTTAATGGGAAGTGATGTGGGAAGGAACTGAGTGGTAACAATTCTGGAATGTTAACACAAAATTGTATTTCAACATAGTATGATCTTTACTTTGTTCCTGATTGCTATGAATGTTAATTGAAATCATCTTGGGGCAGAGACTCATGGCAGAGGGAATGGAGGTTTATGCCATTTTGGGAAATGTCTCTTTCTCTAAACTAAAATGACTTGTGATAACTTTATTTTTTTTTCCTGGCAGATCACAGAGTATTTTATTGGTAGTAATATATTTGACAAAGTGGACGAACACCCTTAGAATCTTTTACCTGGAAAAGACTTTAGGAGTTATTTAATCCAGTCCTTATTCACAAGAAATCATCTTTCAATCTCTGCTTGAATGCCTTGGAGTTGAGGAACTTGCTACATTTTTTATGGCTACTTATTTTGTTGTTGGGGTAGCAGGTTATAATTTATAGGCATTTATTGAAAATGTAAGTATGCCCACAAATTCATCAAGCATCTCTGATTAAAATTACATTAAAATTCATTTAGCAAGTAACTTTTTTTTTAGTCAAAGTAATTTTAACATTGATTCTGGGACTCAGCTATGTCACATTGCTTTTTTCTTCAAAAAACTGAAGAGAGAAATTAAAAAAAAAATAAGATCTGTGATTTTGTTGGCATAAGGAAATCTCCTGGTAAGGAAACTCCTAATACAAACATGGGTCAAAATTCTCTCTGCAACCTATAGTCTTGAGAAGGTCCTAGAGCACTGAGAGATCAAATGACTTGCCCAGGGTTACTCAGTCAGTATGTGTGAGAGGTTGTTGTTTTCTGTCCTTTGTTTTCAAAGAGGACCAATCATTACAGGATGATGTCTTGAGTTGTTTGTGAATTGGATTTGAGAGGCAGAATTGCATGAAGTCATTAGCCTGACTCTCTCTTTCAGAGCCATCAAAGTTTAATGACAAGACAAAAGTCAGGACAACTTGGCAATGGTGTGGGCTTCAACGTGTATTCTGTAGACAATATCTGACCAAGCTCTAAGACCTCACAGTACCTACTTCATCTGACTTCATGGTCTTTGGAACACATTGTTCTCATGGGTTCATTTCACCCAGGGGGAAGACTTCATATGCTTGGAGAAGACATCTCCTAACTTATCAATGGGTTGAGGACTGTTGGTTATCTGGTTTAGCATGTCTACTTAGATGGTTTTACTGGGGTATGGCTACTGTGCATGCTATAGCTTCTTGGAACCACAGGTGAGAGCTGGGTGAACAGTTGAACAGTAAAGATACATTAGAAGCCCTGGAAAAGATTCAGCAAACCCTCATACTGGAGGTACTAGTCCAATCCTGTACACCTCATGTGAGAAGTAGGACTTGAACCAAGATTTTCCTGGCTCTATGCACTATACCACTATTCCTTTAAGTTCAAAGACATTTCATAAAATCATAGATTCTAGAATGTGTCAGCAGTCATCTAATGCATTCATTATCCTCTACAAGTGATCCTTCAACTTCTACTTGCAGACCTCCAAAGATTGGGAACTCATTGTCATTCTTTCTTACAAACTTTGGAATTGATTGTGTGACATAGGAGACATTGGCACAGGACTGCTCAGCATGATGCCCACATCAGAGAAGGTTTTGTGCTTTGTGAGTAAAGCATCATTGAAACAGCTCAAAGGGAATTCAGAATTTTCATATTTAGAGTAGCCACCCCAAATGTTCACTTGAACCATTTGTGCCCAACCTGTGGTGAAACATTCTGAGCTCATATTGGTTTGATCAGTCACAGTAGGACACACTGAAACTTGACTCTGCCATAGCAATGTCATTCTGGTCATCTTTGAGAAGGAAGGACAGCAACCAACCACCCATTCCAAAACAGTCTATTTCATTATTAGCTAGATTTTATTGATGTAGTGACCTGAAACATGTCTTCTTGTGATTTCCAATCATTACTTGTATCTCTACCCTTTAGAATCACAATCAATCTGGATATCTACTCATCCTTAAGCATGCCACCTCTGGAGTCAGGACTCATCTTCCTGAGTTCAAATCTCAACTCACATACTTCCTAGCTGTGTGACTGTGGACAAGTTACTTAACCCTGTTTGTCTGTTTTCTCATCTGTAAAATAAGCTTGAAAAGAAAATTACAAATCTTTGCCAAGAAAACCTCAACAGGGGTCATAAAGAGTCATAGACTTAAATGACTGAACAACCACAAATATGTCACTCATCAGATTCACTCTTTCTACAAAATAAATTTTAAGTAAGTCAAAATTCCTCAGCAACACCTATATAAGATGAGTAGATTTTGGCTGTGGGATGGGGCAGTACATTGATCTAAACATTTGCATTTAATAATGATAGTGTCATCTATAAAGGTCAAGTCAACTGGAATTTATTAATAACCAACTATTAGGTTCCAAGTACTGTGCTATGGACTGGGAATACAAAAAAAAAAAAAATGACAGTTCCTGCCCTCAAGAGCTCTTAATCTAGAGGTAGAAATAATATGCAACCAAATGAATACAAACCAGCTATAGAAATGACAGACTGGAATTAATCAACAGAGATAAACACAGATAATGAAAATCAGTGTGATGATTCTGGACAGACTGAATTGGCATATAATCATGTATGTCATCTCTCTGGAGAGCTTCCATTGCATTATTTTTGCCTAAATTAATGGATTAGACAGTATGCATAAATTCTTCCATGGAGGAAGGGTCAATTAAGGAGGTAGATTATTAAGGAAGATTGATTATATGGGTAAATTTGATAGATAGATTTAATTGATAGGTACTTAGATTGATAGGCAAACAGATAGGATAGGCACTTGGCTAATTGGAGTGTTATATTTCAAATCTAATAGTACATTCTGTTTAAAAATCAGCCATCTGTTTGAATTGTTCTAAAATAATAGAAAAGTAGATAGCTAAGTAACATATTTTATTCTTGCTAGAGTACATGAAGTTTAAAAATACCAAGGAATCATGGATTTATAGCTGGAAAGAACCTCTGAGATCATGTAGTATTGTGGAACTGAGGCACACAAAGATTTAGTATCACAGGTAACATGGGTAAAAAGTACCAGAGATAGGAATCAGCTGCTAGAATGGAAATCAACACCCTTTAACTTCATACCAAGCTCCTTTTATATGACACTTAATAAAAGTGAAAAAATCACTAAAAAACCCAAAGGTCTAGCATAAAGTTCATAGGGCACAACAGGAGACCACTACCACCCTATTTCTAGTGGTACTATTGTTTTAGTGGAGAAAGAACTGGTTTTGGAGTGAGGGGATTTTGGTCCAAACTTTCTCATTGTAATTCAGACTCTTGTACAAGAAGACATAAAGCAGTAATTAGGGCATTCAGTGAGGACTAGCACCTTGGTTATGAATAGTTCCCAAATCCTTTTTAGGGCTGCTCATCCACCTTAGGTGTCCACCTGTCTCCCAACTCTCACTTGTAGCTCCAAGAAGTTATAGCATGCATAGCGACCACACCCCAGTAAAATCTTCTTGGCAGACAGGCTAAACCAAGTTTAGGGTAACCAACCTGGCCTCAAACCCATTGGCAGTTGGGGGGGTGCCAAGAACATGAAGACTTCCCCCAGCAGAATGGTCAGATGAAAACAATTTGTTCTGATGGCCACGGATGTGGCAGGAACGGAGACTCTGGAGCTCTCAGAGCTTGGTCAGACATTGAAGATGCCAAGGTCATCCATTGTATCCTGGGCTATCATCAATTATCTTGACTTTAGTTCTGCCACTGGACTTCAATAACTCTGGATGAGATAGTGAGGCTAGCAACTTGGTAACTCTGTGCCTCACTAAAGTCCAATTCATGAACAAGTCAAGATACCACCAGATGATGTCATTGGTCCTCTTTGAAAACAAAGGGCAAACACTAACAACAAGAAGACACTGTCTATCTGAGACTCTATTACTTTATCAGTAAAATGAGGACATTTAATCAGACAATCTCCAGGGTGTCTTCTAGCTCTTTGTTCCTATGACTAAGAAGCTAAAATTTCAACGTCTGCTTTATTCATCTTGTAAAGTTGGACAAGTGCTCGCAACCCTAGCACCTTCTCACAGCTCTCATACTCTCATACTTTCACACACACACACACACACACACACACACACACACACACACACACACACATACACACATAGGTCCAGCTAGGGGATGATTGCAAGATCAGCTTATTTGTATATCAGTCTCCTGGTAAGTATAAAAAAAAAATAACAAATAAATGTGTGCACACATGGACGTGCATGCATGTGTATAGCATCCTATATAATCTATACATATTTATTCATTTTTTGTATGTCCACCAGGAGACTCTGATACACAAACAGGCTGATCTTTCAATCATCTCCTACCTGGACCTATCTGTAACCTTACCCTACCTCCATCACTTTCTTTCTTTTGTAACTTCTTAGCAACCTACTCTTTCTCCCTTCATCAAATCATAGTTTTCCAACTAAGAATACCCTGGTTTCTGAGGAGAGAAGAAGAATAAAGGAGGCAATGGATCATTTACTTCCCTTAACTCATCCTGTACATGTGTGGATTTTATTAGCTTCATTTGTTTTGTTTTACTTTGTTTTGTGTTTGAACTCGGGTTATAGGAGTCTTTGATTTTTTTTATCAGCCTTGTAGAAATCTAATACTTCCTGTCATACATTTAGACTTAACAGCTATAGCCTCTAGATCCAGCGTTTTTGATCTGAACCAAATATCTCATCTCTAAATAGGAACTATTTCACTCCAGAAAATAAAATCTTTCCTATGTTTCTTTTATGTTTTCTCTAAAGCAAAATAATTAGTAAATCACAACAAATAGCTCAAACTCATGGTGGCCAACAGTTTTTTACCACATTTTATGACTTAGGAAAGGAAGAAACAATGAGGGGCTAGGGAGGAAACAAAGCTTCCACAGCCCTGCATATATTCTCAAGCCACCTAACAGTATTAAATAGAGAGAGAGAACAAGAAAGGGAATGACTAGGGAATAAATGGAATATGGATCCCTCTGCTCTCCGGATGAGGAGGTAAGCATGGTAGCTTAGGGTATTGCACATCTCCTTTGCTCATGACTGACTGCTCTGATCTCTGTCCACACTTATTCTCCCCTCATTTCAGCAAACAGTCCCAGAGTGCAATTTGTTCCTTCTAGTCCCACAGGACCTCTCTTTACAAACACCTCTGATAACATCCTCACATTCTCCCTATTTTTCTTCTTGATTTTCCTAACCATAAACTCACCAAAAGTTGTGGGGGAGACAAAGCTTAGGAACCTGGGCACCACCTATCCTTCCTTCAGTCTCTTCATCCATTTTAGGTGTGGCAACAGTCAGTAAATCATAAGTCAGTATATCACAAGAAACTTTAAGCCTTAATTCCACCATTGCTAAGATTTCTATGATATTAATTCCATTAGCTGATGGAAGTGATAAGAATATAAGGTATTATTAATATTAAATCACTTTCCTATGGGCAAGAAGCTATATATAATATATGTGCATATATTATATATATATGTAAATTTTCTTTTTAAAAGTACAGGTAAACTTTACAAACTCTACCGATCTGAGGAAGAATGTTCCAGATGTGTCATGATGCTCTGAGTGGTGATGATTTGTCCTGAAGTGACCAGTGAATTAGACATCTCCCCAGCCCTCCGTTTTGCTTGTCTCTTTGAGAGCTACCAAATCTGCCAGCAAAGAGACCTTCCTTCACGTGATCAATTTCTTTTCTAAATGAGCTTCCATAGAGGTCAGCCATCAGTAAACCTCTGTCAAACCATCTCTTTCCAATGACCCTTTTTAATGACAGGCATCTGAATTAGACTGTAATGTGATGTCACTTTCAATTAGACACTTCAATTTAGACCCAGCCATAAAGAACTATCAGACCAGGATAAATAATTTTCTTCTGTAACAAATCAGTCTCTTTTTGAAATGACCAAGAAGCTTCTTTTAGTGTGTGTTTTCTTCCAAGTCTAGCTTTCATTATTCATACTCCTCCCCAGGTTAATACAAAAGAAACAAAACAAGACAAAACAAAACTCAGATACTGCATTTTCTTCACAATATCCCTATGAGGGAGAAAGGAAGAATAATAATGGCTTAGACTTTAAGGTTTGCAAAAAGCATGGCACCTATTTTCTCATTTAATCCTCCTCCCAATGATCCTGGAAAGTAGATATTATTATCCCCATTTTACAGATGAAGAAATTGAGGCAGATAACTTCCTTAAGTCACACAGCTAGTATCAGAAGCCACGTTTGATATCTGTTCTTCCTAACTCCAGGTCCAGTTCTTTATCATAGAAATTAAATACACACACACACATACACATACACACACATACACAATAACTGAAGCACAAACAAGGAATGTTTTTTGGCTAAAGGGTGGAGGTAGAAATAAAATCTACCCTCTTCCTTTTGTAAGTACACAGTTTCTGACACTTTAAGATTATGATTGTGATTTTTTTCCCTCTTTGAAAGAGAAGATCTTAAAGCCAGATGAAACAAGCTCCTTCTGCATGGAATTAGAATAATAAACTCTTGGAATCTCACGGGTGGAAATAGCCTTAGAGGTCATCTAGTCCAACCCAATGTCTGATACGTGAATTTTCTCTAAAACATTCCCAAATGGTTTTCTATCCTTCGTTTGAACATCACAGAAGGATCTTATTTGGCACTGTATTCCATTCCATTTAAATTTTAATGTGCCCCATAGGTGTCATATTTATAGTAGTTAGTTCTATTAGAAACTTCTTTTTAATGAGCTATACCATGTCTCCTTATAATTTTTACTTTTTGATTCTATTTGTATCATGATCGATTTATTCTATCTTCTAAAATCCTATATATATTTAGAGCAGGAAGACTTTTTTCCCAGATTACATTTAAGATATTTGGCATACTATTATGTAGAATTACTGTTTAATAACAATAAAAAAAATCAAAATCTATTTGTCTTAAAGTATATCATCTTTTCCAAAGTAGTTACCTTGGAGTGTTCTATACTTATTTCAACAATGCTGCTATTATACATTAGAAATATCAATATTTCTTGAGGGCTTATCTTCAGAGTATGAAGAATTTTTTTAATCTCTTCATTTAATGTTAGCAAATGTTTGTCTTTTGAGAGTTGTTTTAATTGTTGCAAATACCCAAAATATACTGAAGGTCTGCCATATAAAGAAGGTAACTATATTAGAAACCATTTTCAAGCAGAATGGTGTCATAGTTATATCTTTTCCATATCTTACCATTGGATTATGAATAAAAGGAACCTGATTCCAAGATCCAGCTCTGCCATTTCCTAGATCCAGTGTAACGAATGAGTCAGTGGGCTAGTTTCAGCTTTCTTTTCCTGATATGTAATATGGGAACAGCAATACTTGTACTATCTACTCCAAGAGAGTCCTTTTCATCTTAAAGGATACAAAAATTGTTTCTTCACTATTTAAAATGTAATCTTTGAATATGGGAATGTTCATCATTGCTAGTTTAAATAGGAGTCTAGACACTACAGGGGCATTGACATTTACACAGAATAAAACTGCAGAATTTCTCAAGGTAATGACTTTCATGATACCAGCATGTATGAGAGTGAATAAGTTCAGATCCACTTGTTACAAAAAGAAAGCAAGGAAGGAAGGAAGAAACTGAGAGATGGAAGGGAAGCAATGAACTGTAGGAAGGAAGGAAGGAAGGAAGGAAGGAAGGAAGGAAGGAAGGAAGGAAGGAAGGAAGGAAGGAAAGAAGGAAGGAAGGAAGGAAAGAAAGAAAGAAAGAAACAAGGGAGGAAGGAAGGAAGGAAGGAAGGAAGGAAGGAAGGAAGGAAGGAAGGAAGGAAAGAAACAAGGGAGGAAGGGAGAAAGGAAAGAAAGAAGGGAGGAAGGAAGGAAGGGAGGAAGGGAGGAAGGGAAGGAGGAAAGAAAGACAATAAAGAAAGAAGAAAAAGAAAGAGAAAAAAGAAAGAAGGAAAGGAAGAACAAAATAATGAAAAAAAAGAGAAAGAATGTCTTATTTCCTTACAGTCACACTTCATAATCTATAGAAAAGAAAACTGACTTTCTCCTGGCAGAGATGTTCATGAATATATCTCTCCATATCCAAACTCACAGGCCTATAGAGATGTCATCCAGTTGGGTAAGAATGCCCCAACAAGATGATGAATACATGGTAATATTTTCATACCATGAGCTTCTCATTCTTTCCATCCTCCTTCCTTCTCTTGGGCAAATGTATCCTTCAAAATTTCTCCTCCTTTATTTTTCCCCCACAAAATATTTGAAATAGTAAGAGGAATACAATTTGAACCTTTGATTTGAGGACTGATGAAAGAGTTATCAGGTAGTGATCAACTACGGTTGTTTTCTCAGAATTGTCACAGATTTGCTATTCTTCAAGGTGGCTGGTTTTGTGATGGTGGCTGTTTATGTTGTTCCTAACATTCTTCAGTATTCCTCAAGTCTCCTCCTCTTCTTCCTCCTCCTCCTTCCAACAACAACATTTAATATAATACTCTAATGTTTGTGAAGCACCTTAAAATGTCATCTCATTTGATACAAGATCTCTGAGATAGGTGCTATTAATGTCTTCACCTTACAAATGAAGAAGCTGAGGTAAATAGAGGTTTAGACACCTGTCCAAAGTCACATAGCCAATGTCTGAAGCTGCAATTGAATTCAGGTCTTGCTGACTGTAGGTCTAGTACTTTATCTACTGCGTCACGGAGCTCAGCTTGCTCCCTCCAGCACTTCCACTTTCTTGAAAGCCATAGGGAAAGAGAGAATTTCCCCTTTCTGGATCTGTTTCTTTTCTTTTCTTTTCTTTTCTTTTTTTTTTTTTTTATGAAAGAGTTGGATTAGTTTCCAATTTTACCTCAGGCTCTGGCACTGGACTGACCAGTGAAGGATCTGTCTGGAAAGCATGCACAAAATGGTATTTGCTGAGACTATTTCAGGGAGTACAGGAGTCTATATATCAAACACAGTCTCCCCTACAAGGGTATAAAAGCATAGATTGTACTGGTGAGGGGAAAGAGGATCCAACCACTGGCTCTCTAGAGATCAAAAAGATATTCTTGAACCTTTTAGTCAGCAAGAAACAGAAAAGAGATCAATTTAGCCATTTGGTGCCTTTTGTGAATGCAATAAACTATGCTAGCTCCCTTCTAATAGGTTTTTCTTCAGTATCCAATAGACAGACAGGTATAGTCACAAATTACCCGGGCCTACTCTGATGTGGAAAGCTCATTACGGATGGATGGATGGATTTGAAATTCTTCTGCATAGAGATGATAGTTGAAACTACTGGTAAGCTCACTGTGAAATATTGTATCATTGTATAAGAGAAGAAGGCTCAAGATTGAGTTTTATGGGATGTTTAAAGTTAGTGACCTAGGAGCTAGTGAGTTAAAGTTAGTGAGCTAGGAGAAAGATGGTGGAGATCCAGGAAACCAGAATGAAAAAGAATGATTAGCCAAGGAGGATAATCAATAGGGGATTTTATTATACTGAAAGCCACTAAGAAGTCAGTATATCCAAGAGAGAGAGCTATTCAAAAGTATCACAATATACAGAGATCAAGAAGGATGAGGATTAGATAAAATATTTTATTTAAAAAATAAGGTATAATATTTAAACTCAGAGAAAAAATTCATTCCGAGTATTACTGAATGATTAGTAAATGAGTAGGTAGTAAGATATAAATACTTGTTTAGGTAATTGCTTCTGAAAGGGGGATTAGCTTAGGTGATGATAGGGTCCAACAAAACCTTTTTTTTTGTGTCCTTTTATTTTGTTTTTCCCTTTGGATGAAGGTAACCTGGATATGATTATAGATAGGAGGAAAGGATCCATTAGATAAGGCAAGATTAAAGATGACAGAGAGGAGAGGACAGGTGACCAAAGCTCTCAAGGGGGAAAGAGAGATGAGATTCAAAGCCAAAATAACATATGTTGACCTTTCTAAAGAGAAGGGTCATTTCTTCATCAGAGACTAGATCAAAGGTGAAGAGAATGGGGGATGACATAGAGAGTTTTGAGAGCATAGAAGAGGAAGGAAGTAATGCTGGGACTGGTCACTGCTGAGGCAAAGGACCATTGATAAAAATAGATCCCTATGGGGATAGAGCCCCATGGGGAAGGAATGTTCCCTTCTGCTCCTTCATACCACTATGTTTCTATTATGAAGGATGTGGAAGTGTATCCTGAGATCAGTCATTCCCAGGGAGGGCTTTGGTTCCACAAGGACATATACATGTCCTCAAATGAGGCTGTTGGTGAACTGGGTCAAAGACCTGATTATTCCACCTTATTTTGACGCTTACTAGCTACATGACTTCATTCCTCAGAACACTAGATTTTTTAAGAAATCTATTATGCATATTTCTAGTAAATACCTATTTATTTACATGTTTTCTCCCCATATTTACTGCTTGATGGCAGGGACAGTTTTTGCATTTTTTGTTTTCCTTTGTATCCCCAGCTTTTAGCAGAATTCTTGGCACATACTAAGCCCTTAATAAATGCTTACTGACTTACCGACTCACTCCTTGGGACAATGAGGATGATGATATTTTACTTCCCTCACAGGTATATTGCAAGGAAAGACCTTTGTAAAACATAAAGAACTCAAGAAATATGAGTTATTTTCATGTTGGAAGTCATATTTTTCTCCCAAGATGATTTCTGGACTCCCAGTCAGGGAAGATAATAATATTGTTAAGTGCCTCATATGACAGTTAGGAAGACAGAGCCCCAGACTAGCGACGTCAGCAATCAGTTTCAATTGTATAAGGAAAGAACACCTCCACTGTCACTGTTTCTAATTAACGGAGTGATACATGGCACTGTGTAGTACAAATAGCAGATGGTTTTAGAAAAGGCATAAAATAAACGTCAGTTGCACAAAAGCTGACAAGAAATAATTCTAATCACACCACAGACTTTGGAATGTGGTGTGTTTTTCACTTGGTAGTTAACCTATTGTGAAGCATATATTCCCGAAAAGAGAAAACAGGGAAAGTTTGCAAAACTACAGTGACACCAGGATGTTTTTTTACAATGAATGTCAGAGAATTTAGTCAGTATCATTTTTAGGTAAATTTCCCCAAAATTTAAAATGTTTTCTTGTGTTTTCATCTCATGAGACAGCTTGGTTGTTTAGTCCAGAGAAACTTAATCTTTGAGCCCAGAAGACCTGGGTTAAAGTCCTATCTCAGATATGTATGATTAAGAGTGTGACCCTGAACAATTAATTTAATTTCTTATTGTTCTCCATGGATTCTAGCCAGACAGAGAGAAAGACAGATACGTAGGTATATAAAATATGTATTAATTACTGTGTGCCTGGCACTGTGCTAAAACCTAGGGAAATAAATACAGACAAGACAGTTTCTACTCTTAAAGGGATTTCCTCTCCTAAGGAAATACGTATTTATTAACTGCCTACTCCTCATGACACCCCTGGAAGATAGGTGCTGTTAGTATCATCCTCATTTTACAGATGAGAAAAGTAAGTCAGACAGAGCTCAAGTGACTCACCCAGGGTCACACAGCTAGGAGGGCATTCCCCTGATTCCAAGTCTAGGGCTTTATCCACTGGGCCACCTTGTTGTAGGTTTACTTTCTTATGGCATAAGATAACTCAGAAAGGGTAAATGGAAAAGATCCAAATGTGGATATGAGCACTTTGAACAAGGTGGAAAAGTCTGAAGAATCAGGAATGTAAGGAACTCCTTAAGATTGTTGTTGATATTGCCTGCCTGTTTTTCTTCAACAAAACCATGGCATCAGAGACTGCCAACCTGAATGGCAAAGGTAGGTGGTTTTTGTTTGTTTTGTTTTTAATCTGGTGTTTTCTTGTGACAACGAAATCACAAGTCCAGGCCCTGTCTGAAATCCAGGCCATGTCTCAAACTTGCTTTAGGGTCCATGAGGCCATCTCAGACAGGTGCTACATAAGAAATGCTAATGCTTTGCCACAAATTACCATGATAAAGAAGACCTTGCTGTACTCTCCAATCACAGGGACAGGTCAAGCTGAGCATAGCTGATGAACACCTTGGTGAAGGGAAATCTCAGGCATCTTATACAGTTCCCCTGGCCTTCTTCCCAGAGATCAGTGTACCAGGAAAGATACACACACACATGTGCACACACACACACACACACACACACACACTTACATCTTTCCCAAACCCAGGAAGTTTCTGTGAATATGAATCATTCTCTCCAAAGAAGTAAATCTTCCAAATTGCTGAGTAAAGCATCTAGGACTGGGCTCTACCACTTTCCTAAGTCAAGTTGGTGACTTACCTAATTGGTACATATTCTACTACTACCCCCTATCAATGGCAATTACCATTGAAGCTCTCAGTATCTCTTTGACAGCTTGTTTACAATGGGTATTTCATTTTCCAAGGTATAGATGATTTCACTCCACTTTGTGTCTGCTGCCCTGCCTGGTTTCATTTCCTCAGGATAAGCTCATCACTTCTAAAGTCACCACTAGGCTTACATGGAATATATGTGAAATTTATATAGAATAGAAAGTAGACTCTCAGATCATTCCCCATTGCATCCACTGCTCTCCTTGGTTCTAACTCCATAGAACAAAAGATCCTCTACTGCCCTCCAATCTGGTTTTTTGTTTCCTTTTGTGTATGGTCTCTCCCTTTAGATTATAAACTCCTTGAGGGCAGGGATTATCTTTACTTTTAATAATTGTATCCCCTGCATTTAGCAGTAGTCTAAGTAGTTGACACTTAATAAAGGTTTATTGGATTGGATTTAAATAATAATTCACATTTCTTTGGCACTTTATGATTGACAAATCATTTTCTTCACAGCAAAATTATGAGGGAGGTTGCAAATGTGATCATTCCCATTTTGCAAATGAGGAATCCAAGGCTTATGAGTGAAATCATATGTTGGAGTCAGGGCGGGGATCGTCATACAGCTAGCAAGATGTTCCTTGCACAGCCTCAACAATTATTCAGCACACACTATTGAAAATCCGTTAACATTATGTTTTAGAGTGCTGCTGGAGGATCATTTTGGCTTGCAAAACTTTCTAGTGTTAGTAACTTCAGTCCTCAAACAGATTCACAAGAATACAAAAGATGATCTTTAATCTAATGTAAAAGGTCTTATATTATCATACATTTGAAATGAAATCAGCATGACCCACTTCTTTCAGCAAATGTGGTGCTGTGTCAGGTTTGCTAATCCATTTGAAGGCACAGCTATGTAATTTTTGCTCCTTGGAAACTTTCCACACTTCCCAAGACTTCTTTTGTCCTGCCAGATAAAACAGTAGAAGCTGAACACCGTAAGACTGTTTGAAAATGCAACAAAAATAAAAGAATTTTAAATATGTAAAATTTGTTATAGAATCCAGATAATTAAAAAAAAAAAGTTAAGGAACAAGACCCTAAAGGAAACTGGTTCATAAATGGACCTTGTTTTCTGAATGATCATCACCATCTAGCCTTAATTTGTTGTTCCATCATTTTCAATTGTGTCTGACTCTTTGTGACCCCGTTTGGGTTTCTATTGGCAATGATACTAGTCTGGTTTGCCATTTCCAAATGATGAAACTGAGGCAGACAGGGTCAAGTGACTTGCAAAGGGTTACAAAGCTGGGAAGTGTCTGAGGTCAGATATGAACTCAGAAGATGAGTCCAGACCCAGCACTCTATCCACTGCTCTGCCTAGTTGTCCTGGTCTTAATTAAGAGCTTCTAAATTTATCTGTAGCCACCTATTTAATCTGAAATGATGGATGTCAATCTGTCACATGGTCTGAGCTAGCCAATGTGGATGTGCTTCAAATCAGGGTCAAGGAAGCAGAGGATCAGGCAAACAACTCCCAACACAGAAACGCCAGCTGTTCTCTAACCCAGGCCTGCTCCCTCCTTGCCCCTTGTGTGCACTTTGTCTCTTTTATTTACAAACTTGATGATGGCCTTCTTTATACCTCTTTTACCTATGCAGATGGATTTTGAGCTGATCTAATTGAGCGTTGAGTACAAATGCCTTTGACTTACCATAAAGGATCTTCAGACCAGTAGAGTAACTGGTCCAACCACTCCATCCAAAGGCTGTTGATTAATGTATTCCAGCTCTAAAATTATTATGTGACCTGTGGCAAATCATATAATCTCTCTAAACTTTGGATTCATAATCTGCAAAATCGTGTTGATAATATTTATAAACCTACATCTCAGATTTGCTTAGAGGACAGCATTTTATGAACTATAAAATGTTATAGTTAGTTGAGGTAGGATTATTATTCATGTTAACCTGCAGCAGGTTTTCTTAGTCCAGGAAGGAGGGGGGTGTCTATAAACATTTAAAAAATATTTTAGTAACTGTATTTTAATGAAATTGCTTTCTTTTGTGATCACCTGCAATTAATTTTATGCTTTTAAAACATTATCCTAAGAAGAGGTCCATGCATTTCATCAAACTGCCAGGGGAGTCCAAGACACAAGAACAGAGAAAGTGATTTAATGAAATGTCCGATAACTGTCATTGACAATGTTACATCCAACATCTTTATCAAAGGTTTGAACGAAGGCATACTTATCAAATAGTGGATGCTAAGGATCTAAAAAGGAAACTTAATGTCTCAGGGAAAATATTGACATTCCAAAAAAAAAACCCAAAACAACAACTGTACAGTGGACTTGGGCAAATAACATTAGATTTATTCCTATTTAATTTATTTTCAAGTCCCACATTTGGGGTGAGAAACTAAGCTGCATAAGAGCAGGATAGAGGAGACTTTAGTTAGACTTGGCTAGTTCATGTGTAAAAGATCTGGTTTCAGAATTCTATAGGGTCAGTATAAGGCAAGTGTAGCAAGACAACCGAGAAAAGTAACACACCTTTATAATGCATTAATGGATGTTTGGAGAGCAGTGAAATTTGTTTTAGGTGGAATACAGCACTGAAAGAATCAGAGATTTTTGTTTTGTTTTGTTTTTTGTTAGAAAGAATATACATAAAAAAGGCAGCAATGGTCCCCCTTCCTGTTTCGCTTAACCTTGGTAATCATCCTTATTTTATTTCCATGCTAGTCAAAGGGAGCATGATAGTTCTCATTGCAATAACCTCCCAAATGACTTTTGGGGAGTCTTAAGGATCAGAATTCCTGAAACTTTTTTTGGGGATAGAGATTCACAAACAGGAATTAAAGTAGAAATGCTTATTGGTACTAAAATTGATGGTACTTGGGGAACAGGGAGCTTGAGTCACCTCAAGACAGCAGGAATAAGGAAATAGACTTGATTTTAGCCTGGACCTTTCTTTCTTTGGTTCCTTGAATGAGTATAGTAACCCGTAACTCTTGGAGTTATGGGTTAAAAGTGTCAGACTACCTGTGCTTATAGAGATATTCTATTCAGTGCACTTCAGCCGAGGAAAGGAGACAGAAAGGACAGAAAGAGAGAGATAGAGACAGAGAGGGAGCCATTTAGAGTCATCCAGAGAGAGAGACAGGGTCAGAGACTAAGAGAGAGCCTGATGAACAGAAGCCCAGATAGAACCTAAAGAGGGGAAGTCCAGCAGATGGTAGTAAAGAGCAACTTACCAACCCTAAGATCAGTGGAGTTACCCAATAGTGACAATATGACACACACAACACTTGAAACACATACTCTCCCTCCATGTATGTGTGCTAGAGCATTCTATAGTCATCTGCATTATCTGTATTTATACCCTCACTTGTTGTTTTCCCTTATTATTTTAATTGCAATGTTGTTTGATTATTATTATTTTTTAATTTAAACTAGTGTGTCGTCCGACTGACTGATAAAGTGAATTCATTTATGGGAAGTTTATGAGCTATGATTTTCAATGTGTACCTAGAACTCTAGATTATCTGATCTTATTCATACCACATCCTAAGTAGCATTAAATCTTATTGCTTCCCTTATAAAGAATGTTAGCATCTACAATGAAGAAAATGGTTTCATCCGAACACCTGAAATACTGTTTTTAATTCTGGGTGGCACATTTTAAGGGAGACACTGAGAATCTGGAATTTAGAGAAGATTTACTAGTATGAGGAAAAACTGGGATTTTTTATTTTGGAGAAGCCATAGAAAGGATATTTTTCAGTCTTCAAGGATCTGAAACGTTTTGAAGAAGAAATGCATTTGTTTTGTTTGACTCTAGAGGGCAGAAGTAGGATCAGTGGATGGAATTCACATGGACCTATATTTTGATCTAACAAAGATAATTAAAATTATTCCACAATAGAAGAGTCTGCTCCAAAGAATAATGAATTCCTTGTCACTGGTTATAGAAACAGTATAATAATGTAAGGCATAATTTTAATAAGGACGTCTGTTTCATTAACAGTTAGACTAGTTGCTCTGTTGGTAACTTACAGATTTAAGAGTGTATGATTCCATATTAGTCATAATAAACAAACTTTTAGAATTAAGAAAATTAACCGACTCTCTCTTATACCATTTTTTGGTACTTACTCTCCAAGCAGGATGGAGACCATTCAGTGAAGAACTTTCTCAGTCCTTACCTTCTAAGTTGATGGATTTCTCTGAGATTTTCAGTAACACTGAATCCTGTTAATGGAAATAACAAGTAATGGTGGATGCCAGACACAAGAACATCACCCTCCTTGGCAATAAACCCATAAAAAAAGTATCTTTGCATGTGGAGCAAAGCCAATAAAGTCTGGATGCACTGCAAATTCAGCACAAATACAAAGTGAACTTCCGTGAATGGCAGAGCTGGAAAAATGCTGGCAAATGAAATATACGATGAGGCACACAAAACTCGAAGAGTATTTCGAGAAAGCGATGATGCCATGGGAAACTTGTTGGAAAGAGTGGGTGATTGCAGCCCTAATGCACTCCTCCTATGTCAAGTCATTGGCATGCATTATTTATGTGTGCGTTGCAATTTTTAACCTGGGAGCTGCAGAGATACATAAGCCAGGGAAACGTCAGGGACTTTGCAGTTCAGTCAAGGAGGAATGTGAATTAGGGCATGCTACTCTCATCTGTAACCTGTTCAATTCAAGGAGAAAAGAAACAGCAGAAAATAATAGAGGCAGTTGTCCCATAAACCCATTGTGCTGTCTCTTCTGGCACTGCTTAGAGATGGGGTAAGGGTGCAGGCAAAGGCCGTATCTAAAAGCCCTTCACAATACGGATAGCAATAACAGAAGGAAAAACGAGACCGCAAGCAGGCTCTCATGCTTGACTCTGGGTTCTACCTGGAAAACAAGGTCCTGGAGGTCCTCCCAAGGAAGAAGCTCGAGTAATGAATATGTAGCAAAGATCCACGTGTCCATCAGTGGAGAAACAAACCAATTACCTGTAGCAAGACTCATTACAATAGCCACTGGGGAAGAATATTGTCCTTGCATTGATTAATGACAATCACTCCTTAGTCTGTGGACAATCTGTTATCTGTATATAGAAAAGGAGGCTGCATACCGATGGAAACCCCAAATCCCTCAGATTTTGACTACTTGCATCCTACTAATACCTTCTTCTCTTTTCCCTCCTTCCTTTTCCCCTTCCTTCCTTGTTTCTTCCCTCCTTTCTTTGTTCCTTCCCTCCTTTCTTCCTTCCTTCCTTTCTTGCTTTCCTTCTTTTCTCCTTTCTTTCTTTCCTGTGATTTCATCAGCTTAGCAAGCTCTCTGGTGAGGAAATTTCCTTTTTGAATGCAATTTAACAGCTCTTCTGTAAATTTTAGAGTTAAAGAATTGTCTGGAAGCACTGAGAGGCTAATTTGTCTCATGGTCAAACAATCAGTACATGTGAGAAGTTTAACTTCTTCCTGATCCTTGCTGAATATCTATCTTCACTGCCAAACTACTCCTCAATTAAAAAAAAAAAACCTCACCAGCATTTAGGTGAAAAAAGTATAGATCTACAAAGAATTACATAGAGCCCTGTAAAGTAGATGATGCATAGAAACTGAGCTTCAGGGAGGCTATTCAGTGTTTTAATTAACATTTTATTTTAGATCCTTTGATTCCAGATCTACTGGTTTTTCCATTACAACATGACCTGGACAGGATGTAGTTTTACAACAAAAATTTATCAGTAACCAAAATATTTAACAAAATGTGCAGGTCTTTTAGGGCAAAGGCATCAGCACTTAGGCAATGAATATAGGTTGCAAGGAGACAGGGAAGAGGTATAACATAGGTTAATCATGAAGATGCAGCAGAATCCAAGGATAAAAATATGAAAGTTAGGCCCAAGATATGGTATACTTTCATGAAAGCAGATATTGGACCATGTTTCCATGTATATAAGAAGTTAATTTTCATATCAACTTGTTCATTTCAGTGAACATACTAGTATATTTTGAGTCCTGGCATTTGGGGCTAACCCTACTCTTTCTATTTGAGTCTAAGATGTGGATAGCTAAGGGCCAGGACTAACTTTTCTTGAATAGGAAAGATCTGTTTGTGTGGCAGCCCTCCTCCACACCAACAAACAATGTCTTCTTTTAATAGCATTTAAGAAAAGATGCATTGAAGAGAGCTCAACCTGGCTTGTAAGATATGATTGTTAATTTTTTATTGTGAACATTGACACCTAGGAAATTGGAAAATGCTGCAAATTAGGCCTTCATTTATTATTTTCTTGTTTACCCAAATTTAAGATAGTGTTGGAGTAAATGTTAATAACACAGAGTAAGTTCAAAAGTGTATTAAGATACTTTAAGCAAACACCTCAAAAACCTAATAACTTATTGTTAGGGTGACTAAAAGTTCTGAGATGAAATCATATCTGTCCTCAAATCAGTTGACAGATTAGCTTACCTGGAAACTTGTAATACTCAAGCCAGTCAGAAACTGATTGCTAAACAGACTAGGGGTAACTCAAGAAAATCAGGAAAGGGATTGGTCTACTCAAGTCCTCCCTTGTTCTTACATGATCTTACCCCAAATACAGAATAGGTAGGTGGATATTTCTTAATGTTCATTGCACTGAGTATTCCTAACATTTGCGTCCTACTGTCTGGAGCTACCCTACTCCTCCTATTTATGAATCCAAGATATGGACAGCATCCTGCTGGAACTACCCTTACTTGAATAGGAAAAATCTGTGCTTCAGCTCTCTGCCACAACAACTAACAATGTCTTCTTTAAATAGCATTAAAGAAAGGATGTGCTACTGATATGATACAGCTGTGCATATGTCTCATTTTCTTATTAAATGGTGAACTCAAGTCAGATGTCATGTCATTTCTCATATTTTTATTGCCTTTCTTGAACAGAAGACTATGCATAAAAAAGGCACTGAATAAATCTATTTTTGAATTAAAATATGAGATTTACCTTAATTATAATACTAGTTAATTCACTGAACCTTGCTCTCATAAATGTAGTGTCCTTGTTAAATTGTTGTCTGCTTTTTATGGAATTTATAGGATTTAAGACATTTGTAGATAACATCTGTTCATTCATTGGAATCCTTCATTGTTTGATGCAATACAGACCCAGACCCATAGATCATTAGAGCTGACCATCCCATTTTCTTCACTACATAGTGGAGAAAATAGTGGTTTGAATCCTTGATCTACCATCTGTTTGTTTGGGAGGGGCGTGGTTTGGGCAAGACCCTTAAATTCTCAGAGTTTGGGCTTCCTCAGCTATAACTGGTCAAATTTATTTTTGTTAATTTTGTTAAACCATTTTTTCAGTCTTTTTGTTACCTCATTTGCAGTTTTCTTGGCACAGATAGTGGAGTGTTTGATATTTCCTTCTCCAGGTCATTTTACAGGAAAAGTGAGGCAAAGTCAAGTGACTTGCCCAGGGTCACACAACTAGTAAGTATCTAAGACCAGATTTGTACTCATAAAGATAAGTCTCCTAAATCTAGGTACAGTACTCTATCCACTGCATTTCCTTCCTGCCTTATTTTTGTAATCATACCTGCCTAACAAGGGTGTCACGAGGAAATTATTTTGTAAATCTTTCTCACATGATCCAATGGATTGGGGAAATGTCAATCTTGATATTGTACCCAAAGATAGTGGTGGCAGTCCATGTTTATTTGCACAGTCCATGACCTTTTATGGAGAAAAGCAAGAGTATCATATTCTTCACAAGAGATTTAATTCATATGTGACGTCTCTCATTGTCTCTTAATATAACAAAGAAAATAGTTTTACACATATACATGCATATATGTATGCATACACACATGTGTATACATACATCATAAACACAGATTGTATATATACATATACATGTACATATACATACCTACACACACCTATTTGTCTAATGGTGGGCATGTCTATGACAAGGGAGAGGGAAAAATAATTAAATTTAAATGATAAGTTTATTGTATATTTGAAAGGAATTGCAAGTTGTGCAAAGCACATTTGAAATTTCATATGCAATTATCTTTTTATTGTACTACATCATGGAAAAGAAGAAAAAAAGAAGATAGAGGAGCCCTAGCTCCTGTGTCTGTAAGAGAGCAGAGACCTTTATTATAATTCCAAGGCAGAGAGGAGTGCTAGTACTTGAGGCCATAGGAAATCAAGGACCCTTTCTGGATAAAGATTGTAGAGAAGACCAAGAGACCACACCTCTCCCCAAATCACACTGCCTTGAAAGGACTGAAAAAAACCCTCCAGAACTATTTCTGAAAACAACAATAGCAAAAAAAAAAAAAAGAAGTCCATATCTTGGGACAATGCCTCCCCACCCTAGATGACTAGAGTACATCTGGCACATAAAGTTTAAAGTCAAGAAATAGGCTGGAAAAATGATCAAACAAACAAAAACCTGGCCATTAAAAGTTATGGTGGAGGGGGAGATCAAGACATAAATTCAGAAGGAGAAACAATGTAAAAAGAGCTACACAAGCAAAATTGTCAAAGAAAAAAATGCAAATTGGACAAAAGCCCAACAAGAATTCCTAGAAGAGCTCTGTAAAAGAGATAGGAGTTCTTGAGGAAAAATTGGGAGAAGAAAATTATGAAAAGAATAATAATAGTTGGACATGACTGAAATAGCCAAAGCCAGTAGTATTGCAGGGGCAGAGAGTTTATACAGTTTTATATCCTTTTGAGAATAGTTGCAAATTGTTCTACAGAATGGCTGTACCAGTTTACAATTCCACCAACAGTGTATTAGTATCCTTATGTTTCACACTCCATCTAGCATTTGTCACTTTACTTTTCTGCCATTTTTACCAATTTGATAGATGTAGCAAGGTATAGATGCTTTAATCTGCATTTCAATAATCAGTAGTGGTTTATGGAATTTTTTCATGTGACTATCAATAACCTTGATTTCTTTTAAAAACTACTTGTTCATGAACTTTGACCAATTGTCACTTGGGGAATGGATCTTATTATTTTTTTTTTTAATTTGCTCAGCTCCCTACATAATTGAGAATTAATGTCTTTAGCTGAAACATTTGATACAAAAAAGATTTTTCCCCAATTTTCTGCTTGCTTCTAATTTTGGCTACATTGGTTTTGTTTGTTCAGAAACTTAAAATTTCTTATGATCTAAATTTTTCATGTTATTTTCCATCATCCTTTATATTTCTTGTTTGATCATAACAGAATCTTCTCTTACCTATAGGTCTGACAAGCAAAGTTATTTGTGCTTCCCTTATAAGCTTAGGATATCAACTTTTGCTTCTAAATCATGTATCCATTTTGAGTTTATGTTGATATATGATATGAGATATTAGCCTATGCCTAATTTCTGTCAAACTGCTTTCCAGTGTTCGCAGTAATTTTTGTCAAATAATGCATACTTTCCCAAAAGTTTGGATATTAGGGTTTATCAAATACTAGATGAACAAGATAATTTACTCTTATGTAATGTGTACCTAATCTTTTCCACTGATTCATCCCTCTATTTCTTAGTACTAGATTGCTTTGATGATTATTACTTTGTAATACAATTTGAAATCTGGTACTGCTAGGCCACTTTCCTTCACCTTTTTTTTTTTTTCATTTATTCCCTTGGTATTCTTTACTATTTGTTTTTCCAGATAAGTTTTGTTATTATTTTTTCTAGCTCTATATTTATTTATGGTAGTTTGATTAATATGGCACCAAATAAGTAAACTAGGTAGAATTGTCACATTATATTGGCTCCATCTACCCATTAGCAATTGATACTGTAAGAAATGACAAGAGGCCTGATTTCAAAGATTTCAAAGAAACCTGAGAACTATATGAATTGATAGAGAATAAAGTGAAATTCACTAGCATGTCATTGTATACTGTCAAAGTAATACTGTAATGGTAACCGGTTTTGAAAGACTTAGCTATTCTGATCAATACAAAAATAAAAATATTCCAGGAGAATCATGATGAAAAATGCTATCCACCCCAGAGAACTGATGAACTCTGAGTGCAGATTGAAGCATACTTTTAAACTTTATTTTTCTTGCCTTGTTTTTGGAACATGGTTAATGTGGAAATATATCTTGCATGTTTTAACATGTATAATTGATATATTGCTTGCTTTCTCAATGGATGTAGGAAGCGTGGGAAAGAATTTGAACTTGATTTTTTTTAAGTCAAAAATGAAGAAATAATAATTTTTAAAAATAGAATATTAACATTATAAAAGAGTTGCCCTTATTTAAAAAAACAGAAACCCAGGGTCATTAAAAGATTATTATGAAGTTGTACAAGCAATCTAAGACATTCACCCTTTTCTAATCTAATTTTGGGTCCAATTAATTTTCTGTTCTCAGTGTCTAGTCAAGATGCACATACATACCTGTGTATGTGCATGTGTGTATGCTGATGCAAGACTCTGTTGGTTGTCCATCATTTGCATATGATCATTTGGAAAATGGTCATTTTTCATCCATTTTTTTTCCTGTGCAGGTCTAAATCTTAAAAATATTAATAAATCTCATTTCATTACAATTCAGAAAGACTTATTGTGAAAGGTGCTGGATATCTTCAGAGAAAAAAAAGCAGTGGAGTCTCATTGTCAACTGAAGTTACTTTTTCTTATTTTATTTTCCTTGTCTTTTTTTGTCTGCTTTCTTTCACAGTATGATTTATATGGAAATGTGTTTTACAAGCCTACACATGTATAACCTATGTCAAATTGCTTACATTCTCAATGCATGAGGGAGGGAAGGAAGGAAGATAATTTGGAACTCAAAATTGAAATAAAAAGAATGTTAAAATTTTTTTCCATGTAATTGGGTAATAATAATATATTAAATCACAAATAGGAAAAAATCTCTTTTAGGAAGCTCTGCAATGTTTTGAGAATCAGTGCATTATGTCATTGCCAAACAGACCTTCTGGGGAACCTCATCTATGAAATTAGGGGATTGCACAGATGTTCTTGACCTTTAGTCTAGGAACTTGTTTGTTTTCATTTTAACAATTTTCAAAATATTTCAAAAACATCAGTTCTGTTTTGGAATCCTATGTATTTTATCTTGTCTATTTAACAATATTCTTCTGAGCAGAGGTCCATAAGATTTGCCAGGCTGTCAAAGAGATCACACACACACATACACACACAGAAATCCCTGGTCTAAATGTTATTTTTGGTTCCTTCTAGTTCAATATCCTCAGTTGACTTGCATATCTGTTATTTTTTGCATTACTCTTTTCACAAAATCATCTGCCACTCCTGACCTGAGGAACTCACTATTTGTCATGTTTTTTGGGTTTTTTTTTTGTTAGTTAGTGGGGTTTTTTTGTTTTTTGTTTTTTGTTTTTTTTTGGTTTTTTTGGGTGGGGGTGAGAGATTTTAAACATTCTTTTTTTTTTTTTTTCCTCTGCATTTTGGGAATTCCCTAGTTACTTTGAGTATATTATCTGGTCTTTGCATGCTACTAAGTAATAACTGAAATGATGACAATTATAATGGTGATATGATGATGATGATGATGACAGCTAGCTTTTATATTGTATCCACTAAGTTCCAGACACTGTTTTCTCTCCACATAGGGTATCCCACCCTTACCTGAGGGTGTTCTGCCCAAAGAGAGTGTAAAATGTAATCTCTGAAACATGTTTTTTTGGTTTTCTTTTAAAGACCAGTATTAACCCCATATTACTCTGGTCCTTGACCAAATCCTACTTGGTCACTGTTTGAACCTTGATTGTCTCAGAATGAATGTAAATAACAATTGTTTCTGTTTTGGCCAAAAATCCTGAGGGTCTTTCCCTCTGAGATCTATTTTTTAAGAGGCTCTTCTATGCCTCATTTTTATTAAGTCTTAATCACTGAATGGGCACTGCCTAAATCAAATTGTGACTTGTTAAAGACCTTCATTTGAAAAGGCCAACGTGCGTCACAGCATCCTGGGCCATTTCCAGTTGTCCTAATCCATTTCTGACTGCTGGACCCAGATGGCTCTGGAGGAGAAAGTGAGGTTGGTGACTTTGCACAGCCCTGCCTCACTTAAATCTAATTCATTTATATGTAATAGCATCACCTCCCTGATGTCTTCAAGAACAAAGGACAACAATAACAACAGACACTGTGATAAATATCATTCAATTTCATCCCCATAGTAACAATGGGAAATAGTTGTTACTATTACTCCTAATGTGCTGTTGGAGAAAGTGAAGGAAACAGCAGTTAAGAGATTTGTCCAAGGTAACACAACCTATAAGTGTCTGAAGTTGCATTTAAATTTACCACTTCTTGGTGTGTGTTCATCCTTTGCTGCCGAAGAAGACCATACCATCAGAGAAATAATGACATGACTTGCACTTGACTTTGTTTTGAGTGAGAGAGGGCTGTGCAGGTCACCAGCCTCACTTCTCTTCCAGAGCCATCTGAATCCAGTGACTGGATATTCATCAGGAGGACTGGAGATGACCTAGGATGAGGCAATTGGGGCTAAGTGACTTGCCCAAGGTCACATGGTTAGTGAATGTCAAGTGTTTGAGATGAGATTTGAACTCAGGTCCTCCTGACTCCTGCACTGGTGCTCTATCCACTGCACCACCTAGCTGCCCCATAAGACTTCATGACTTATGGGCTGGCTCTCTAACTGCTGCACCAGCTACTGTTTTCTCTGGTCCATTCCTTTTAGCTCAATATTCTATGTCCAGCAAGCAATATAACAGTGGGAAAAGCATTGGATTTAGAGTCAGAGGCCTGGCTTCAAAACCTAACTCTGCTGCTTCTTCCTTAGGGAAATCACTTGTTCTCAAATTTCCTCATCTCTTTGTAAAATGAGAAAGTTGGACTAGATGATCACTAAGGTCTATTTGTGCTCTAAATACATGACCCTATGTTTTAACATTCTCTGTCCCAAAGTTCCTTCCATATCTACTATTATACAATTCTAACTCAGGTTACCTGATACCTTTTTTAATTCAATTAACTCGTAATTGGCCATTTTGTATAGTCTCTTTTCTCCCAATCTATCCTTCATGTTATCCAAAACTAATCTTCCTAAATACCAATTGGAAAGTGGTCATAAATATAGTTAGGGATGTAGAGGTCCATCACCTATAGGCAATATAGCTTACCCACAAGTATCCTGTACCTGTTGTACTTATAATTGGCTGTCATTTTGTTCTTGAAGAGGTCCACTGACATCAAGAGGGTCGTATCTTGACTTGCAAGTGAATTGGATTGAAATGAGAAAGGGTTGTGCAAAATCATTAACCTTACTCTCTCTTCCAGAGTCATTCAGTGGCAAGATAGGTCAGGATGATCAGTTACAGCCCCAGATGCAGTGGGAGACCTTGGTCTTTTTTTATCCATTACCTGTAGGTAATATAGATACCTATTCAATGGTTATCCATTAACTGCAGGTAGTAGATAAGCTTTGTCTAGTTTTGGACAGTGGAATGACACAATTTACCTCCTTGATTCCATCTGGTATTCATGGCTCCATAGAAGTATCAACAGATTAAAATTGACTTTTCCCCTCTTTATCTACTCCACCCTTGAAACATACTTTCCATTCAAGACAGGCAGATCTTCTAATGACCCCATAGATGATCTACTCAATTTCTATTTTATTGGTTTATAGATTTCCTTATTCCTTTTTACTTTCCTTTCAATCATCAGTTTTGTGACCCTGGTTGGAATATTTTCACTTTTGGCTAAATTGTTTCTTTGAGGAGTTCAACTGGATATCAGAACCATTACTCAATATGAATTCTGTGATTATTTTGTTGTTTTTGTGAACATTCTCTGTTCAATGGCCTCTTCCAGACCCAATATCCTATGTTCCAACAATTCTACATGCTAAGGTTTCTTCTCATTCTAACACTCCTCTGTTCATATGTGAGAGTGTGACCATAATTTGGAAAGGGGGGAATGTCATTCACCATAATCTGACTCAAATGAAGTAGAACCACCACACTTTTGGGAAGTGGTCAAGACAATCAAAAAATAGAATAATTTGGTGACAGAATATCCTAGGAAAAAAGATATATTGGGTGTTGGAGCCAAGATGGCAGAGTAGAAAGACACACATATGGAGACTGCCCCTACACGGCCCATAAAACACCTTTATAGAGAGACTCTCAACAAATTTTGGAGCAGCAGAAGTGGAGAACAACAGAGTGGAGGACATTTCCAGCCCAGGGTGACCTGAAAGACCCACAGGAAATGTCAGTTGCACCAGACACAGAGCAGAGCATGGAGCACAAATCCCAGCCCAGCCTGGGCCGCAGGGCGCATGGCTCCTGAACAGCCCTCCAGTGTGGAATTTCCAGTCGTGGAATCCCCAGTCCCAAGAGCAGAGGGTCCACAGATCCCTCAACCTACAGGTGCCAAAGGTCAGTGATGGGGTTTATTCAGCTGGTCAGGAAGGGAGAAGGGCCTTTACTTCAGTCATGTGGCAGCAGTTCTCAGGGCAGCCCCTACAGCAGCCAGAGAACACAGCTGGATTGTAAAAACCCCTGGGGGCACTGAAGAGCTGAGTCTTACCTCAGCCCTGTGTAGAGGTCCTGAGGCAGTTCGTCTTTGTCTCGCACTGAATAGAGGCCCTGCGCCTGCAGCTTGACTGAATCCCACCCCCCCATGCTAGCTTGGCAGAACTGGAGGTCAGGTGCCTGAGGACAGGAAATGCTGCTAAGATTCTGGGCACAAAAATCCTTCCCTGTGCCCAGACCAGCACACATTTGATTGTGCCACCTTGGAGGAACTGATATCTTACAGGTCCCCAGAGTATACCCTATTCTTGACAAAGGACCCAAAAGTCAAGTAACTGGGTGGGAAAATGCCCCAAAAAGGGAAAAAAAATATGACCATAAAAGGTTACTTTTTTAGTGAACGGATATCTCCTCCCATCCTTTCTGATGAGGAAGAACAAGGCTTACCATCGGGAAAGATATAAAAGTCAAAGCTTCTGTATCCCAAACATCCAAAATAAATATTCAATGTGCTCAGGCTACGGAAGAGCTCAAAAAGGATTTTGAAAATCAAGTTAGAGAGGTGGAGGAAAAACTGAGAAGAGAAATGAGGGAGATGCAAGAAAAGCATAAAAAGCAGGTCAACATCTTGCTAAAGGAGACCCAAAAAAATGCTGAAGAAAATAACACCTTGAAAAATAGGCTAACTCAATTGGCAAAAGAGGTTCAAAAAGCCAATGAGGAGAAAAAGGCTTTCAAAAGCAGAATTAACAGAATGGAAAAGGAGGTTCAAAAGCTCACTGAAGAAAATAGTTCTTTTAAAATTAGATTGTAACAGACGGAGGCTAATGACTTTATGAGAAACCAAGAAATCACAAATCAAAACCAAAAGAATGAAAAAATGGAAGATAATGTGAAATATCTCACTGGAAAAACAACTGACCTGGAAAATAGATCCAGGAGAGACAATTTAAAAATTATGGGACTACCTGAAAGCCATGATCAAAAAAAAAGAGCCTAGATATCATCTTCCACGAAATTATCAAAGAAAACTGCTCTGATATTCTAGAACTAGAGGGCAAAATAAGTATTGAAAGAATTCACCTATCACCACCTGAAAGAGATCCAAAAAGAGAAACTCCTAGGAACATTGTGGCCAAATTCCAGAGTTGCAAGCAGTTAGAAAGAAACAATTCAAGTATTGTGGAAATACAATCAGGAGAACACAAGATCTAGCAGCTTCTACATTAAGGGATCGAAGGGCATGGAATATGATATTCCAGAAGTCAAAGGAACTAGGACTAAAACCAAGAATCACCTGCCCAGCAAAACTGAGTATAATACTTCAGGGGAAAAAATAGCCTTTCAATGAAATCGAAGACTTTCAAGCATTCTTGATGAAAAGACCAGAGCTGAAAAGAAAATTTGACCTTCAAACACAAGAATCAAGAGAAGCATGAAAGCATAAACAGCAAAGAGAAGTCATAAGGGACTTACTAAAGGTGAACTGTTTATATTCCTACATGGAAAGACAATATTTGTAACTCCTGAAACTTTTCAATATCTGGGTAGTTGGTGGGATTATATACATACACACACACACACACACACACACACACAGAGCACAGGGTGAATTGAATAGGATGGGACTGTATCTTAAAAAAATGAAATTAAGCAGTGAGAGAGAAATATATTAGGAGGATAAAGGAAGAAATGGAATGGGGCATGTTATCTCTCTTAAAAGAGGCAAATAAAAGACTTTTCAGTGGAGGGAAAAAGAGAGGAGGTGAGAGAAAAAACATGAAGTTTATTTTCATCACATTTGACTAAAGGAATAAAATGAACACTCATTTTGGTATGAAAACCTATCTTACAATATAGAAAAGTGGGGGAGAAGGGGATCAGCAGGGTGGGGGGAATGATAGAAGGGAGGGCAGTGGGAGGAGGGGAGCAATTTGAAGTCAACACTCTTGGGGAGGGAGGATTAAAAGAAAGAATAGAAGCAATGGGGGGCAGGATAGGATAGAGGGAATTATAATTAGTCTTACACAGCACTACTATTATGGAAGTCACTTGCAAAACTACACAGATATGGTCTATATTGAATTGCTTGCCTTCCAAAGGGAATGGGTGGGGAGGGAGGGATGAAGAGAAGTTGGAACTCAAAGTTTTAGGAACAACTGTTGAGTATTGTTATTGCAGCTAGGAAATAGAAATACAGATAATGGGGTATAGAAAGTTATCTTGCCCTACAGAACAAAAGAGAAGATGAGGATAAGGGAAGGGAAGGATGTTAGAAGAGAGGGCAGATTGGTGATAGGGGCAATTAGAATGCTCGGCATTTTGGGGTGGGGAGAGGGGAGAAATGGGGAGAAAATTTGGAACCCAAAATTTTTTGGAAATGAATATTGAAAAGTTAAATAAATGAATAATGTTTTTTAAAAAGAAAAAAGATACATCATTCAAGAGCACCGTTTCCCTAATAAAGGATGTCTTTAGAGATTCTCTTTACCTATGAACTGTGTCTATTTCTCTGTACTCTGAATATCTCTTCATTATAGCAAATCTAAAGGGAGTAGGAAGGATACATTCATGTCTTATTGACTGCTAAAATGAGTTTATCTTATCAAGTTTTCACACTTTTTTATTTTTTGTTATGAAAATGAGTGAAACATGTTACTCTGAGAGTTAAGGAGACTTGTGTCCTTCTAAACCTGGATCTTCTAATCTTTGTACAGATTTCTTCTCTTCTGTGGCTCAGATTAGCATCTGTAAAATGATGAGTTTGTAATATAAGGATTTATTTCCCTTTGGATTCTAAATGAAGATATTATAAGAGAAAGCCCAGCTATTTGGCTCCAGTAAATTAGTAGGTGGGACGCTCATTAGGAAGTATATTATTCTCCCACCCACTCCTCAAGCAATGCTGATGAGATCAATCACAAAAGAAAAAAAAAATAAAACTCTGTAAATAAGGTACCTTCTAATTCTCTAATTTTAAAATTATATCTCTAAACCAATATAGTCACTAGTGCATTTTTTGTATCAGAGTTTAAGCCTTGTATATTTTTTCTCACTTCGATAATATTATATATCTGTATATATATATATATATATATATATATACATATATATATATATATATATATATACAGATATATCATAGTGGAAATAATACTAGATTTAAATTCAACCTCTCATGTCAGCTATGTGAATATGAACAACTCATTTGACCTGTCTGAAACAAAGTAGAGTACCCAGCACATAGTAGGAGCTTAATAAATGCTTGTTGAATGATAGCATAGGACTAGACATTCAATAGTCACTGAATCATAGTATGAGTGATGCATTGCTTCATATAGATTTTAGGCAATAAAATAAATACATAAAATTTGGCTTTTCACAGACATTTTAATCACATATCACTCACACTTTATATTTCCTATGAGTCATATAGTTGAAATAGATGTTTGAATATTAAATTGAACATTATATGCTAGATCTGGAAGAGTCTAAGAAAACAGACTGATAGAATATAGGGCAGAAATGGGTAACAGACAATGGGAGAAAATTCAGAGATCATGGAACATCTATCTCCTCGTTTTATAGAAGAGTTTACAAACTAAGGCCCAGGGAAGAGAAATGATTTAACAAATAGGGTAAAGCAAATCAGTGGCAGAATGAGGGCTAGATCCCTTCTTTCTCTTCTCTACAAAGACACTCCATCTTCTATCAAATCCATGCCTTTTTGCACATCTTCTCCACATTCCTGGAATACATGACCCTTTATTTCTGCTTCAATTTCTCTTCCTTCAAGATAACACTCACCATGTATAATATATGTGTGTGTATACACATGGGTATACACATGTGTATGTATGTATGTGTGTACATGCATACATACACTTGTATGTGTATGTGGCTATACATTTGCTATTCCTTACACGTGTGTGTGTGTGCATTTGCTGTTCCTTATTAGAATATAGTTCCTGGAAAGGAGCAATTGTTCCATTATTTGTAATTATATTCTTATCACTGAGTAAACTTTCTGACACATATTAGACACACCATAAGTGCTTGCTGACTGATTGATTGACCCCCAAGTTATTATCATAGTCTGCATTTTTTAGACATGCACATGTTCAGCAAATTCTAACACAATAAAATAAAGTGTCCTTTGAAACTGATGGAAACCAGTTTTAGAGAATATATTTTTCATGAAATTTCATACAAAACTATATTTTATGTACATAAAAAGATTTTATATATAATATATAAACTATACATTTTATATAAATTTTATATAAAACATGCACAGCATATTCACACAATTTATAATATACACACATGTGTACATGTTCACATGAATATATTCTACACATATGTTACACATATGCATATAGATTAACGGTGAATATGAACTGCATTTTTTTAATTTCATAGGAAAAAAATGAACCCATTACTGGATTGTTGACACTAAAGTCTATTGACCTTACCTGGGGGCACTGGAGGTGAAAGACAGTTCAGTTTAATAAAAATGCCTTAGTTGCAGCACTTAAAAAATAAAGCTGATCAGCATCCTTAGACTAATAAAACTCTCAATGTAGGTACATCTCCAAATAGTATCATGAACTATCACATCAATCAGAGGGTCATGAATTTATTAATGTTTGCTATCTAGCCTATAAAATCGTAGTATGCATTTCAAAAAATGCACAGGGGCATTTAAATATTTGATCAAGGTATTACCATATTCCCCCCAAAATGGCTGATTTCCCTCCTCTTTATCAATGACCTTCTGTGTAACTTCAGGGACATTAATCAGTCTCTCTCTGCTAGAGTTTACCTATTTGCTCAAGAGATGTAGGAAGGTATAGGTTATAAAAGACCACTCCCCTGACATGGTCTTTTATTTGTAAAGCAGCCAGGATATTAGAAATGACATGACAAAGAGAAAAGAACACTTTGCTAAGGTGCAGGAGAATTGGGTTGAAATTCTAGCTCCATTAATTATTTGATCAGAAGACCTAGATTCTAAAATCATTACAGTTGGAAGTGAACTTTACAATAGTCTAACCCCATAATTTGAAAGTTGTTAGAGTCCAGGGACATAGTGCCTAGATTCCTAAGTTTTCTCTCAGATGAAATGTTCTAGGAGCCCATGGACCCAACAAGTCTTCTGAATCTCCCAAAAAAGAATCAACAATTCATGAGCTGATTAGTAAAGTCCTAGTATGCTCAAGATTTTATACTAAATACTGGAAGTTAAAAGGCTGAACATGACAGTGCCAGCCACTACAGAACTTATATTCTAAATCTATGCACTTTATTGACAATGGAGCCATACCCACTTTAGAAAAGAATCTTAGAACTAGAGGAAAACTCGGAAGTCTCAGAAGTTGGGCATTTGTTAGGTGAAATTTTGATTAAGTAAAAGGGACACACTTGAAGACCTAGAGGGACACATATGGCCTCAAGGTCACAGTCTTCCCACCCCCAGACTAAAGTTATCACATTGTCACAGTACTAAACAAAAATCATTGTTTTGATTTTTTAAAAGACCTTTGAACATTCTCTACTCTCTCTCTCTCTCTCTCTCTCTCTCTCTCTCTCTCTCTTTCTCTTTCTTCCCACCCACAAGATTAGGATATATTAAGCAAGTAACACACATACATGCATGTATATGTGTATGCAATATCATATGGGACAGCACAGATACATGTACATATTATGGATATATCTTACTACATATATGCATCAAAACACGGATACATGTACATTTTTACATAAATATAAACATACACGTGTAAAGTATTTGGTGTGTGATAGCTGCTGTCCAATTATTTGTGGAATTGAATTGAACTTATGGCTTTAAGAATTATCCTGAGTTATTAAGAAAGGCTTACATTATATTAAGTTACGCTCCATTATATAAACATTTTGGATAGATATATTTCTAAAATATTTTATACTTATTTCCCTTTTTAAATGATGTTTTTGTTTTGGAAATGCAGTGCTGCTTTTAAGAATTGCTGCTAGAAAGTCGAGGTCCTTTGTCCTTCTACAGCCCTTTCTCCTGAACACATTAAAGAGAAGAAAAAAATGCACATAACAAGAAGATACTTGATTTCTCCTCTTCAACCTTCCCTGAGCCCCATCACACATCCACACTTCTCTGACTGTCTGGTTCTTCATTTGTAAAACAGAAGGGAGATTTCTAAGACCTGCCTCAGAGGGTTGATGTTAGGATCAAATCTGATAAAAAATGTCCAGCACATTTTGCAGCAACTATGATACACTATAGAAAGGTCAAATAGAAACATCTGGTTTGATCAATTCACTTTTAATACTTTAAAATGAGAGCAAATATAATGTTTTAAAAGAGGTCATAGGAAACAGTAGGTAACAATGATGTTGTTCAGTCTCCTTGTTTCTTTTTTTTTCCTTCAAGACGCAGATCAAATCCTATCATGTACAAGGTTTTCCTGGACTTCCCCCGACCCCTTCTTCCACTGTGAATGTTTGGTCTCTGCAATCATCTTCATTTTCCAAAGATTTTTCTTCTATAAATGTTGCATATTGGCTTTCCCACTCAAATCAGAGCACTTTGAGGGCACATTCTGTGTTTTTGTCTTTCTTTCTATTCCCAATACTGAGCTGAATGCTCAGCACATACTAAACAATAAATGGTGAGGTTGTTTTTGGCTGTTTAGTCTTTTGTTTATATTCCTGTGTTTAAATAAATCTATAATGCATTTATGACAAATAAAATTACAAATAACATGAACTCTGCATTAGTGAAAGAGTGATCATTTTGGAACTGTGGAAATTCTCTGTTCTATAGATGTTAAAAATACTAAATATTAGAGTTAGGAGGATCCCGATTGGGAATCTGGTCAAATTCCATTAATTTACAAAGGAAGCAACAAAGGTCCAGGGAAGGAACGGCATTGGCTAAGGTCACACATCTATTTAAAAGTAGAGCAGGCACTTGAACCTGTCTCATTTCCTAGACCAACAATTCATTCACTACTCTGTCCTTGAAAGAGTTAAAAACTCCTTCAATATTTTGATCAAAAGAAACATTTCAATGAGTGCAAAACCTCTTGTCCACACTACTTCTGACATAGACCAATATGTTTTAATATCTGGTCCATCTGAGGAAGATCAAAGTGGTTTTCTTAATCAAGTTGGTTTGGGACCTGAGGATGCCATGGATATCACCACATGCTGATACTTGAATCAGTGGTCCATGTGAGAATTAGTTCAGTTCTAGGATTTACTTCTCATATATTTCAAATAGGAAATTTGAAATAGGTGTGGGCTTTTTAACACGCTCTCCATGTTTCAATTCCAAATGCCATCTCCTCTATGAAATCTTTGTTGTGATCCCTTTTCTCCCCTCCAAGTTGGAACTTGGAACTATAACTAGATCCAGACTAGAGCAATTGATGAATCCACTTACATGATTGTATGCATCTGAATTAGCACCATTGGATTCCAACCCAATGGAAATATGCAGTATGAATTTGAATAATTTTGACCACTTTAAAGGATTCATTATTTTCATTAATCAGAATCTAGCTGATCTCTCCACTATTTGATGTCACAGGATTCTGTGTTCTTATTAAATATTTGTGACAGTAAAAAAAGCAATGGACCAGGAATCAAAAGATGAGGGTTCAAAACCCACCTCTGTAACTTACTAGTTGTATGACCCTGGGTAAGTCACTTAAGCTGTTGACCCCAGTTTCTTCATCTGTAAAATTAAGTGTTAGGTTAGAGAAATATCTAAGTTGTTTTTCAACATTAAATTTCTGGTCTTAGTAAACTTCCTTTCTATCAATAGTACCAGAATCAGAGGGTGATTGAGGGTCTGAAATGAGCTAATAACATACGGGAAATGCTTTGCCAACCATAAATGGTTCTATAAATGTCAGCCTTTATTGTTGCAATTTATATTATTAATATTTATAAAAGAAGGTAGGGCATGGAACAACAATAGACAGAGTACATGAAGTGCCTATTTTATGCTGACCATCATGCCTAAAACTAGTGAAGTTTGATTTGGGGTAGGGGTAGGGACTTTGCCCTCAAGCTTGTGACTATCTGTGGTACTTCTTACACTTCTTAGAGTACTTGATTGAGTCCCTCTGGCAAAGTCTTTGTAATTTTTGGTTAAATGAACATCTTTATGCCTACAGTTAACAGTGTAAGAGAGGGTGCTCACAGGTTGGCTCCAGTTCACATGCAAATAGATATGCCTAATGACTACAGATGACTGATTAACTGTGATTATAGTCAACATTCAATGTACTGCTTTGAATGATCCTAAATTTCTCTGTGGACAAAGACCCAACAGGTACTATCTTCTTAATGAAATCTTCCCAAAATCTCAGATGAAAGTGAACTTTTTCTTTTGAAACATAGTAGTTTGCCTAGACAACAACTTTATACCTATTTCATTCTACATTTAATCACAATTGTGGGTGTATCCATCTTTCCCCCAATTAGACACAAGATTTAAAGTGCTCACTTGCAATCTGTGTTATATGTCATACCTACAATATATAATATCTTAAAAATTGTTGGTCTTTAATAAGCATTTATTTGAATGGTGGAATCCACAGTAAATGTTTGAATCCTGGTTCAAATCATTGTTATCTATGCTTTCTTTTCTTTTTTTTGAAGTCAGAGAATATTTTGTTTTTATCTTTGTATCTTTAATTTCTAGCACTCGGCAGGATCAGAGGTGGGGTGTAAACAGAGATCACATGGCTCCAATTCTGCTTTTCCATGCTACTTCTTTTCTTTTTATTAATTAATTTATTTTTAGTTTTCAACATTTACTTCCACAAGATTTTGAGTTCCAAATTTTGTCCCCATCTCTCCCCTCCCCCTATCCCAAGAAAATGTGCATTCTGATTACCCCTTTCCCTAATCTGGGCTCCTTTCTATCATCCCTCCTCTTTATCTTATCCTCTCCCTTTCTATTTTCCTATAGGCTAAGATCAATTTCTAGACCCCATTGCCTATATATCTTATTTCCTAGTTCCATGTAAAAACAATTTTTAGTATTCATTTTTAAAACTTTGAGTCCCACATTCTCTCCCTTCCTTCCTCCCCACACACCCTCATGGAGAAGGGAAGTAATTGATATAGGTTTCGTATGTGTAGTCACACAAAACATAATAGTCATGTAAAAGACTAACTACATTTCCCTCCATCTTTATCCCATATTCCATTCATTCCATTCTTTCCTTTGACCCTGAACCCTCTTCAAAAGTGTTTGCTTCTGATTATCCCCTCCTCCCATTTGTCCCTGTGCCTTCTATATACATACATATACATATATACACATGCATATATACACATGTATACATATATGTACATGTAGAAGAAGAAGAAGGATGAGGAGGAAGAAAAGGATGATGATGATAGTGTTGATGGTGATGATGATGATGATGTTGCCTTGATGTCCCCAGGCAGGTGTACAGGATATATATAGAATGGGTTAGAGATGAGATGCTGGTTACTTCTTTAACATACAAGAAAACAAAAAAGATGATGACTATGGTTAATTATCTCCCACATGGTAACAAACTTAAGTTTTCAATGGAGCAGAATAATTGGTCATGAGTACCAGAAGGAGGCATCTGAAAGTCTTCTGAGAACCTCATGTTAAAATAGTAAAAGCACTATATTAGGAGAGAAATTCTGGGCAAATGATACACCCACCATTGACCAGTTATATGACTGATTTAGTGTAGGTTGAACAGTACAGAAGAATTTCATTGATAGAACAGAAAACCTTAATTGAACTCTTATTACATGGTAATCTTGGGCAAGTGCCTTCACTTCCCTGGCCTTCAGTTGCCTCATCTATAAAATGAAGTAGTCGTTCTCAGAAATATGCTAGAAATTATTTGAACTGGCTCAAGAAAGTTGATTGTTCAGTTTTCATTGTCAGTATTCATACCTCAGAAATCGACAAAAGCTAAAAATCAGGGCTAATTTATTTTGCTGATTGTTTAGACTTAAAAAAATGATGGAGAAAAATTTTATAATTCAGATTAAAGTTAAAAGTATGTCATGCACACAAGTTTTTTTCTTCCTTCCTTTGTCTTTCCTTCCCTTGCTCTTTCTGTCTCTCTCTTTTTGTCTGTCTCTCTGCCTCTCTTTCCCTCTCTGTTTCTTCCCTCTTCTTTCCCCTCCTCTGCCCTCCCCTCCCTTCTTCTCTCTCTCTTTCTCTGTCTCTCTGTCTCTTTTTTTCTCTCTCTCCTCTGTCTCTATCTCTTTCTCTCTGTCTCTCTCTCTCTGTCTCTCTCTGTCTGTCTCTCTCTCTCTGTCTCTCTCTGTCTGTCTCTCTCTGTCTGTCTCTCTCTCTCTCTCTCTCTCTCTCTGTCTCTCTCTCTCTCTCTCTGTCTCTCTCTGTCTCTCTCTGTCTCTCTCTGTCTGTCTGTCTCTCTCTCTCTCTCTCTCTCTCTCTCTCTCTCTCTCTCTCTCTCTCTCTCTCTTTCTCTCCAACAGTCAGAGTCAGTCACTAAACATTTACTATCACAGCACTGGTTGTACTTGGTGAATTCAGAGATACTTGATGCCTCTAGATATGAGTTTAAGGAACTTTTACACTCAGCTTCAGTTTTCTCATATGTAAAATAGAACGAGTTTTCCTATAATTTGTTCCAAGATTTCTTCCAGCACTACTTTTCCATGTTTTTAATGCTTGTTTAACTCTAACATCCTATCCTATGTTCTAACATATCATATACTTTAATATTACTTTTGGCTCTGTTTAGAGACTGTATTATTATGCCACAAATCATAATGATCTATGTTCTAAAGCTCCTTCTGCCCCCATTATTCAAGACCTTAACCTTCTGACCTTCTACTTTCTTGGATGTTTCTGAGAATTCAAATTTTGCAACTCTATTCCAGGTCCTTTAAATCTAATTGGATTAAAAGTGCAACTGATTGTTCTCTTAACAGAGTCCTTTCCATCACAGAATCAATGACTTAGAGTTGGAAGGTCCATTAATGGTCATTTAATTTATCTCACTCATTTATTAGAGAGAATGAGACTGAAGAGAGGTCTAGCATATTGCCCGTGATCATAGAGTTAGCAAGAACCAGAACCACATCTCATACCTAGTTTTCCCCTCTACCCGCAATCTTCCTTATATAATACTTAAAATCAAGAAGAGTCTAGTTAACAATAAAATTTTCAATACAGAAAATCTAATTCCTTATCAACCTAAGTGGTAGTGAGAGCAGCTCAAGCCTAAATAGAGTCTTTCCAGTGCAGTGCTCCAGAATTTCAATTCCAACTCACTCGAAAACTCCAAGTTGATAGCATAATAAGAATAGTCTCTCCTGCTTACTGCTTGCAGCAGCCCCAGAGATTCCTTTGGTTCATTTCACTCACTATTCACCATCTCACACCTATTCTTTCTTTTAAATTGACTACAATTCCTTGTCTATGTAGTTCCAATTCAATCCAACCTTTGAAACAAAATAAGGGTATTTTGTGAACATTGTTTTAGCTCTTGGTTTCAGAGGGAAAAAAACAAAGGAAAAAGTTTAGAAATGAACTTGCAAGGATGAAACTATGATTACTGAACAGCATAGCCACCCTGAAAAGGTTGAAATCAGAGTTTTTTGGGGAAAAATAATTTTGATTAGATGGTTGTCATGATTCCATTCGGGAACTAATTGAATGGATTCTTCTGACAATTTTGTTTTAATTTCATTTTGCTTATAATTGGATAGCTGGATGTCATTAGTTGTTGTTCAGGCATTTCAATTATGTCCAAGTATTCATGACCCCATTTGGGGTTTTCTTTACAAAGATACCAGAGAAGTTTGCCATTTCCTTCTCCAGCCCATTTTACATATAAGGACACTGAGGCAAATCAGGTTAAATGATTTGTCCAGGCTCACACTACTAGTAAGTGTCTGCGACTGGATTTGAATTTCTAAAGATGAGTCTTCCTTACTTTAGGCACAGAGCTGATATTAATAAATTAATTAGTAGTAATTAATAATAATAGCTGGTAACATCTCTCTTTAAATCTATGTTACGTGTCAATTTTGACCTTATTTTACCTTTAGTATATTAGCTTTGAACAGTCATAAGATTTACCAAGGACTTTACAAATATTATCTCATGCAAGCCGCGCAGTATCTGTGAGAGGTAGGTACTATTATAATCCCTATTTTACAGATAAGAAAACTGAAACAACAAGGTTAAGTGACTTGTCTATGGTCACACAGCTAAAAAATGTCTGGTGTTAGATTTGAACCACAGTACTCCTGACTCTAGGCCCAGTGTCCTATCTACTGGATCACGCAACTGCTTATAGATTAGAACCAGAAGAGGCTTCAGCAGTCTTCTGATCCAATATTTTAATTTTTATGGCAGAGGAAACTGAATCACCAGAGGTTGTGCTTTGCCTGAAGTTACAAAGACAGCAAATACAAATGCTGAAATGCAAATCCAGGTCTTCTGACTCGTCAGTCCAATGCTCATGTTGCTGCATCAAATTGTCTGCTATCAGTCAAACATACAATCCTGTGAACTGGATAGAATGGGGAGACAATTTGTGATTTCATTATTATAAGGGACTCCCAGATGAAGAAACTCTACCTACTTACGCAGGTTATCACTTTCTCTGCAATTTATAGTCTTAAATTTGCCTAGAGTACCCTAAGGTCACAGAATCAGCACACAAGATGTCTCAAAAGTCTTAGTGAAGTTTTGAGTTTTAATAGCTGCAACTTTGTACATCAGAAATGGAATTTGATTCTAGGATGAACTTTATATCAACTAAACCACACTGCTTCCTTTGAGGTAGGGACTACAAGTAGAACTAACCCAGAATTTATACAGTACCCAGCTCATAGGTTAATTAATCTCTATTGATTGATGGACTAACTTTTCTTGGTAGAGATAATGAGTCTCACTGAAGTCAAATGATGATAATTAAAGGTTAATCTTTGGAAATGGTCTTTGATTTAACTCATTTCCAATGAGTTCAGCACTGAATGCTGTGAGAGAGGTAATATAAATATTACAATCTCCATTTTACAGAGAGGAAACTGAGACTTATGGAGCTGGTGACTTGTTCCTATTAAAGCTTTCCAAAACACTGAAGAGCCTGGACTGAAACATGGGACTACTGGATCCCAATTCAGCATGTTCTCACTGTGCTGTATAGGCTTTCTAAATGAGGAGCAGAGCAGAGCAAAATCCAAAAGCTGAATGGCTAAAAATGATGAACACACCACCAACCCCTCTAACCTGCTGTGCTGCCTAATGTGGAACTCTATTGCAAGAAGTACACAAATAACCCATTAAGGTCATTTTTATTAGTAGCTTCTGCTTACTTAGGAGGTGGATCATCAATCAACCACTTCAAGCTGGAGGCAGTCTCAGGTCCTCTCTTATAGCTGACTTGTATTACTAGCAGATATGGAACTTATTATCACAAGTGCAGAACAGAAAATTGAGCCAAAAACTGGAGAAAGAAGCAGTAGTAAGGAGAGGGATAGGCATTGAAACTGTGGTGTCACTGGTATGGGGATCTCCCAGGTAGGGAAAATTGTCTCTACCCATGAAACTGGAAACCTTTCTGCAACTGAATTCTTTACTTTAACACTCAGAGGTTAAGCGACTTGACCAGGGTTCCACAGTTTATATCTGTTAAAGGCAGGACTCAAATTCAGGATTTTTCTAGCTTTGAATCAAGTTCTCTATATACTGTGCCATGGTGTTTATCAATATTAAGAATAAGAAACTTTTATATAATATATAAATATATTTATATATTTTATACATTTTCCTTTCATTGAAACCTAATTTCAGAACTGGCCTCAGACACTTACTAGGTGTGTGACCTTGGGCAAGTCACTTAACCCTGTTTGCCTCAATTTCCTCATATGTTAAATAAGATGGAGAAGGAAATGGCAAACTAGTCCAGTATCTTTAGCAAGAGAACCCCAAACAAGGTCACGAAGAGTTAGACACAAGTGAAATGACTAAACAACCACAACTAAAAGGAGTCACATATTCAATTATGAGCAAAATGGAATAAAACCCAGAATTGTCATCAGGACCCACTTAAATATTTCCTGAACTGAATCATGATGACCACATGAACAAAGGTAATTCCACCTCCCCCCAAAAATAATTTATGCTTGAAAATTCAGAATTAAGGTAGTTTTAGTTGCTAACTTTCTGTAATTCTATTATAGAGCAATGGCCTTAAAATGAGGAAGACCTGATTTCAAATCCTACCTCAGACACTTACCAGCTATGTGGCACTAGGCAAGTCACTTTAACCTTAGCCTCAGTTTCCTTATCTTAGCAACTACCTCCTAGGGTTTTTGTGAGATAAGATAATGAATATAAAGTGTCTCACAAATCTTAAAGTCCTGTATAAATGCTGTTATTATAAATGATCATTGTTGAACTATTTTTCTCATCAATGGCATGGTAAGGTAAACTAGAACCATAAGCACAAGAATTTAATTGTTCCAATCTTTTATTCAGAACTAATTCAGAAATCATTGTTGTTACTTCACATTTACATAGTCCTTTATATTTTATAAAAAAGAGTTGACATTTGTGACTTTTGATCTTCACACAATCTCAAAGATTCATATTTAGAAGATATTTCAAATCCTAGATTGCCCAACCTCTCAGTTCCTTTCTAAGATAAGGAAACTGAGGTTCAAGGAGTTTTCATGATTTGTCAAAGGTCACTCATGTTGTGTTGTAGGCAGGATTTGAATCTGATTTCTTTTACCCTAGAGTTAGTGTGCTTTCACTATAATAGACTATGTCCTAGATATTAGCCCTTTTTTACAATAAGGAAAATGATTATCAGATGAATTTACTTATCCAGGTCACCTGATTATAGTGAGTGACACAATTGGAGCTCAGATTTAGATTTTCTGATCTCAACAACACCCTCAACCACAAGATGTTACTCGAATTCTAAAATTCTACTCACATCCTCCTGAATGGAATCCATACAATTATGCTGACCAGGTAAACTATACATTTGTTATACAATCTCAACTGGGTCATCATTGTAGCATTTTTTTTTCCTCGATTGATTCTCATACCTCCCCAAATCTTTCTCATGACTGTTTCTTTCATCAAATCTCCCAAACTTGTCTCTCCCTCAGTCTCTGGGAATCCAGCTCTAGTCAGAAAATGGAGGTCATTTGCCATGAGTCCCTTTCTTTTTATTTCCAGATCATGTGTTATCAAATCTTACTCTCACCTCCATTTCTTCAGTTATTGATAATGAAATAGCTATTTTCTTTCCCAAAGCTAATCCCTGTAAATGCATCATTGACCCAGAAGTATGCTGAAGCAAACTCAAACCAGCTCATGAGAGCTAATTATTAAATTTTCAGTGTAGGCATTTACATCCTAGCAATTGGTAAGTATTATAAATAAGGGCTTGATTTATTGTTTGGTTCATTGTTCAGGCTTCAGAAAGCAGTGAAGAAAATGTTAATATGCAAGTTAAACTTAAAAGAGAGTCAATAGCATTTTTTTTCAGATAGCTGGTTCTTAATCATTTACCAGAATACCCTTGCAATTTCTTCTCTTCTTGTCTTTTCTAGTAGATTACAGCCCCTTCAAATTCACTTTCCCTTTATAATCTTTGGTTTCTTCCAAACTACTTTATTTGTTCTGTCTCTAGGGTCTTCAGAAATTCACATCATCATTATCTATCCTTATCATCACTATCATCATCATCACCATCCCAACCAGCAACACATCACCACCATCGCCATTATCACCATCTCTGTCATCAGTATCATCACCATCATCATCATCACCATCACTATCATCAAAATCATAACCATTAGCATCCCCTGACCTTACATCCCCTTATTTCTCCTTCTTTCTTGGCCTAATTTTTTAAAAAAAGTTTATTTTTATTGATTCTTCTTCACATCTCTTCAATTCTTTTAATTCTGTTTTCTGAACTCAAAACACAAGCAAAACTGCTCTGTTCCAAGTTACTAGTGATTTTTTAATTATCAAATTTAATAATCTTTTCCCATGCTCCTTCTTTCTTGATCTTTCTAATGCATTTGTCATCATTGATCACCCTTTTCTCTCCTCATAGACACCCTTTATCTGAGTATTTGTGTCATTTCTTTTCTTCTCTTCTTTTCTGTGTGACCTTTACTCAGTCTGGGCCATGACAGCTAACTGTTGGTTGAACCCAATGCTTTGCCCAACCAATCACCTTTTGCCTTTTTGTCTCTTTACTCTCTTTTGCTGACTTTATCTGCTCTAATAATTTTTAAGCAGATGAGTCACAGACCGGTATGATCAGTTCCCTCTCATGAACTTTAGTCCCAGCTTTGGACATTTCAAAGTAGATGTCCTGGAGACACCGCAAACTCAACATATCCGTAATGGAATTTTTTTTTTATATTTTTCCCCAAACTTGCCCTTCTACAAAGCCTCCCTATATCTTCATAGGACTTCATCATTCCTGTAGACTCTCAGGTTCATATGCTTTATATTACCCTCATCTTCTCTCTTTCACCCCACATTCTGATCAATTATCAAATCTTATTGTTTCAACCTCTATAACATCTTTCACATTCTTACCTGTCTCTATCTCTATCTCTCTCTATCTCTCTATATCTGTCTGTCTCTGTCTCTCTGTGTATGTATCTGTCTGTCTCCTTTTTTCCACCTACTCTCTCCCTCTTTCAATCCATTCGCTGTATATTTTCTGAAATTATTTTCCTTAAAGGCATTTCTGATCATGTCACTCCCCTACTCAGTAAACTCCAGTGACTCCCTATTATCTCTAAGATAAAATGCCTCTTTATACATTATTATCCTTTCCATATGCTATGATCTAGCCAAACTGGCTTTTTCTGTTCCAAACACACAACAATTCATTTCCCATTCCTATGCTTTTGTACTTGATCTCCATGCTTGGAATGTACTCTGTTCTCATTTCCACCTAAGAGAAGTCCTAAAATCATGTAAGACTCATCTTAAGCATCACTCTCCATGCTATTCCCCAATTCTTAGTGCTTTCTCTTACCCACTAATTATCTTACCACTAGAATATAAGAACCTTGTATTAATTTTAAATTTATTCTTTATACTATGCCTGTATACATACAATTACATTCTATATGCACATATAGACAAAATATGCTTATGTGTGTAAACATGAGGACAGGAACTATTTTATTTTTGTCTTTATGTCTCCAGTACATAGTAAGTGCTTAATTAATGGTTATTTATCAGTTGATTGATCAGTGGTGGCAAGACCTCTGCTCTTCTAGACTTTGTACAGTCCACATAATCAAAATAAAAGGCCAGGTCTGGGTTTGCTTACTTTTATTTTATTTTACATTTTGGTTCTGTCCTTGAAGATAAGTCTGACTCCTTCTTGATGTTTTATTCCATTGTTGATTCTAAGATCTCTTCCACTTTGGTTCCCAAAGGCTTGACCCTATCTAGTAATTCTTCCCTTATTTATGGTTCCCTGAAGTTCATGTTCCAATAGAGAACAGACTATCTTTTCTGCTTTTTTTGTATCTCTAGCACTTAGTTAGGTACTTGCATGTAATAGGTGCTTAATAAAGGTTTATCAATTGATTTCCTGGAGAGGCATTTTTACCTACCCATACTTCTTTTAAAGGAGTGTGTGTGTGGGTGGGTGGGGGTGGCTGGGTGTTGTGTGCATGTATGTGTGTTCAAGTGACTTCACTTTGCCCAACTTCCTAGATCTACTTCTCATTCTTTAAGGTCCTATGTATCTGCTTTCTCTTTAAAAAGCCAAGTCCAAGGGTGTTTTCTATGTCAGTAAATGAGACATTGACACGCTCAATGTAAAATCCAAGAGGAGAAACAAGGTAAAAGATGAACTTCATATCTTCCCTTAAAGATCATATCAATGCCAGAACTTTGTCATCATTAATGGCAACAAAGAATGGGATATCTTCCATAGGAAGACATACTTAATTCTAGGAAAAATGTGATTGGGCCAATTCTACTTATATCTACTACATTTTACCACTATCCCCAAGTTAAAAAGCCATTGTCCCTAAAAATTGAATCAGGGGCATTGTTCCCATCATTTCTGATGATCTAGATGTACACCCTATGATCAGGAATTTCATTTGATGGATCTATTGCATCATTCTGTTCTCTGGACATTGTTCCCAAAATAGTCCATAGCAGTGTGCAAAGTCCTGATAACAATCCATTTACATCCCCCAACTATACAGTGCATTGTGAACATTCAGAACCCCCAGAAATGGGCAATCAAAGTGGTCACTAATCCCAAACTCAAACCTCTATATTGATCTTCCAAATTTATTGTTTTGCCTTCATGTTTGCAATAATATGCTTAAACAACCACTGATAATGCAGAAAATTAGATCCAAAACAGAAAGAAGAAATGATCCAGGGCAAGCCCCCAAGTATAATCCACATTTTATAATTTTGAGGGGTTTACTTGGCTTATGTATTGCTATTGAAGGTAACCAAAACCCAGAAATATGAAACATGCAAAGGGAAGGTGCCAAATATATATTTTAGCTCTCAGAATCCATAAGAAACAATTCTCTAGGTTTATATGGAAGGAGTTCAAATGATTCAGTAAATCTGTCTTTAAATATTACTAACACATGTATCTAATAAGGTCATGCCCCTGTTCAAATACCTGTTAGAAAAAAAAAATGGTAGATGCACGATCGATATGTAGGAAGTTTGAGAACTAGGAATCAGTGACACCAGAGAGAGACTGTATTTATCAAAGGATGAGGTTGAATATGAGGACTAAAAGGAGCACAGAGTTGATCCAATTCAACATGCTTCTTATATAGATAAGAAAACTAAGCGTCAGATACATAAATGACATCCACTAGAATCCAATGTTCATTCAAATAGACCACATGGCCTCTCAATGCCAGCAGTGGTAACAGTTATGATACAGAAGAGGAGATAGCCAACAGTCATAAAGAAATGTCTTTGAAGGAAAATCCATTCTAAAATTCTAGCTGTAATTGTTAGATTTTTTTAAGAAACCAAGTTTTCCTAACTCCCACCTCAGGGCTCTTTAGCCATCTTCTTTTATCCCCATCACTTCACAGCGACTATCACCATATTCCTACCTCATCCAAGTCCTTCTCATAGATCTCTTCATTATAACATATCAATGTGATCAAGCTAAAGAAATCATCGCATTCGCCATGTCAGAAAATGCATGCCTCATTTCACGATGATCGTCCAAATGGCAGTAGACATACTTTAGCATCAGCTTTCTAAAGTCTTGACTAATCAGTGAATTAATCAGGATTTTGAAGTTGCTCAGGGTTTTTTTTTTTTTCTTTACATTATAGTAGGTGTCACATCATTTGTTCTAATACTTCTTACTTCATGGTGCATTAATTTATATGCCTTTCTAAGTTTCTCTGCTTTCCTCATATTCATCATTTCTCTCAACATATGTACCTTTCCTTCTTCAATCACACTTATAGGTTATTAAGAGGATGACTATCCCAGGTACAGAATCTGTTGCTCATGGACCCTGGCTAAAGAAGTTTAATTCTAATAGTGTGCTACATGATGTAATTCAGTCAAAGCAAAGACATTTATTGAAACAGCCTAGTAAGAAACTGAACAATCTCTCCCACAAACCCATGGTTTACTCTTTCACAAAGACACCTAGGCTTAGTGGAGCAACTGAATATGTAGAGTTCATATGCAGAGAGGCAAACAATAAGGAACACATATGAGTGAGGATCATACAGCAAGAAGTGAACCTGCCCCTGAATGAGATCAAGTCACACAAGTACTAGGAGGGGCACTTTGACCTTCAGTGCCACAAAGTTGATGGTATTGATCCTTTCTCTCTGTTGCCATATTGTTCCTAACTAGGCTAGGTATCTTCGCTGAGTGCATCATTGTTCTCGGTCTCCACTTCTTCCAGCTAACAATTCAGCTGAAGTATTAATCCGGGGTACTGTGAAACTTCTTCTGAGAGAGCTAGAACTCTTGTACTAGGATCATTGGGAAGCATTCCTGCTTGCTTATTTTCCCTTAAGAGTCTTGGAAGCACCCCTACTCCAGAAATAAAACTCTCTTAAATCACTGTAGAAGTTTGGGGATCAAAAAGACATCTTCTTGGATAGCCATATATTTCCTATTGCCATATGTTTCTACTTCAAGATTGCATTGTTGATGCATTAAGAGCATGTAGGGTGAAGAAGAATGAAATTTCTTCCCCTTTTACTTGACTATGCCAAGAGCCTCAAGTGAATCCTAAGGAAATAAGGACATTCTCAAACTGTTGCTTCTCTCTCTCTCTCTCTCTCTCTCTCTCTCTCTCTCTCTCTCTCTCTCTCTCTCTCTCTCTCTCCATAGTTGGTTCTCTTTTCGAGTGACTATTTAAGTCCAATAACCCCTAACTCCAAATTCAATAAGAATAAGGCTCATTTATGCCCTCTCACCCCGCTTCCCTCCACTGGAAAAGATCTTTCTTGTCTCTTTTATCCTTCACCTCTATTTCACATGATGAAGTTGCCTTACTCCTTACCAAGGGTAACTACTTATTTACTGTTACTCTATTTACTCAACAGATCCCATTCCATTCAATCTACTGAAATAGATTTCCCCCTTTATCATCCATATTCTTTCACTTACTTTCAATCTATTTCTATTTATTGACAGTAAATATGTCCACATGTCCCTCATGCTGGGGAAAAACACACTCCACCCCACACTCAGTAAACTTTGTTGGCTTCCTATTGCCTCCAGATCCAATACAAATTCTTTGGCATTCCAAACCTTCCATAGCCTAGCCCCTTCTATCTTTCCAATCTTCTTACAAATTATTTCCCACTCTGAAATCTTCAATCTAATGACATTGACCTGCTAACTGTTCCTTTAAGAAGACACTCTATCTCTAGGCTCCAGTTATTTTTTTTCAGGATATCTCCCATGCCTAGAATATTGTCCTTCCTCTTCCCTAAAACTTCCCTCCTTGTCTTCCTTTAAGTTCCCACCTTCTAGAAGACTTCCTCAATACCTGATAATTTCATTGCCTTCTTTCTCTTAATTATTTCCTATTCATACACTATATAGCCTTCTTTGTATATATGTGTTTGCACATTGTCTCCCTCACTAGATTGTAAGCCCCTCTTTTTGCATCCTCGGTGCTTAGCACAGAGTCTGGCACCAGGGAGCTTAATAAATGTTTGTGCATTGATTGATTAATTTTGAATCATCAGCCTCTCCACTCTGTAAACAAATGGGCAAGGAAAAGACACCAAGACAAACTATGTTTAGAAGTGAGTCCATTTTCTGCAGTTCTCAGTAGCTCCCTTGAATATTCAAATGACCCCTCAAAGTTTGACTCCCACTTATTAATTCCAAAGGAGCTCCTCACTGTCTTGAACCCTTAATTTCATCAATCAGTTTGGTAGCTCATTTGATTAGGGATCACTCTCGCAACAATAATAATATATTACACATATCGCACTTTGTCAAGCCATTCCTGATCTTTGGGCACACTTTCCCTCCAGTTCCTTGTTACTACAAGTGATACTATAAAGATTTTCCTAAATATGGTATTTTTCCTTTTGTTATTAACCTATTTGGAATGTATGCCTAGTAGTATTATCTCTGGGTCAAAGAATGTATGGAATTTAGTAACATTTTTATTCCAAATTGCTTTCCATAGTGGTTGGGAAAATTCAGAGGTCATAAAAAGTATGATTTCTTTTGCCTTTAATTCTCATTGCCTCTCCAACATTTACCATTTTCATATTTGTCAATCTGATGATATTGATATGAAAATCCAAAATTGATATAATTTGCTTAGTTTTTCTTTTCTTTTTGTTAGGGAGCCTTCTTTCATTTGGTTGTTAATATCAGTCATTTCATCCCTTGACAACTGCTTGTTTATATTCTTTCACTACTGTTGTATTGAGAAATGATTCTTGGTTTTATATGTAAATAATATATTATACATATATCTTAGTTATAATTTTTGGACAATATTTTCTGCTAAGATATCTTTTTCTAAGTTAACTGCTTCTACTCTAATTTCTGTTACATTAATTTTGTTTGTATAAAAAATCATTTTTGGTTTTATTTAGTTCAAATTCTGTCTCCAACAACACTCCTTCCATATGTACCCAAATATATGTTATATAGTTATAATTTTGTTAATATAAATATGTTATTCATATATTCAATATATAGTATATACATACATAGATTTGAAATGTCTTCCTTTTAAAATTTAAGTTATGTATCACAGGGCTTTTTCCATTCTACCAATGCAACCTCATTGATTTGGGCATGAAATGTTTAACAAGAACTTGGGAAAACATGCAGTGCTTTCAATGATCCCAAGTGGCTCAGTGCTGCAGAAACCTATTATTTTAAAGCCTATATTCTCTTGGTAATGCTTTATGACTTTCAATCATGGACACTATGATCTCACAAGAATCAAAATTGCAAGCAACTCAAAGGTAATAGAACGATGTGTGGTGAATATAAGCAGTCTGTAATGTGTGCTCAATGATGATTTCTGTGGTAGAGATGTTGTTAAAGACCTCATGGTGGACATGTATAACCAGGTCTTTTATCATAAATGAGAAATAAAAGAGAAGAACTAAATAGAGGTCTCTAGTGCATCAGTGAAATTCTCTATGAAGGATTTGTGGGAAGCTATGGATAAGAATGCACTAGAAAAGAAAATATGTATGATTTATGAATGTTAATGATGATAGTGATGATAATATTAATTATTGTAACTATTTATACAGTGCTTTTGGGTTTGCAAAACACTTTGTGTATTATAATTTAATTCTCATGGCAATCCATGCCCCTCTGATGAGATTATCAATCTCTTGAATTAAAATCATATTATATCTGGAGGGAGTCTCAGAGACCATCTATTCTACCTTACACATGGACAAGAATTGCCCCTGACAACCAATCTGATTAGTTCTGATGCTTTACTTGAAGGCATCAAGGGAACCCATTACTTTTCAAATCATTCTTCTTTGCTTTTTGATAGTTAACTCAAAGAACTGATATAACATCAGCCAATGCTGCCCAAAATGACCCAGTTTTTCCTGGTATAGATTTCATCAGAGCTGGCTAGAGGTCTAGGCACATGACCCAAAGGATCAAGGGAGTCTTGGTAATCCTTAAAGTGTATCTGTACATAGAAAGGATACTGTTGTCATCCCCATTAGAATGTAATCTCATTGAGGGCAGGGGGTCTTTTGCTTTTTTCATTTTGCTTGTATTTATTTCCCCAGGACTAGCATAAACTTAGGATATTTTGTTGTGTTGTTCAGTCATTCAGTTATGTGTGACTGTTCATGAGCCAATGGACCACAACATGCCAGGCCCTTCTGTCCTTCACTGTCTCCTCAAATCTGCCCAAACTCATGTTCATTATTTCCATGACACCATATATCCATCTCATCCTCTGCCATCCCCTTCTCCTTTGGCCCTTGACTTTTCCTGACACCAGGGTCTATTACAATGAATCCTCTCTTCATTAAATGGCTAAAGTATTTAAGTTTCACCTCCAGTATTAGACTTTCAAGTTAATAGTCTGAATGAATTTTTTTTTAGATATTGACTTTTTTGATTGCCTTGATGTCCAAGAGACTCTCAGAAGTCTTCTTTTTGCAAAGATCCTGGAGTATTCCTTCTCCAGCTCATTTTACAGATGAGAAACTGAGACAAACAGGGTTAAGTGACTTGCCCAGAGTCTGAAGCCATATTTGAACTTAGGGAGATGAAGTCTTCTTGACTGCAGGCATGGCATACTACCTATTGTGCCACCTAGCTGCCCTTCCCCCATTTAGTACAAAGTAAGTGCTTAGTAAATACTTGTCAACTTAGTCATGCTCTTTTTGGGTAGTGGGATGGCTTAACCTTGATTGTATTAGTTTGGGGTGGTATAGACTTGATTAGAGGGCCTTTCTTGCATTTCTTCCTCACCCTTTAGCAATGATTTTTGGCACAATAACAAGGGCATAAGTTTGAGATGATAACAAATGAAAAATAGCAAGTGAAGTTTTTATTTTTTGATATGTTTATTTTTTAATAACATTTTTGTTTCCCGGCAGAATTCTTACACAGTTACCAAGGAAATCCCATGCTTCCAGTGCAAATAAGACAAAATTAATAGCTCTGTCTCCCATTAGACTGATAAGAAGGAGACTTGTAGTTTCATACAAGTTCATCTCTTTTTCTAAGAGAACTAAAATTGTCAGTCATAACAACTTTAGGTCAAAATGAATGTTCACTTTTATAGACATCTTACATTTCCTCAGAATAGTCCACTGAGATGTCCTGTTTTCCCTTCCTTTTCCCCCATTGCTATTGTCTACCCACTAAGATTACCTCCCATTTTTATTATACATTATACATACTAGTTTGCACATCATTTTCCCCATTATAATGTAAGTGCTTTGAGGATAAGGACTGTGTATTTACTTTTCCTCATATTCGCAGTACTTAGCATAGTACCTGATATATATTGTTCAGTCATGAAGTTGTGTCCAATTCTTCATGATCCATGGAGCATACCATCTGTAGGATTTTTCTTGGCAAGGATGCTGGAGTGGTATGTCATTTCTTTCTGTGCTAGATTAAGGCAAACAGAGATTAAATGATTTACCCAGAGTTAAACAGCTAGTAAGGGTTTGAGGTCAGATTTGAACTCAGGACTTCCTGACTCCAGGTCCAATATGCTATCCACTGAACCATATAGCTGCTCTACCTGATAAATACCACTTAGATGATTATTGATTAACTGACTGAACTTGTAAGCACTACTTAACTGAGAAGTAGTAAAAAAAAATGTAGTATTAAAGACTCGGATTAAATCTCAGCTTTGTTCCTTATTAGTTATGTGTATTTGGACAAGTCAATTATTTTCTGTACCTTTGTTAAATTCCATTGATTCAACAAGCATCTATTAAATATTGTGCTATGTTTTGTTTTGTTTTGGTTCCTCATGGTTTCTCCCATTCATTTTAATTCTTCTATGTAATATGACTAATGTGAAGATGTGTTTAATAAGAATGTGTGTGTAGAACCCATATAAGATTACATGCCATCTCAGGGACGGAGAGGGGAGGGAAGGGGAAAATTTTAAGACTTATGGAAGTGATGAAAACTGAAAACAAATAGATTAATTAGTTTAAAAAAATATCTCCTATGCACTAGGAATAACTTTAAATGATCCCCTGTCATGGTGGCTACATTCTACTCTCTTATACACACACGCTCTCTCTCTCTCTCTCTCTCTCTCTCTCTCTCTCTCTCTCTCTCTCTCTCTCTCTCTCTCTCTCTCTCTCTCTGTCTCTCTCTCTCTCTCTGTGTCTCTCTCTCTCTTTCTCTCTCTCTCTCTCTCTCTCTCTCTCTCTCTATATATATATATATATATATGTAAATACATATATACACTCTATTATATTCTATTTCTTCATTTGTGAAGAGTGATGAGAGCAAGTAACTTAGATGGTCTTAAACATCCCTTGAAGTTTTATAGATGAGGATTCAGGTTCATGCCCCAGCAACACTACTTAGAAGATTCATGATTTGGGACAAGCCCCTTTCTTTCTCCTCATCTGTAAAATGGGGACAATGATAAAGATAACTTCTGAGATCCTTATCTCCTTTAAATCTATTATTCTTTAACTTTAATAATAACTTACAGAGCAATAAACAGATCCATGCTCAGTCTAAGAAGGTTTTGATCCTAGCCCTCTCTCACTATAGACCCCTGGCTCTGAATCCATTCATGTAGACTGAGTTCAGACCTAAGGTAACTTGACTTTTAAAGAGAGTAGTCAGGCTCCTTTTTTTCTAAAACATTTTGATTCTCTTATGAGATGTCCTCTAGAGCAGGTATAGGACAGTTATTTATTTTCTCTACACCAAAGAAATGGATAACACACAAAAGACCAACAAGTGCACACTGACAGACTTAGACAAACAGTAATAACTTAAAATTACTGTTAGAGCTTAATACTTAAAACATAAAACAATTTATTAAATTCCTGAATAAACATTCACATTCACCTTAGCTACAGGGAAGAAAGAAAGGAGAGAGGGAGAGAATAAACAATTATATATCACTTACTATGTGTCAGACACTACACTAAGTGCTTTCATAAATATTATTTCATTTGCTTCTTATAACAACCTTGGGAGGTAATAATAATAATAATAATAATAACTCATATTTATAGGAGACAAAGTTCTAAGATGTATGCTAAGCACTTTACAATCATTATTTTATTTGCTCCTCACAACATCACTGAGAGATAAGTGCTGTTAGAAAAACCTGGACAAACCTTACATTAACTAATGCTGAGTGAACTGAGCAGAACCAGGAGAACCTTATACACCATAACGGCAACATTGTGTGATGAATAACTTTGTTGGACTCAGCTGCTCTCAGCAATACAATGCTCCAAGACTACTCCCAAAGACTCATGCAGGAAAAGGCTATCCACATCCAAGAAGAGAACTATTGAGTCTGAATGCAGATTTAAGCTTTCTATTTTCATTTTTTTATTTCTTGTGGTTTCCCCCTATTGTTCTGTTTCTTCTGTCACAACCTAATGTGGAAATATATTTAATGTAACTGTTCATGTATAATCTATATTGAATTGTTTTTTGTCCTGGGGAGGGGGAATAACAGAAAGAGAGGTAGAAAAAATAGAAAGAAAATTTTATAAAAGTGAATGCTGAACACTATCTTTACATGTAACTTGAAAAAAAAACTACAATACTATTATGCAGGGGGTGGGGTAAGTGACTTTCCCAGGGTCACATGCCTAGTAAAAGTCTAAGGTCCTTTTTGAACTTGAGTCTTCCTGATTCTAGACCCAACACTCTCTCTATTGTGCCAGCAATGTCTTCTGTAATGTCCACGTCTTCTCTCAAGCTAGACACGGGATATGCTCCTCCTGAGTTGATTGTAATCTTCCCTTCCAAGAAGAGCGATAGCAGTTGTAGGAAACCTCTCTCATAATGCAGCTGACACTGATTGAGGGATTTAGGAGCTTCTAACTCTTCAGATTTAAATGTTGCCTCCAAGGTTGGCAATGTTCATCTTGAGATTATTGGTCACCTAAGCTCCGAAAAGGAATGCCAAGCAGAATTGACAACTAGAACTTTGAGATCTGTTATCCAGCTCTCACATACTACTTGCCACTTTCAAGTTCATTATTATTTCAGTAAGAGGCTGAAAAATTCCTTACACTTTCATGTAAATATCAAGGAGTATCTCAGATATGATAGACAGATAGATAAGCATATAGATAGATCGATAAATAGATGATAGACAAAGAGACAGACAGATAAATACATAGATATCTCTTGCTCTTTACATGTCTATTGAATAATCACTAGAGCATATATGTATGGACCTTCAAGGTTTAGAAAGTACTTTATCAAAAGTAATCATGCATGGTGAGGAATGTAAGTGGTACTAATCTTACCTTACAAATTAGAAAACTGAGGCTCTGAGAATGGGAAATGACTTGTCCAAGGTCACACAAATATAGGTGTCAGACCTGATATTTGAACAAGGATGCTTAATTCCATGAAGAGCTTTATTTAGACCATGCTGCAGTTACTCTCAACATAAATAGTAACAGGTCATTTCTATAATATTTTGCAAATATACAAACTTCTTTTCCCATAAGAACCCTGTTACATAGGCAACATCAATATTACTTTTTTCTCTCACTGCATCTGATCAATCAGGGACTAAGCATACTACCTGTTCTTCAAGTGAATTTAACATTTTCCTGTTTCTGTGTGCTCAGACCAGCTGTACACCATGCCTAAAATTCTCCCCCTCCACACTCTTGTCTATTGCTGTAAACACTCTCAAGACCTGGCCTCATATTCAACCCGTTGCTGAGTCTTCTCTATTGCACCTCTGTAGTCCGTTAAGAAGTGTTTATAAAACACCTACTATGTTCCAAGCACTGAGCATTAAGGGGAAATTAAGGGGAATCAGGACAGGCTTTCAGTAAAAGACGGAATTTTAGTTGCGACTTAAACGAAGCCAGGAAAGTCGGGAGGCAAAGTTGGAGAGGGACAGCACTCTAGGCATAAGGGACAGTATCTTTTCTACTCATCTCACATGGTCACCACCCTCATTCACGTCATTATCACCTTTCATCTGCAGTATTGCAATGGTCTTTTCTTCACATATTGGGACATATGGGTGTTCAAGGAAGACTGGTACCTCGGGTATCCACTTTACCACCCAAGTCTCATCAGTGGTTGGAAGAAGCTAAAGCACATGTAGCGGCCACACCCTAGGAAATAGTTTTGACAAATGGGCTAAGTCAAATTGAGAGTAAGGGAGGGGCCTGAAACCCATCAGTTAGTTAGAGGGAGTGTCTACTCAAAGGATGTAAAAATTTCCCCTGGAGAGAATGGATTTATGAGAAAAACTGTTTTTCAATGTCCATGAAGGCAGCAGAAACAAGGCAGCAAAAACATAGCTTGGTTAAACATCTAAGACACCAAAGTCTCCCATTACAACCTGAGCTATCTCCAGTTGTCTTGTCTTTGAAGACTCTGGAAGAGAGAGTGTGTCTGAGGACTTTGCAGAATTCTTCCTTTAATCCCTCTTAAGTGCGAAGCAGAAGACATCACCTATACCATTTTGCCATTTTTACCTATCTCAAAGTCCTGTAGTGATGGGCAAATGATGAAACAGCAGGTGTGGATACACGGGGAACCCGGGCATATTGTTAAAGACAGATGGCCCAGGCCATAGGGGCATCTTCTCATTGAACTGAAGCATTAGTGGGATTTGACATCCCCTGTGTGTCTGAGAAGCCTTTTTCAAGGACCACACTGCTAACCACCTGGCATGGGGAAAGGGCTAGAGAAGATGCACTAAAATTGTCTATTTCACCTATCCTAACCCTGTCCTGCTCATTGAAGTAGGTTGGGATTCAGCAAGTGGGGATCTTAGCATGTGATCAAAATAAAATTTGTATAAAACTTTTGTGAAGATGATTCCATTCACCATTGGTACATGGAATGTGTGCACACTTATGGATGCTTTCACACTTTCCCAATCATCAATAGAGTGAAGCAGGACTGTGTGCTTCCTTCCATGCTTGTTATCCTGATGTTTTCAGTAATGTCATCAGATGCCTTTAACAAGAACACAAATTACTCAAGGTTAGCTACTATACTGATGGTAAATTATTTAACTTGAAAAAGCTATAAGCTAAGGCTAACACAGAATTGGTCCACGCCTTTTTGTTCACCGATGATTATGAATTGAATGGAGCCTCTGTGGTAAAGATGCAACAAAATATGGATCAATTCTCTGCTGTTTGTGTAATTTTGGTCTGAAAATTAACAGCAAGAAAACAGTTTCTCCACAAGTCAGCATCACATCATCCATATATGGCATCATTGGTTGGCAAATAGAGGAGTTTTGAATGCTGTGGACAAGTTCACTGACCTTGGCAGGGGTTGCTACATAGATGATGAAGTTGATGCACATATTGCCAGAGCTATCTCAGTATTTGGGAGGTTCTGAAGGAAAATGTGGGAAAGAAGAGGCATTAGACTGTCTACCTGACAGTCTAGAGAGTGATTGTGCTAACCTTATTGTGGTATGCCTATGAAACCTAGACACTATGCCAGTGCTATGCCAAGAAACTGAATCGCTTCCATTTGAAATGTCTTAGGAAGATTATGAAAATCACCTGGCAAGATAAGGTACTGGACACTAATGTCCTTTCTCAACCTGAACTGCAAAGCATTCAAACTCTACTGCAGAGAGCACAATTCTGATGGGCTAAGCATGTTGTTCAAATACCAACATACATTTGTCTAAAAGAAAAAGAACTCACAGAGGTCAAGTGATCACATAGAGGTCCTCAGAACTGATACAAGGACACATCTCAAGGTCTTGCTAAAGGACTTTGCCATTGATTGTAAAACATGGGAAACACTGGCACAGGACTACCTAGCATGGCATGTCCACATCAAAGAACATGCTATTCTCTATGAGAAAAGAAGAGTCATAGTGACTCAAAAGAAACATGAGATGTGCAAATTTAGAGACATTTCAATTCCAAATGTTCATATGAAGTATTTGTATCCAACCTATAGGACAGTCTTCTGAAAGACTTATTGTCCAATTTGACTTATTGTCCAAGGTCACACACAGAGTACAGGTAGTAGGGCCAAGTATCAGATCCGGATGTTTTCATGGCAACGCTAATGATTCTTCTGTGCTTGTTAGGAGTGTTACATGGCAATTTTAAAGAAAAAAAAAACATACACAAATTGAAATTGGATAAGCAGAAATAGTTTTAAGATCACTGTACTCTCTATAGCTAAAAGAGACCTTAGAGATAACCAATAACAGAAGACCATTGTTTTACAGGTTAGGAAACTAAGTTCAGAGAGAAGTGACTTATAAGATCACACACATAGTTTTCGTTGGTTTTATTTGTTCGTTTTTATCAGATCTAAGGTTTGATTTCCTGCCCCATAATTTCATATTTATGTCTTTTTTCTATCCTTACTTTTTTCCCATCTATCATCTGGAATATAATGGTCAATACACATTTTTAGATAGACTTTCCATGGGGAAGGATGGGAAATAAATTTCATAAAATGGCTTATTTAAACCCCATCATTATTTTCTTTTTCTAGTTACATGGATGAAAAACAAAAGAAAACAGAACAAAATAAAACAAAAATCTATTATGCTCAAATGAATTTCTACATGCTCAGAATAGAAGGAGGAAAAAAAATAAAGCAAAATCTGTAGCAGCAACTAACCATATTTGAGGCTAAGTACCTAGGAAGAATGGCACAGGCTTTAAGTAATGGCAAGCACCATTCTTACCCTGCTGCTGTGATGTTTTAGCAGCTTACAGTGCCGGTGTTCCTGTTGAGATAAACACATTATTGATGGAATTTATTATTTACATTTTTTTTTCCAAATAGGTCAAAGTCTTTAAAAAACTTCCAGGCTTTGAACCATATCACTATTTCAGTGTTGCTTACTGTTGACATGATTGCACAACATCCCTTGGGGTCTACTCCCAGGTCTGTAACTTACTGGCTGTGCCATTTTTTTGGCATAGCCCCAGCTAGAGCCCCAGCTTCTCTATCTGCAAAACTGGGGCAACCAAACTTGTCTTATCTGTATTATGGTGTTGTTTTTGTTTTCTTTTCTTAATCCATCCACTTTATATCATATTTCCTGCAGTTATTGCAGACATTTTCTTCTCTATTCAAGCCTACCAAGCCATCATTCCCCCATCCATTTTCTGTATTATGGAGGACTTTGTCTCTTAAGACAAAGAGAAAACAGAAGCCATCTCAAGACCCTTGGTCAACACTCCATAATCATTCCTCCTTTACTAAAAGTCTCACAATCTTAAAGTAAATGTTGACAATTATCATCAATAAATTACCTTTTGTTTATTCTTTTTGTTTTTTATCCTTATTTTATTTTTTATTTCATTTTATCCTTTGACTTTATTTTATTTTATACTTAATTCTATCCTTTCCTTTTCCCTCATTCAGATGACCTCTATAATCATCTCTCATCCTGGGCCATCTCCAGTCATCCTGATGAATATCATGCCATTGGACCCAGATGGCTCAGGAGAAGAAAGTGAGGTTGGTGACATTGCACATTCCTCCTTCACTCAAATCAAAGTCAACTGCAAGTCATGTCATCATGTAGATGTCATGGTCCTCTTAGAGAACGAAGGACAAACCCAATAATCAACCCCCTCCACCTCCTTAATTTTCATCTTCTCCTTATCTAATGTGGTTGTTGGTGGCCTATGAGATCTATTCTAAAAACAAAATCAATGAGCAACAGAAGGGTTCTCTTTACAGTATAATCCCCTCAACTTATCATCCTTCTAGAAAGCATTACAATACCTTATTTTCTTCCTCCACTTTTACTCCTCACACACTTTTTATCATCTTCTTCCAACCTACCTGTTAACTGAAGTTGCCCTTTTCAAAGTTTCCAGTGATCCCTCAAATGGCAAATCTAATGACTATTTTGGATCAATTACTTCAGGCAAATGTTATAGCATTTGACAGTGATGGTTTCCCTCTCCTCTTGGATATATGCTCCTCTCTTTTGGTTTGTTTTGTGACATTACTTGTTTTGGGGTCTCTTCCTACCAATCAGGAAACTTTTCAGCTGCCTTTGTGGAATAACTTAAATGCCCTACACTCAGATCATGGATTGACCACAAGACACTTTTTCTCTCTTCCCTTATTTTGACTTGTCTTCTCTGTGAACACTTGAGGATTCTTGAAATTTACTTTTCAAGAAACACTTATAGATACTAAGCAATTTCCTCTTTCCAGATTTCTTCTTCTCTCCTCTTCTCTTCCTCTTGGATATCTCATCAGTCCCCATGAGTTCAATTATCATCTCAATGAAAATGACTCCTGGATCAATATTTCCAATCCTTGTCTAGTCCTTCATCACCAATTGATTATTGGACATTTCCCATTGGATGTTCTATAGATTCCTAAAATTCAATATGTAAAAAACAGTATATATTAACTTTCTCCCCGAAAATAAAAACAAAAGCAACTCACCTTTATGCCTTCAGCCTATCATCTTTATTATTTCTTTTTCCTCAACACAGTTCTTTTAGTTATCCAGATTTGCATCCCTTAAGTTGTCTTCAGCTCTTCACTCTTCCTCAGGCTTTCCTATTATCATACCTTATTGATTGTATATCTACATCATCTCTCAGATACATTCTCCTTGACTCTCAGCTTAACTACATAATTCCATGTCATTATTCTATTTCATTAAGTCTCTCTATGTCAAATCCCTCCACTTTCTATCACTTATATAGCTATCTACAGGATATTGCTAAAGTCATGTCACTAGATAGCTCACACATTTTCAGTGACTGTAGGACAATTAAAACTCCCTGTTTGGCATTTCAGTTTCTTCAAAGTCTAGGTTAAATCTGTTTTCCAAATGTATTATATATCAATAGCCTTCATACACTGCACAGTCAACTTACCTATTTACTGTTTCTCACATTTGTTCTTAGGGTATCTAGGTAATACAATGGATAGAGCACTGGTCTTTGAATCAAGAAGACTACTCTTCCTGAATTCAAAATCTGGTCTCAGATACTTACCAGCTCTGATATTTGATGTTCCAAACTCTCTGTATCCTCATAAGTAGAGGAAGTTGGATTTCATGGAAATATACTTTTTCTGGAATCATATAACATGGGTTTGACCCCTATATGAATTATGCTATCTATGTGGAATATTTACAACCTAGGTCTCAATCCTTACAAAGTAGTAGCAGTAGTAGTAGTAGTAGTAGTAGTAGTATTGGTGGTGGTGGTGGTGGTGGTTGTGGTAGTAGTAGTAAAAGTAAGCATTTATAAAGTGCTTTAAGGTTTGAAAACACACACACACACATATATATGTGTGTGTGTGTATACATAGATATACATATATATGTATATATATATGTGTGTGTATACATAGATATACATATATATATATACACACATTTCTCCATATAGATATTTATCTATATCTATATCCAAATATAAATCTGGATATAGATATATGGATCCTCCCCAAAACTGTGAGAGTTAGATGCTTTTATTAACCACATTTTACAGATAGGGAAAATCGGAGTGTTGTTTCGTTCTCTCTTTAAGGAGGAATCAGCTAGGTGTCTCAGTGAATAGAGTGCTAAGACTACAATCAGGAAAATCTGATTTCAAATCTGACATGAAACACTACTGTATGACCCTGGACAAGTCACTTAACCTTTGTTGACCTTAATCTACTGGAGAAGGGAATGGTAAACTACAACAATATCTTCAAGAAAACTCATATAGGGTCGTGACTGAACAACAATCTTTACTGTACTCCCAGAACCAAATTCTATTGCTCTAAAGATCTCAAGGGATGAGTCTGTAACATCTTCATTTACTCACCCACCAAGGAAATAGACAGATTTTCCCACAAGCTTACCCTATCATCTTTAACTATATATTCCATTTCCTATTCCTGGTATTAATCACCAAAAGGTTTTGAGAATGCTCAGCACGTATTAAGTACTTAATAAATGCTTATTTAATGAATGCATGAATCTATTTGGAGCCTCTCAATAAGTCCCTAAGCAGTCTTCTGATCATATATGAATAGCTGAGCCTGTGGCTTAGTAGAGGAGGCCATCAGTAATTTAAGTGTTCGCATTTTCATGTTCTTGAAATTTACTTTTCAAAAGAGATTTACAGATAGCAAAGTATCTACTCTTATCCCTGTGAAGTCAGTGATGAAAGCATCTATGTCTCCATTTTACAGATAAGAAAGTTGAGGCCTAGGGAGGTCATTTTTCCCTTGGCAAGGACTATGTATCAGAGTGTGACTTCAACCCTTCATTTGTTATTGTTTTTTGTTGTTTACTTTGTCTGCTCTTCCCCCTTTGCCTGACACTCTGACTTAATTGTTGAACTCCCAAAGATGAATAAATTCATTTTACAGGCCTGGCCTCAAACCACTACTGAAGGGTGTGATCACTATCTACAAGCAGTATTCCAGCTTCCTCATCACCAAAAACTAGTATTGTGGGGTGATGCAGAGGATGTCTCAAAACTACTGAAGTCCAAGGCACCATCAAATTGCTTAATACCAGAAACGAATATGATTTTCTCATTAGAAATAACATTCAAGGAGAAACTACAACTGGTTTGCTACTACACCCTAAGGACCATGGGATCTTTATATGTGACTTCCTGCTGAAACCTTTTTTTGTGCTATCTCTTAATTAGAATGTAAGCTCATTAAGACCAAAGATTGTCTTATAGTTGTATATCTTCAGCATTTAGCATGATACTCTGTGTATGGCAAATGCCTTTTTATGTATTCATTCATGTAGAGAAAATATAAATATGGAGCCTGATGCATGATATATGAAGGACAAAAGCTATGGGACATGCTTGCCTTCTGATAGCCATTCCCCCTTTCATAAATAGAAACCCATGGAGCTGGTATATTCTGATCAGAAGTTAAAATATGTTGCTTCCAAAGGGCATCAGAAACTGTCATATGGGATAGTTCTGTGTCTATCTTGATTGGTTTTAAAAAGAATTAATCTTTTTCTGCCTGGCTTCTCCTCTCTACCATCTTCCGTGTGCCAAGCTCTGCCTGAATTCCATAGATTCAGTTTTTTCTCATTTTTGGCCACTGTTCTTTCTAAGTCTTCTGTTTTGACCCTTGACTTCATGTGTCATTCACCACTTTGCTCTTTATGATCCTGGTTCTGACACAAAGCGCCCTCTGCCAGCAATTCAATCTTGCCTGCCAGATGTGCCAAAAGACTGGACATAAAAAACTTGGTTTTATCAGAAGAAAAAAGGATAGAGGGCAATTGACATTTTTTCCCCTTTCCTAACACTTTAATTTCTCATTCCTGAGAATGAGAAACCCCAGGCACCCAAGCAGGTGTCTCATTGAAGATAATGATTGATTGCCACACGCTAATTATCCAGCAGGCTGAGGAGTGGGTGCATGGAGAAGGGAGCAATCATAGAACAGTTCAAAAGGTATTTGTTTCTCTCTTGCCTGTTTTCCTGACACTTTGAAATTTCGCTATTTCTCTTCTCTTGCTTGTGATTAAGAATCACAGGATTATAGGATTTAGAGATGAAAAGCACTAGTTCATCCTCCTGAAGTTATAGAAAAGAATGGCGAGCTTCCAGAGAGAGGAAGTGAATTGACTAAGACCACTAAATGGTTGGTATTCAAGCCACCCTTTGAATTGATTTGATTCCAAATCCAGTGTTGGTATGATCTTTAGTGATCCTTTGCCTCAATCAGTGAATGAAAGTCCTTGCTGACTTTCTCTGATAAAACTGTGACTTTAATTAAGGAATCAGACATTGATCTTGACTGGTCATATATTTTCATGAGTTTCACTTGCATTTGTCAAACTTGTCTATCAGTCAACAAGTACTTATTAAACCCTTACTATGAACCAGGGGAACTAGGTGGTGTAGTGAATAGAGTACCCAACCTGGAGCCAGGAAAACATGAGTTCAAATCTGTCCGCAGACACTTAGTAGTTGTGTGACTCTGGACAAGTTACTTAACCTTGTCTGCCTCAATATCCTCATCTATAAAATAAACTGGAGAAGAAACTGGAAAACTACTCTAGAATCTTTGTGAAGTAAACCCCAAATGGAGTCACAAAGAGTTGGAACTGACTTGAACAACAACAAATAAACCAGGCTCTGAGATGAGTAATTTCCATTTAAAATCTTCTGAACAAAAGAAAAACTCATATAAAACATATTTTTAAAAATTTTTTAAGGTCAAGGTGGTATGTTGATTGAATTCTAGTTTTGCTACGTAACCTGTGTGACCTTAGCAAACTTTAATCTCAATTGATCTCAGTTTTCCCACCTGTAAAATAAGAGAACGGGACTAGATGTTCTTTCGTGTCTTTGAAGAGCTATATATTCAGGTATATTGGTACCTCTAGTTATATTTTTATATAGAGAAATTAATTTAGCATCTGTATTTCAAGAGTGTGTTATACATGTGTGTATGTGTATAAATGTGTGCATACACACACCCACAAACTCCAAAAAACAACTTATTTTTCATTCTAGTCTAATCTTTCTCTTTTCAACATTTCCTCTCTTGCCTCCTTCCTTACCTGATACCCTTGCCTTTCAGCATACATCTTTCCTGTACCACCTCTCCTCCCACCATATATAGAATATTTTATCCTAGGCAAAACTAGAAATTTCTGTTTTTAAAATTAACTGATGTTCCCCTTCCCTGCGTCCTTGGGGACTCAACCAATTAGGTCTGCTTAAGTAGAATTCCTGCCCTCCCTTTAAAACAAATATCTGAGCTTCTCTGATCACAAAGTTACACCCTTCCCAAGGCCTTACTAGACATCTTTTTAAAGTGGCTATCCTCAGTCTCCCATGTCAGTGGTTGGCGATTTGCCCTAGTTTGGCGGTGTTAGTGGGTCAGTGAGCTGTCCTAGGAAAATTTTTCTGTTGTTGGGGACATTCATTCCCTTGAAAGTCTCATGTTAAGCCACATGACTTTTCTTTTTGGTTCTTCCTATAAACACACCAAATTAAATGGCTTATTTCTTTGAGCACTGACTGGCTGGTTTTATTCTTTTCCATAGTTCTTTTTAGTTTTAGCAACAGACCTTGACACTTTTCCAGTGCAGTAGGTTTTCTTTGTTAAAGTATCTATGCCTTCATTTGGGGTAGGTATTCCCTTTATCAGTGGATATTGTTGACTCCACAGCACCTTAATAGATTACCTTTATGAGTTGTCATGATAGTAATGTTTCATTTCCTGCTAGTCAGCCCTCTGATAATGAGACCCTGTTGTAGGTAAGAAGGCAGACAATACAGGGTCTATACTCAAATCCATCTCAGCTTGGTAGGATCTTCCAGGCTTTCTTCTTTGCTCAACCATTAAAAAGTAAATTTCACCCCCATTCCATAACAAGGCATTGGAAAAATTTTCAGAAGAGTCTCTATTTATCTATCTACCTACCTATCTATCTATCTATCTATCTATCTATCTATCTATCTATCTGTCTGTCTGTCTGTCTGTCTGTCTGTCTCTCTTTCCATCTATCTATCATCTATTAATCTTTGTCTCTATCTACATTTGCATCTGTAATTTATATCTAAATTCACGCATATCTACGTATTTATTTCAGAATAGATAGTAGATGATAGATAAATATACAGACAGAAGAACTGCTATTTCTGGTTCTCCTTATACTTGAAAGTGATCAACGACATTATGACATAGTGTGTTTGATTGTAACTGATGAGCACAAAATGAGCTTGGGAGGCTCTACCAGAGGTTAGGCACAAATTGCCCATTTGAACATTTGGGATGGACATTTGGCTGTTGCAGTTCTTCTTTGCTTATAGATCACAGTACCTTCTTTAATGTGGGTACACCATGCTGGGAGTCCTGTGCCAACATTTCTCATGCCCCACAATTGATATTAAAGTTCTTCAGAGAGACCAAGAGAATATTCTTGTACTGCTTTTTCGACCACAGTGAGATCGCTTGCCTTATGAAAGTTCTCCATAAAGTAATCTTTTAAATGAACATATGTTTGGCATTCAGAATATATGGCCGGCCCATCAGAGTTGTACTATTTGAAGTAGAGTTCGAATGCTTGGCAGTTTAGTTTGAGAAAGAACTGCAATGACTGGTACTTTATCCTGCCAGACTATCTTCATAATCTTCTTAAGACAACTCAGATGGAAGCAATTCAGTTTCCCAGCATGGTACTGCTAAACTGTCCAGGCTTCAGTTTTACCACAATAAGGTCAGCACAATGGTTCTGTAGACCTTCAATTTGGTAGGCAGTCTTATACCTCTTTTCTCTCACACTTTTCTTCAGAACTTCCCAAACACTGAGTTAGCCCTAGCAAAGAATGTGTCAACCTCATCTATGTGGACATTCCTGGAAAGTGTACTGACAATGTAAGTAAACTCATCCATAGTATTCAAAATTTCTCCATTTGTTGTAATAAATGGCTCCGTGTGTGTGTGTGTGTGTGTGTGTGTGTGTGTGTGTGTGTGTATTTTTCCTCTACCTATACATTATGTATTTGTTTGTCTGTCTGAAGTGCATGGAGTGTTCAGAAAGGACTGGTACTCCTCATGTGAGGGCTTATTGAGCCCTTTTCAGGGCTTCTCATTCATATTTGGTGTCCTCCACTTGTCCCTCAATTCTCACCTGTGGCTCCAAAAAGCTGTAACATTCACAGAAGCCATATCTCATTAATGTTTTCTTGGCAGGAAAGCTCAGGTTGAAGGCTAAAGGTAACAGACAGGAGTCAGACTCATCAGTGAATTAGGGGGATGTCTACCCTAAACATGTAAACACATCCCCCTACAGAAAGGGCAGATGAGGACAGATTATATACACATACACACAAACACACACATATATACATGTATATATTTAGATATATATAAACATAATCTTGAACAACAAACACACACAAACACACACATACACACACAGAATGTGTGTGTGAGCTTTCAATGTACTCCCACTTTTTCATTCATAGAAGTTTCACTGGTTAGAAGCCCTATGCCTACCATGGTATTGTTGCTCGCTCAGGCACACCCAACATTCTCATGTCAGCGGTATTAGTGTGTTTCACCAAGGGTTTGCTTGAAATTGAATTACATTAAGGAAAATAAAAGCAGATCTGAAACATACAAAATTGTAAGAGTGACCTCTAGTGCCTACAGAACTGATTAAATCTTCCAGATCTAAATTCAGTGTGATCAAAGATTTGATCTTTAAAAATAAAAGAAAGAAAAGAGAGCAAATGACTACATATGATCCCCGTGACCTTAATAACCCCTACATTTCAAGATCTTTTTTTGAAAGGGAGGAATCACTGTAATTATGATAAACCATACATTTATGGTCAACATTGCCTTCCTCTTGATAAATCCTGAATGTGTCATATTGGATTTCCAGACTAAAATATATTTTTCCTTTTTGTATGTGGTTTATTCTCAGAACTGAGAAATATTTGCTATGAAAAAGTATTTAGTACAATCAAGTCATCTCACCATAATCTACAATCTTCTCTAACTTTGCTTTAATGTTTAATGAATATATGTCCCTTCTTCTCAGTGAAGTCAACCCAATATTGCCTCCCCTTACTTTTTCTCCCATACATTGTCCTTTGGGTCATCCCAACGTTCTCCCTAATTCTCGACTTTTTAATCCTTTTGTTCTTTTTCTACTACTTCCAATCATTCTGAGATTTCCATCTTTAAAAATAAAAGGAAAAAAAAAAACTTCACTTAACCTAATAAAAACAACAACAATCACAACTAACTTTTACGTAGTACTTTAGTACTTGCAAAACACTTTACATATGGTAACTTCATTTATACTCAGCAACATTCAAGCTTGGCTTCTTTTTCTCCTATCTCTCATAAGCAAACTTCTAGAGAAAGTGGCCTACATTCCTTTGTCTCCACTTTTTCATATCCCATTTGCTTCTCACTTGTTGATATAATTGCTTTTTATTTCTTTCCTGAAAATGGTCTCTTTAATTTCATCAGTGATCTCTTTATTGTTAATACCAGTGGTTTCTTTTCAGTCCTCACTTTTGTTGAACTCTGCAGTGACGCTTTCCTTCTGAATATTCTTTTGTCTTACAATATCATGATGGTAATATATCGTAGTTCTCATCCTTCCTCTCTGACCAGTCCTTCCTAGTTGCCTTTTCAGGGTCATAATCCATGCATCATGATACTTTGAATAGGCTATACACCATGCTCTATCCCATATTCTCTAATCTTTTCTCATTATGTTGTTACTTGATGACCTCATCATCTCCCTTAGATTTAACCACTGTCTTTATGCAGACAAATCTCAGATCAATATATGCAGTCCTTGTCTCCCTTCTGAGCTCTTGAACTGTCTTCTAAAAATTCCTTTCTGACTATCCAATAGATATCTCAAGATGAACATGTGAAAAAAACAATCTTTCCCCTTAAACACATTTATATTCTTTACTTCCCTATTTCTGTCAAGGGCACTTCCATTCATGCATGTTTATATTAAAATCTAGAAGTCGTTCTCCTTTCCTCACTCCCACTTCTACTTCATATTCAGTCAGTTGACAAATCTTGTCAGAAGGAAAAGATTGCCACATCATCTGTTTGTCATGGTTTTCTCAGTCTCTTCTTAATACTACTGGCATAGCTGCTGATTTGATATCTTATTTTCCTAAGTCTCCTCCTTCAGGAAATGAAACAACATGGCAGTACTATCTCTAAGTGAAATATTTTCCATGTTTTAGACAAAATACTTGGTTTGGGATGTTTTTTGTAACATAGGTAAACCAGCTACCCCACCTTGAGGTAGTTCTTATCTTTGGGATATAAGTGTAACCATTATTTACCAATGGCCCCCTTAGGCTGTCCTAGAGCATAGCTTTTCCTTTTCTCAACACTTCTATTCCTCCTTTCACGAGAGACAGATTGGCTACCAAAAGAGGATAGTAGTGGAATGAACTTGTCTGTAGTACTTGTTTCTTAATCACTCAACCTCCTTCTTGCCAGTGATGGTTATTTGGTTCCTTTTTCAATCTGAGTTTGGAATGGCCTCATTAATCACATGAAACTTCTCACTTCATCAGAGGATCAAGTCACTTTCCTTTCAGAACAGAAGCTGTCTTTCTAGCTGGGAGATATTTCTACCCTGAGATACTCTATCTTCACTGATGAGTCCCTGGCCTGGACTACCATATAATGGTGGTCTACAACTATGTGTTTCCTTAAGTGCTGGTTCAAGGATGGGGAACCTATGACCTTGAGACTACATGTGGCCCTCTATGTCCTCAAATGCAGCCCTTTGACTCCAAACTCCACAGAATAAATCCTCTTAATAAAAGGATTTGTTCTGCCAAACTTGGACTCAGTTAAAAGGCCACACCTAAGGATCTAGAAGGCAACATGTGTGGCCCCAAGGCCATAGATACCCCACCCCTGTCCTGGTTCAACCCATTGTTCAAATGCCACTGGCTTTTGATACCATAATTCCCCCCTGAGCTTTGCACTCTTCTCTCACTTTTTCTTTTTGGCTTTTCAGATCCCTAATGTGTATGGTCTTTTCAAAGAAAACGAGAGCAGGAAATTCATTGTTTGCATAAGAATGACATGACTATAGGCTGGGGAATCCTCTAAAAAATATCAAAGGAGCTTAGAAAAGATGGAATTGCAGGAATTTAAGTGTATGGCTTTACAGCACTTTGCTAATGAGGATTCCATGGGGTGGGGTGGCATTTAGCTATGGCCAAGAATCACTAGGTCAATAAATCAACATAATCAATAGAAAATAAGAGAAAAGTCATCATAATTAAGAGGAGTTGGCAAAGTCTTTCTTTAGAAAATTAGATTTTAGATGGAACCTTTAAAAAGCCAGCAGATTGAGATGATGAGATGATGAGATAATCCATCCAGTTATAGGAGACAGCCAGAGAAAATGCACTAGAGTCTAGAGATGGAACGTCTTGTTTATGGAACAGCATGGAGACCAGTGTTACTGGATCAGAGTGCCTGGCAGGATAACATATAAGAAGACTGATAGAAGGGGGCTAGGTTATTATGAACTTTGAATGCCAAATAGGATTTTTTATTTAATTCTGGAGGAAATAGGGAGTCACTGAAGTTTACTGAGACAAGGAGTGATATAATTAGACCTATACTCTAGGAAAATTCCTTTAGTGACTGAATGGAGAATGAAATGGAGTGGGAAATACTTGAAGCAGACACCCCACAAGTAAGCTATCTTTCCAGTCCAGGTGTGAGGTGATGAGCCTGTACCAGAGTGGTAGCAGGGTCAGAGGAGAGAATGGGTATATGAGAGAGAAGTTATAAGGGTAAAATCAAAAGATCTGGCAACAGATTGGATATGAGAGGAAGGATAAGAGATAAGAAAGTGTCAAGGATGGTACCCTTGGCTGTGAGCCTGAGAGACTGGGAGCATGGTATTGTCCTGCATAATAATAGGAAAGTTAGGTGGGGAGAAGGGTGTAGAAAGAAAGATAATGAATTCTATTTTGGACTTGTGGAGTGCAAAATGCATACTGGACATCTTGTTCAAGATATCAGAAAGGCATGGACAGACTGAAAAGAACTGAAAGAGATGGCAGATTTGAGGCAGCCATCCAGCTAACCTCTCCTAATATTCCCCTCCAAACAACATTAAATAACTCCTCAAATCAAATTTTGTAGCAGCAGAGCAAGAAAAGTCAGTGTGAGAAATTCCACTTAGGATGTTGCCAGGAGAGGTTTAGGAGTCAGCCCAGTGTATGGCAGCAGCACCAGCCATGGGCCTTGGAGGTGCACTATATTTTAAACCAGCAGCAACAGCTTGAGGAGCTATGAGACCAGAGATGGTAAAGTGATGGGATAACTGTTCAGGAACAGATTTCAGGGGACTCTTTGTTGCCACTGGGTGAAGCTGGCATTGATTTTCAACTGTATTGCCCGTGCACAGTTCAGGCAGAGAGGAGCACTTGGGGTCAGTCACAAGAGAATAAGGGACCTGGGTGCAGTTTCAAAGCAGAGAGGAGGGCTAGCACTTATGGTTTCAGGAGAACAGGGGACCTGGTTATAGTTCCAGGGCCTAGAGAAGCACTAATATTGTAGCCTCAGGGGAGCAAGGTAAAGACCAGAATGGAGATCAGGTGAGTATTGGTTACACCTCTCCCCAGATCATACCACCTTGGAAGCACCCAAAACTTGCAGATTCCCCAAAAAAAGCTTTGAAAATATCAGTACATGAAGCTTGGGTGAAAGGTCTCCTTCTTTCCCCCTTCTCATTTTCTTTTCCAAACTAGAGGAGGTCTTTCTAGCTTCAAAGTGCCCAGAGAATGTTAGATCTCCCATAATGTCTTACTATTACAATCGTAGGGACAGCAGTATCTCCTATCTGCTCATTTCATCCCTAAGTGGCACCCTATAAATGGTGTTGAAAAGTCCTGCATAATTGGGGGCCAGCAACAGGCTGGAATCATAGCTTTGAATGATTGACTGAAATGAGATTGTATGTATGTGCATGTGTTTGTACATATAATACACATAAGTACAAAGAAGTAGAATAGATAAATAGATATTGTTATTGTTTGTCCTTTTTTCAAGAGGATCGATGGCATCATGGATAATGTCTTGCCTGAATTAGATTTAAGTGAGGTAGAGTTGCACAAAGCTGTCAACATTTCACTCTCTTCCTGGGTCATTGAAATCCAATGGCAGGACAAAAGTCAAGATGACTAACCCAGGATACAATGGATGACCTTGATATCTTTGATCCTGACCATGTTTTAAGCACTCCACAACACCTGCTTCAGCTGCCTTCATTGCTATTGGTACAAATTGCTCTCATCCACTTAGTCTGCCAGGGAGAGTCTTCACATGCTTGGGGTAGATGCTCTCTTAACTGCCCAATGGGTTTGAGACCTGTCAGTTATCCTTCACCTGGTTTAGCCCATCTGCTGAGATGGTTTACTAGGGTGTGACCAATGCACATGGTACAGCTTCTTGGAGCCACAGGTAAGAGTTGGGTGAATCAGGTGGACACCAAAGGTGAATGAGCAGCCTTGGAAAGGGCTTAGCAAACCCTCATGTCAGAGGTGCTAATCCTCCTTGAGACTTCTTACGTTATGATAGATAGATAGATGATAGATAGATGATAGATAGATGATAGATAGATAGATAGATAGATAGATAGATAGATAGATAGATAGATAGATAGATAGACAGATAGATACATAGATACATAGATAGACAGAAAAATAGATAGATAGAAAGAGATGCTAAACAGAAGATTTATTTGTTGTTGTTTTCATAGAAGCAATGGGGAACCATTGGAACATTTTGAGAACAGAAGTGATATAGTCAGGGCTACATTTTAGGAAAATCAATTGGGCAACTTTGGGGGGGATAGATTGATGAGAGGAGAAACTAGAGTTCAGGAAACAGAGTATAATATTGTCCTAATTTTGGCATAGGGTCACAAGGTGATTGACAGTACGAGTGAAGAGAATGAGACAGATACAAACACAATTTCAGAAACGTAATCAACTAGAGTTGGAAACCATTTAGAAATGTTCAAGTACAAGTGAGACTAATGAATGTCTGATGACATCTGTTTTGAAAATTTGGTTGATTGGAAGGATGACATTCAATAGAAATAACCATGTTAGGAAGAAGGGAGGTTTTGAGGAATTAACATACTTTGAACATGTTAATTATGAGATAACTATGTGATTCAGTTGGAAATATCCAAAAGACAGTTACTACTATGGAGCTAGCTCTCAGAGGAGACAATGGGCTTGGAAACAGAGCTTTAGGAGGTATATACACAGGAGTGATGTTTGAAATTATCACCAAGAGAAAGTATATGGAGAAATAAAATCAGGTAAAATGTGCCTCTGTGCAGAACAGACTCTTCAGGTACACCCAACCAGAGGGAGTAGGACGTGGATGAAGGCCCAGTTAGTGATATTGAGATGGAATTAAAGGACAAAGAGATTGAAGGTAGGAGGTAGGCATTTGAGTTTCCACATGGTATAGTCATTTGGGCATGGAATTTGGAAATAGGAAAACTAGGTTTAAGTCATGTATTAAACCCTACATATATCACTCTGGAAAAGTAAATTAACATCTCTATGTCTCAATTTTGTCATGTGCAAAATGATGGGGTGGATATGCCTCAAAGCAAGAAGTAGTGGAATCAGAATATCATGCTGTCAACTCAAAATTAAGATGTTCATCACATGCTCACCTTTCAAACTCTCCCTTCTTCTTAACAATTTTATTTCTGTTGCGCAATGCCATCCTTCCAATGACCCACATTTTCTAACGATGTCCTGAGACACTTGTCACTCTCACTCATGTCTCCTCATTTCTAATTGAAATCCCAGGAAGTGGTGAGTGCTATCAACTTTTATTCAGATTACTGGCAAATGGCATCACCATCTCTTATTTCTCTTTCACCTTCCAAATTGCCAGAGTTATTAACACCCAAATGTCTCTTCAGGCCCTCAAACTTATCATGTCCCAAACTAAGCTTTCCTCTTAAAATTACTCCTCTGGGTGACTTTGCTTCTGTCCTCTGAGGACTACCATTCATCTAGTCTCCCATCATCATAACTTGGGTATATTTTTGTTTTTCCTTTTTAACTTGATTCCTCTTAGTTAGTTAAGCTCTCCTGATGACCTCTGTGACATTCTTCATACCAATTGTCTCTTCTTTTCCCACTATCCCTGACATAGTCTAGGCTTTCATTATCACCACTTGCTCCATAGTTATGGCCAAGATCCAGATCTTCCCAAGATTATAGCACCATAGATTTAGATCTGGAAAGGATCTCAGAGACCATTACTTCCCCCTTCTCTTACAGATGACAAAACTGAGGCAAAGAAAGTTAAAAGAATTTCCCAGGATCGTACAACTGGTGCTTGAGGCAGAATTTAAGCCTGTTTTCTGTCTTCAAATCTTATGCTCAATCAATGCTGCCTCACAAATACCTATGGCCTGCTTTTATTCTCTTCCAACTTTTAGCCATATTTTGACATATATGTGTAGTTATATTCTATGTTCAGAAATCTTCAGGAGCTTATAGCCTACCATGTAAAGCTCATTTCCTCCAACTCCTATTTAAACAAAATCTGGCATCACCCTACCCTTTAAAATACGTCATCACATCCTTTTCCATTCTAGGTGGCATAGAGACCACCTATGGAGTGCTGGGCACTCAGGTAGTCAGGTAAATCTGAATTATAATATTTCCTCAGATATTTATTTACAGGACGATTCTGGGCAAGTTTTTTTTTTTTAATTTTGCCTTGTCTCAGCTTATGCAAATATAAAATCAGGATATAATAGCATCTATCTTAAAGGTTATTTATATGTATGTGTATACATATGTGTATATTTGTGTTTGTGAATACATGTATATGCGTACACACACATTTCCACACATATATGTATGTGCGCTATCAAATACCTTGTTGTCTGGAAGTTAGACTTCTACTTTTCCATCTCTGTGTTTTTCTTTTTTTCTTAATCTTAGAATGTCCTTTCTCACTCTCTGCCTGTTAAATTATGGCCTATTCCTTGAAGTTAAACTTCATTGTTACCTTCTCCATGAAGTATTCCTTGCTTTTCCCTGAAGGTAATTTTCATTGCCTCTCAGTATCTGCCACTTTGTAAATACTCAATACATTTGTTGATTAATTAAATTTTTCTTGTGTATGTATATATATATATATATATATATATATATATATATATATATATACACACACACATATACATGTGTGTGTTGTGTATACATATATACATACCAACATAACATATAGTATACTATACTGTTTTTGGTTGTATTATCCCTTTTCTACACTGAGCTATATAAGGATAGGGATCATATCTTATCTGAACTTTGTCTTTTCCCTTCAGCACAGAGCCCAGAATTCATTGCCCAGGATAACGTGAGCAATAAGTGGGAAAATCAGGCAGCAATTAAACTAAACAAACAAATTAAACCTCACAACTCTTTCTCTCTGTGTCTCCCCATGTCTCTCTCTTTGTCTCTGTGAATCTATCTCTGTCTCTGTCTCTCTGTCTCTCTCTCTCTGAGTCTTCCTCTGATTCATGTTAGAGACCATATGGGATATAAAGAAGATATAGTCATATCTTTCCTAGCATAGTGAGAGCTCAGTGATAACATAACATGATAAAAATACTAAAATAAGAATAAGAAAAGATCCAAATTGTGATGTTAGCTCTAAGTTGGTGGTGGTCCTCTGCCTGAAGTTTTCATGGAAAACACTGAAATGGAATAGGATCTTGAAATACGAGCAGAAATTGAATGGTAAGAGTTTAGACTGAGGGAGAAGTTAATTAGAGGATCTGCTAAATTGTCTAGTTCAACCACTTCCTTCAAAAGCTGAAGAAGTGGAATGTCAAAAGAGCTAAGTAATTGCATCAATGTTCCACTGTTGGGGTTTGAAGCAAGCATTCCCAATTCTAAACCCAGTGATTTCTACCAGTAGGTATAATGTAAGTAAAGGCATGGGGGAAGCAAACAAAGTGATCTATTCATAGAATACTGCTTATCTAGCAAGAATGAAGGAGTAAGTACAAGACCAATTTGGGAAATCGACTAGGGGACAGGTTTTGTAAAGCTTTGAAAGCCAGGTTAAGGAGTTTGAAGTCATTCGGTGGGCAATGGAGAATCACTGGTTTTGTTCATGGTGTGGTTTTGAAAATATTTCCAGTATTTGTCTAACATCCATTACCTTCCAGACCATCACCAAGTCAATCTAAATTTTGTCTTGCCACTAGACTTCAATCACTCTGGAAAAGAGAGTAAGGGTAATGACTTTGTGCAACTCTCTCTCACTTAAATCATATTTACCTGCAAATCAATATAACACCCTACAATAGCGTTGGTTTTCTTCAAAAGTAAAGGATGAACAACCACTATACTTTGTCGGGGTAGATAATGGATTTAGACAGATTAGTAAAGAGGATGTTACAACTATCCAGCTGTACATTAATGGTAACTTGAATCTGGTAACAGCAGTGGGGAGGAAATCTTAGAGAGGCAGAATGGTCCCAAATGGCAGTTAGAGCAGTGGGAAAACTGAAATTTGTAGCCTTGTGGAAAACTCAATAGTCAAGACATACCTACTCCATCTTAGTGATGTATGGCTTTGTTCTGACCAGCCTGAGAGACACGGTTTATTGATTCCCTGCAGTGATCTTAAGCCTTTCTAAGTTTTTTTAAATTTTTTATGAAAAGGAAAATGAAACAGAAATGGTATCTTATTATTTTGTCTGACAGACAGAATCGTCAAACAAAGGTTTTTCTGTTAATCGCTTCACATGTTACCCTTTGTAAAACTCCATTTTTTCTCACTAGTGTGATTAAAGTTCATTTTCTAGCAGCAGAAGAAATGAGCATGTGTTAGTCTCCAAAGTGGCTCAGAGTCTAGCTTCTCTAGAAAATGACACTACTTCTGGGGCAAAGAAGAAATTAAATAAGAGGAGTTAACTATTTTGATGATAAAGAAGAGTCGAGGAAAATTGCAAATAGTCAAGCCAATTAAACTCAATTCAACAACTCTTTGTTATATACTGAGTGAAGCTTAGTGCTTTACTCAGAAAAAATATATGATATATACAAAGTAAGATAAGATATGGATCACAGACTCTAGTAGACTCTAAGCTCCATAAGATCAGGTCCTGTGCCCTAATCAACCTCTATACTGCCAATGCATAACAGTATTATACTTTTTTTTTTGGGTGGGAGGACAGTGTGGACCTGAGATTCCCTCAATGTGAGAAACACTTGGAATAGACTCACTCCACCGATGCAGTGGAAACTCCCCAAACTTGTTGCCTTCAAAAATTGTCGAGGATGGGAGGTGGGGAAGATAGCACTTCTAGTGATGTGTCTATGATCCTTCTAATTCTCATGAGGTAACACAGAAAGAATAAAAGAAAGTGCCAGAACCCATGTAGGGAAGAATATAATCCAGAATACACTAGCTAGGGATGAGAATAAGTGAAATGAAAACTTTTTTAGAAAAGGGCATCACAAAAGATGGGTGCACTAATACCCAGTTGGTAGAGCTGTTGAGTGAATTGAAAAACAAAACAAATAAAAAAAAAACAAAACACAGACAACTATTGTGGTAAAGTGTGTAGTAAAAACCCAAATCAGTAACAAAATGAACCTGAACTCTGTATAAGTATAATGAATTATTTTTATCCCAAATTTTAACTATTTTTATGATACCTCTTGCATTTACATACAGTGACGAGGGACTGTAGATTTAGAATACTGAAAATACTATCAACATAAGCGGTGTGTTGGTCAGTTTTACTGAACTAATTTTCTTCCCCCCATAATTTTCAAATCTTCATTAGAATTAATGGCTTGCTAGTTAAAAGACATGAGATATTTACACAAATGAATGTAAGGTAAAAACAAAAAGATGAAAAAATTAAAAGTATATTATAAAAGAGTGTTACTTAGGCCAAGAACCTTTTTCTTTTTTGGGGGGGGGGGGTGGAGCAGTAGGAGAGGAATAATTTTGAAGTATATTTACCTGAATGAAGAAAAGAAAAATCAGAAGTTGAGTAAGATGATAAGTATAATAAAATGATAAATAATATAAATAAATAAATAGCACACGGTAAAATATGCAATGAAATAATACTATCACACAAAGCTCAAATAAAAACCCATAGTATTAAGAAAGATAAGCAGGTACATTCCATTTATAGTTCACAGTAACAGCAAATCAAGTGGTATTCAATCTAAGTAAGAAAATAAACAAGGCAAATAAATAATATGAAAGTTAACAAGTTAGATAAACTCAAGGAATCTGGGACAGGACAGGAAACTTAGGGAATCCTATGGGAACTGATTAGCTCACAGTAGTAAGAGCAAAACTTATTTAAAATATGAACACAAAATGAATACGAAAAAGAAAACCCAAATCTCTAATAGTCAAAAACCTTTAATACAAAGGTTTCAAGAAAACCAATAAAGCCAAAAAATGCTAAAAAAGCAAAATCCCATAATTTTGCATATGAAAAACACATTGAAAATTAAGATTTTTGTCAAATTAAAATGAGAGACTAGGAAAAAGTTTGTCATGCATCAGCGAATTACAAAAAAATAAAAAGCAGGAACTGCAGCGATACTTTTATACAAAGCTAAAACAAAAAACCCACAATGTTAACAGAGATGAGCATGTATATTCCTAGACAGTAACACTTCAATGGTTATAAGTCTAAGTTTATCATGGAAAAGAAGGTTGAATCACAGAAAAAAAATATAGGTAATAATACAATAATTGGGGATATATTAATATCCAAGTTGAATAAATATGACCAAAAATGAGAAAACAAAACATTGAACTGAATAAACTTCTGGACAATTTAGAACTGAAAGATTCAGGACATCTTTTGAAAGTGAATAGAAAATGATAAAGGGGTGTATATGTATAGGTGTATATATGTGTACATAATCTATAATTTTGTACTTATACATTTGCATACAGACATATATTTGTATATCGGTATTTATTTTAAGCAACTGGGATTTAAATGGGCCAATAAGATGTTCCAAAGTTAGGGAAAAAAATAAAATCATTTACTTAATATCCATAGTAAAGTAGTAGAATTGACTAAATCCACAAAATTATCTACATTTCTACATAACAATAAAAAAAGCCAAAAGGAAATGAGAGAAAACAGCACTTAATTCAAAAGAACTACTCTCTCTCTCTCTCTCTCTCTCTCTCTCTCTGTATAAATATACTTACAAATTAATTTACATATTTAAGAATATAACATTGAATCTATCAAGGGGTTACTTTGTAGAGCTTGACAAAATAATAAATATCATTTAGGGAAATAAAAGATCAAGAATGTCAAGGTAAACAATGTACCATAATAAGAAGGAATGGGGCATAGCATTCCCAGACATTAAGATATATTGCAAAGCAGAAATTATAAAAAATAACCTGATAATGGGGGGGGGGGGGGAGAGAGAGAGAGAGAGAGAGAGAGAGAGAGAGAGAGAGAGAGAGAGAGAGAGAGAGAGAGAGAGAGAGAAATTGAATAAATAAAACTATGAAAATTTGAAGTTAATTATTCAGGATTTTATAAACCCAAAAATATAAATTGCTTTGAGAGGGATTCTTATTCAATTGAAATTGCCCAGGAAAGTCCAAAGAAATCTGGGGAAAAAGCATATTTCTGACCAACAAGTATTTGACTTAAATATAAATCAAAGGAAAAAAATTAGAGAAATTGCGGAAGACTTTTTTTTTAAATCTTAAATTATGATTGGGTGGGAACTTTTTAAGCAATCAAAGGATAAATAGATGAATAAAGTTAAAATCAACAATTTTGATGACCTGAAATGGAAATACTTTTATATGAACAAAATCAATTCTTTTAGCATAGAAACTATTGATGGGGGAGGGACATTTTTGTCTCTTATATGTCAAAATATGTACTGGATATGAATACATAAAAAAGGGAATCAATGACACAAGTGTTTAAGATAACAAACCTTTTCCCCATTTCATACTGGTCAAAGTAAATGAACAAATGATTCTCTAGAGAAAATTTGCGAGCTAATTACATTCATAATAAAGTTTGTTCCAAACACCAATAAGAGAAATGAAAATTAAGAGAATTCTCAGAATTTCTCTTATACTTACCATACTGGCAAAAGTAACATAAAATGGGAAGCATCAACATTGAATGGTCTGCAGAAGGACAGAATAAATAATATAAGACTGGTGGAGCCAAGAATATACCCAACCATTCTGGAAAGCAAATTTGAATTATACTATACTATAAAAGTTTCTAAAATGTCCAAACTCTATATGTCACTATTTGACATATACTCCAAGAAGATATAAAAAGAGATTTTTTAAAACATATATATTGAACACTCCTATGACGATTTTGTCTTCTAATTGCAAAGAAGAGGGAATGAAGTAGATGTCGTCTAAACGTATTCTCACAATAAGTATGATGACAATATTAATGTTCTAGAACAGAAGGACCATAGTTTGAAGATCCCTGATCTGGAAGGAACACACACACACACACACACACACACACACACACTCACACATAGAGTGTGTGTGTTTGTGCATATATACACATGTATCTATATATGTATGTATATATTATATATATATGAAGATTAAGAAAAATAAATGAATTACATAAACTGAAGTAAGGGAAGTAATTTTAAAAAAACACTGGAAAACTATATAGAACGAATATAGCAATAGAAATAGAAAAGAGAAAAAATGAAAGCAAATTAATTAATTATAATGAAAAAATGTTGGAAAAGAGATGAGAAAGTGAAATTCTCAGTTTCTTTTGAAGAGAGGTGGAATATGTGGTCATGGAATATTGTACATGCTCTCAGATAGGTCCAATGTGAAGGATTTTTTTATAAAAAAATCTTTTTTATAAGAGAATTTTTGTGCAGGAGGGGGACAGGAGGATATATTAATATAGTTGTGATGTAAAAAAGTAATACAATTAAATTAAATGTATCACATGTACTTCCAAAAAGATAAACGGACCTTTTCTGAGCATAATAAGGTCTTTTCTTGACAATTTTAGGCCACGTTTCTGTACAAAAGTTGACGTATTGTGTTGTAGTAAAAATGGAAGTCTCAAGGCCTATTGAAATAAGGCATAGCTATGCAAAATGGTCCCATCTGCTCTGATTTTTGAGTCTTCCTTGTTATGATGATATCCTTTCACTTCCTTTCCAGTCAGTCTCTCAGCTCTCATTTCCTTTTAGAGAGTAACCATGTTTCACGGAACATTGCCACATTGTGTGTTTCTACTTGTTATTGTTGCTGTGATGGTGGTTGTGGTTGAAGTTGTCATTGTTATCTTAAACTTGCAATCTGTTGTTAGTTCAAAACACATAAATTAGAATTAAAATTTTGTGCAAAAGAAGAGTTAATAAATTTTGTGTAGGAGCATGAGGAACTCTTCTCTAAATGAATTGCTTGAATTTTAGTGGAAGGAAATTGTGGTCATTTCAGATATTTAGGCTGCTCAGAACACCATTTTTTTTCTTCATTATGAGTTCTTGGCTGTCATTTAGCTGCATGATATCAGATATGACACTTCGGCAATGAAGGACGAACACATAACATAACACAGAGGTAAGAGGGACAGCACAATTCTTTCCAGTTAGTATTGGTTGTATACAGTTTAAAAAGATAAGCAATGGAAGTTAAATAAGGAATGTGACTGAAAAGAAGAACATTAGGATTTTATGTCTTGAGCAAGAAGGGAATCCAATGTCTGTATCAATCTATTCCATTTTATCAGAGAGGAAACTGAAACCCAGAAAGGCTATATGGCTTGTCTTTGATTAATGACATCTTATTTCTCAGTTGTTTCCAACTCTTGGTGACCCTATTTGAGGTTTTCTTGGCAAAAATACTGGAATGGTTTGCCATGTTCTTCTTCAGCTCACGTTACAGATGAAGAAACTGAGATAAAGAGGGTTAAGTGACTTATCCAGCCACACAGCTAGCAAGTGTCTGAGTTTGGGTTTGAAATCAGGGCTTCTTGAGTCCAAGTCCTATACTCTACCCACTGTGCCACCTAGATGACCTAACTACTAGGTGTCATTCCTATCTGTACTCCTGTTAAAATGATTGATATAATATAGGTGCTTTGGCAGATAGCTAGGTAGTACAGTGGGTAAAGTGCTGGGCCTGGAGTCAGAAAGATTCCTCTTTATGAATTCAAATCTGGTCTCAGACCCTTACTAGCTGTGGAACCCTGGGCAAGTCACTTAACCCTGTTTGTCTCAGTTTCCTCATTTGTAAAATGAACTGGAGAAGGAAATGGCAAAACACTCTAGTATCTTTGAAAAGAAAACCCAAAATGGGCCAGCAAGAGTTGGGTGTGACTGAAAACAACTGAACAAAAATGTTTACACATAAGAGTGTGTGCATATAGATACGCACATATACTTATGTGTGTGAATATTCATGTATGTATATATTGTCTGAGTATATATGTGCATGTGTGTATATAGATCTACCCAGTTTTATTTGATTCCCACAACAGACCTGCAAAGAAGGAAGTATTATTATCTCCATTTTACAGAAAAGAAAACTGATATTGAGAATTTAGTTATTTATCCAAGATCACAAAGCTAAGAGTCAGAGGGAGAATTTGGACTCTAGCCTTCATTTCTCCAAGTCCCTTACTTCTTTCACTGCACTATTAGGCTGTTTTATTCTATGTTTTAACATTTTCTGTTCTAAGATCCTTTTTAGCTCCAATGTGATCTTCTAAGCTCTAAAATTATGTTTTCAGCAAGGACTAGAGCTTAAGAATATCTCAAAAGACTTAGTACATTTCTGCTTCAGTTGACCCTCTCAGTCCCTACAGTTTTAATATTCTTTTCAATTTTAACAGTCTTCATTTTAATTTTCTCTGTAGCATTACTCTAGACAGAAAGGTGGCAAAGGAAATAGAAAGCTGGAGTCAGAAAGACACATACTGAACTCCAGCCTCATACATTTATTAGCTCTGTGATACTGGCCAAGTCTCTTGACCATTCTCAGCCTCAGTTCCCTCATCTATAAATGGGGATAATAATAATATACCTCCCAGGCTAGGTATATGGATCAAATGACATGAAATTTGCGAAAATCTTTACAACTCTTAAAGTGTTCTATAAATGCCAGGTATAGATATAATTATCCCAACTCTACTATTTTAAGGGTTTATGCTTCTACCTTAGACACTCCACAAATTGGAAAATGTGACTTGTAGGCATAGTGACTACACACAGATTTTTACAGTTTTTCACCAAATTTCTCTGCTCTCTTCAGCAAAGGAATTTGAGAAGTTGATTGGGCATTTGTAAAAAGCAGCAAGTCAAACAATATTCATCTTTTTGATGAAAATAAAAATCTGGCAAAGGAATCAGGATAAGAAATTATTTCATTTATGGAATATTTTAACATGTTTAGTAAACATATCTGTGTTTGTATAGAGCCATTCCACTTGTATATGAGAAGTAGTTATTAATAATTATTATTTTCTAAATGGCTACTTGAAGCACTTTAAATGAACATTTGTGAACAATTTTCTGTCCTTTGGGCAGGGGGTTAGGGAGGGGGAATGAAATACTCAATGAATCTGAATTTTAAATGCTCTTATGGAGATAGAGGCTATTTAGCAGTTTATTTTGGACACTTTCATTGGGTATTTGTGGTTGCCACAACAGTCTAATGTGCCCTAATTCTGGTTCTTCCAATATTTTGCTGGCAAAAAAATGAAACTATCTGGGGTTATGGACTAAGCCATGGAGTAGAGGTCAGAGAACATGAGTTCAAATGTTAGCTTGGCTTCTTTCTAGCTTTGTGAATGTAGGTAAGTCATGAAATATTTGTGTGAATCAGTTTTACCATCTGTCACATAGTGAGAGTCCAAACCACATTCCTTACTGTGCAGGGTTGTTGGAATAGTCACATAAGGTAATGGATTTGAAAGCACTTTGTTACAGAAGACCATTATATAAATGTGAGCTGTTATGGTAAGAGAGAGGAAAGAACATTGATATGGGAAAAGGCTGCTTGAGTTCTGCGTTGCCCTTTTGATACCTCAGGTCTGTCATTTGTAAAATGAGACAGATAAGATGACCCATAATAGCCTTTCTAGCTTTGGAATAGTATAGTTTTAGAATCCCATAGTTGGAAAGTACCTCATATTTTACTTAATGCAAATGATACCTGAGGAGTAATTCCCTTTAGATCCCTCCTTATATGAGAATACAGCCTCTTACTGAAGGTTTCCATTAATGGGGAAGTCACAAGTTCTTAAGCTAGCCTGTTTCACTTTTGTGCAATGCTAAATATTAGGAAATTCTCCCCCTATCCTCAGTCTTTTTTTACTGAGCGATTTTTATCATGTTATGTGTACTTCTGTGCATACTTTCATTTGTTAATCCATGCATTCAAAACTGAATTAAAATATTTACTAAGTACTTATAATGTGCCAAGCACTATGCTAAACAAAATTAAGATTTTCCTGTCCTCAAGAAGGTAATATTCTAATGGGATAGTCAAAGAATATGGAAGAGTAGTGTTCAGGAAGGGGTATCTTGTTTAGGAACTCCCAAAGATGGTGAATAGAACCTTAGGTGACCTAATGATTAACACACTCTGTCCAATAGCAATGAAAATATTGATTTGATTATGATAGCAGGGTTGGGGTGGGTGAGGTCTATATATGTAGCCTCTGCCACTGTGTTCTGTTGGGACTGGAAGCTCAATCCGTGTGGACAGTCTCGGGCAGGTAAAAGTGGGACTTCTAAATCTTAGAGTCTTACGAGGCCCTCCATGAACAGCGGGGGTTCGAGAAGGTCAGACCGAGCTAGCTCGGCTAGCTCGGGTATTTCCGCCTCTCCCCCGGAGATACCTGATGGGTGGAGTCTCCCTGCCCTCGAGGTCGTCCCGGATTGGAGCACACCTAGTTACCTAACAGCACGGTATTGAGATGCAAACTGTGTGGCTGAAGATTAAGTAGGATTGAGGAAGCCTAAAAGCTCTTAGCACGTGTGGAGCCAAAGAGAAAAGTAGGGCTCCGCTTCTTTTCTTTCCTCTCTCCCCTCCCCCTCTCTCCCCCGCTTGTACTTCTACTTCCATTCCCTTAAGCTTAGCCTTCTTAGGAAATCTCCCCCTCTTCGTCCTAAGAAAGAAGAGCCCCTGCACTTGTAACCGAAACCCTGTAATAAAGCTCAACCCCTGTTTGACTCTGGAACGTCCTTTCTCTCATACGTGCATCCGGCGTGGCCAGCCGAAGACCTGGACAGGTAAGAAAGACTCGGGTAGCCCAATACAGGCCTCTAGGCTTGGCAGTGTACCTTGAAATATGGCTAGATATGATGGACCATGTAAGGCAGTCACAAATAAAGACAGCGTAGAATAAGTAAAACAAAGGAGAAGGGAAAGGGGACAAGGACAAAGGGAAATGGAGAGGAAGAAGGGGGTACACAGTAGAATGAAATGGGTAGGATGAATGATCATTTGTTGAATATATTGTAATATGGATTTTTTAAAGTGAAAGTTACGGGTCTTTGAGGTTATAATAACTAGCACTTATATAGCATTTATTTTGTGCTAGGCAATGTGCTAAGTGCTTTATCTCATTTAAGCCTCACAACCCTGGCAAATAGGTGCTCATATTATCCTCATTTTATCGGAAACTGAGGCAGACAGAAGTAAAGTTATTTGCCCAGCTAGTAAGGGTCTGGGCTCAAATTTGAATTCATTTCTTCCTGAATATAGACCTAAGGTGATATTCACTGTATCACGTTGCTGTCTGGGTAACTTGCAACTCTAATATTTTATAGTTTGTTAACTCTGTGAATGCGGATCTTGGAGTTAGGAAGATCTAGTCTTCTGACCTTTGCAAGTGGTGTGACTATGGCAGATCAGTCATTTTCTATGAGCCTGAAGTAAACTCCTAGAACTTATTTACTAAGTCATTAGCAGACTGTAATCCATATTAGTGGAGAATTCCTCACACTACTGAAATCATAGAACATTCATGTATTCATATACATATGCACTGTATACTATACAAAATGTTTTTATAAAGCCTATAAAACTTATATACATATGTGTATATTATACACATTGATACACACACATATATACATATATGTGTCTATTGAACATATAGATTTACACATTTATATGTATATATATGTGTGTATATATGCATACATATGTACATATATATATGTGTATATATATATATTTATATACACATATATATATATACACATATATATATATATATATATACACACACATATATCAGATTTGAAGCTACAAGGGACTTTGTGCTCAATTTGTAAAACAAAAAACTAGTAATTTTCAAACAACTGTGTGATGACATGGCTCTTCTGCTTACAAATCTTCTAAGTAGCTCTATTATCTATGGGGTGCAAAACCTGCAACCTCAAAGCCACATGTGACCCTCTGGGTCCTCAAACGCAGGCCTTTTGACTGAATCCAAACTTCACAGAACAAATCCCCTTAATTATAAGATGTGTTCTCTAAAACTTGGACTCACCCAAAAGGCCTCACCCAAGGACCTAGAAGGCCAACATGTAACCTCGAGGCTGCAGATTCCCCCTCCCTGAATACTTTAACATGAAAAAATGCTTAACCTGGAACACGTCTATAATTTGGCACCAACTTATCTTTACAGCTTTGTTCTCCATTACTGACCTCCATGCAATCTATTTTCCTACTAAACTCAGCTAATATCTTTTTTCCTGATGACTTGTTTTGTGCCAAAGGATTGTTGTAGTCTCTCCCTTATTCCTAGGACATATTCTCTTCCCAATACTTCCTATTGAAATACTTCTTTTCCTTCCATGTCTCCCTCAGATGCCACTCTCCCATGAAGTGCTTCCTGATCTTTCCAGGTGAAAATGCTTCCTCCTGTAATTGATTGTAATAGACTGTACAGTTTTTGAAAATATAGACTCCATTTTCTTCTTTGCATTTGTAGTGTTCTTTTCTCATCTTCAAAATGAGTAGGTTGGAGTCAGGATCTCTTAACCTGGGAGTCAGGCACCTGTGGATAGATTTCATGGAGTCTGTGGATTTGGATGGGAAAAAATAGATATAATAGATAGATTAAAAATAGGTAAATACTTATTTCAATGTAATTGTTTTCCTTTTATGTATTTACAATAGTTACTTTGAGAAGGCCAAAAACTCCACCAGATTGCCAAATAGTTCCTTTACACAAAGAAGGCGAAGCAGCACAGGACTCAATGCTCTCAAATATCATTTCTCTCCCTAAGAATACTAACATTTTACAGATGAACAAACAAAGGCCAGAATCATAACTAGTGGACTTTCTTCTAGAGCTCACTGCCTCTCCTGTGTGTGTGTGTAAGTGTGTGTTCAGTAGTTATTCCCATGACATTTGTTCTAGAACATGTAGACATGATGTTTCATGGGAAGAAACACTGCATCTGTGCTGGAAGAAAAAGGCATATATTCTTGAGAAAATCTGATTTTATTTTAAATCCCTACTGAGCCAAGAGACAGTCCTAACCCTTCCAGAATGTTAGAATGTGTATTGTAAGAAACCATAGGAATATGTAAGAGAACTTTTATCTGTTATTACTAAGGGAAAGGGGACATTCCTGTTTCCTGTTTTGACTCTTGATATTCTAAGTGACTGTGTATAATACAACCTTTTGATAAGTAACCTTCCAGCCCACTGTAGGTTTGAAAGAACATGTGTAAACAGCTGGAGAGTGAGTACCTGGAACTCTGCCATCTGTTCCTGCCTCAGCAGTTGCTGCTGATAAGATTAGCTTGTTACAAAGTCAGAACCTATTTTTTTTCCCAAAGAAATGGTAAAGACACAAAGAGAAATAGAAGAAACTAGATGATTTAGGCAACAACGCTGTGAGGCACTAGGATCTTCTGTTGATTGGATATAAGGAATCATGGGCAAAGGGGGAAGCTAACATCAAGTTTTAGTCTGATTAGGTGCAGATGTGGTGTGTAGGTAGAGCACTGAATTAGGACTGAGAGATGCTGGGTTTACATCCTGTATTAGCTGGTCATATGTAGCCATGGTAGTTTTGAGCAAAACTTTAAACTTTTGGGCCTAAATTTCCTCCTCTCTGTAATTAAGAGGTTGCATTCGATGATTGCCATATTCCCCTCTAACATTCCAGATCATGACATGGTTCAGTAACATGGTGCAAGTCATTGAAGGCTAATGGGTTCTTCCCAATAAGTATAACTTCCATTTTTTTCTTTCCTTGTGACTAAAAAGATCATAGGACTGATAGCTGAAAAAGTCTTTAGAGAATTATAATGTTAATCCTATCATTTTTCTAACGAGAACACTAAAACTGGTGGACACACACACAATGGACACAATATTTCTGAAATCATACAGTCAGTAAAAAGACCATTTGAGATTCAAACTCACATTGATTACAAATCTTTGTTTTTTTTTTCTTCTATATCAAATACTTGGAATTGGTGGTAGCACGGTGATGGTTGATGGTTTCTTTCCAACTTTAGATACTCATGGTTGCCTGGAGACAGCTAACCATGTGAAAGACTGACAGGAGCTGCTGTCAGAATGGATATTGAATTACCATGATTTATAAATAAGTGACATATTGAACCACTGAGGGGAGATGCAATCAAGGTTAAGTAACTTTACCCAGGGTCACATAGCTAGTAAGTGTCTATGGCCAGATTTGAACTCAGGTCTTCCTGAGTATAGGGCCAGTGTTCTCTTCACTGTGCCATGTGGCTGCTCACAGAACCATATCTGCTTTTGACTTTAGCTCCCATGAACAAAGGTCCAATAGAGCTCATCCATTTCCATAAAAAGTATAGCTTTTAAGTTATTTTCCAGATGTTGAAACCTTCCTCATGAGTGGCAGATATCATGTCTAAACAAGAGTTGCCTTCTAATGATGTGAACTCTGGTGATTTTATGATTGTGTGTTTGTGTGTAGGACTATGCCCATCCATCTGAGTCAAAAGTCAGGTAGGGGAATCTCCCAAACCTCAAATTGGGGCAAGAACAGTTTTGACATTATGAATGAGTTTAACTGGCCCATAACCTTGAATTTCACAGTGAATCTGAACCACCCAAGCATGAGAGCACCATAGAAACCCAACCCTAGTTCGATTTTCTTACTGACACCCTCTTCAAAGACTTTTTTCCTTTCCAGAGGTTCACCCTGTAAATCTCTGATGCCCTAGATCTCACCAGATCCCATAGGAGAGACAAAGATCATTGGATATTCCCCAGCCTTCTCACCAGGAGGGCTGCCTTTGACAGGTCACCCTCAGTCTCATGGAGTCTAGACTTAGTTTTCTTATCTCTATAGTTTGGTGTCTCTTCCTGCTACCTCTAAACCATTGATGAAGTTATAACATGCCCTAGGGCAAATCTCCTGATGCTCAAACTTCAAAAGAAACAGTTAAAACTATTATACTGTCATTCTCCCCCTCCCCCCACCCGCCCTGAACAGCCACACTAACATACAGGGTGGGCTGCTAGAATAGGTTCTTTCATCTGCTTTTCTAAAGGAAAGACAGCTTTAAAGGGGTTAACAATCTTACTTTAATTAACGTACAGATAAGTAATGCAAGAAAGAATCCAATAGACAGGGCTCCAACTGTCTAAACAGAATAATACAACCCACCTACACACATCATCAAACTGGGAGAGTACCAACATCTGAGTAGTGGGTTGCTGTGGGCTCTTAACAAACTGCTAACTTAGAGTCAGAAGGTATGTAAAACCTATGTGACTCAGCACAGCTGTGAATTTTCAAGGTTCAAAGGTGATCAATCCTTCAGGTGTTCACAATTTAGCTTAAATCTGAGAAACTGAACTCCAAAAAGAAAACAACAAAAATCCCACCTTACTTACATTGCTCCCTCTCCCAGGTGCACCATCACTTATGCTAGCTAACAGCGAAAGATTAAGAAACTAATGCATCCATAATTAATTAGCACTGTTACTTTCTGTCATTTACCTTAGGGTCTATCACATGGTAAGTGCTTAATAAATGCTCACTGATTTCACTTGACTTTATAGAGTAACTTGTAACACAGAGAACCATATAGGAACACATTAACTTCACATTCTAGGTCTTTTAGCCATTTCCCAAATTTTCTGTTTCCCTGCGTGGCCAATTGGCATGCATAATTATGCCAGATACCTGCATCTGTTAAAGCTTTATAATTATAGTCCCTGAAATGACCATGTTGCTCTATACCACTTGGAATAGTACTGAAGGTCTATAGACTTTCCATATAACTCCACAGTCAGGGTTCACCTGCTGTGGCTTATACCTGAAACTCATATTTCATGAACCCAGCAAGAAAATCTAGGGATCTGCACTAAAATGCCCTTTTGATCATTCACTTTCTGAGATAGGAATTGGCTCAGAAGTTCAATAATCACAGACTTTTCCTTTTATTTACTACCCAATATTAAATAATTGCACACATGTTTGAACTCAATAATACCCACATATTCACTTTTCTCCTCTTAAAACTTCATCCATTGCATTCATCCAACAACTGTTGTGGGCTCCATCAAACCCCTAGCTAATGGCCAAATTTTTTTGCCTTCTTTCACAGAATAATCACTAATGGGAGAATTGAAACCCTCTCACAGCTGGGGCTAGTGGTGAGGTAGAGAGGGAGGAAAGGAGAGGAGAGATATTTAAAGATTGTCCACAATTAGATAAATACTACATCTTATCTATACAACAGTATGTCTGATCTAGGACTGTCAACTTTAACAAATAGAATTTTAAACCTGGAAGTGACTTCAGAGGTAATTTAATCCAATCTTATTGTATTATAGAAGAGAAAACTGAGTCCTAGAAAGGATAAGGACCCTAGTTCAAACAGTAGGTTAGTGGAAGATCCAGGACCAGATGCCTGGTCTGCTGATTTCTAATACAATGTTCTTTGTTCTTTAAAACAAACATATAAACAAACTGATACCAATAGTAAGCAATCCCGGTTCAGATTTTTATAGTAATTAAAATTTACAATGTACTTTCTGTAAGAATGACTCTGGGAGGGGAAGAGAAGGAAGAAGCATTTATTAAGCAACTACTACGTACCAGGTACTATGGTAAGTTTAAAATATTACCTCATTTGAACCTTACAACAACCCTGCAAGACAGATGCTATTATTATCCTCATTTTACAAATGAGGACATGGTGAAAGGCAAGGTGTAAGTGACTTTTCTAACGTCATACAGCCAGTAAGTGTCTGAGTTTGGATTTGACTTTAAGTTTTCCTGACTTCAGGCCTAGTTCTCTATTCACTATACCATCTAGTTATATGATAGGTATTCAAATTATTATTCTCCCTGTTTTATAGAAGTCCTAAACCAGGAATTCATAGCACCTACATTCATAGAGACATAGAGATTCAGATTCAATAACTATTTCCTAAGTGCTCATCATCCCAGACAGTATTCTGGTCTCCAGGAATATAATGAAAAAATGAAGATGATATTTTCCTCTCAAGGAGAATACATTCTACTGATCCAATCCTCTTTTTTCATTTGTGTATAACCCTAGCTAGAATCAAAGATCTTCTATATTCTTTCTACATGAAATTCCTATCCTTTCTTCACTTTTTATTCTTTAAAATTTCTGAATCAAGATATCCAGCAAGTGATATGTTCTGCCACTTAACATGTTTAAAAAAAACTAAATGGAAATATAATTTTAAATAGATAATGGTGATTTGCATATTGGTTACTCTAACTCATTACAAATTAAACTATAAATCTGACCATGTGAGCACTATTAAATTTCTATTTAGAATCAGACTGAACTTAATTGCCATTGTGAATCTCACAAAACAAAATTACTAGTTCTAAAAAGTTGAAGTGGGATCAATGGTAAAAGCACCTTGTAATAATACTTGGTCCTAATATCAATTCAATCCAACATTTACTATTCACTTAGCTATGCCTATCTATAGGAAATTCATAGACCATTAGGGACAAAAAACAAGCAACCCCCAGACACTAGTGAGCATGAGAAGTGCAAAAAGCAATGGGCCATAGGGCAACAGTACTTGAAATCAGGAGAGGGAGGGTAGCATATTACCTCTGATACTTAACCAACCATGCAACCAGTCAGTTGTGAATGGAGCCTCCTTTTGTGAGCTCAGAGGGGCATCCACCTTGTTTTCCAGCCCTCATAATAGTGGAAGTCATTCAAAATAGCCTTTTGGCAAGATGGCGGAGTAGAAAGACGCACATACACATAGCTCCAAACCCACAACCCATAGAACGGCTACAGGGAAGTAACTCACGGCGAATTGTGCACCCAGAGGCCATGGAACATTGGAGCTAGGGAGATTTCTGTTCTGGAGAGACCTGCAAACCTCTCACGGGGGGTCCTTCGCGCTGCGGACTGGGCGCCAGAACTGGGAGCTGAGTGCAGCCCTGCAGCGGCCACGGCACCAAGAGGAAAAGATCCGAGCGGGCTTCAAGGACGGGATCTCCGGTGGCCACACAAGTCCCTCCACCCACAGGTGACGGGGGTTGGTGAGAGAGTCTCTTTGGCGGGTTGAGAGGGGAGTGGGGTGCCCCCATAACTACCCCCCCCCCGGGAGGTAGAAGCTGAGAGGCGGCCGCAGACAGGGGCTCCCCAAGGGGGCAGGAGCCTGAATCCATTATGGAAGGTCTGTGCATAAACCCCCTGAGGGAACTGAGCCTGAGAGGCAGCACTGACCTGACCTGACTACCTGAACTTAATCTCACACTGAATAGCAGCCCTGCCCCCGCCAAAAGCCCTAAGGCTGGAAGCAGCATTTGAATCTCAGACCCCAAACGCTGGCTGGGAGGATAAGGAGGTGAGGTGGGTGTGAGGAGAATATTCAGAGGTCAAGTCACTGGCTGGGAAAATGCCCTGAAAAGGGAAAAGAAATAAGACTATAGAAGGTTACTTTCTTGGTGAACAGGCATTTCCTCCCTTCCTTTCTGATGAGGAAGAATAATGCTTACCATCAGGCAAAGACACAGAAATCAAGGCTTCTGTGTCCCAGCCCACCCAATGGGCTCAGGCCATGGAAGAGCTCAAAAAGAATTTTGAAAATCAAGTTAGAGAGGTAGAGGAAAAGCTGGGAAGAGAAATGAGAGACATGAAGTCAAAGCATGAACAGCAGATCAGCTCCCTGCTAAAGGAGACCCAAAAAAATGTTGAAGAAATTAACACCTTGAAAACTAGCCTAACTCAACTGGCAAAAGAGGTTCAAAAAGCCAATGAGGAGAAGAATGCTTTCAAAAGCAGAATTAGCCAAATGGAAAAGGAGATTCAAAAGCTCACTGAAGAAAATAGTTCTTTCAAAATTAGAATGGCACAGATGGAGGCTAATGACTTTATGCAAAACCAAGGAATCACAGAACAAAGAGAGAAGAATAGAAAAATGGAAGATAATGTGAAATATCTCATTGGAAAAACAACAGACCTGGAAAATAGATCCAGGAGAGACAATTTAAAAATTATGGGACTACCTGAAAGCCATGATCAAAAGTAGAGCCTAGACATAATTTTTCATGAAATTATCAAGGAAAACTGCCCTGAGATTCTAGAACCAGAGGGCAAAACAAATATTCAAGGAATCCACAGAACACCGCCTGAAAGAGATCCAAAAAGAGAAACTCCTAGGAACATTGTGGCCAAATTCCAGAGTTCCCAGGTCAAGGAGAAAATACTGCAAGCAGCTAGAAAGAAACAATTCAAGTATTGTGGAAATACAATCAGGATAACACAAGATGTAGCAACCTCTATATTAAGGGATTTAAGGGCATGGAATAGGATATTCCAGAAGTCAAAGGAACTAGGACTAAAACCAAGAATCACCTACCCAGCAAAACTAAGTATAATACTTCAGGGGAAAAATTGGTCTTTCAATGAAATAGAGGATTTTCAAATTTTCTTGATGAAAAGACCAGAGCTGAAAAGAACATTTGACTTTCAAATACAAGAATGAAGAGAACCATGAAAAGGTGAACAGCAAAGAGAAGTCATAAGGGACTTACTAAAGCTGAACTGTTTACATTTCTACATGGAAAGACAATATTTGTAACTCTTGAAACAATTCAGTATCTGGGTACTGGGTGGGATTACACACACACACATGCACACACGCACACATACATAGAGACAGAGTGCACAGAGTGAATTGAAGAGGATGGGATCATATATTAAAAAAAATGAAATCAAGCAGTGAGAGAGAAATATATTGGGAGGAGAAAGGGAGAAATTGAATGGGGCAAATTATCTCTAATAAAAGAGGCAAGCAAAAGACTCATTAGTGGAGGGATAAAGAGGGGAGGTGAGAGAAAAACATGAAGTCTACTCTCATCACATTCCACTAAAGGAAAGAATAAAATGCACACTCATTTTGGTAGGAAAACCTATCTCACAATACAGGAAAGTGGGGGATAAGGGGACAAGCAGGGTGGGGGGGATGATAGAAGGGAGGGCATGGGGAGGAGAATGCAATTCGAGGTCGACACTCATGGGGAGGGATAGGATCAAAAGAGAATAGAAGTAATGGGGGACAGGATAGGATGGAGGGAAATATAGTTAGTCCTATACAACACAACTATTATGGAAGTCATTTGCAAAACTACACAGATTTGGCCTATATTGAATTGCTTGCCTTCCAAAGGGAAGGGGTGGAGAGGGAGGGAGGTAAAGAAGTTGGAACTCAAAGTGTTAGGATCAACTGTTGGGTAATGTTCTTGACACTAGGAAATAAGAAATACAGGTAAAGGGTTATAGAAAGCTATCTGGCCCTACAGGACAAAAGAGAAGATGGAGACAAGGGAAGAGAGAGATGATAGAAGAGAGAGCAGATTGGTTATAGGAGCAATTAGAATGCTTGGTGTTGGGGGGGGAGGGGATAAAAGGGTAGAAAATTTGTAACCCAAAATTTTTGTGAAAATGAATGTTAAAAGTTAAATAAATAAATTTAATTTAAAAAAAAATATCCTTTTGAAGAAACTCAGTATCATTTATTGTATCCTTATTTGTTCCTTTGCCTCAGAGGGTAGGTGAGCACTGTTTCTAGACCATTGTAAATTAGAAGATAATTAATTGTATTTTTACACAGTATAATTTTTACACTGATGTTTTCCTATTGTGTATAAATGACAGTGAACCCTGGATCTCAAAGACTGGAGTAATTTCTATGTAACTAAAAATGCGTTAAATAGGGTCTCTGTAACAGAATTGTTCTCTGTCATGTGAGAATGAGATTAGCTAAATTTGAGAGGATTCAGTACCTGAATTTTGACCATCCCTTCCCATAAACCTACTAAGATTCAAGGAAGTTGTATTGTGTAAATGGAAATTGTATTCATGGACTAAATAATCACATTGGTGAATCTTTTGAAAGTATATTAAGTAATAAATTTGAGAGAGATTTAAGAAAGATGTTGAATAGGACATGCCTTGGAAGCTATAGCTCTCTTCACCTCAATCTGAATATTTTATAGTGTATTTTAATGAAGTTTTTAATATACAGTTTCTCCATCTATAAAATGGGAATTTTACTGCTTGTGTTACATATATCACAGGGTTTTTGTGAGAAAATCACAAGAATTTGCTATGTCATTTCTTTGGTACAGGCAACTCCTAGGTGAAAATACTTCTGTAAGGTTGAGAAACTAAACTTCTTGATACTTTTAGCCTTAGCAAGTTATTTTGCCCTCTTAACACCAATGCAAGTCAAAAGTGCAACTTCAAACCACTTCTTCTTCACTGCAAAGGCAGCTCTGTCCACCATGTCATGCTCTCTCTATTGTGAAGAAAACACTCACAAACCCACCGAGTTCTTTATAAATGCCTGTTCTTTATAGGAAAGGCTCAAACACATTATAATGAGACCCTGAAGAAAGAGAGGTACAATGAAACCTCATGTATAGCAAAGGTTTTCCCTTCACATGTATCATGTGGGTATCATCGTGTACCTCAAGGGGAGGCGTAATAAATATCACTTTCTCTTCTACCCACCTCCCCCTTTTCTAAGGAGGAGTTGAATTCCTACCAGGAGAGCAGAAGCTTGGTTATGCTGCTCTTCTCAGAAAAAGGGGCACTGGCTTAGAATTATATCTCACTACTCCTTTAAATATTTTTTATCCTAGGGGATGTGATCAGGCTGAAATTAACTTGTGGTTTTGGTTATTGCTATTTATATATAGCTATTTCAATGATTAACATGAAACGGGATCCCAAGCTTTACATATAAGATTTCACCACTTTTCTAACAAATATCAGTTCCACAATGAACACATATAACACTTAGCCCAGAAACCTATTTTCCAAAGTCTACCAATCAGAAATTAGAGAAGATATGCATAAGAGAATATGTTTCAGAGAATTCAAAGTGAAGAAACTCTGCCATTGGAACTGAGGGAACTTACCTGAGCTGAGAAAGAGTCCTAGATCTCACCCAAAAAGAAGTTCCTCAGAGTTTCTATTGTAGCAAACTGAGCATAGGGACATGATGAAGAGTGCCAGCTCTTCTCATGTCTTTTCATAGTCTTCCTTCAGCAATCTGAAGTGCTGTTGGCTTATTCCATCTTCCCTCTTGAAAGTGGAAACCAGAAGGACTCAAAGCATCTCAATGTTTGAAGGTCATCTCAGGAAGAGTTGAAGAAACTTGGAGCTCTTTCTCACCTCTCCCCAATTTTTCTCCAGACTTCACATCAGGCAAGGCAATAATCTCCACTAATGAGGCAAGAGTCTTATATAAATGAATGGGCTTTGGGACTGGGGTTACAAAAAAATTCCTTCCCCTTCTCCTCTGAACCTCTCAAGCTTTGCAACTTTAAATGAAGTCTAATCCTACTTCCAATTTAGCATTTTTGTTTCAGATAAGTGGAAAACAGAGGTTCAAACATAATGCAGCTTTGATAGTTATTGGTTTCATGTATTCTACCCTGCCCCACCCATTAAACTGTAAAATCAATGATAAGAATGATGTCTTTCATTTTTGAATTACTAAAATTCATCTCGATGTCCTATGCATAAGATCCATTGAAGAGAAAATCAGTCAAATATGGTAGAAAGAGCACTGGATTTGGGAGACCAGGTTTTGATTGCTCATTCTAACAATGACTATGTGACCATGGGCAAGTCACTACCATCCCTGGGCCTTCTTCATCATTGAAATAGAAATGGCAATACTTTAAATGGGAGACAGCATAGCACAGTGGATAGATAACCTGGTCTTAGAGTCCAGAAGACCTGGGTTCAAGAACCTATACATGTTGTCTGTGTGACCCAGGGAAGATCATTTAACCTCTAAGTGCCTAAGGCTTCTAATACTATAAGAACAACTATTAATCTGAGATTTTCCCTACCTGCAGTTCCTTACAGTAGTTTAGTCTCAAAGTGTTTTTTTGGGGAAAGAATATAGCAAATTTTAAAGTGATTTAGGGAAGATGGTAGAGTAAAAGCAGATATTTGCTTGATCTCTACCCAAACTGTTCCAAATACAAGTAAAAAAATAACTCTAAACAATTTCTAGAGCTATAATACCCACAAAATGACAGAGTGAAAAAGTCTTAGCCTAAGACAACTTGGAAGGATGATAGAATGGGTATATCACAACAGACTGAGAGTGGAGCATAGTCTGTTCTGGGCTAAGCCAGCACAGAAAGACAGGGCCAGAGTAGACTTTAGTGGACTGAATCACTGGCAGCTATGGCAATTTTGAGACTTCTCAACCCATAAATACCAAAGACAGCAGTGTAGGTCAATGGGAAAGCTCTGTGGGATATGGGTGAAGGAGGAGCATGGCCTGGCTGGGGTCAGGTCCCAGCCCTGGGGTGGTGACAGGGGCAGCCGTGGCAGGAGTGGCAGTGGTAGGAGTGGCAGTGGTAGAAGCTGCAGCAGCAACAGCAGCAGCAGCAACAGCTTTCAGAGGAACAGTTGATACAAAACTCCTGAAGACTGGGACAGTACACCCATCTATACTCCCACTCCCACTGGAAGCAGAGTCCCACCTTGACAAAGAGTTATAAAGTCATGTATTTGACTGGGAAGATGAACAAATAGTGGGGAAAAAAAATCAGACCATAAAATCTGATTTTAGTGACAAAGAAGATCAAAACATACAACCAGAAGAAGACAGTTAAGTCAAAGCTCCTACATGAAAAGCCTCCAAGAAAAATGTGAATTGATAATAGACCACAGAGGGGCAGAGCCAAGATGGCGGATTAGAAAGACGCACATACACATAGCTCCGAACCCACAACCCATAGAACATCTATAAAAAAGTAACTCACGGCAAATTCTGCACCCAGAGGCCACAGAACATTGGAGTGAGGGAGATTTCTGTTCCAGAGAGACCTGCAAACCTCTTGCAAAGGTCCTTCACGTCCCAAACTGGGCACCGGGACTGGGAGCCGAGTACAGCCCTGCCACGGCCGCAGCACTGAGAGGAAAAGATCCGAGCAGGCTTCAGGGATGGAATCTCCAGCGGCCACGCGGGTCCTTCCACCCACAGGTGACAGGGGTCAGTGAGAGGGTCTCTTTGGCGGGTCGAGAGGGGAGTGAGGTGCCCTCATAACTCAGGCCCCCTTGGGAGGTAACAGCGGAGACGGGAGCAGACCGGAGCTCCCCAAGCAGGCAGGAGCCCAGATCCACTGTGGAAGCTCTGTGCATAAACCCTCTGAGGAAACTGAGCCTGAGAGGCGGGCCTGCCCCGCCCTGACCACCTGAACTTAATCTCACACTGAATAGCAGCCCTGCCCCCGCCAAAAGCCCTGAGGCTGTCAAGCAGCATTTGAATCTCAAACCCCAAGCGCTGGTTGGGAGGATCCAGAGGCAAAGTGGGTGTGAAGAGAATATTCAGAAGTCAAATCACTGGCTGGGAAAATTCCCAGAAAAGGGAAAAAAAATAAGACTATAGAAAGTTACTTTCTTGGGGAACAGGCATTTCCTCCCTTCCTTTCTGATGAGGAAGAACAATGCTTACCATCAGGCAAAGACAAAGAAGTCAAGGCCTCTATATCCCAGCCCACTCAATGGGCTCAGGCCGTAGAAGAGCTCATAGAAGATCAAGTTAGAGAGGTGGAAGAAAAGCTGGGAAGCGAAATGAGAGACATGCAGGCAAAGCATGAACAGCAGATCAGCTCCCTGCTAAAGGAGACCCAAAAAAATGCTGAAGAAAATAACACCTTGAAAAATAGGCTAACTCAATTGGCAAAAGAGGTTCAAGAAGCCAATGAGGAGAAGAATGCTTTCAAAAGCAGAATTAGCCAAATGGAAAAGGAGATTCAAAAGCTCACTGAAGAAAACAATTCTTTCAAAATTAAAATGGAACAGATAGAGGCTAATGACTTTATGAGAAACCAAGAAATCGCAAAACAAAACCAAAAGAATGAAAAAATGGAAGATAATGTGAAATATCTCATTGGAAAAACAACTGACCTGGAGAATAGATCCAGGAGAGACAATTTAAAAATTATGGGACTACCTGAAAGCCAGGATCAAAAAAAGAGCCTAGACATCATCTTTCATGAAATTATCAAGGATAATAGACCACAGAAAAGCTCAAAAAGGATTTTGAAAATCAAGTAAGAGAAGTAGAGGAAAAACTGGGAAGACAAATGAGAGTGATGCAAGAATATCATGAAAAATGAGTCAACATCTTGCTAAAGGAGACCCCCCCCCAAAAAAAATTGAGAAAATAACAACTTAAAAAGTAGACTAACCCAAATGGCAAAAGAGGTCCAAAAACCCAATGAGAAGAAGAATGCATTAAAAAGCAGAATTGGCCAAATGGAAAAGGAGGTCCAAAAGCTCACAGAAGAAAATACTTCCTTAAAAATCAGAATGGAGCAGATAGAGGCTTATAACTTTATGAGAATTCAAGAAATTATAAAACACAATGAAAAGAATGATAAAACTGGAAGAAAATGTGAAATATCTCATTGGAAAAACCATTGACCTCAAAAATAGATCCAGCAGAGAAATTTAAAAAGTACTGGACTACCTGAAAACCATGATAAAAGAAAAGAGCCTAGACATCATTTTTCAAGAACTTATCAAGGAAAACTGCCCTGGTATTATAGAACCAAAGGGTAAAATAGAAATTTAAAACATCTTGAAAGAGATCCCAAAAGGAAAACTCCTAGGAATATTGTAGCCAAATTCCAGACTTTCCAGGTTAAGGAGAAAATATTGCAAGCAGCCAAAAAGAAATAATTCAAATATTGTGGAAATACAATCAGGATAACACAAGATTTGGCAGTTTCTAGATTAAGGTATTGAAGAGCTTGGAATATGATATTCTGGAAATCAGAGGAGCTAGGATTAAAACCAATAATCACCTAACCAGAAAAATTGAATATTATATTTCAGGGGAAGAAATGAATATTCAATGAAATAAATAACTTTCAAGGGCCCTGGATAAAAAGACCTGAGTTGAATAGAAAAATTTAATTTTCAATATAAGAATTAAGAGAAGTGCAAAAATGTAAACCGGAATGAGAACTCATAAGGGGCTCAGTAAAATAGAACTGTTGACATTCCTACATGGAAAGATGATATTTGTAATTTATGAGACCTTTCTCAAGAGAGAGAGAGAGAGAGAGAGAGAGAGAGAGAGAGAGAGAGAGAGAGCACAAGATGAATTGAATATGAAGGGATGAGAGCTAAAAATAAAATTAAGGGATGAGAGGAATATACTGGGACAAGGAAAAAGGGAGAGAGAGAATGGGGTAAATAATCTCACATAAAAGAGGCAAGAAAAAGGTTTCACAATGGAGGGAAAGAGGGGGGAAGTGAGAGAGAATGAGTGAACCTTACTGTCATAAGATCTGACTTAAGGAGGGAAAACATACATACTCAATTGGATAGCTTACCCCACAGGAAAGTAAGGGGAAGGGCATAAGGGGAGGGGGATGACAGACGGGAGCACAGATTGAGGAGGGGGTCATCAGAAGCAAACATTTTAGAAAAGAGACAGGGTCAGAAGAGAAAACTGAGTAAATGGGAGGTGGGATAGGATGGAGGAAAATATAGTGAGTCTTTCACAACATGACTTTCTGGAAGTGTTTTACATAACTACACACCTATAAGCTATATTGAATTGCTTGCCTTCCTAATGAGGATGAGTAGAGAGGGAAGAAGGGAGAGAATTTGGAACTCAAAGTTTTAAACAAATGTTTAAAATTGTTTTTATATGCAACTGAGAAATAAGATATACAGGCAATTGGCTGTAGAAATATATTTTGCCCTACAAGAAAGTAAGGGGAAAAGGGATGGAGAGGAGTGATGGAAGGGAGGGCAGACTCGGGGCAAAGATAATCAGAATTCATGCCATTTTTGGATGGGAGGATAGGGGAGAGATGGAGAGAAAATCTGGAACTCAAAATCTTGTGGAAATGAATGTTGAAAACTAAAAATAATTTAATTAAAGAACAAAAAAAAAATGATTTAGGGATTTTTTTAAAGAAAGGAAGGGAGGTAGAGAAATAAAGAGGGAAAGTCTCTTCACTTTTCCCTAATTACACTATGTTCAGCTCTGACATTTAGTCTTTCCTCAGGGTGTAACCTCTCCCCCTCAACACTGCCCCCCCCCCTTATGCAATCCTCCCATATTTTAAGGAAAAACTCAGGGATAACTGATTGATGGAAACCTAATAATAAGATACAAGGGGGAAAGCATGAACTCAGGAGTCAGAGGACTTTGAAATGATTCCTCTGATACTGTCTGTGTGACCTTGAGAAATGACATAATTTTACTGGATCTCAGATTGAGCTGAACTGCATTGCTTCTTAGGTCCATATCAGCTCCAGACATTTGATCCAGTGAATATGTTCTATGAGTCACAGGGTAAAAGATTTAGAACTAGAAAGAACATCTAATTCAACTACCTCATTTTAGAAATGAGGAAACTGATTTTTAGAAGTGTTAAGTGACTTGCACAGAGTCATATAGTCAGTAAATTTGGCAAGATTTGAACTCAGGCCTTCCTGACTATGTAAAATTGATTCAGGCAAGTATATACTACTGCTACCGCTGCTATTACTACCCCTACTGACACTGCTAGCACTACTACTACCACTACTACTACCACCACCACCACCACCACCACCACTACTACTACTACTACTACTATTACTACTACTACTACTACTACTACTACTACTACTACTACTACTACTACTACTACTACCACTACTACTACTACTACTACATAATTTTTAAATATCCTGAAAGATGATTTGGAGAACAATTCTGTTGTAGTGGAAAGAATGCAATGATTAGGGTTCACTGGCCCATACCTCTGGCTACTGAAATCCTCTTCAATCAGTTTCCCTTCGCATTTCATCTCCTCTGTGAACACTTCTGAATTCCCAAGCTAAAAGAATGTTCTCCCTTCTCAAATTTTCCTAGTAGCTTATAAACCTTTTGAGGGAAGAACATTTTAAAACTTTATTTTTTCAGCACATGGTTCTATCCTACTGCTTTGCATGGAATAGATGCTTAATAAATTTGTTGTTCTTTAGAGAATTTTGACTCTCTCCTTTGTGCTTATAATATTCTACATTGGATCATAATTATTTGTGTTCATGTCACATCACTCTAGTGAACTATATGCTTTTAAAGAACCACCTTTATTTTTGTATTTCCAGATAACTGTGAAGTAGTCAAAGTACCTGGTGGCATGGGAGATAGAGCCCAGGTCCTGGAGTTAGGAATACTTGAATTCAAAAATCTCTTATTGGTTTTATGATACTGATCTAGTTACTTAATCTCTGTTTACCTTAGTTCACAAAACTGTGAATAGTCATTATTTATAATACTTACCTTGCAGGGTTGCTATGAAGATCAAATGACAAAATTTTTAATTTTCAAAAATTATTTTATTTGTTTTCAGTTTTCTACAATCACTGCCATATATCTTAGATTTTCCCCCCTCTTTCCCCCTCCTTCCTCTCTCCCTCTCCCCTCCTTCCCCAACATGGTGTGCAATCTTACATAGGTTCCACACATGCATTCTTATTAAATACATTTTCACCTTAGCCATGTTGCATAGAAGAATTAAAATGAATGGGAAAAACCATAAAACAAAACAAAACATAACACAAGAAAAAAAAAAAAACGGTCTGCTTCATTCTGCAATCCAATTCCATAGTTATTTCTCTGGATGTGGAAGGCATTTTGCCTCGAGTCCACTGGGAATTTTTTAAGTCTATGCATTCCTATGAAGGACTAAGTGTACCAGAAAAATTCCTAGCATACTGTGGTTGTTGCTGTGTACAGAGTTCTCCTGGTTCTGCCCCTTTCACTCGGTATCAGTTCATATAAGTCCTTGCAGGCCTCTCTGAAGTCTTCCTGTTCATCATTTCTTATAGCACAATAGTATTCCATTACATTCATGTACCACAACTTTTTCAGTTATTCCTCAATTGATGGGCATCCCCTTGATTTCCAGTTCTTGGTCACCACAAAGAGAGCAGTTATATTTTTGTACACATGAGACCCTTTGCCATTTTTATGGTCTCTTTGGGATAGAGTCCTACAAGTGATATTGCTGGGTCAAAGGGTATGCACATTTTTGTAGCCCTTTGAGCATAATTCCAAATGCCTCTCCAGAATGGTTGGATTAGCTCACAGCTCCACCAACAATGAATTAGTGTTCCAACTCTCCCATTTATTCTCCAACATTTATCATCTTCCCATTTTGTTGTGTTAGACAATCTGATAGGTGTGATGTGGCACCTCGGAATTATTTTGATTTGCATCTCTCTAATCAATAGTGATTTAGAGCATTTTTTCATGTGACTATAGATACCTTTAATTTCTTCCTCTGAAAACTGCCTGTTCATATCCTTTGACCATTTATCAATTGGGGAATGACTTGTATTCTTGTACATTTGACTCAGTTCTCTATATATTTTAGAAATGAGACCTTTATCACAGATACTAGTTGCAAATTTCTTTCCCAGTTTTCTGCTTCCCTCCTAATCTTGGTTGCATTGGGTTTGTTTATGCAAAAGCTTTTCAATTTAATGTAATCAAAATTATCCATTTTGCACTTCATAATATTCTCTATCTCTTCTTTGGTCAAAAATGTTGTCATTCTCCATAAATCTGACAAATACACTATTCCCTTTTCAACTCATTTGTTTATAGTATCAGTCTTTCTACCTATATCATGTATCCATTTTTTGGACTTTATTCTTGTGTACGGTGTCAGGCATTGGTGTATACCCAGTTTCTGCCACACTGTTATCCAGTTTTCTTAGCAATTTTGTTAAATAGTGGGGTCCTTGGGTTTGTCAAACAGAAGATTGCTACATTCATTGACTACTCTGTCTTAAACCTAAGCTTTTTCACTGGTCTACTCCTCTATTTCTTAACCAGTGATTGATGATTGCTGCTTTATAATACCATTTGAGATCTGGTTGGGCCAGGCCACCTTCACTAGCATTTCTTTTCATTAGTTCCCTTGATATTCTGTACCTTTTGTTCTTTCGTATGAGTTTTGATATTATTTTTTCTAGCTCTAGAAAATGATTTTCTGGTAGTTTGATTGGTATGGCACTGAATAAGTAAATTAGTTTAGGTGGAATTGTCATTTTTATTATATCTCCTCAGCTTTCCCACGAACAACTGATGTTTTTCTGCTTACTTAGATCTGACTTTATTTGTGCGAAAATTATTTTGTAATTGTGTTTTTATAGTCCCTGAATTTGGTAGACTCCCAGATATTTTATAGTGTCTACTTTCTCTTGAAATGGGATTTCTCTTTCTATCTCTTGCTATTGGGCTTTTTTAGTAATATATAGAAATGCAGATGATTTATCTGGGTTTATTTTGTAACCTGCAAATTTGCTAAAGTTATTTATTATTTCAAGTAGTTATTTACTTGATACTCTGGGATTCTCTAAGTATATCATTATATCATCTGCAAAGGGTGATAATTTAATTTCATCTATGCTTATTCTAATGTCTTCAATTTCTTTTCCTTTTCTTATTGCTAAAACTAACATTTCTAGTACCATATTGAATAACAGGAAATATTTCTAAAATGCTTAGCATAGTACCCAGAACATGGTGGGTGCATTTCCCTTCTCTTAAAACCAGTCACTTTGCCTTTGTTACTCAGCTTCCTTCACTGGAAAATATGAAAATTAGCTTCTGAATTTTAGATCCTACGAAGTTCAGAAGTGGGACTTGAACTTAGAACTCCTACCTCTAAATTATTCTTGTTTGTTTCATTTTTTTATTACTTTTAATTTTTGCTGCTTTTTCTAAAGTCAATAAGACAATCAGTCAACAAACATTTATTAAATACTCTTAGTGCATAGTATTAGGCCTGGAATCATCTTCCTGAGTTCAAATCTGTCCTCAGAAACTTACTAGCTGTGTGACACAGGACAAGTCTATTCACCCTACTTACCCCAGTTTGATCATCTGTAAAATGAGCTGCAGAAGAAAATTGCAAACGACTCCAGTATCTTTGCCAAGAAAACCCCAAATGGGGTCACAGAAAGTGAAGCAAATGAATATCAACATATGTCAAGGACTGTGGCTACAAAGACAAAAACAAAAAACATAAAAAAGCAATTCCACCCCTCAAAAAGTTTGTATTCTGTTGGCATTCATAAGGCTGTAGCATATGTAGAACAAATTGATGCTTGAATTTCCTTTTATGGCAGAGAATGATTTTAATAGAGTCACTCATCCTTATTCTATGAATTATTTCTGAAATATAAGATGCTTCTTTGGAAGGTGATACAAATGTCAAATAGAATGATACTTTACACATACACACAGGCCCACACACATACAACACACTTCCAAATGAATGCACCATGAAAGCCCAGTTTCTCTACTGATATTACTTGAAATATTGCACATCGCACGTTCTGCAATGTATCAAGTAATAAAACCTTCCACAGACTCATTAAAACCATTGAAGCTTATTCCAGAATTAGAAGAAAATCCTATGGGCAAAGGGGGAAAAAAGAAATTAGAGAAAAACCTTTTCTATACATCTGCATTGCAATTTTATAGTCAGTATAATTACACAGAATGCACATGTGAGTGTAAGGGTCTGTGATTATCTCCAAACTTTAGAGAGGATTTCTAAACAACATATGTATGCAGCTTTGTGCTATTGCAGAAAGGAGAGAATTATTTCCTCTAGTCAGATGGAAAGCTAAGGACATGCTAATTTCAGAAATGCACAGTGAGGGAGGGTTAGAGCCCTCTTCAGTATTTCTGTAATAAGTGGCACAGACAGAGGGAGATGTTGTGCTATGGAAAGAGTCCTGGACTGGGAATTTAGGTACCCATTGTAACTTAGACTCCATGGAATAAATGAAGTTGACTGTAGTGATGGAAAAAATATGTCCTCATATTTCTTGTAGACCTTAAAGAGCTCCTCTAACACTCTGATTTTACAACTAAAACAGTGGGGCCCTTACTTGTGTAATGTCATTTATTGTTGTTTTTTGCTGTTGAATCATTTCAGCCATTTCTGACTCTGTTACCCCACTTAGGTTTGTCTTGTCAAGAATACTGGAGTGATTTATTATTTTCTTTTCTGGTTAATTTTATAGATGAGGAAACTGAAGGAAGTAGGGTGAAATAACTTGCTCACGGTAACACAGCTTATAAATATTTGAGGCTAGATTTGAACTCAGGAAGATGAGTCTTCTGGTCTCCACATCTCCCGCTCTGTCTACTGTGCTACCTCGCTGCCCATCTAAGGTCATCCAGAGAGTAAATAACTGGATCTGGTCAGCTGGAAGCAAATCCTTTGACTCTAAATCCAATTGTGTTTCCCATAGAGTCAATAAAGTGAATTCAAGTAAAGTTGGAAGGTATATGCCAGTGTGATAGATTGAAATTGTTCTCTTGTATATAACAAATCATTAGTCCTTGCCATGCCCAGAGATTTGGCAGCCTAAAATTTGGACCTCACCTTCAACAACCTTTTACGTTATATATTAATAGACAGAAAATGACTCTTTTCTGGGAAAGAGAGTAAATCCTGAATCAGCTATCTGGTTTCAGTCAAATCATAGAATTGTTAGACCCAAGATCAAAAGTTTTACAAAGCTAGAACAAATAATAAAAATTGAAATACGTATTAATAACAATAATAAGAATACATTTGGTTTTCTATTGAATCAGCTCAGTCCTGACATGTTCAAACATGGTACTGATGATGAAAATGAGATCTAACTTGAAGAAAATACAAAAATAACATGTTACTTTCATGGAGATGCTTGAATACTGCAAAGCAATTTTCCAAGCATGAAGATGAAAAAAATGCCTAAAAATTCCTTTGACAGTTAACATTTGACTTGCTATTCTCAAATATATGGTTGCCAAAGGCAACAGTTAAGGATAAAATCAGTTCAAAGATAATTATGCAAAAGATCTAGCTAAGCAAAGTTATTGAGAGGATAGTTAAGCAGGAAAGTGGAAGGTCCATTAGTAGAAAAAAATGAAAAAAAAGTCTGAAAAGATTCTTATAACCACTTCTCCTTCCCTGAAAGTTCCATCTAGGACAGCAGAGCCTCCAAATTTGAACTCTAATATCACAGTCCCAAATATGCTTCTTTCTTTTGAATCCAACCCTAGGATATGGATATCTCCATTTTTATAGCATTTTGCTAAGTGTTTAGATTTTCCTGGAAGAAAACAAAATATATAGATACTAGGGAGACCACCTCTGACTGATGAGTACCATTTTCTACACCAGACTTAATGGTGTTATTGTAAATGTTTGGACTCCACAGGAGAAACAATCACTGCTCCTTCACCATCTGAATAAACCAGAGAGGAAGTGGGAGTGAAAGACTAGGTCTAGGATTCCTAATCCCAGAGCTAATGCTAAATGCTTTATCTAAGAGATTCTGACTCTTCCTGAATTCTAAAGTTTCAACGTTTTTTTCCATATACTTTCAGGAGACTGGGTTTCAAGAAACTCCCACTATTCTCCCATATACTTATTTTTAAAAGTTTTTATTAAAATTTTCTGTTTCTTATATGATCATAGTTATACTATCACTCCCCATCCCTATCCTAGAGATCTATAACATATCCAAAAGAAAAAAAAATGATTACATTTTGAAAGAGAGAGAGAGGCAGACAGACAGACAGACAGAGAGATGGACAGAGAGAGACAGAGACACAGGCAGACAGAGACACATACAGAGAGACATAGACATACACAGAGGGAAGCACAACTGAAGGATATATTGATAAAGAATGAAAAATACGCAATGTCTAACCTCCTGGTTCAAAAAGAGGTAGGTTAGGGATATTTTCAAATATCTTCATTCCAGAACTTCTTGGTCTTATAATTTTGTTACATGTCTTTTTTTTTTTTCTGAGCATTTTTTTTTTAAATTTACATTGTTGTAGCCTTTATATTGTGTATATTGTTTTCTTGGTCCCATATGCTTCTTCATGGCTACTATCTCTTGGAATGAGAGGTCATGCCATTGTTTTTCTAAGATTTAGAGACAAAGGGTTTAGGGATTCCCTTCCTCTGTGCAAGACCCTGGGTCATAGGACTTCATTCTTTCCTCAAACCATGTGATTGAAAGAAATCACCATCAACGTTTCTTGCTACTTCTTGGGTCATCAGTGAGAGCACATATTATTATGTGTTTCTGACCCAATGATGCCAATAACATCTCCTGGCTTGGAGAAACATGCTATCCCTCACTCCAAATCCTGGATCTGCTCATCTCACTTACCTTCGCTTTTTTGCTCAACTATCTTTATCTCTCTCCAGAAAAGACAGTTCTCTTTTATAAATACATTACAAAGGTCATATCTGCCCACAATAATCCAGGCCAACTGAATTACCCATATTCAATAATTTCTTTTAATAAAATGTCAATGAGCAAAGCAGTATACCAATCAGTAATCTTAATGTTCTTGATAAAGTGCCAACAGGAATCTCCATATTATTCATAGGAAAATATAAGCAAATTCCCCAACCGTGATTCATATTCCTATATCCCATCAAAACTGATCAGACTCCCCTAATTAACTCTCTATACACTTTCACTCTTTCCCAGTTTAATAAAAATATCCCTAGAGATCAAACTAGGATGCCTCTGAATCTACTGGTCTGTGTCTCTAAATCTGGATAGTTACATGGGAAACAGGCCATGTCTATAACAGTAGAGAACTCATTTGGCACATTAGTTTCCATCTTTCCTGATTTTTTTAGATATCTCTCCAAGGAGTCTATAGCAATCAAAAAGCACAATTCTTCGTGATTCTTCAAATCAACAATAATTTTGAAAGGGTTCAGACCACTTGTGCTTATGTGGTCCTGGTGATGATACTCACTAATTTATAACTGTATAAGATTCCTGTATTCTAGCATCAGTCTTAGTGCTTTAAAGTGTCTCCCTCAAGCATCAAAGAAAAAAAAATGGGAGGGAGAGGTAGTCAAAAATAAAAATAAAACATAGCAACAAATATTCAAATAAAATAAGATGAGACAATGAAGAAGACAGACATACCTGTCCCAAGAGAATCTGAGGTACAATAAATAAAATATAAAAGTTGGAGTTAAACTCCTACCTCAGATACTAACTATCTGCATGACCTTGAGTAGTTCAGTTCATTTCTATTTGCCTCAGTTTCCTCAACTCTAAAGTGATGGACTTGGAGTTTCTATTCTCTGAGGTTCCTTCCCAGCTTTAAATCAAAATCACACAATTTCCTCTATTCCATAGTAATTTCAACAATATTGAACAAGCCTCCACATACATAGAATATTACTCCTTATTCCCGAGCTCTCCACTCAAATTGGAAATTAATTTGGGTTTCCGAGAAGCCACCCAGAAACATTCTGATGAGTTCTATTTTCTACTCCAGAATTGCATGCATCTCCTGTCTTAAGGCTATGTTATAATGTCTTGAACCTCCTTTAGAAGGGAAACAAGCTTAGTTTTGAACAAACAAACAAAACAGCAACAACAAAAACATCTCTTTGGGTCCAGACTCCCTGAATAGCATATGGTAGGGTAGTTGTTTGTCCTTCATTCTCAAAGAGGACCATGACATGAGAAAGAAGATGCCATGATTTGCAAGTGAACTGAATAGAGGGAGGACTGTGCAAAGTCACCAGCCTCACTTTCTCCTCTGGAGCTCTCTGGTTGCAGTGGCTAAGGACTGGATCAGGACAACTGGAGATGGGCCCCTTATGGGAGGATATACAATGTATAGGGCCATGTTTTCAACTTTGAATCTCTGTATCACTGCAAATTGTTGCAACTCTCCTCATTCTGGGATCAATGATTAGATGCTCAGTGCAGGAACTCTTGATACTACTTCAGGATTCTGGGAGCCTCTGGGTCCTTCAATATGTAGAAATAGCAGATGGATGACTGCCTGTAGAGGCTATTCATCCATCCACTTAGTAGTGAGTTGAAGGACAAAAACGCTGTGATATCTAAAACTCAAGGAAGCCATGAGTTTATGATATGCTCACGAATTCATGCAGCTGAGTAGGATTTCTAAGACTGATCTTTAAGACTCATCATCATAGCAAGGCAACTTTAGAAGATAACTAATGCCATTTCCCTATTTATAGAGCGGAAGACTGGATCCCATAGATGCTAAGTGAAGTTCAACTTCACACAGAGCACTTATGGCCTCCCATGACTTGTGATTCTAGTTTGGCTTCCCTTCTGCTACATCCATTTGCGTGCTATTCTTAATTGCATCTAATGTGGTTTGACCATCTCAATCCACAAGAACCTACTAAGACAAAAATAAAACAAAAATAAACAGAAACACTCCCTCCCCCTCCAAGAAGGAAATAAAACTGTGTCCATTACTGCAAGGGTTTCTAGGAGAAAGATGGAGGTGCCCCAAGTTTGATATCCTTATGCCACCTTATGTTACCAAGGTAGCCGAAATGGAGATGCCAGGAAACAGTTTAGAAAAGGGTATTATTTTGTCAAAATGACTCTAGCAAATGAAAAAAAATGAGATTTTCATTCCCTACTTTCAAAAAAAAAGAAAAAAATAGCTTTGGAACTCAAGTTATCTCCAAAGATCTTTGAATTTGGGAATGCTCTGGGGGTATCTATTATACACAATAAATTCTAAAGCCATGTACCTAAATAGTGAAGGGTATAAGTTCAAATAAATATTTACATAAGAAACAGTGAGATGTAATGGAAAGAATATTGGACTAGGAGTTGGAATTAGTGGGTCCCATATTAGTTATTTCATCTAGGAAAAATCACTCCTCTCTTCTGCCCTTCTATTTTCACATTTCTAAAGAATAATTTAGACTAAATGGCCTCTAACATAATCTCCAGTTCAAAGGTCTCTTTTTAAACTAAACTGCTTCATATGCTAAGGTCTTTTCCAGCCTTGACATTCTATTTTCTAAGATCCCTTCTAGTTCCAACACTCCATTTCTTTCTTCTAAAATTCTTGTTTTAAAATCTTGTCCAGCTCTAACATTTCATATTCTATGTTCTAACGATCTATATTCCTAGCCGTTGCCCAAACCCATAACATTTTGAGTCCAGCTGTGAATGTTTTGAGTTTCAGTTTTCTCTTTTAGCACATTCTAATTTTCTGATAGTCTAAGTTTTCCTTGGAGCCCAATTGTGAGACTACAAAAAGTTCTAAAAAGAAACTGGCACAATAAGCATTTTACCAAGAGAAATTACATATATATATATTTTTCAGTTCTCAACCATAGAATTCCTACAAATTGTATGTGATACGTTAATTACAACAAAACCGAGGTTCTGTTAAGAAAAGATTTTTAATGAAAGAAACAGTCATAAGACTTAACTACAGTTGTTAAGGAAAAAATAAAAGGTAGAAATAATATTTTTTTTTAAAGAAAAATCTGCTTGTAGTCAGAACCTTGGACATATGCCACTTAAAACTAAGGGGGGTACCAGTCCCCAGCCAACATTTTGTTTTGCTTTTAGTGAGTGTGAATCTACATTTCAATGAAAATACAAATGCTATAGTTACTAGAAGTTGGCAATTAAACTTTACATGTGAAAGAAAAGTCAGATTGAAACATCAAATGCAGACATATCCACCAGGATTGACTCTGAAGGGAGTACTAAGTTCTGGAAGCCATAATTTAGACAGGACATTAATAAAATGGAGAATGAATGCAATAGGAGTGATCAGGATGAGAAAAAGTCAAGAATCACTAGACTATGTGATGAACAATTGAAGGGACTGGTATAACTCAACAGCTGTGTTTATAAATCAATAGCTTTCTTTATGTTCGGTTGTCCTATGGAAGGAGAATTAGAGTTGATTTTCTTACCCCCAGATGACAGAAGTAGAAATAGCATACTACAAAGAATAAGATTAAGTTTCAATATAAGGAAATAGATCCTAGTAATGAGAGTGTTTCAAAAGGATACGGAAATGCCTCTGAAACTCATAGGCTCCCATCACTGTAGCAACAGTCACTTGTTGGGGAATTGGCAAAAAAGATTCCTGCTCAGGTAGAAGTTGGACTGAAAGTTATCTGACATTGCTTCTGGTCAGTTATACAGAGAAGCTCCCTTCATTATAGAATCAAAGAATATGAATATATCCTAACTCATATAACTTGTAGAGAAAGAGTCAACAGAAAATTTGATTCACACAAACTCTACATAAATTTGCATTCTCACTTTGAAATTTTGACTTGTGCTTGAGAAAAGTGCGGATTGATCGCTATCTGTGATTTTTTTGCTTAAATACTAACATATTAGCTCAGGGGTAGGGAACCTGTGACTTTAAAGATGCATGGCCTTTTGAATGAGTTCAAGTATTATAGAAAAAATCCTTAAGGGAATTAGTTCTGTGAAGTATGGATTCAGTCAAAAGACTGCACTTGAGGTCCTAAAGGGTCATATATGGCCTTGAGGCTGCAAATTCCCCACCCCTGCTCTAGCCAGTAGTTCTATTTATCCATCTATGTATGTCATCTAAAATCTCTTCTCTCTCTAAATACTCTCCCTCTACACACACACATATGTACATATATATTTTATATGCTGTATGTGCTTATTGATACATATATCTTTTATGTGTATGTACATGTAATTTAAAATCTTAAGTCTTCCTCAGCGTAAAGGAGAGTTTAAAGTACAATATTTACTCATTTACTGTGTTTTGGTCAAAATATATCCTATTTATGCACAAGTGGAAGTAATTATTCTGAGTCCAGAAGCGAAGAAGCAAAAATACTTGTTAGGTTAAACACTGGATTTTCTGTGATGTTGGTAGGGGGGGAAGTTAAGAATCCCAGTAATAGAAGTAGAAAGAACATCATGAGTAAGCCTTATATTATTGCCTTCTTTATATTAGAAGGTTTTACTTGGTAATTTTCAATATTCTTTCCAAATCTTATTTTCTAATATTCTTCTCATGTAAATATTGTGGAGAGAAATGACACAAAATGATAGCTCTGAAATGGCCCTTAAAATCAAAATTTATAAAGATTTGACAAGCCTTATAGTTTTTCCTAAACTTATCTCTCCCTTAATCTTACAGAAAAAAGTGGGGGGAGGTAAGGAAAAAAGGGAGGAAAGAAGGAAAAAAAGGAAGGAAGGTGGGAGGGTGCATATGATACACTTAAGATTAATTTGTAATATTAATGAGAGGTAGGAAAAAAAAGCTGATATGCAAAGGGGACAAAAGTCTTGACTCCTCTCCCACAGGGGTCATGTCAATGTCAAAGCTCCAATTTTGACTCTTGTGAGGTCCCTTGACTTCTAGTACTAGGGTCATTCCATGTTCCAAAGTTGCTTTAAATTCCTTGTTGATAAGCTACTCGTTCCCTGGCTCATGGGGGTCTTTATATATTGGTGTCAAATGCTATTTCCTAATTCTAAGTCTTTGTGATGGGAAGGAAAGGTTGAACACGTGTCTCATGAGCTAATCTGGAAAAAGTGGATGCTGGGGGAACACTTCTCATTAATGTCATCAATGAGTCTCCAATTCAGGTATACACTGGGCAAGATGACCCCAAAGTAATTTCCAGCTCTGATGTTCTGTGATTTCAAAGTAACCAGAAAGCCCCAAATCATACTGTTCCTTAAAAAGAGGGAGAAGAAATCAGAGTAGAGTTAGCTGGAGTCCTTCTCAAGAAAGAAAGAACAGCTTAAAGAATCAGAAGTCAAGTATGAAAGGGGAAAGCTTAGTTGGAATTTTTTGGGAAGTGTTTAGCCTTGACTACAAAGTGTCAGGTTTTGTTAGTCAGAAATGGAGATAAAAAGTGCTGGATTGAATGGTAAAAAAATAAAGAAATAAAAAAATTCCCCATGGTTTTCTTCTGTTGCAGTTAATGGTAAGTGCCCTGTCTCTGTAGAGTAATGACAATAATAAACGATTTTCCTTGAAAAACCCTGAAGTGCTGAACAGTAAACTATGTTATGTAGTTCTGAGTGCCACATGCCTCCTGCTGGTCCGTGGGAGCCAGTTTGTATTACAGCTGAGAAAAACCAAGTAAAGACTCATTGAGTGAAATGCAGTTTAAATACTAGTGTC